>NC_045596.1:38348028-39011599 GCF_009762305.2 Zalophus californianus | reverse complement strand
TCCACTGAACCTAGTAAAGGCAGAAGACTAAGGGAATCAGATCAAATAGGAAATCAAAGTTGCTTCTAATTGAACTGTTTGTTCTGGCTTTATCCCGCTAAGGAGGGAGAAGAAACCAAGGTGATCTGAAGTGCTTTCTTGAATTTTCCAATGCAGTTCATTTGGATCATGAACGCCAGCATAACTGCTTCTTACCAAAGATGAACCACTGGACATCTGTGAAGGCTTAATAAGGATGTTTCTATCTTTGCATTATAGTGTGTTGTAAAACAGAGCCTGGGAGCTCACTGCATGAAAAACAACAACAACAACAACAACACTGTAACAGTTTGATTCAATTCAAAAATTATGTATTGAGTATCTACAGTCCCAGGAACTCTAGTAGGTCACAGGGAAAGAAAGATGAATAAGACCAGGTATTCTACCTTTAGGAACTCATAATCTAGTGTAGTGCAGAGGCAGACTCTGTGAGTATGACAATAATAATACCTACCTCCTTGTTCCCTCCAAAATTAAGACTAGAATTACCATATAATCCAGTAATTCCACTACTATGTACCCAACGAAAATAAAAACATGAATTCAAAAAGATATATGCACCTCTATGTTTATTGCAGTATTATTTACAATAGCTAGGATATAGAAGCAACCCAAATGTCTATTGATAGATGAATGGATAAAGTTGAATGGATATATACAATGGAATATTACTCAACCATAAAAAAGAATGAAATCTTGCCATTTGCAACAACATGGATGGACTTAGCGGGTATAATGCTAAGTGAAATAAGTCAGTCAAAGACAAATATCATATGTGGAAATTAAGAAACAAAACAAATGAACAGAGACAAAAAAGAGACAAACAAACAAAAAAGGGGGAAATCGGAGGGGGAGACGAACCATGAGAGACTATGGACTCTGAGAAACAAACTGAGGGTTTTAGAGGGGAGGGGGTGGGGGGATGGGTTAGCCCAGTGATTGGTATTAAGGAGGGCACGTACTGCATGGAGCACTGGGTGCATGAAAACAATGAATCCTGGATCACTACATCAAAAACTAATGATGTATTGTATGGTGACGAATATAACATAACATAATAAAATAAAATAAAAAGATCTGACTGCAAAAAAAAAAAAAAGAACACCACTCTTAAATATGAGGAACAAACTCATGGTTGGTAGAGGGGAGGTGGATGGGTGGGATGGATGAAATAAATAAAGTAGATTAAGGGTACACTTATCTTAATGAGCACTGAGAAATGTATAGAATTGTTGAATCATTATATTGTATACCTGAAACTAATATAACAGTGTATGTTAATTATACCTGAGTAAAAAAATAAAACAAACAAAATACCCAGCTCCTTTTAGAAATCTAAGTTGGCTACTAAAAATCCAACACAGTTCGCTTTTCCTATATTCCATCCTCCATGCTGCTCCTAGAAAAGGACTTGTTAAAAAATATTTCTGAAACAGTCATTAGCCTATTTTCTAAATGTGGGATTGCTCATCACTACTATAACACTCTGTGTAAGGACACCACTTATCCTTGCATGGTTGACTCCTACACTTAACCACACAATGTATCCTCCATCCACTCCAAGACTTTCCAAGTATTTCCACTGCCCTGATAGCTATTTCCTTCCCCTGACCTCTTCTCTTTTTGGTAACCTTTTTAGCATCCCTCACAATTGAGCTCAATTATCACTTTCTTCAAAAATCTCTGCTCTTTTCATTTTTCTTGGAAGACTCAGGCTTCTGTTCCTTTGTGGTCCTATTCCATTTTGTACATTTGTGAATATACAATGTACTTTGTACATTGCACAGCAGTTATTCCTTTCCCAGATTCTCTCTGTAAAATATATGTACCACTCAAATTTGTATCTTCAGCAACTGGTTATCCTGCCGGAACATAGTTGGTGCTCCATAAAAGTTTGTTGAATGGATAACCAGAGATTAACTACATAGGGTATTTGCCTGATGT
Source organism: Zalophus californianus (assembly GCF_009762305.2). Lineage (NCBI taxonomy): Eukaryota > Metazoa > Chordata > Mammalia > Carnivora > Otariidae > Zalophus > Zalophus californianus. The sequence goes on along the minus strand of NC_045596.1, from coordinate 39,009,616 downwards.
AGATTGACATTTATTGTAACTCCCAAGCCCAAAGCAGGTTGAATTTATATAAGAAAGGAAGTTACATGCCAACTTCAGCACAAGAAGTTTGAATATTTTATTTGGGTACTATCAGTGATCTTCAAACATGTTAATTGATGAAATGTTATTATTTAATGAAGTCTACATTAGCTTGATAATATACTTCTTTTATACCTTTTTAAGACTCTTTTGGACCAGTCTTCAATGTCACACATCATAAAGGAGGAAACAGAGGGAACAGTTTCTTGATTTTCCTTCTAAAGCATATTGGATTTCTGACAAACCAGTGAACTCCAAGAATAACAATATTTTTTTGATATATAAGAAATTTCAGAGAGGGCTATTGATTGCAGTTGAACAAGCACAGCATCATTTAACTTGGCACCCAAAATACAATTTTCCCTTTTAAAGATCAATTAGATTTGGGGTAAAAATCAACCAGTAACACATCTGGTAAATAAAATGAGTTATCCATCTAAATATATACCATCTTTCACTTTAAAAAATTCTAAATTAACTATAGAATAATGAAATTAACCTCATTGAGTGGTTTGTGAACTAATTCTCAACTTTGAAGACAAATAAATATCAGTTTTTTGTTTGTTTATTTGTTTTTAGTGGCTAATTTGACTCAGAAGACACTCATTTAGATTTGAATTTTGGGTCATATTTATTCATTAAGTTCTTTATCTAGTTCATGCTTTCATCCAACAAATACTACATGAGTGCCTACTATGTGCCAACCATGATCTAGTCACAGGGATTATAGCAGTAAACAAAACAAAGTTTGTGTACCCAGGGAACTGATAATTTAATGTTTAGAGATAGGAATCAAAGTACAAAGAAGTACATAATTTGAAAAATAGTTATAATTGCTAAGACAAAAAAAAAACAAGGCAAGAGGAGACAGAGTGATAGAAGACCTCTGTGATCAGATGGCATTGTGGCATCTGGGTGAAGGAGCCAGCTTTGTGGACTTCTGGAGGGGGAAGTTGCTAAGCAGAGGGAATATAAGAACAAGAGCCATAAGCAGGAGTCAGCTTGACTAGAACATGAGCAAGAAGGCCTTTGTGACCAAAGTAAAGTGATTGGAGGGATAAGGTAGGAAATAAGGTGCAAGAGCTCCTCTGGGGTCAGATTATGTAGTGTCTCAGTTTGGATTCTTTTCTGAGTGAGGTGAGAAGTCTTTGGAAGGCTTTTTAGTAGAGAAGTGACCTGATTTGACTTTTGTTTTAAGCACCATCATGGCTGCAATGCATCTAATAGACTTGGAGGAGAGGCTAGAAACTTAAAGAAAGAATCTCAACTAGAGAAAGTCCATGGAATTTCATGCTAAATTATGCACATGTATGTATGTGTGAATATGCATGAACATTTATCTTCATGGAGGGCAAAGTTCATTTCTTATACCGGCCCCACAGAAATATCTGTGATCCCAAAGAACTGTAGCTGTAAAAGAACGAGGGGCAAGCACGTGCAGGTAAGAAGTGATGGTGGTCTCAACTAGAGAGGGAGTAACAATGCAGGTGATGAAATGTAGTTGGATCTAGGATTTATTCAGGATATAATTAATTTATAGTCACACTTAATGTATATACACAGTGGGTTCCATGAAAAGAGACATTTATCTCCCAATGTGTATTTAGCTTAATTGCTTAATAATTTTGTGGTTTGAATTGAAAGTTGGGCTTGGGTTCCAAGTTTTGTCGCTAGCAAGCTGTGTGACCTTAACATCTCTTGACATAAACATGCTTATCTACAAAGTAGATTATTGTGAGGGTCATATGTAACCTGTAGCATGCTTTGTAGATTAGAGAAGTTGTCTAGTACAGAAGCTAAATGCAATGCTAAGAGCACTGAAATCAGAGATCTTATTTCATAATAGTGCTTCCAATATTTACCATATGTGCAACTTTTTGAAAGTTATTTAACCACCTTTGGGCCTTTATTTCTTTTTTTTTTTAAATAAGGATATTATGGCGCTTGGGTGGCTCAGTCAGTTAAGTGTCAGATTCTTGATTTTGGCCCAGGTCATGATCTCAGGGTTGTGAGATTGAGCCCTGTGTTGGGCTCTGCACTGGGCATGCTTAAGATTCTCTCTCTTTTTCTCCCTCTGCTCCTCCCTTTTCTTTCTCTCTCTAAAATACACTACAGTATACTACTCTAAAATACAATAAGAATATTAGTTTACGTAACGGGGATTTTGTGAGATTGCAGTAAAATAATCCGTGCAAACTATTTTTCATAGTGCGTTGTATATAGCAAGCACTCCATAAAGTCTAATATTTCATTCAATTGTTAGCTACCATGACTTCACAGTTTGGATAAAGCACCTCTAAAAGCTAACCAACAATAAAGCCAAAATGGTCTCTCAAATAAGGGAAACTACTATAAATAATATGATGGAATTAAATTGTCCTGTTTAGTTGAAGGTATTACTGCTTAGTAGGAGACTATTTTTAACTTATTTTTCATGAGAGATAATTTCTGAGTTCCATGGTTATTGTCTTTGCATAACTACCAATTTGGGATAGGTGGATTCCCTTAAACATTCAGAAAAGTAAATTGGTTAGAAATACGTGTAATTTCATGAGACCTCCAAAATCCATATTCACCACAGTCTCTTGTTACTAGACACTAGATTCCCTAAATTGTTAGGCATTTGTCCCCAAAAGTTTTCAGACAAGTTTCCTCCAACAAGTGTTGTTTACAACTACTCTTCTAACTTTAGCCAAATAGGGACATTTTTGTGATTTGGGGTCCATGTTCTGATGCTTAGTATGCATGCCGGTATGCTTAGCGCAGTTCCTGACTTTCTGTGGACAACTGAAAGATCATTTAAAAACAGTGATTTAGGGCGCCTGGGTGGCTCAGATGGTTAAGCGTCTGCCTTTGGCTCAGGTCATGATCCTGGGGTCCTGGGATTGAGTCCCGCATCGGGCTCCCTGCTCAGTGGGAAGCCTGCTTCTCCCTCTGCCTCTCTCTCTCTCTCTCTCTCTCTCTGTCTCTCATGAATAAATAAATAAAATCTTTAAAAAAAATTAAAAAAGTAGAAACAGTGATTTATAGCCACTTTGGATAACAGTGTGGAGGTTCCTCAAAAAATTTGAAAATAGAGCTACCCTATGACCCAGCAATTGCACTCCTGGGTATTTACGCCAAAGACACAGATGTAGTGAAAAGAAGGGCCATATGCACCCCAATGTTCATAGCAGCAATGTCCACAATAGCCAAACTGTGGAAAGAGCCGAGATGCCCTTCAGCAGATGAATGGATAAAGAAGACGTGGTCCATATCTACAATGGAATATGACTCAGCCATCAGAAAGGATGAATACCCAACTTTTACATCAAATGGATGGGACTGGAGGAGATTATGCTAAGTGAAATAAGTCAAGCAGAGAAAGTCAATTATCATATGGTTTCACTTATTTGTGGAACATAAGGAATAGCAGGGAGGTCATTAAGAGAAGGAAGGGAAAAATGAAGGGGGGAAATCAGAGGGAGAGATGAACCATGAGAGACTATGGACTCTGAGAAACAAACTGAGGGTTCTAGCGGGGAGGGCCGTGGCGGGGAAGTGTTAGCCTGGTGATGGGTATTAAAGAGGGCATGTACTGCATGGAGCACTGGGTGTTATACGACAACAATGGATCGTGTATCACCACATCAAAAACTAATGATGTAATGTATGGTGACTAACATAACATAATATAATTAAAAAAAAAAAACAGTGATTACAAGGGAGAGCTCAAGACTGACTCCCCAGGTGTGCTTTCGTGATATTTGTTTTGAAACACTCCTCCCACTAATTAGTTCCCTGGCTTTGTAAAACTGAAGGCACATTCAGGAAACGTTAGAATAGAATTTGTGTGTGTCAGAGCAATATTATGGATTCATGCAACATTTGAAAAGACATTTGATTAAGCCCTTTGGGGACTTTCTGGAAAAAGCTATATATAGGCCAGTCCTGACCAGCTCCGAACATTGCTTGATGTTTTCACTTGGTTAAGTAGAGCACAGCCACACGTGGTACTCCTTCATGAGACATCTGAACAGGAGGAGAGCAACAATCTGTTGCTGTCAGCTCGAAGGGATACTGCTCCAGCACGTGCAGCTGAAATCTGCAGGCCAATTTTTGATCACTATTTTCATTGCAAGGGGTCGATAATTACCATTTATTGAACTCTTACTGCTTGCCAGATGCTTTACATACAGTGACATATAATATGAAAATCTTGTGAGTTGATGTTATTAGCATCTTCAGATGAGGAAGTGCTGGGAGATTGAATACTCCAAAGTTTCAAAGGTAATAGAAAGGACTAGAACTTAAAAAGAGTTTTGTATGATTCCATCACTCTACCTAATAATATAGAACACTACCTTTTACAACAAGGAGAGTGAGCAGTGGATGGTTCCATATATCTTCTGTCAGGAAGTTTTAATGCTGACCTTTAGATTTGAGGCTAAAATTTAATTCATTTTTTCATATGACTGATTTCATGTAAGCTATGACCTTTTACTCCATGGTGGGGAGGTGGTACAAACAATTCCCAAAAAGTAGTTTCTTCTAAGAACTGACTATGGAGGAAGGAAGGAAATGGAAGAAAGATTACCTTTTTCTAGAAGAAATGGAGGATCTCTTCAGTGACCCAATGGCCTGTGAATAATATTGTGAGAAAATGTGTCCAGTGGTAAAATTGAAGGGTTTTGTTAACTTTTATGTTCTAAAGACTGGTCATTTTTATAAAAGCACAGAAATAAGCATTGAGAAAATGGCTCCTTGGCAAAAGAAAATGAAAAGCATATTGCAAGCATAAGCAGAACATTCTTTGAGATGCTTTGGAAATAAATTAAGTTAAAAATAAATTTAATGCCTATTTTAGAGACGGAAAAGCAGGTATATTAAACCTGCTGCCCTGTAACCCAAACCATGGCTCAGGAAGAAATAACAAGTTAAAGACATAACCATGGTATAGCAATGTAATCATTTTGTGGTAAGAAGGTGAATTTCTAACTCCTGACCTGTTCTCCAACTATTCTGCCTAAGATATATTAATACCCCAAAATCCTGCATGTCTGGGACTCTCTGACCTCATGATTCCTTCCCGTAGTGAGGACCATCGAGGCCACCAAACCTTAGAAGTTGTGTCATTGTGAAAAATGAGGGAGGCACCTGGGAGCCCTGGTCACTTATGCCATCTTGTTGTCTCTAAGGTTTGCTGATCAAGGAGCAAACCAAGTCAAATTAACCTCAGCTGAGTACAATTTACCATTTTACCTGAACCTTGACCTTGGATTCGCTTCTGTAGTCTAATCTAGCTCATGGAAGTACAACCAAAGTTGTTAAAAGGAAATAATTAAATTGGGGAAAGGACTGAGGAGAGCAGGGCTTGCTTTAGTGTTGTGCTAGAAGTTGCCCTCCCACTGCTGGGCATAAGTTACAGTGAAGGAAGGTACGGTGGAACAACATAGTGTTTATTGTTTTTTGGGGAAAATCCAATCATTCTCCTATCTATCCAGCCACTCATTCATCTACCTAGTCACTCATTCACTCAAAAACAATATTACATGTTTGCATTATACCAATTTTTAAGGAGATAGAGAAATGTATGAAATAGTCTTTACCCTTAACAATCTAATAATCTGGTCGGAGACACAATACATAACTCACAAGGCAAATGAAAGGTCATTGAGTGTGGTAGTTACAAGATGACTAATGACTGAGAGGATGGCTATTTTGGTAAAGTGGTGGGGTTATACAGAGAATGCTTTGTAAAGAGTGGTTTTCTCCAATGTTGTTCTGGTGTCCACAAATGGAAACAATTATTAGAGTAACCAAGGGTGGCCACAAGCTTTCTCGAGAGGATGGGAGGTTTTAAAGTGTGGCAAGGAACCACATTATAGTAGCCAACGATGGAATCCTGACAGAACAAGAGTCTCATGTGGGTGAACTGGGAAGAACTGGAGTAACTTTTATGGCAGAACCTTCAGTTGAGGGCTTGTGGAGGACGAGGTGAAGAGATTAAAGTAAAAAAGCGTAGAGATCAAGTACAGAATGTCTGGCTTTTTTTTTCCTTTTCTTTCTTTCTTTCTTTTTTTTTTTTTTTTTGATAAGAATGAAGCTGGAGGTCAATCAACTGAGAAGTGAAGTAGTCCCCAGTATTATCTCCCTGGATATAGAATGCATTGGAGTGGAGATGGAATAGAATGAAAAACAAAAACAAAAACAGAACTGAGTTATGTGAGTTGTATAAGAAAGTAGCTATAAACTCATAGGAATGCAAAGCAACACAAGTGGGGTTTGGAAGAGGGTGGTATAGACAGATAGAGAAAGAGGAGAGTGATTTAATTGTTTGCAGGCAGCAACTGGGAAAAAGGAAGATATTTATATGGCACTTCATTTCCCAAGTTTGGTCGAATGAGGAAAGATGGGGGTTCCACTGAAGAAATGAACGGATAGGTCATGCTTTTAGAGGAGTAGCAGATCATAGATCCAGAAGACAGAGAGAAGGGTGTTGGTTATCTTACATTATTCATGGAATTACCAAATATGAATCAAGAAAGGAGAACTAAGCTTAAAAAGAAATGTGCTAAATCAATTATATACAATAAGATGGAAGAGCTGATAGTATGCCAGTTTATCTGTTGGTACCATTCTCTTTAATATTAGCGGCTTTCTCACCACCCCAGATATTCCCGAAATGCTTGAGGGTCATAGAGATGTCATAGAAGCATATGATTGACATTCCTTCACCTCTTTAATACCAACACTGTGTGTTTGGTACCTTAAATGAACCACTCCACTGCACTACAAAATCACAGAGCTTGATGAATAAGCTAATATATTTACTAGCAATGGTAGGGTTGGTTCATATGAGAGGAAAATCAGTATAGAGGAGGCCTGTAGTTTTCACAGCAAAAGAAGTGCCTGCATAAATGAATAAATAAATAATTGGTTTAAGAGTAACTTCAGACATGGCAAAGAATCCTAGATGTATCTGGCCTGCTTTATGGGTTGAGGTTTAACTTCTAAAAACAGTATGTACAAATCTCTGCACTGTAAACCTAGAGTCTGCACTGCTATTGCACTAGCAAAGGAGTCCTTTCATAAACACAAAATTACATATTATTTTACAAAATTAAAGCCACATATTTACTTTGCTTTAATCATCATTATTTAATCAACCCCTATTCCTAATTTGAATCTGGTCGGGGGGGCGCCTGGGTGGCTCGGTCACCTAAGCATCTGCCTTTGGCTCAGGTCATTGTCTCCAGGTCCTGGGATCGAGTCCCATGTCAGGCTCCCAGCTCAGCGGGGAGCCTGCTTCTCCCTCTCCCTCTCCCCTGCTTGTGCTCTCTCTTTCTCAAATGAATAAATAAAATCTTAAAAAAAAGAATCTGGCCAGGGAATGTGTCTGAAAAGAAACAACTTAAATTTTTTGTGTCAAACTTTGTGTTATGTACAAAGTACAACATTAAAAGTTAACAAACAAGGACCAGAGAATTAAACAAAATTCCACATTACATCTAATAGCTATGCCATGAAATAAGATTTTATCTTCTGAGTCAAATAATGTTCCCCCACATAAAAAGCAAATGTCTTCTTTTCTACATATCAAGGGAACTCTGTAACATGGTTATTACCAGTTGGTAAACATGAGATTCCACAGGATATTTGGTTTATCAGTTAAAAACATTAGAAAATATTTGATTCTTTATGTGGAAAACCTGAATGTCATGCTTTATTTTCTATAGTGTGAAACCATGACTTTTCTACTTATGCTTTCCTGCATCATATCATCCTGGAGTTTAAAAAGTATTTCATTAATAGGAATCAATAGCATACCTGATTTTTGATTCCCCTCCAAAAAGAAAAAAAAAGAACAAAAACAGAAAATGAACAAAAAACGTATTCCAGAAATCTCCCCAGCAATTTTCTGTGATATCCAAGGAAATTTCTCACATGTTTCCATGAACAAGTCTTTTTAGCCACTAACACAAGTTCAAACACTTTTGGGGGCAAAGTTATCAGTGCCTCTAGTCATAGGGTCTGAGCAAGTATGAGGGCTCAAACTACTAGTGAGAAAGAGGCTGGGGCATTGGCCATGCTACCAGAGTCAGAGCCCTGAAGTAAGTAGTCGGACTATATGGGTATAATCACTTTCCTCTATAAGTTTGGGCCTGAAGCTTTCACAAGCCAGCCTTACTGTGAGGTCATTAAAACCCAGGATGCTTGCAGGAGTAATCTCCCAGGAAGATGAGATAATAAGCAAAATCTACCAAATATACAAAGAAAATAAATACTGTGAAATCTTACACTTGGGCAAATAGTAATTATAATCATAATAATAACAACCACAATAGCAGCTATTCATGAACACTAATTAGGTATCAAGCATTATACTAAATGTTTTACATATATGTCTCATTATTGTTCTAAAAACCCTGTGAGATAGATACTGTTATTTTCCCCTTTTTATGGGTGAGGAAACTGCAAGACAGGGATAGCAAGTAACTACTCAAGAACAGGAAGGTAGGACGTTATGGAGCCAAAACTAAAACTTACGCATCCAAGTCCAGTGTTCATATTCTCAGCCACTATGTTCTACTGCAATGTGAAAGAACTTCAGTTAACATATAATTAATATCCCTAAATAAAGAGTAAAAAGCATAAATAAAATAATAAATTATTTAGGTTTTTATTTAAAAATCCATTAGGAAACATGGAAATTAAAAATATGCTGGGGCACCTGTGTGGCTCAGTCATTAAGTGGCTGACTTCAGCTCAGGTCATGATCCTAAGGTCCTGAGATTGAGCCCTGCATCAGGCTCCCTGCTCCGCGGGAAGCCTGTTTGTCCCTCTCCCAATCCCCCTGCTTATGTTCCCTCTCTTGCTGTGTCTCTCTTTGTCAAATAAATAAATAAATAAATAAATAAATAAATAAATAAATAAATAAAATCTTTAAAAAAATACATGCTTATTGAAATTAAAGTACCAAATGATGAACCAAGTGGTATATGGGACACAGTTGAAGCTTGAATTGTTGAATAAAAAAATGAAGTTGAGTAAATGACCCAGAACTCAATATAAAAAATTAAAATATTAAAATTATAAAAAATATTAAGTAACATGAATAGAATAGATGTAGAGCTCTAACATAAGAGTGATAGGAACTGTAAAAGGAAAGAACATGGAGGATGGTGGTGGATTACTATCTGAGGATATGGTAACTGAGAACTTACCAGAAGTAATAGAATATATAAGTCTTCAATTTGAATAAAATATCCCAGAATGCTGAGTAAACTTAAAAAAGAAAAGAAAATGACCAAAACCAAAACAAAAACAAAACCAAAACCCACACCAAAGGACATAATAGTCAAACCAAGTATAAGATTAATGACAGAGAGAAATTCTAAAGTATAATTGAAAGAAATTAGTAATGTAATTCAAAAGACAGTGGAAATGAACCTCCAAACTGCTGAGTAAAAATATCTTTAAAAGTTGAATTTTATACCCAGAATCTAACACTTAGGACCTAGATGAAATAAAGACATTTTCAAATGTATGAAACAGATTCTTGCTGCTTACATTCCAGCAAGAAGGAAAATAAAATGCAAAGGAAGTTGGGGAGTGAAAGAAAGAAGAATGAATAACAACTAAAATTATTAATTCCTGCTGGTAAATGCCAGTGAGTATTGATTCTTAAAATACCAAAGAAATAAAAATAAGTTTGTGCGCTCAAAAATAAGCTGTAATTAAAATTCTTGACAATAAAAATTGGAAGAAGTGCAGAGGATAGTTAAAGCAGAGGCTCTTGTCATATTCGTGAAGGGACTAGAGATGCAGACTAACTTTAGAGTTTTCTAGAAAAAGATAAATTACATTCAAACATCATTTGTATAACTTTAAAATATAGATGTGTGTATATCCAGAAGCTAAAGGAATATTGTTTCTCAATATTTTAAAATTCTTCATAAAATTAAAAAGAAAGCTAAAGTAAAAAATAATAATAACAAAAATAAATAAAGTAACACACCACTGATTTGGGTAAAATCCTTAGGTCTGAAACCAGACCAAATTTAGCATTTCAAATACAGACTATATAAAATTTGGAGGCATTCATTATCATTTCAGCCTGACTTACTCAGACTCTTATTCAGACTAATGACAGTATTAACTTTCTGAAAAAAACCAAAATCCTAGGTTAAACACTATGTAAGTTAATTAATTTACCTTTAGATAAAAGGTAAATTATCTTTGACTTTTTTTTTTTTTTTTTAGTTTCAGGTGTAGAATTTAGTGATTCATTACTTACATACAACACCCAGTGCTCAAGAGCCCTCCTTAATACCCATCACCCATTTAACTCATGCCCCACCTACCTCCTTCCATCAACCCTCAGTTTGTTCTCTATAGTTAGGAATCTGTTTTATGGTTTGCTTCTCTCTCTCTCTCTCTTTTTCTGTTTTGTTTCTTAAATTTCACATATGAGTGAAATCATATGGTATTTGTCTTTCTCTGATTGACTTCTTTCACTTAGCATAATCTTTGACTTTTAGATACCCAGGAAGTGCCTATTATCTATTGATGTAGAAATAGCCAGTATTGAGGAAAAGTTTAATATTTCCCTTAACTTACTGACTAAATTTTTGTTTTGTTTTGTTTGCTCAGATGATTTACTTTTTGTAAATTTTGTTTTTTCATTGTCGTCATCCCTGCTGAGATTGGAAAAGAAATAAGATTCTAAGCGCACAGTGAACCTGTACTATGAACATTGTTGGCAAGTCATTCTGGATCAGCTGATCAAATAAATGAAGTTGGCTTAATTCTAGGAGGTTATCTGGGGGTCTTGGATGGAATGAACTCAAGTTTAATTAGATACTATTCTAGTAAAGTTCATGGGCTTCATAGTAAAGTGACCATGGGTAAGTTATCTAACCTCTCTAAACTCTAGTTTCCTCATTTGTTACAAGAGAAAGTATAATATTGCCTCCTGGAACTGTTGGAAGTATTAAATAAAATTACAGTTGTGCTTGGCAGTTAATATCACTTGATAAATAGTAGCTGTTATTATTGTAATAGTTATTAGCTCCCATCCAAAACTATACAGGACTTAGTAAGATACATAGAGAGAAACCAGAAAGTTCAAGTGAAGAAAAATCCCAAAAGGGTAAATACATTTAACTGCACATTTACAAATGCTAAGTTGATTCAAAGAGAATTTTAGAAAGCACCCAAATAACTGTCTAGGGCTTTGCTTTCTCTAAATAGGAATGGTATGAAAAGCATTAGGAGGCAAATGATTATCTTTTATAGAGTACTTGGTATTATTTTTGCCTTGTGAGGTGAGTACCTTTTATCACTATTTTAACATTAATGTTATCTTATCAAAAATATTTTTCTCCATTCAAACATATAACATCTTAATGTGTTGCTTCATTTTAGTGTAACTCTTAACTACATCCAAAGACTGAACAATTCTAGCTAAGTCAATGGGAAAACATAGCATGCACAGTACAAATTCACTTGGAGCAGATTTTGCTGGAATACATCTCTTCAGCTAGGTGAGTTGCTTCTGTGATTACATGAGTCCTTGAACATTTTCTCTATCAGGGGGTCTCCTTCTTTGCATAAGGAGCTTTTAGACAGAAAAAGAGATTGTGGCTGATGCCTGCGCTACTGGGCTATTGCTGTGTGCATTTGTGCAAAGAGCACACTTTAAAATGTGTGTTGGCCATTCTTTCCTGCCACCTGAACTCACAAGAAAGAATAAACTGCTTCAGGGGGTTGAGAAGAGTGCTCAGAGCATTGGAGATGTTAGTGCCAGGCTTGGAGTTTCTATTCATTTTCTGCATTGACAAGAGGTGGTTTTGTCCCCAGGAACATGTGTCCTCTGCTCCCATGTGATGGACAGAGCAGACACTAGAAACAAGAGACTTCACTCTTTCCCAAATGGCAGCAGCTTTCTTTTCTTTTTGTTTAATAATCTTGAAAACTTTTGTTATAACAGCACTTAGAACAGTACCTTCTGTATAGTGATTTCTCAACAGTATTTGTAGTGAAGTATGAAGACATGAGCTAATTGATTAGTGAATGGTTAAACCTTATCTTTCATTTCTACTGAAGAATCTTAGGATGGAAATAATAAGCCAGCTAATAAAAATGGCAATCCTTATTTTTTGAATCTTTACATTGTTTTACATGCATTTTCACCTTTAATTGTCAGGAAAACTCTATGAAGTAGCTACTTTTTTTTTTTAAGATTTGTTTATCGATTTGAGAGAGAGAGAGAGCAGGGGAAGGGGCAGAGGGAGACATGCAGGGGGAGCCTGACTCAAGGATGGATTCTAGGACCCCAAGATCATGACCTGAGCCGAAATCAAGACTCAGATGCTTAACTGACTAAGCCACCCAGATGCCCCAAATAGCTACTATTTTTACTTTCTTCATTTCAAAGGAGAAAACTGAGATTTATAATTTGAGAATATTGCCCAAGGACACCTAGCTGATCACCTAGCTTGTGGCAAGGCCTGCTTAAAACCTTGTGTCTTACTTCTAAGTGTGTGGCCTAATGCCCAGAGCAGGCACAATGCAGTAGCGGGGGCACGGTCACCTCAGAGGCCCAGATAATCAGAATTACCTCTGACATTGGCCTGGCATACTAGTTGACTTGGCCTGGTATTCTATTTCCAGAAGCGGTCACATTGCCACTTTTGTTACCCTGTGATTCCTGTGATTTTGTTCCTAAAGCTCTGCTAAAACAAAGAGGAGTTTCCACTCTGTTTCTACAACATTTGGAGTAGAGGGAAAATACAGGATATACAACAGGGAGGGAACATGCCTTTGCTGTGTTCCAGATGCTCATCAGTGGCTCTGGCTTATAGTGGAGGACTAATATCCTCTTAAATTCCAAACTTTAACTTAAATTCATGATCTTATCTAAATGGACTAATCCCAAAGTCCTAGTGGATGCATTATGATTCAGAGTGTAAGCTTGTTTAATCCCAACGCCAATGCTTGATTCTCCTAATAGAAGGAGGAAAAGGGAAGATGACCAGGGAATAGACTTGGTGCACAGAGTAGTGAACATTTAGGTGGCTCTTCTCGAATTTGCCTTGCAGCTGCTGAAGGTCATGGACAAAAGATTTCTCCGGCACCATTTCAGACCCTCGGGTATTGCAGAGATGGCCCTAGTAGCACCATGCCTGTCTAATTGGACATTAGTTTTCTTTAGGATATATCATATAGGCTCATTATTTTGCTATTCTTTCCTTTTGGCTCTTCTCAGACATTGGAAAAAAGTAAAACATCCATTTTGGACAAAGTAAATGACTTAAGAGTACGGCCCATGATTCTCATAGGCATGAAGTAGTAACATTTTAAATTTCTTCACAATAAAGATAGAAATAAAAACAGAAGATGAAAGTCGAAGCTGTAACAAAGAAACTCATTATACTATATTTTCTCTATAGTAAACCATAAATGCTACACACAAATGTAGTCCCTAATTTTATTAAGATTCTTAGCAGAAACCAAATCCCTTGGCATCTCATTTGCCATGTGAATTCCAACCGAAAGATACAATGGAGGCTGATCTTCAGACACTCTTCATGTTTTCTTAAAAACGGCATTCTTCAGTGCCCCTTTTTATAGGGAGTGAATAAAAAGGACTCTATATTTTCAGCACATATAGTTTCCTTGGTACAGAATTATCCTGTGACACAAAAGATGAAAGTACATAACACTTGAAAATAATGAGCAATCACAGAGATGCCTGCACCAAGATAATGGCTTCGCTCTTTTCTGGCCCCACTAATCCAATGACTCAAAAATCTAAGAGCATAGAGAAGAATGAAATTCCTCTTTGTCCAGTTTGAACAAACCTACCGAGATTCTAAAAGGCTAGGAACAGATATCATCAAAAGTAATCCAAATGATTTCTTAAGGGTCATGAAAGAGCCTCCATTTAATCTTGAAAGCATCAGCACCTCCCAAGGAAGTGGAACAACACTTTAAAGAGATAGGCCCTTAACCCACAGAGCAGACCCTAAGAATAGGAATAGCTACCATTTATTGAGTGCTTACTATATGACAGGTACATTGCTATGCATTTTAGACACATTTCTCACTTAATTATCTCAACACTCATATCCCATTGGTACTATCATGATGCTATTAAAGAAACTGTTGCATAGACAGGTTAATTGACATGTCCAAGGTCATATAGCTGACGTACTGGAGAATTATATGATTACATCCAAGGACTGTCTGCCTCCATCATCCATGCTTTTAATCTCTGTGATTAATGTTTCTGTTAGTTCCATAATAATGTGGAGTTACAATGCACCTAATACTCCACTTAATCAAACTCACACTCAGAGCTGGAATCTTATTTGCAGCATCTTTGACATGTATTTGTACCCATCCAAGCTTTGTCCAAACATTGCTTGTAATAGAAAGGCCAGTGTGAGAGAAGGGATCGGGAAAAACAAAAACAAGCAAGAAATGTTTTTCCTTTCACTTTTCAAACATTAGTTATAAAGACCTGAAAGATGGATATCACTACAGACATTAAGTGGATAGGAAACTGAGGTTCAGCGAGACTGAGTAAGGGACCCTGAGACATGCAACCAGTAAATGGTGGGGCTTTCTTTTCTGATTCTAAAGCTTAAGTTCTTTCCTTTCCACCAGCCTACCTACCTCTCAAGAGATACTAGTAAGAAGGCATTAATTCCATTTTTAAATGTAGGACAAATGTTTATAGTACACCTTCTTCACTTTGGGCTCACAAAATCAGACAAATGGAACTGACATATTCCTTGAAAACTTCACACGTTGATCTTCTGTTAAAAGCAACACAGAGTAAGGAGCACTTGGGTAGCTGAGTCAGTTAAGCGTCTGCTTTTGGCTCAGGTCATGATCTTGGGGTCCTGGGATTGAGCCCCAGTTTGGCTCCCTGCCCAGTGGTAAGTTTGCTTCTCCCTCTAGCCACCCCACCAACCCCCAGCTCATTCTCTCTCTCTTGAAACTCAAGCAACTATAGTAGCATCTCATCTGTGGCTCTAAAGATAAAAAGATCTAAGAGTGCTAATCTTCAGAGATTCTTTAGAGATTTACTATCTGCATAGGGACAGAGTTCCCTGTCCTTTGCCATATCAGCTATGTTTCTCTGGACTGTCAATGTTGTTCTCAAGATGTGTAATCCAGGACTGAGAAAAATAATCCAGTCAAGACCTGACATTGTGATAAACCCTGTATTTCTATTAGAATAGTGGTTAAGCATTTAGGCCAGGAAATCAGATTGCTTGATTTCAAATTCTGGCTCAGTCACTTTCCAGCTATATGATCTTAAATAAGTTTTTTAACTTGTGGATGCCTCAGTTTCCTCTTTTTAAATGGGAGAAAATGGGAACACCCATCTTAAGAAGTCATTGTGATGATTAAATGCTACCACCACATTGAGCTACTATTTGAGTCTGTACCCATAACTTTGCTTTCTCTCCTATTACAATAAATGAATTGCTCATGCTCTTATCTAAGGCTAAGCTCCACTTTGGCAGGAGTAGTAGATCCCAACCCTTCTTGACTAATCTGACTGCACAAAAGCCATAGTCAGGGAGATACAGTTAAAAGCAAGATTGAGGTTTAAAAGTAATAAGCAAAATGGTAAGTGCATCATTTGCGTAGTATTTGCTGACTGTGGTATGCATTATGGGAAAAGAAGTATGAAAAATAGACTCTGTTCTCAAAAGATGCTACAGTGTTTGTGGAGATGAGACTAACATAGTAAACAATAGTTAACTGGGGAAGACGTTTCATAATTAAGGGCTATCTTTGAAAGTGGTTCCAAGTTCTGTATAACTATGGGGAAGGAGACCTATGAGGTTTAATGTAGCTAGAGAAGACTTTTGGGAAAGGGGTGATCTCTAAATTGGGTCTTGGACGCTGAGCAATGCAGTGATAAAAAGAGAGGAAAAGAATTTTCATTGATTAGTTAAAAAGAAGGGGAACTGCTGAGAGAGGCTAGGAGATGAGAATCAATCTAGTAATTAAGGAAAGTAAAAAGAAACCCACACTTGCAGTGTAAGCCTTCATGGTTGGACAAAATCCTAAATGAGGCTGTGTAACAAGGGTCAATCTAATTGTGAAGTGTCATGAATGTCTGGAGAAAAGTTTTGACTTGATGTGGTAGGTAATTGGGAATTAATAGGTTCCTCAGCAAGAGAACGGTGTGATGCAATGGCGCTTTATTGAAACAAATCTGTTGGTGGGCTGCAGGATAGAATAGAAAAAGAAGAGATGTAAGAGAACTGGTAAAAACCCCAAGTAAAGAAAGCCTGAATTTGGTCTTTATGAGCATTTGGCCTAAAGCATTCCTAAGCAAAGGTAATATAATATTAAAAATAACTTTTATAATTTTGACTTTTATGATTTTTTTTATCTGCAAGTGACTTGCAGATGTAATGTTATATTTGGAAGCATTTAATCAATAATTCTAATTTTGATCTCACAGTTTTTTATTTTGAAGTCATTAAGCTTTGCTTTTCATGTCTCATGTATTTTCACAAAACGTTGAAATGCTGGCAGGCCCTGGAACCTGAGCCTGTCATGCTTGAGAATAAAATATTCTTGAAGAGATGAAGTTCCTTTTTCCTGGTATTATCCACTCTTTAACTGAGAAGGTAGAAAAAATTCAAATTATGTATATATGGTCATGGCACCTTAAGCAGCACTCATGAATCTTTAGGATTTCACTTTAGTTATCAAAGTATAATGACCCAGATTTTCAAAGCAATCAGTTGTTTGGATTCTAGAGAAATACATTTATCCATCTTCAGTAATCCTCTGATGTTTAGGAAGAACAGAGAATTCTGCTTTAAGCAACTTTCTTCCAAAAACAGGGATAAAAATGTGAGGATTTAACAAAAAATAAAAACTGTATTTACACTATCTATTGTTATTGTTATTGAAGTGTCTACCACTGCTTTGCAATTAGAAGGAAATGGATCAGGAAGCTCTATGGGCTCCAGCTCCTAGTGGTTTCATTATAGGTTGGCTTTGCCCCCATGGCTCTATCCCTGTCTTTATTAAAAAGAAGAAAACAAGGCTTAGGAAAGATAAACCTAAAGTTTTCCTCAAAGATATAAAAAGTGAGGATCAATTCATTGGACAAAGAACTACTTCTTTAATATAACTTTTATGTCCTGGAAAGGACAAAGCGTGCTCTACTTGGATTAACAGTACTATTTCCAAACAGGAGGGAAACGTGGGCTATGTAGGAAAACATTTTTTCACCAAAATGTGTTTTGTGGTTTAACACTCTGAAGGATGAAGCATTAATTCTAGTAAATATTGCATTCATTGTTCCATTGCTTCTTTTAGATGTAATTGGGCAATATTAGGTTTACTGCAAATAGGTACTATTAACACCAGTGAGATTACTGATGTTGGTATAAAAAATAAGTTAATATCTTTCTAAGAGATAGATCCTTAAACAGAATGTTTTCTATTGAAGTTTAATGGCCTATGGCTACTTCCAGAAGTTCACCATGACATTTCTGTTCTGGTCTAGAATAGACTACTGCTTCCATAATGGTATGGAATGCTGCATAATCTATAAGCACCATAATCCATTACATTGGTCACTCCACATCTGGAAAGTTATAGTATCATAATACTGAAATATAAGAAGTGACATATCAGGCTTAGTATTACTTGTGATAGACAAACCAAGGTAGAATTTTAGGTTTAAGAAACATACTCCCGCTTCCTTTTGGTATTCAAAATGAGAAGCTGAATTTCAGTATAACCAGCTGGTGGTTTCTGGGGTGTCCATTTCACAATCTGAGACACACACTGAAAGGGAGGCTAGCTTTCACTTGGTGCCTGAAAAGATTAGTAAAGAAAATTTAGACCTTTATTTTGATGATGACCATTGGCATGTCTACAACATGTGTTTGTTATCTATGTGTGCATATACCACAAGTTTTAAGCAAGGTAAGTCAGTACTCATCAGGCCCTTCCTATGTACCAGAGAATGGTGTAAGTCCTTTACTGTATTAACTTACTTAACCTTAGTAATACCCCACAAGATAAGTAATATTGTTATTTCAATTCTATCCAATGAGGAAAGATCATTGTAGGTGGAATGTGGTTAAGCATTTTTATATTTTAATAAAATCCCTAGCTTAGATGCATTTTAATGTCTGTTTTTTAAAGTAATAGTTTTCCACATACAGAATTAATAAAAGTTTTCTTTAAAAAATATATATACATACATATATAAGCAAAAAATGAGTCAATAATTTTGGATGATATGCAGTTGTGGCAAATATCCTGGAAGTGGTACTAAAATACTGAAGCTGGAAATGATGGTTTAATGGAATCAGCTGAGGGTCCTGGAGATTACTTTTAAAAATTTCACCAATGGTTGTCAAACCTAATGCATCTTCTTGGATGTGGTGTTGTTTGTCATATTATAACTAGTATCTAAATGTATGTCACCGTTTTAAGATATTTGGTTTTCCTTTTCTTTTTTGTTTCCTTCCTTCCTGCCTCCCTCTCTCCCTGCCTCCCTGCCTTCCATCCCTCCATCTTTCTTTCTTTCTCCTTCTTACATGTTTTTCTCCTGTTCTTTTCTTCTTTCCTGAGAGTATTATTCCATGAGAGACTCAATCAAGGTTAAGAATTTCAGGAGATGTATTTTTTTTAGATAATTTATGGTCACCGTTTTTACTTAATCCTCTACATTAATTTAATTAAGTAGGTTTAATAATAATGACACATCCACAGATCACATGGGCACACAATAGTTATAGTAATTGCATAATTATTTAAATTGGTCTTTTAGTACCTGAATTAGTCACAATACCATATTTATCAAAAAAGAGACTATAACAAATATTGAATCACAAAAAGTTTTTCATATCTAGATAAATGAATAAAGAACATTAAAAATAAAAATAAAAACTTTGAACAGCAAAAATAGCAGCCCTTTTACTGAGGAATGTTTCAAATAGCCTTCTCGGTATGCCACTGATGAAACTCTAAAATATAAGTCAACTACAGGGTGAGGGGAATAGCAATACTATGATCTTTGGTGGAAATTGTAAAGAGAGGCTCCAGGCATTCTTCCTAATAGAGTGAGCTACCTATTCTTTATGCATGGCCTGTTTTGTCTCTCTTCATTTGAAGTAAGAAGTTTCTTTCTCTTAACAGGATGCATTTGTCAATATCATCCAACCTTCCTCTGCAAACACTGCATCAGCCCACATATTTATTCTCTACAGTCAACTCAACAATATCTTTGCCCAGCATATCTCACAGGAAGCCCGGTGTGATCTGTCCAGGACTCCTGAATGTAATCATAACTGCTTCTATATAGAAAATCCGTAGGAGAGAGAAGTAATTTTTTCAGGGTGTACAATCAATGTAGAGAGCTAATATGAAATCTTTAGGACCCCAACTGCTTTAAAAATCCGTAGTGGTGAGTTTTGGGTTTTTTTTTTTCCTGGACCACTATTATCAAAACAATTGCCTTTACTTTTTACTTTGCTTTATCATGAAGACCAAGGCAAGATGAGATGATCCTCCAAAGAATAGTGGGAAACTCTGTTTTTCTTTTATATTCAATAAATGTAGTCATTGATTTTATTCTCACGCACAACCCATGGTCAGACACTGTCAAGAACATCAAAAAATCGATTCAGAGTCAAGCTAGGTAAGCAAATACAGTAGGGGAGTTCTCAAAATCCCTCTTAGGCCACAGGTTTCTGGTTAACATTAGATTCATTTCTGAAACCTGAAATTTAGAAGCTTCTCTTTGGAATTCGGAGTCATTTGCATGTGTTAGAAAACCTGACAAAGTTATGTACATTTTCTAAAGCTCACACACTTGGCAGAGTTATTCCCATTTATGCTGTGTACCCTCTCCAATTATTTTCATTTCTATAATGGTGAGCAATGAAAGCATCAGACATAGGTGACTGTCTTCCCAGGAATAATCTGCAGGGAAAGACAAGCTTAAACAGCACAGAGAAAAGCTTCTCTGTGTGCTTTACTCTGTGCAGGGGTTAAGAATGCAGGCGGATATGAGGAAAGTTGGATTAAAATCTGCTTTCATCATTACGGTGGCTTTGTAAAATCACTTCCTGAGATACAGAGTAGTGGGTATACTGTGCTACCTTCCAGCCAAGGTGGTGACTATGTGTGCATGTCTGTTACATTAGAAGGAAAATCTTAAAGCAAATTAAAATGTTATGGGGGAAGAAAATGGGAGTCAGGAGCACAGTGAAAGTAAGACTTCTTTTGTTACATTGTTTGACTTTAGAACCATGTAAATGTTTTATATAATTATGAAATAGAATTAAATCAAATGTAAAAAATCCAAGCCAAAAGCCAAATGCACTTCTTTAAGTGGAAGTTTAACCATATAGTAAGGCACTGAAGTTTAAAATGTAACTAAAAAAAGTAATTCTACTCTATGTCCCTAATAGGATACACCCTAAAGGCAAAATCACTGTGAAGAAATTTTAAGCTGTTTTTGGTAATCCCATCATTAGTAACAATAATGTTGGTATTTTTATTTAAAAACACATATATGCATATATATTATATATATAACAGGATAATCTAAATAAATAATCATGTTAATACATTAGGAATCAATTTTTTTTCCTGGTACTTTCTTTTTATTAAGGTTTATGTAACTACATTTTATGTGGAACATTTTCATTTAGCCTTTTTTTTTTAAATAGCTATCCATTCATTTATTGAACAAATGTTTGTTTGAGTTCCCAGAAGTTGTCTGCTAAAATATGATAACACTTCCCATACTAGCAGGTTGGAGTTTTTTATTTTTTGTTTGTTTTGTTTGTTTGTTTTTAGGGTGGCTGCATAATGTATCTTTCTTTTTAAAAATATTTTTAAATTATTTTTAAAAAAGATGAAAGAAACAAATATAAAATCAAAGAAGTTGAATGAAAGCCCTGTAATTTTAAATTTGAATCAGAAATATCAATACAAACTTGTGTAAGGTGATGTATCAGAAGACAAGGGAGCTATCAATGACTACTGAGGTCATGTTGAAACAGCTCAGGAGTAAACTTAAAGGGGGTTCCAGTGGCCAAAGACAAGACAACATGAGGACTGAAAGTAACAAGAGTTGCAGGGAACTGGAACAGGCATACCTATTTCAACCCGTGACTTCATAAGGATACACACACAAGAAAACAACAAAATGCCAAACCTCAGTGGTCACATTTGGGAGATTCTAGGGAAACGACTAGCTATTTTGAAAACTACTAAATAAAGGGAAACAATCAAGCATTTATGCCGTCTTCACTGCAACAACTTTATTTCAGGATTACCCATTAGTCGATGAGGGAAAGTTCTTGCTTAGAGAATAATCTAGTTGATAAATAAAGAAGGTATGATAGAATATCACCATTTTGTAATTTCTAAATCGGTTTGGGCAAAGACTATCAGTGGCTGCTAAAATTGTCATGGGCTGAGTTGTGTCCCCCTGAATTCATCTGTTGAAGTCCTAACATCCAATACCTCAGAGTGTGACCTCATTGAAGGTAGGGTCTTTATGGAGGTAATCAATTTAAAGTGAAATCATTATGGAAGCCCTAATCCAATATGACCAGTGTCTTTTTAAAAAGAGGACACAGAGATACACATAGAAAGAAGGCAATATGAAGAGACACAGGGAAAAGCCAGTCATTCTAAGAAGAGAGGCCTAGAACCAATCCCTACCTCAGAGCCCTCAGGAAGAACCAACCTTGTTGATTCCAGAATTGGGAGACTACAAATTTCTGTTGGCACCCATTTTGTGGTACTTTGTTACAGCAGTCTCAGCAAACTAATACAATTACATAAAAATTAACAAGATTATTATAAGGGATAGATCAAGTTGTCAATGCCTGAATCTGCTCATCAATCTTCGCATCACAAACAGAGACAGGCAGGCATTTTGTATCTTCTGCTAGAAGTGGACAATACGACTTACGAAGCAGTCTTGTCAAAGCCAAACAAAACAAATCTGAATCTGGTCAAGCTTCAAATAGAGGGCACAGAGAGACACATTTACAACAAGGGGATGTAATCACAAAAAATAACTTTTTTTAAAATAATTTACATGGAGGGAAATAAAGGAACAGTGAACAGAGTAAAAAGATTTTAGATATTTTATCTGTCAAATGAAATGTGTGTACCTGTTTGACCTGTTTGACCTTGACAATAAATTATGAGGCAAGAAAAGTTACTTTAGATTCTCTTGGTGTTGGTATATAGCATAATAATAGTACATGATTCATAGTGTTGTGGTAAAGATCAAATATGACAATAGAGGTAGAGCCCTTAGCATAGTATAGTCTCAATTATTTATATAGTTGGGTATTAGCACTTTTATATACTTGGATATTTGTATAGCACTCATGCATAGTATAGTTGCAGTTATTTATATACTTTGGTGTTGGCTAAATTCCTTGATATAATTGCCATCAAGGGGAGGAGGGTAGGGGGATGGGTTAGCCTGGTGATGGGTATTAAAGAGGGCACATTCTGCGTGGAGCACTGGGTGTTATGCACAAACAATGAATCATGGAACACTACATCAAAAACTAATGATGTAATATATGGTGATTAACATAACAATAAAAAATTAAAAAATAATTGCCATCAATATTAAATGCTGTAATATTTATTATTTATTCTGTATGTGTTTACGATATGTGCACACAAGCCCACATAACACTCAACATACTTACAAGGTCCAATCTGAGCCAGTATTGGGCCAAATGAACTTTCACTATTCATTCCACTCCCCATTCTCACATAACTCCTTAAAACCACCTGGCCCCAAACTCACCTTTGGTAGAAGATGCAGGAAAGAAGCATTGTGACTCTTGGAAAGAAAAGCCAAGGCAAGGGTTAGGAGGGAAAGGCAAAAGGAAGGGCAGTTTTAAGAAGGTTAAGTATTCCACTAAATACGCTCCCAGATTCAGTCATTCTATGCCTGCCATTTTCAGGAAAGATAAACACCGTCTTTCAGCATCCACAGGGTCAGACCTTGGAGAGAATCAGTGTTTGCAGCCAGCTGAATCATGTTTGGACAAGAAGCAGAACACATCTGGTGATTAATAGTGATAATTGCTCTTTGGTTAAGAGCCATCATTTAGATATAGGAAATGTTGCAGCTGACAACAATTGTGAGTCAGGTGACTGCATCCTACAAATTTTCATTTCAATCTTTCAAACATCTATTTGGTTTGAGAGAGAGGATCAAAGGTTAAGGAAATACAGAGCACATTTTCAGCAGATATACAGTCTTGTTGGTATCACAGGAAAATAACCCTAAGTAAGAAACAGAAAGATATAACATCAAAAGAGTGTTACAAATATCATGGGCCTACGTGAGATTAAAGCAAAATAAGGTATCAAATCAGAGAGTTTTTATTTGGTTAAAAAGATTGTGAAAGTCCTCGTGGAGAAAGTGGAATTTCAGAGAGGTTTTTAAGAAAGAGGAGTAAGGTGGAAGAAGTGGTGGAGTGAGGGAAAGAGAGTTTGGGGCTAGAGAAGGGAGAGCATTTCAGCAGTTGTCAGATAAAGTACAGGATGCCTAGTTAAATTTGAATTTCAGATAAATAGCATATAGTTTTTTAGTATAAATATGATCTATTTGGGTCATACTTGAGTTTGAAATGCCCTGAATGTGTTTAGAGAAACAGGTAAGTGGTTTTATAAAAGTTTAGGCTTCATAGAGGAAGGAAATAGGTGATGATGTGGGAAAGTTGTTTCGGTCACATACAGACGTTTTAGATTACAGACAGAAGGAAAATGTGATTTTATGGGGACTGTGGAGACATTTTTTTTTCCCCCTGTAGGAGTGATATGATCTGACATGCACTGTAGGAAAAATAAGATGGCAGTGATGAGAACAAGAAAAATTGAGATAGGAGATTGGCCAGGAAGTGACAGAGAGTGAGGATGTTAATTTAGATGATGGAAATGGTTTGTAAATGGACATGGCTGAGATACAGCAGAGCAGAAGCAATAGATTGGATCTCAGAACAAAAGAGATGCGGAGTCAAAACTGCCTTCAAGTTTATTCCTATTGACTTGGAGGATGACGATTTTTGTTAACAGATGTATAAGGAGGAGAATCTGGTTTTAGAAAAAAACAGATAATAGGAAATAGGGGTCATGTCAGGAGGATCTGGCCAGGTGGGCGTCCAGATACAGATGCTCAGTAAGCAATTACAAATATTTTTCTGAACTCAATAATTTGGGATTTTAGATATTTAAGCTGTCACCTTAGTGAGTTGGTCAAACCTCAAGGAATCCCGCTAATTCACCATTAGAGGCCAGAGAGGAACCAGTGAGGGAAGAGCAAAAAGACCAGAAGAAGAGCAATAATGAAAAAACTGTGCCAAGTCTTGGAAATCCTGAAGTCCAGGTCAGTCACCACTCTTAAAACATTCAGAGAACCCAAGAGTATAGATTGAGAACCAGCAACGGTGCTGGTAATTTTGGAGAGTTCTTTCAGGAAAGTAGCATGGGTGGAGCCATGGTTTTTGAGACTGAGCAGTAAATGGTGAGAGAACAGAGGAAACCAAAGATGTAAGATGTGAGAAGATTGGTGTTTGAGGACAAAACCAAGGGGAAGGAGCCAGGGGGGAGGGAAGACTGAAGATTTGCTAAAAGAATGGAGCAAAGTCTGAAATGAGTGTGCAGCAAGAAAATTAAATGCATATGTGGAGAGATTGGCCTTCGAAAGAGGAGAAAATCATCCTCAGAGTTAAATGGAAGGGAGGAAAGACCAAAGTTTAAGATTTTGATGCCATGACGCTGAGGCATTTGGTTGTTCGGTCTCCACGTTTGAGTAAGGAAAGAAATGCCATTATGTGCTTTGAAAGGAGCAGGGTGGAGCGGTCGAGGGACACAGACATAAGTTCCAGTCTCCTGCCACAGCTTACAGCACATCACAGACATCTTTTATGTAGATCTCGAGCAAAATGGAAGAAGAAGTAATAGTGAGTGTGGCACTGCTCCTTGGTACAATGCATTTAGTCACAGCAGAAGTAACCTGGTAGCAAAAAACATAAGGAATGGAGTCTCCTCTATTTACTGCGCGCCAGCCACACAGCAGCCTGGCTACCTCCAAAAGCACTAGACTCCCATCAGACACCATTCTGTTATTTTAAAGCGTTATCACAACTGTGTGGCCTTCCTTGCGTGGCAAGTCTGATCTGACACAGTTCACAAAAATAGAAAACCACCAATTTTATTCCTGTGGCTTCCTACCCATTGTTTGAGCATCTCATAGTGAGTCTGAATACAGAAACATCATTATTTAGTTTAGTGATATGGTCTTGTGATTATGGAATTCCTGGTTGAAGGGGCTTTCAGTTATATTCGGAAAATCCCATTGATCCCATCAATGCCAAAAACAACCCATTAGTGTATGGTCTCATTTCATAATGACTATTAGCTGGACTTATGGAAAAGGATAAGGCAAGAATTTCTTTCTCCTCATTATCCATGTCTAAATTAGGAAAGCTATAAATATGCCAATACATATGTTATATGATAAGGATTTTCTAGTACATGTGCTTAGGAAGTAATACATGGCAGTTATCCTTGAAAAGGCAATTACAAAGAAAAAATGCAGATCGTCATTTCTAAGACTAAGAAATGTTATATCGGAAGAATTAAAATAAACATGCCTGAATATATAGGACCATAGAAGCAATGGAAGTTAGATTTGGAAGGGAATTTAGGGAGAATTTTATGCAATCTCTTCCCTTTAAGACTGAGGGATCTGAAGCCCAGAGGAGAAAATAGCTTCCTGAAGAGTACAATCTAGTTCAGCCACAAGTCTTCTGACCCACAGTCACTGCAGAGTTTCCCTCTGCCACAGTGACAAATTTCTGTCAGGCTTCTGAGGAATTATTTCCAGTGCCAGAATAGTGAATATATGGCATATACTGGGCACTCAATGAATTTTTTTTAATTATTTATTTTGAGAGAGGGAGAGAGAGGGAGGGAGCACTGTGTGAGCAGAGGGAAAGGCACAGGGGGAGGGAGAGGGAGGGGAGAGAATCTCAAATGGATTCCCCACTTAGCGCGGAGCCTGATGTGGGGCTTGATCTCAAGACCATGAGATCGTGACCTGAGCTTAAACCAAGACTTGGATGCTTAACCGACTGAGCCACCAGCCAGATGCCCCTGAATGGTTTTTTGTTTTGTTTTTTTTTTTAATTGGACAACTGTATCTCTGTTTTGGTCACTGATGCCCCTGGGAATTAGAGAATCACCCTCCATGTGCAGTTTTTCCAGCAGCTAATAAGGCTATATAAGGCACAGTGACTTAGAAAAATATAATTTAGAATTAGCCATGTATTAACACAATCATTATTTCATGAGAATTTCCCAATTATGTATCAGGGATTATTAATCCATTATTGCAGGTGATAGAACTAAGACTCAGTAAATTTGTGTCACTTGTTCAAGGCAAACAATCAGAAATGTTGGAGTTTGAGCCCATTTTTGGTCCTTTGACTCCAGATGTCATGCTTTCTTTGCTATATCTTATGGTTTCTCCAGGATGTTTATAAACTCCAGGAAAAGAAAAACAAACCTGTGGGGGAAGAGATAGGGAAGAAGACAAGGAAGGAGAAATATCAGAAATGGTGTGAAGCTCTTATGGAGAATGCTGGTGCCAAAAGAGATCAGAGTTCACATAATAAAGGAAGGATTTGTGTTTATCTTTAGGAGATCTGCCTGGGGGCTCCAAGCCTGGGTTGGCTCCAAAGAGGAGAAAGCAATCTTGTACAACTTGGAAGGAGGTGTTGACTTTTAAATGTGTATGAAAGGCAGTGGGTAGGAAAAGCACATGTATGGGAATCAGGATACCTAGATTTTAGTCCCAATTCTGCCATTACTTTGTTGTGCCCTTAGAAAAGGCCCTTCTTGTTTTGTGCCTCAGTTTTATCAGTTTACAATGAGGTGTGTTCAACTTCATGGTTCTCAAATATTTTTCTCCCTTTCCATCAATTCCCATTGGTAGAGGCTACCAATAATTTGAGAAATGCCTGAAGTGAGACTCTGTAAACTGAGAATGCAAACTACTTTCTTGCCTATAAAAAACCTGGTTCCTTTTCCTTTTAAACAAAAAAAACCTTTTTATACATTCTTTACTAATCACATATAGTGATTTTACATGTAATTGATTAGCTTGCTACATTGGGTTATAGAATTATTCTATATGGAATAATTTGTCCCTTTACACCTTGGTTATATCCGATAGAAGTTTCATAGGTGACAAAAAATTACAACTGATTTCCAGTGAAGGTGCCATCATTAATGATCACTACTGATCTTGGATTAGGAGATTTTGTCAGTAGTAACTATCAATATACTAAAGGGAATTGTTGGTTTATTTTACCATTTTTCTGAGAGATTTTTAGGTCAGAGATTTTAAACTAGAATTGAAAGCTCTTGGGGTACTGAAAAAGTTGGAGAAATTACAAATGTTATTTTGCAACTAATGCTGTTTTACTATGCAAATGAAGTCCAAATCTATCAACTAAATAATCAACCACCGGGTTAAGTTCAGAAGTTTTAGTGCAGAACTTAGTGCAGAAAAAAAGGGCAGTTTTTTTCACTTGCATATTGTTTTTGGGTATTCGTGAATATACAGAAATTAACTGTAGCATTTTATCCCTTGTCTAGAGTTTTAGCTTGGTGTGGATGATGTGTGAAGAATTTTAGGGGGCTTATGAAGACCGTGAATTAATGGGAAAATTTGGCTCATACGTGAGTTTGTGAATATAGCTCTCATCAGCTTCTCAAAGATATCACAAAGGTAAAGAACCACCACTCTACATATCCTACAATAACCTGCCACAATTCAGGTATTTTTTTGGTAAATGGGAAGCTGATTTGAATTATAGTTCTAAAATTTTTAATAAACCCTTAACCAAATGAGGGTTAATAATAAACCACTACAGGTGTATCATACCTCTTTTATACTTGACACTTAAAAAGCCAAATAAACAAAATAAAACCCATTATGGTGCAAAACATTTTGATATAAATTAAAGGTAACCTAAATAAATGAAGGTATATCATATTCATGGATTAGAATATTAGATAATTTTAAGATATTCATTCTCCCTAAATCGATCTACAGAGTCAATGCAATTTCAATTTTTATTCCAGCAGACTTTTTGGGTAGAAATCAACAAGTTGATTCTAAAAGTTATAGGAAGAAGCACAAGGCCTAGAATATCCATAGCAATCTTAAACAATAAGTACAAAGTTGGAGGATTTACACTATTTTATGATTTACCGTATAGCTATCATAATTAAAATAGTGTGATACTGCTTGTGGATAGACAAAAAGAACAATAGAACAGAGTAGAGCCCAGAACTAGACCCCCCACTTATCCAGTCAAAGGCACCAGCACAATCTGGTGGGAAAAGAAGAATCTTTTCAGTAAATTATATAACTGGATATTCATATGGAAAAAATTGAACCTCAACCCTTACCTTACATGAAAAACAAAAATAATTCAGTATGGATCATATACCCAAATACAAACACTAAAAGAGGGATTAAGGAAATGAAAACACTACGAATCTTCTCAAAGTCACCAAAAATTATTTTCCTACTTCTTCAAGATATTGTTTCCTAATTCTCTTTCATAATTAAGTAGCCATACCCAATACTTAGAATACATTTCAGTTCAGTCTGGGTGGCTCTGAGATAAGCAATCGCTAAAAAAAGATTTAACTTCTACAATAAGTTAGATATGAAATCTGACAAACATACATTTTCTTATTACTCTGTTTATTATTGGAAGTTCAGGGCAAATAATTCACTTACCTTTGATGAACAAAATTGCCTAGGTTTAGCTCCAGTGATTCCAAAAGAGATTTTCCAGTCTTTAATATAGTTTTGTTACAGAGATGAGAGTGTCTCTATATTCTCCTACTTGCTTCTCTTCCCACTGCCCATTCCCAAAAGTAAAAAATAAAACCTAACAACAAGAACAACAACAGTAACAGTGAACCATGCAACACAAAGTCATTTACCGGAGTCCGTAGAGAACCGTTCCATCAGGATGCAGTCGGATCATTCGATTTTTCACCGTAACCCCATGCACAAATGATTTCTTGTCATTCAGAAAGTAGGTGTCTGGCACCCAGAGTTGGTCAGCTACCCTGTTGTCTAACGTGAGGTTTAGCGGGATTCCAGAATAAGAAAGCCTTTTGTCTTTCCAAGACTGCTGGAAATACATGGTGAGTGTATAATCCTGTGAAACAAATGAAACAAAAAACCAAAAAATTTGGTCATCATCATCATCATCATCATCATCACTGTCATCATCACGATCATCATCAAAGGCCTTTCGTCATGAAAGTGATAGTCTGTGGTATCATATGTTCCCAAAGATCCACTGTCCTGCTCTCCCCGAAGTTACACCTGAATACAAGGAAATTTGCACCTTCAGGTATAGGGCAACCAACAGGTTAGAAGTACCGGCGCAATAATTGAAGGCATGCACAAGTGTTCACTCCAATGTAGGTTAAATCCATTTAGTTGAATTTTGAGGTTTAAAGTTAAGGTAATGGTCATGGGGTAGCTCATAAAGGAAAGTTGTGCTGAGAGATCCATGTGCACAAAAATCTACCTCTGGATTATATTTATGGTACTATTTTGGGGGGGGAATGTGTGCTCAATAATAACTAAAGAATGATGCACTTAAAAGGAGAAGGTGTTTTCCAAATTGCAAATGCCTTTTGAATGAATACTGCTCTTTGCCTTATGAAGGTCATCAATTACCATTATCTGGATCTTTCTAGCAAATTACAACTTGCCTCCTGGTACTGAAAAATAGTTTATAAAGCACATTTTGATGGAGACATTTATTTGGCCTGAGAACTGATATCAGTGGTGGAACTGCTCAACTATTTCTCTCTTATCTCATTCCTGCTTTGTTTTAAGAACTGGTTTGACTTCAGAGCTGGGTTCGTATTTGAGTTTGTTTCCTCACTTCTTGTAAAAGATAACACTAAGGACATCCCTTTCCATTTTTTTTTTTCCTCCCAGATTTCCCCTGGCAGTGAGAGACAGGAAGATTTGGGCTCAATAAATAGATCAAGCTACTAGAGAAAACCATGATGATTATCTGAGTTTTAGTTGTCTGTTTTTAAAGAGCTCCAGTAATACAAAATGTAATTGTCCATTAAAAAGGAGAAAATAGTGTACACATGAGTAATCTGTGCATAGATTTAAGTAAGTGTGTGTGCATGGGTGCATGGGTGTGCATGTGTGTAGACCTTTTCCCTTCCTTTTCTGGAAACTGTTTTGTTTCCTGTGGAAAGAGAACTGTAGGCATGCAGTGAGATCTCTGCTCTACACAACTCCTACTCTGTTTTCACTAAATACTGGCTAAAAATCACATCATGGTTTGAAATTAAAGCAGTAATTTATTACCCTATTTGCAAGAAGAAGTAATTCAGTGCAAAGTATTTCTGCTTGTATTATGTTACATTTGGAAGTGGGTGATGTGGCACAAGTACCCTTCAGAACTTTTCTTATGTATTTCTAGCATTATTATTCTAATCTATGACCTGATTCCATGATAAATGGAAATATGGACATGAGATTGATAAACTTAATGAAAACTTTTTTGAAGAGAATGATAATCATGGTGATAATGATGAACATTATGTAAAGACTTAAAATGCAGCCATATCTCCTTTTGTACTATTTGTATTATAGTGCACGCATAACAATAATCTCTTTCTCCTGGAGACTGTTCTGTGCTCTGTGGTTCTCATAGCTTTTCATATCTATTATCACATTTTGTTATTACAACCTTGTGAGATAGGCAAATTCTCTCTGAGAGAATTTATTATTTACATGTCTGAGAAACTATTTGCTCTATTTAAAATAAATTATTCTAGCTGCATCTTAATAGAAATATTAACAGTGACATCTGTCTATGACTTGTCTTGGTGTATTACATTTTTAGATGGAACAGAAAGACTTAAAATTGCTGTATTTTGTCCCCTCATTCAACAGATTTTCTATTAATTCTTCATTAGTCCAAAGTGCAAGCACTCAAGGAAGGATGGAAAATTTTTCAGAAAGAAATTAAAGGTAACGATACTTTGAACAAGAACACTAAAACGATTTTTATTTGACATGTACTTATAATTGTTCAGCCAGCTTTCTCAAGTATGCAAGCTACTCTGTGAGAGGAAGAGCGACATATTTAGAAACTATGGGCCATAGGGGATTCTCTAACACTGACGCAAATTAATGGGATTAATGGGTGTGAGTTGGCTAACGAAATTGGTCAGGCTAATTCAGGCATGAGAGAATTTGATTCATTGAAGAAAAACAAGAGAGAGGATACCAAATCAGTAGTGCTCGATTACACTCCAAAAGGGCATATTTTTAAAATCTAAAAATGTTAGGGGAATAAGACAATATTTATAATAAATAAAAATAATTCTTGTGGAGAATAAAGGTTAAATCAGTGGTTTTAAACCCAGGACAATTTTGCCCCCAGAGGACATTTAGCAATGTCTAGAGACAGTTTTGGTTGTCACAACTGGGAATGTGTGCTACTGGCATCTGTGGGTAGAGGCCAGGGATGCCTCCCAACATAATGCACTACACAGCACAGCCCCCACAACAAATAATCACCTGGCTCAAAATGTCAATAGTGCCAAAGCCAAGAAACCCTGCCTTAGATGGAAATATCTTTCCTTTCAGTATTAATAAAATACTTCAAAATCCTTTATCACTATTTATCATGAAAAATATGTATATTAACAGGTCTACCTGAGCTTTTAACGTATTCCTCAAAACTTTTGTGCCAGGGAATTCTGGCATTAGATG
Organism: Zalophus californianus; assembly: GCF_009762305.2. NCBI lineage: Eukaryota > Metazoa > Chordata > Mammalia > Carnivora > Otariidae > Zalophus > Zalophus californianus. The sequence continues at coordinate 38,977,668 of NC_045596.1, read as the reverse complement.
GTTTATAATTTGCCACTTTATCATAAGAAATCATTTGATAAAAATCCATTTTCTAGCCCTGGAATAAGGAAAAGGGGTTATGTGTTTTATTGAGGTCTGCTTCTTACCAGAATGAGCTCTGAGACTTTATAGTGGGTTGGAAAAGTGAGTCTTTTATGAGCTGCCTCCATGATCAGCACACATCTCAGGCTAGCTTGTTAGGGAAGAGATAAAATATTGCTTTAACATCCGGTAATATTGCATCCACTCAGAAAGAGGATATGAACGATCCCTTCTTTTCAAAGTATTCTTTTTTTTAAAGATTTTATTTATTTATTCATGAGAGACAGAGAGAGAGAGAGAGAGAGAGAGAAGCAGAGGGAGAAGCAGGCTCCCCGCTGAGTGGGGACCCCGATGCGGGACTTGATCCCAGGACCCCAGGATCATGACCTGAGCCAAAGGCAGACGCTTAACCATCTGAGCCACCCAGGCGCCCTCAAAGTATTCTTAAGAAAGGGAATGTGTGTGTGTGTGTGTGTGTGTGTGTGTGTGTGTGTATTAAAGAATCAATGCTCCTACACACATTTTTATTTTATCTTTCATAAATTTGAATAAACATTATAAAGCATTCCAACCACAAATCCTTGTTCCCTGTAAAATATTCATGCCAGTTTAGTTTTCCCCAAGAGCTGATTGTAGTAGAGCTGTGCATCATTGCCTGCCAGGTCTAGGGTCCCTTCTGTGAGGGAAACTGCCCTGCTGACAGTTCCTGCTGATTGAACAAGGCCACATTCTATATTTCATGATCCTGTCCTCCTCCCACCGTGGAAGAGAGAGTAGATACCTGACTTAAAAGCAGCTGATCTACAGGCAGGAAATAAATCTGTGCCTGGCTCAAAAAGATGAGATGAACCAATCAGAGTCCTCTCCCAGAAATTAGCTCTTGTATAAAGAATCCGAGACAGGAGCTGTAGGACTAAATGCAGAAGTCATGACCTAGAACTAGGGTGCACTGCTATTGTGTGGTTGTGAGAGAGGAGAGACTGCGAATAAAGAGAGGAAGCCGGCCTGCACAGAAAGAAAGAGAACGGAGAAAGATGCAAAAACTAGCCAGAAGATGAAGAGTCTGACATCGTCAGAGAATGAATGAGTGAGTTCAGGAAGGCTTTTACTTCCTATTTCTAGTTCTCATGAGGTGTGGACATGTGGACATGTTTGATACTTTCAATTCCCAGGAGCCCTTTTCGTGTTACTACAATAAATTCCACTTTCTTTGTGCTGAGTTATTTTCATTTTTATGTTCTCTGACTAGAAAAAGCCATAATAATGATGCTGATCAACATCCATATCAGAATCTCATTAAGAACAAATTGCACATATTAAGGAAACCCAACAAAACCTCAATCATCTGGCCCATCTTCCTGATTTCGATAAAGGGAGCTATTATGAGAAACCTGAAACCCAGAGATGTTAAATGGCTGAAAAACAAAAGGGAGACACATTTGGCTTTGTTTATTAACCAGAAGAGCAAAGAGGGAGAAGGAAAATGTATTTTACTTCTATCAAGACAATTCCCTAGCCAACCCAATGACAATTATGAAGAAAAGTAACCTGGAGATCGGTGTGTATGCTGGCAATGAGTCGTATAGATTATAAGGATAGGAAAAAAAAAAAACCATACATCTTGCATCTCATGCAAAGTTTAGTGGAAAATGGCCGGACAAATAAACCAATTTAAGTTGTGATTGAAATGAATCACACAACATCTGTTTCTAATGCAAGCTCCTGTTTAAATGAATGTTTTTGTATCAGTGTCTGATGAATCACAGACCTGTACCCCTGAAACAAATAATACATTATATGTTAATTAATTGAATTTAAATAAAATAAATGAATAAATAAAATACACGCATTCTCATTGTTTCCAAAGCCCATGTTCTCATTCATTATTTTTATTTTTTGCCAACTGTAGCCTCATGACATGCCTCAAAGAACATAGTCTTCTTTACCTTTTTCTCATCCTAAATAGCCCCATTTGGTTTATCCATCTGTGTAGTCAGAATTTTTGTCAGTCTTGTGTTCTGTTCGGAACAATTCTGGAATTGATCCACCTTGTGGGAGAAGTTATGGGCCTATATTAAAACAGAGGCACCGCAGAAGATCACCTGGGCACACTGTTATACGTGAACACATGTGTGACATGGATGTGACAGCTGGAGAAAAGCACTTGGGTTCTGAGGCAATGAACTGCATGACACCACCACTGTTGGAGACTAAGACTGTACAGTATAAGAATTTCAGCATTTGTAATCTCATACCTACTGTAGAAGCTCTAAAGATTTATTGTCTTTAAAAATATAAAAGCAGATCTGTGATTCAACAGTCTTGCACAATCGGAGGGGGAGATTAACCATGAGAGACGATGGACTCTGAAAAACAAACTGAGGGTTCTAGAGGGGAGGGGGCTGGGGGGATGGGTTAGCCTGGTGATGGGTATTAAGGAGGGCACATTCTGTGTGGAGCACTGGGTGTTATGCACAAACAATGAATCATGGAACACTACATTAAAAACTAATGATGTAATGTATGGTGATTTACATAACAATAAAAATTTAAAAAATATAAAAGCATTTTTCTATACAAAAACATCCAATTCTTAAAATGGATATGATAAAATTAATGTTTCATACAGTGACAGTTTAAATGTCTTATGTTCTAAAATCTGAATAATCGGAAGCTCAAATAATTAGAGTTATTTCCCTGGTAAGATATATTGAAATGTTGGACCTGAAGTGGGGACAATTTTCTAGAAACTTCTGGGTCAAAAAGATCTTAGATTATTAGAATGACTGATCCATTGTGTCAACATTTCATGACTGTTTACTATATTTAAAGATTTGTATTATGCCAGTTGCTGAGGAGAAAAAGTGGGTTGATACATTTTTCTTGCCTGCCTCAAGGAACTCACATGTCAGTGGGTGTGACTCAGCACTGCCTAGTCCCAAGCCACCCTGCTGTCCTCTGTAGTCTTCACAGTTCTCCAATCACCTATGTAACCAGCTCTCTGCACCAAATTCCCTCCACTTCAAATACTCAGAGAATTCGGAATAGTTCCACTTGTTTTCATTGGCAGCTGCCTACTCAAGGAGACAAGCTTATTGAGTAGGAGGATATCAGTTTAACAAGCTCTGGCATTAACCTAGGGAATAGAGAGCTAAGTCAGAGTTGACTTAACACAGCACTGAAGGGGAGGCGGAGAAGATGAAAAATGTGTGAAGCAGTGAAGTTAGGAGAGAGCATCAGGGATGACCCCTGGGTTTCTGACGTAAGTAAGTAGATAGATAATAAGAATTGAAAATCTGGGGCTGAGGATGACTAATGTATTTCAGGCCTGTTTGTGTTGTGGGTGTCAGTGGCATTTGCACACAGAGCTGCCAAGTGAGTAGTTATGGACCAGGATATAGGAAGAGAGGGCTCAGAGGGAAACAAAGCCATGTGAGTCACAAGTGAGAGATGAAGTCCTGGGAATGAATTGGCTCACCATGGCGACAGTATAAGGTGAGAAGATAGAACCCCTGGGAAATTTAATTCTGCGATTAGTCACTCACTCCTTTGAGCTCCCACAACTTTGCTCCTATTTTGATTGTAGTACTTACAGTTATTTCCCAGTCCCACAGATTTTGAGCTCCCCAAGGGCAAAGGATTTTTATTTTATTTTATTTTTAATTTTTAGTTCCTAGCATAGTGTGCAGTAGATAGCATGTGCTCTGATATGTTAGCTGAATGTGAATTAAGTAGTGCTGTGTGTTTGTAGCACTGGATATAAGCACTGAGTATGTTATTGCAAATTCATCTTATTACATTCCAATTTTCTGAAAAACTTATCATCCTTAGATAATATATATGGGGACTTTCAGTTAACCAAAATAATTACCCAGATTTTTTTCTCTAACTAATCAAGATTAATGGGTTTATAATTCCCACTAACATAGGTAACTCATAAATTTCTAGGAAGTGAGAAAAGGATATGGAGTTTAGAGTAATTTTGCTCTTCAGGAATGAATTAACAGTGACTCTCTACAAAATACTAATAGACATTTTGAATATATCAAATGAGATTTCATTGATACTTTCAGTAATAACTTGTTAATTTTGGAAGTATAAGGCTATTTATGCCAAAACTTTAAAAATGGACTGTATTCAGTGAAACTCTTGATCTCATTTACAAATTGGTCAATATTCAAAGTTATCAGTAAAGTATAAGATAGGTGATTAATTCATCAAGAGAATAATTCATAAACATTACTGATGTTTGAAACCACATAACTAATTACATATGTTTGACACACTAGGTTTTTTCAAAGTTCCTTAGTTCCAGAGATTCCTAGAAAATTAGTGTTTCCATTTTCTCTAACATTTAAGTAAGAGCAGAAATAAAATCAGATGCATGGAGGATCTAGTGGAACATTCAGAATGTGGTAGTTTTGGCTGACCATCCTGAGTTGAACTATGAATATATGACCAGAATGGTAACCATTAGGTGGTACGCATGGCAATTCTAGAAAACTAAGCTATGGAGTGATATAAGTTGGGAAAAAATATGAGAATCAGAAAACCAAGATTCTATCAAAACACATACTACTTAGAAGAGATGGAAAAAACTTTGTGATCGTTTTCTAGCCCAGGAAGGTAGTCTTCTCTTGTGAATTGTGATCTTGTAATGTGAACAGAGCTTAAAATGGAGCAATCAATAAAAAGATTCTATTATGTTTTGTTGGAAGAGAATGAGATCTTAGTAACTCTTAAAATTAATAGGGCGGAAGGGAGGAATTATTATGGGATACAGTGATCTCTCTCAAGAGCCAAGTATTTTCAATATCTCTTAGAGCTGTCACTTACCCTTCCAGGAAGGAATCTTTTGGAAACTCTCAGGAGCTTTATTTTCAGACTTTCTAATAGGAAGATGGATTTCCATCAAATTATCATGCAAAAGAGACTATGGGTAATGGTCTCTTGGGAGTCCCTGGGGAACTCTCAAAAGAGAACGGGTAGCCAAATTATAGTGCCCAAATGTCAACTTTATCTTGTTTGCTCTCTTACTCCATCCTCTCTTTTCTGTACCATTTGCTTTGTTTAGTTTTAATTTTACATTCAGAGACTATCAACACTTGATGGCTATTTTCCTTTCTATCTGCTTTAAAAAAAATAAGATCATTCTACATGTACTACCTTTTTATCATGAAAATTAGTACCTTTTCTCTACAGCTATTTATTTATTCATTTGTCGTCTATTTGTTTATTGTTTATCAAGATCTCTTACTCCATCCTACTTTGTTTCACTAACTAGTTGGTAACTTGGTGGGCAGCCTTTTATATGTTTGCTCATACTCATAAAATTATCTAGGAACATATATAGATATAGTTGGGACTTTTATCATTTAAAAAAATAGCATTATATTATTCACTTCTATGAATCTCTCTTTTCTTCTTTAAGATTTTATTTATTTATTTGAGAGAGAGAGATAGCGAGAGAGTGCATGAATAGGGAGGAGAGAGAGAAGCAGGCTCTAAGGGAGCCCGACTCGGCTTGATCTCAGGACCCCAAGATCATGACCTGACCTGAAGGCAGATGCTTAACCAACTGAGCCACCCAGGCGCCCTGGAACGCTCTTTTCTTAATGACAGCACAGAAATTCTTCCAAATCAATGGGTAGAGCTATAACTCATTCCATTTAGTGGATACACAGTGTACTATAGTATAGAAATTAATCATTATTCTATTAATGGTTATTGAGGTTATTTCAGGGGGGTTTTTTACAACTAAAAATAATACTGCAATAAATCTCTCTTTTTGATAGATAGATGTATCACAAGTACTGCTGTTTCAGACTCTTTTGCCTTGTATGATGCTATGTTCTGGAGCTTAATATGACAACTTGTTAAAGTAAATAAAAATAAAGCTATAGGCTAATGATGTACTATATGTTGGCTAACTGAATAAAAAAATAAAACTATAGGCTGCTCCTTTAGTACTATAATTTTCTAAATATTGAACTAAATTCAAATTTATAAAAAGCATTAACCAAGTAAGGCCTTAAAGTCAAGTTTATAGAACCAAAAAGCTACATCAGTTTCCACACTGGCCATCTCCAGTGGCTCAAACTCATTGAGCATCTGTTCAAACTTCTGTTGGTCTTTGACTGGATCTGGCTGAAAAGTGACTTGGCAGACACAGCTGCAGAGAAGGACCTTGGCAATGTAATACCATTTAATGAGAAAAACAAAACAAAACCAACCTCCAAACTCTAGGAATTTCTTTGGCAGTATAGAAAAAGTTGTTTGTGAATTCTAAAGCTAATAATTCTGATAAACTTAATATTCCTCTGATATAGTTTCACAGTTGTCAGTCATACCAAACATGCATATTTAAATAGACTTGCACTAAGCACATAGACGGGATCCAACTAGGAATAAAAGCTCCATGCTAACAAACTGATCCATCAACTAGGTCTTTGGCAAAAATACAACTAGGACAGTTGGAATCTAGTTAAGGATTTATTTTTTCACTCCCCCTATGATCTTAGAGCAAATTTGAAATTCAATCTCCTTATCTGTGTGTTGGGAAGAAAAACTATCAACAGGTCTGTTGGAATAATGAATTAAAATAATATATGTAATAATCTTAAAAAACTATAAACACTGTAGTTGTTAAATAAGGAAAACCAAGTACTTAAAGCATGTCACAGGACAATGCAATGCCTAATATATATTTTCACTCTCTTTAGCTAAGTTATCAATTTTCCCCCTCTAGATACTTAATGAGTTGCCTATTACTGAATGTTTAACTGCATGACCAGTACTTTAGTAGGTGCTTTCTATAGGTTATATTGTTTAAACCTCACATCTTTATGAAGTTGGAATTAATATTCCCTTTTTATACATGAGACTCATTAAGAGATGCCCAAAGTGACTCTGCTCAGAAACATCAGAGTTATGATTCGAACCCATGTCTGTCTGACTTTAAGTTCCTAGTTCTTCCCACTATATAACAAGCAATGGCTAAGTATGTATCATAAGCACAAAAGGTTTCTCTCATAGGACATGGCTTTTATCTCTTGCCTAAGTCTGACTTCTGACTTGCTTTTTTTATGGATGCCGATTAATCCTTAACAGTCAGTTCTAATGTAGACTTTTCAGTCCTCTCTGATGTTTTATCCATGACCTTGCCTTCATCAGCTTTTGCTGGTAATGAACACCATGGCCATGCTCTTATCTGTGTGCTGTTGACGTCCCCACAGAATGCTAAATACAATCAAGTGTTCATCACTGTCCTGGATGATTCTCCAGATGTTAGCTGAGAAAAAGACAATATTTTTGTTCTATAATAATCCTCAAGGAGTATAGGAAGTAGAATAATTTTCTTTTGGTAGGATGGTTTTCACATTCAAAAGCCTGCCAAATTGTACTACTTCCAGGTAAAAGTCGTCTTAATCATTAGCTATGGTAGCAACTACATTTTCCTTGCTGGCAATTATTTCTAAGTAACAGTAAGATGAAAGGCAAACATGGCAAGTGCCTAGAGGTTAAAGATCTCTTAGTTTAGATTGTGCATGCATGATAACACTCCAAGAGAAGAGAAGGAACATACATTTGTTGAGGGTAGGGACTACTATAATTTATGTCTACGCCTCTATCGCCAAGATGATAGAATGCCCAAAACAGAATCGTGCCCACCCACACTTAAATCTGGTCTTCCATCTCCACCCCCATTCTCAGTGGCGGATGACTCTCAACAATCATCCACCCTGTTGATCAAATCAGAAACTAGAAATCTTTCTTGACTCTTTTCTCTATCTCACCCCATACTAAATAAGTCAATAAAACCTGGCATTTCTATTTCATTAAAATATCTCTTTATTCTGTTTAGTTGCTATGATCTAGATTGGCCTTTATCATTTCTCACCTGATTAACTGCAAGAGGCTCCTAACTAGTCCTCTGCTTTTGTCTTGTTCTTCCTTAATGCATTTGATATATGGCAGGTAAAGTGGTATTTCAATTCTTTTAAAATTGCAATTATGATTATGTTGCTCCCAAGGTTAAAGTTCGATGGCCCCTCAATGTTATGAAGATAAAAATACAAATTTCCTAAGGGCAAACAATGTGCTTCCTTTATTTCTCTCTCTCTCCAGTTGCATTTCTTTACTTGATTCCTTTTCCACCCTATCATCCAGCCGTGCTGGTCTTCTCTCAGTTCCTCAAACACACAGTGTTTTCTCTTGCTGTGAAGTCCTCTTGGCCTAAAACACTCATTCTTCTTTCCCTTGTCCTTGTCCACCGCCTACTGAAACAGGCTTCAGACTAGAAGACAAATCGCATCTTTTTATCTCAGTCAGAAGCCAGAAAGTCTCGGTTTGGTCTCTCCTATTGCTCCCCCCAGGACTGTCCCTTCATAGCCTGCATTTCTCTGCAAGAAAACTGGCTGGGTGCTCTTCTATTTCCTCCACTGGACTGTGCGCTCCATGAGGACATATCTATCTTGCGATTCCCTGTGCTGAGGACAGTATCTGCAGTCTAGGGGGTGTCCAACAACTTTTTGTTGAATGAATCAATAAATACTTAGAGGCGAGATAAATCCAGAGGCAGACAGCCCTGTTAAATTGTAGCAGAGGTGAAACATCCTAGGCCTCTGAGTGGGGCCAGAGTAGGAGTAGCATAAGGAGAGGAGTAGAGACAAAACATTGAAAGACAGAGAATGGGCTTAAATTGGCTGCTGTGAATATGAGAAATTAAGAAAATAAGGCAAGCACTAGAGGAGTACCGGAATTTAGGGAATAGTTGATGTGTTTGTGCTGGATACTAACTCAAAGAGCTTGAAGATACAAGTATTGTAGCTGATAACAGATAGATATCAGGGGCACAGGTTAATGAGTCCTCATCAGCTCTATGGTTATAGGATTAAATGAGATTATCAAAGTGAATTTATAGATAGAGGCAAGACAAGGGCATAGGACAGAGGCTTGGTGCATATCAGTCTTTCTTTTTCTACTGGCTGACAGCCAAGTTGCTCTTTCAGGGTGTGCATGCAGGGCAATTAATCCATCATCACTCAAGGGAAGAGATGAGGTATTAGTGACTATGAATAGTCTAAATATCAAAATCTATTGATAAACCTCCAAACCCATGTTAACAAAATTCCAATATTTAGCTGAAAAAACCGTTTTCTTATGTAAAGTAGAAGATGCCAAGGACAAATAAGACTCACTTTTTAAACTATATTATTTTGTTTATTTTTAGTGTGCCTTATCCACCCCCAAGGGAGGTGTATGTTTCAAAGTTAGGCATCAGCAGCAAAAATGGCCCAGAAAAAGAAATTGCCTTGAATAATTTACTACCCAGCCAATCAAATTTCTATTATATCGTGGAGTCACACTCCAACACATTCCTTTTAAGCATATTTAACAGGTATTAATTTAGTCATATCCTAAGCTCTACATTGTCATAAATTTTTTCTAGATATATTATCTTTAAAAATTTCACATGGGAACTTGGTTTGCTAACAAGAATGAAGCTAAGGATCTGGAGAAGTGGGTTTTAGAACTATGGATAATCTTTGGCAATTCAAATTCCCAGCCAGTGATCAATTTCATCTAGTAAAATGAGGAGGTTGCCTAGATCAATGATTCTCACACTCAGTGTATGTAATTAATATCAGGACCACTTGGACTACTGAATGTGATTCTAAGGTGCACAATCCTGAAATTTACATTTTTGGGTCGATGTATCCAAGGACATTATTATGCTATTAACTTTCAGATCATAATTTGAGGAATAATGACCTGGGTATTCCCAAAACGTTCTTCAAAATCCTCAATGATCCACATCTATGCTTTCATTAGTCCTATAAAATCTGTTCCTGTCTCCATTAAAGTGTTATTCCCTATTTTATCAATTTCCTTTTGTGTTCTCTTTCTGAAGCAAAAGGAATGGAAGCCTGGAAACTTCTCTTAGTGTTACTCTACAAGAAAAACATTTTCTTGAATAACAAAAGAAGAAAAGGGAGAGAGAAAGAGTAAAAGAGAGAGGGTCCTATTATCTTTATTTTCATGTACTGTGTATTTTCCTGTCCTTCTCACTGCTTCTAGCTTAACACATTTGTTTTTAAAACATGTACTGAAAATTGAAACCCTAGCTCAGATGTGAGTGGAAATAAAGGATCAGCAAGTAGTATGGCCACTAAAATAATATCTGCAAACATAATGCAGATTTTATTTTTGAAGAACAGCTTGAGTTCTTTCCAATTCTTCATACCTCATCCGTAGCCATTTCCCCATCCTGAATATGGAAGAGACCTGAAGGACAAGGGAGGTCTTGTATAAAAATGTCACAGAGAGCCTTAGGAAGACAAACAACAACAACAACAACTATGCCGATGTATATTTTCATCTGCATGGAGCAATGTATATTTTGGTACAGTGTTAAAAATCCTCAAGCGATTTCTCTCATGTCACAAGTTTAAGGAGTTATCTATGAATGAGTCAGCCCGAGAGTTGCCATGGTAACACTTCTCATCCCTTTGGAGTCCAGCCTCTTCTAAGGTTGCCACAGAAATACCTTAGTTTCAGGAGGATCTGAAGTTCCTACTACATTTAAATATTCATTATGTTATATATGCATTCCCTGATTTTGCAAGATTACCTGACTAGAAATCATTTTTAGAGCTCTATAAATAGACCTGCTACGTCATGCTCCTTTCTTCCATAAGATAAAAGACAAGTCCATAGAAATCCTTCCTGCATAGCACAATCAGTCTCTCTCTCTCCCCTCTTTCCTGGGTATAAATGTGTGCACATTTGTGTAATCGGTGTCCTTCATATGTGAAATATTTGAAGAGGACACTCTGGACAGCAATCATAAGCCCCAATTTTCAAGAGAGTGGTTGAAAAGATTTGCAGGCTTGCCACACTGCAACTGCGCATGAATGTAAATGATGCTTTCGTTTAGAGTGTAGTCACTATGGGCGACATTGGTGTGGTTTTCTGATTTATATTCCTGGAACAATCTATTTGACAAGATAAAATTGCTTATAGTTGCTATACCTTCAAACAGAGAAGTCTAGACTTTTTTTTTGACAAGCAAGTTTCTCAAATATCTCTCTCAATGTACTTTTTCCAACATCTTATCCGTCTTGACTACCTGCCCACTCAGGCATATCCTGCTGCAGACACAAAGAGCTACTCATTATTTCCTTAACTTTCTTGTATTTTCCCATACTTCAGTCTTTGGTTATACTTTTTTCTCTTCTTGAAATAAAAATTCTACTTACCCACACGGTCAAAGATTTTCCCAATCCCCATACCAAGGCAAATTAATCTTCCCCCTACTCTGCCCTTTGTTACTTTCTGGGAATACAGCTATTCATCTGCCTGTCTTCTCACTCTATGCTTTTGAGGTTGTGACCCACGCCTTATTCATCTTCGTGTGCCCACAATATTTAGCATATAGACACTAATAAATGTTCACTAGACATAAATGTGTTGACATGAACTGAATAAAACCTTCTTACCATGGCTCAGTAAAACAGCCAACTGAAGATCTTTGGATCTTGGCTGTTGATGGTACAATACAGCGCTCATATTACACCTAGGCTGGTCTTCCTTGTAATATGGTATTTATGAGTAACCCACCTCTGAATTAAGCATGATGTGCTGTTGGCTATGATAGTTTCTCTAAAATCCACTGCTGAGCTGCTCTTTTAGAAACTGCAGTCATGTGGTATCATGATTAGAGCATAGGTTTTAAAGTAAAAAAGATTTGAATTTAACCTCAGTTTTGTTATTTGCTAGCTCTGTTATCAAGTCATTTTACCTTTCTAAGGTCCAGTTTCCTCATTATTAGATAGGAATTTATTGAGATAATATAATAAAAAGTCTTAGTAAAGTACTTTGTATACAATTGTGTAATCAATAAATTGTAGTTATTACTAATGCAAGTATAACTCAGAGATACTTCAAGAGGTTGCTGTCTTTCAATTGTTCTCATGATACCACTGGGCATCCCCTTTGCGATTGTTATACATGCAATAGTCTGCTGCGAGTGCGCCAGGTCTACAGCTATTATTTCTTTTACATATCTGACCATACTTTGGTCAAATAACTTTCCCAGGCTAGCCGCAACACTCTGATGCAAAGAAAGTACTTATATAGACTAGGCACTGGGCTACAAATTTGCCTTGAATATTCATTCTGCACATTATGTATGCTCTATACTCGATACACACTCTCTTGAATTTGAAGGTGAGACATACACACAAGGTCACAGTTAATAGCATGGAGTAGAAACAAAGACACACCGAAAGGAAGTAGTGTGTAGCAAAAAAAGGAGTTTAGCCTGAGTTGCTGGGGAAAGCAGGGGAACTGGAAGTGCTTACAGATAAAGCAAAAGCAACAAGTAGCAGAGTCCCCTGAATGTGGGCCAAATGGTGACTTCCCAAAAGATATGTCCATGTTCTAGCTCCCAGCCAGGACCTGTGAAAGTAGCCTTATTTGTAAAAAAAAAAAAAAAAAAAAAGGACATTGGAACTGCAATTAAGGATCTTGAGATAAGATCATTTGGAATTATTCAGGTGGGCCCACAAGCCAATTATGTGTGTTCTTTTAAGACATATACAGAGGAGACATACAAGGAAGAAGAGGAGAAGGTGATGTAAAACTTAAAACCAAGACTGGAGTTGTGCAGCACAAGTCAAGGGATGCCTAGAGCCTTCAGAAGCTAGAAGAGACATGGAAAGATTTTCCCCTAAAACTTTCAGAGGGAGCACAGCCCTGCTGACACCTTGATTTCAAACCTCTGGCCTCCACAACCAAGAGGAAAAAAAAAATTCTGTTGTTTTTAAGCCACCTGGTTTGTGGTAATTTATTACTGCAGGTGTAGGAAACAAACACACCTCCTAAAGTTGTTCTTTGGAATTTGGTATATTTTTTGGATATTCACTTACATAGTCACTCAGTCAGCCTTATAAGTAATATTTTAATACTTAGAATTTTAGGTTATGGAATTTTAGGTCTTATGTGGAATATAGAACTTATCATGTCCCTGCCTTTAGTGTGGTCAGGAAGAAGAGGTAAATACACATAGAACAATTAATGAACAATATTTATTCATATACTTAGAGATATTTATTCATTCACATTATGCAGCAAAGATGGTTTTAGGCGCTGAGGATGCAACAATGAACAAGACAGAAAACTTCTCCATTTTCAGTGAGATTCCAGGGAGAAACAACAGCTACTTCAAGGCCTTACCACAGGAACAAGCTTGATTGGTTATGAAAAACAAGCTTGTGGGAGTTACGGAACAAAAGTAGTAGGAAATAAAAAACAAAAAGGAGACCTAGCATGTATTAAGCATTTCAATAAAGGTGATCTGATATTATTCTTATTCTTTTCTTATTCTTCACCCAACTACCATCTAAGCAGTATATTTAGTATTTGCTGACCAGAAGATAATGTTAGGTTTTTTTTTTTTTAAATGTGCAAGAACCAACACTCAGATATCGGGTCAATCAGACGCATCAGGGAAGTATGTGAAGACTTATGGGATCTGATGGACAAACACTTCCAAAGTGTTTGCTCCATCTATGTGCCATGTGGTATCCACATTATCTCTAGAATTCCAGAGGAAACCACACTAAGAAATGAACATGTCAGTCCTGTCTCCAATGGTTTACTCTAAAATCTTTACCTAAAGTGTTTATGTATATGTGTGTGTTCCTCCTTTGAGATAGAGCAATCAGTAGAAACCCCTTACATTTTAGAACAGGATACTCTAAAAGTTAAGGACAATAATAAAGGCAAAGAAAGTGAGAGTTATCATGGAAGTTAAGTTTTATACAATTCACAACGTGCCTTCACTGCTGGAAAGGCACTGCTCACTCAATTGACAAGTTAAGAGAGAGAAAATGTGGAATCCTTATTTTTGGTGACACCCTCCTAGCCTCCTGTTCTGACCTGCCAGCCACTAGGTGGCGGGGGCGGGGGGAGCATTTTAGTTTGCTGCTCTTTTTCCATAATATACAGAAGTCATACCAGGGTAGTGCTGCTGAAAGTATTGGGACAAACTTTCTGAATGCAGTTCACAGCATATTTTTAGTTCATAATGAAAACTATATCTGCAATTCTGGCTCCCAGCAGAAAGGTCAAAGAAATCATGCTTTCCGTGAAGATGAGGTAAATATGAAGCAGAGATGATTTTAATAGAAGAAAATTGAAGAGGAACGTATGTAACTACCCCATAATATATGAAACAATGCTAATAAGGGGAAACTGAAAAATCACTGAGCCAAGCAGTTATTTACCTTTCACATCCCAGATACCATCTTGGTTTTCAGTTTACTTAGATATCATCCTTAACTTTGTCTTCTCTTCCTTTACCCATGTCATTGCCCATTTAATCAATTATTAATTTTCTTCGTTTATAACTTCTAAATAGACTTCAGATTTATCCCCCTCTCTCCTACTTACTGCCATGATCTTAGTTCAGGCCACAGTCTCCTTTCTTCTGAACAACTATACAATTCTAACTGGTTTCACTGCCTTCAATTCACCTAACCCTCCAAGTCCATTTTCATATTATCATCAGAGTAATTATGTTCTAAAATGAGAATCTGATTATGTCCTTACTTTTCTCAAAAGGCTCCCACTGCTCTCAGAATTAAATTCAAGCTTCCTGACATGATTTCTCAGACCATTTACGATCTCTTTCTATGCCCAGTGTCATCTCTCATTTTCCCCTCCATCTTGAGCTCTACTCTCTAGTCATAAAATATTATTTGTCACCATGCTCTTTTTATGTGTCCTCTCTCACACTTTCATACACTAACATTCAGAATATGCCTTTTAGCATTTCTGCTTATCTTTTCTTTGTCCCAACCTTGACTATACTTGCCTGTGCCTCCTCTCCATCTTCTGTTATCTAGTCCTAGTTTGATATATCATCTTCGCTGTCCCTTCATCTGGGGATAATTTCTTTACCTCATAAGCCTAGAGACACTTATAGCACCCTGTGCTTACCTTCTTACTGAAATGACCTGTTTCCTTAATGTCATCCCTTTATAGCATAGGCTCCCCTAAGGATGAAATTATATTTTATTCATCTGTTTCTTCTAGCATCTAACTGTGCTTAGCTCATACTTATTGTTCTCAAGAATTATCTTCCTAATTAATTAATATAGGAGTCACAAAACAGTCATTTCAAGGGGGTATGGTTATAGAGTCTGCCTCTGTGTTATCTGAGTAATTGGCTCAGGACTATCTTTAAAAGATTAGTCACTTACTAACACATGGTTTTGGGATGATGTTTGCTGGGATCAGTGTTTATATTTACTTGAAGTTAATGAGGGGCATACATCTCTAGAGAAAAAAGAAACAAGTATCCAACATAGTAGACTATGTAGTCCTAGCTTAAAAGCTATTAATAAGGATATCAAGTGTTTCTTAGAAATGATTACTAAGTTCAGAAAAACTATATATACATATATAATTTTGTATATTATATATGTATATATATAATTTTTGTATATACACAAAATATACAATATTGTATAGGTCTGGAAATCAGCTGAATATACTAGTAGAGTAATATCAGTTTGTTTACAACTATAACTCATTCAAATTGATTGGCACCCATGCTGTATTCATTTTTAAGTGTTTTCTATCTTCCAGTCTTGGTCATCTTAGGGCCATTGGTAGTAAAATCTGATTTTTCAACTATCTTTCTTACAAATACTCTGAGGGATTGAAGATGAAACAACGCTGAAGGAATATTTAAGCTCTTGACAAAGAAAGCTGCGATTTGGGAGTTGTTAAATAGTTTGAACATTGCATGTGCCTCTATATCCACTATAGAAAATATTCTTTTTTTTTTTTTGATAAGCTAGCTTAAGTTGATCCTATTTTTTTAGAACCAAAGATCTCTTAAAGGGGAACCCCCTTACACTGTTGGCGGGAATGCAAACTGGTATAGCCACTTTGGAAAACAGTATGGAGGTTCCTCAAAAAGTTAAAAATAGACTTACCCTATGGCCCAGCAATTACACTACTAGGTATTTACCCAAAGGATACAAAAATACTGATTTGAAGGGGCACATGCACCCCAATGTTTATAACAGCACTATTTACAATAGCCAAATTATGGGGGTGCCTGGGTGGCTCAGTTGTTAAGCGTCTGCCTTCGGCTCAGGTCATGATCCCAGGGTCCTGGGATCGAGCCCCGCATCGGGCTCTCTGCTCAGCAGGAAGCCTGCTTCTCCCTCTCCCACTCTCCCTGCTTGTGTTCCCTCTCACACTGTATCTCTCCCTGTCAAATAAATAAATAAATAAAATCTTTAAATAAAAAAACAAACAAACAATAGCCAAATTATGGAAAGCGCTCAAATGTCCGTTGACTGGTAAATGGGTAAAGAAGAGGGAGTATTACTCAGCCGTAAAAGAGAATGAAATCTTGCCATTTGCAACGACGTGGATGGAGCTAGAGAGTATTATGCTAAGTGAAATAAGTCAGTCAGAAAAAGACAAATACCATCTGATTTCACTCATATGTGGAATTTAAAACAAAACAAATGAACATAGGGGGGTAAGAAGAGAGGCAAACTGAGAAACAGACTCTTAACCAAAGACAACAAACTGAGGGTTACTGGAGGGGAAGTGGGCAGGAGGATGGGTGAAATAGGTGATGGGAATTAAGGAGGGCACTTGTGAAGAGCCCTGGGTGTTGTCTGGAAGTGATGAATCACTAAGTCCTACACCTGAAACTAATATTACACTGTATGCTAATTAACTAGAATTTAAATAAAAACTTGGAAAGAAAAAAAAAGAACCAAAGATCTCTTAATCATGAAGGACAGATCAAAGAAATAATGGACAAAGGTATACACGACCCAAGGTAGAGGAAGGAGATGGGGTTCTTTTGGTGGAAGTTTTAAAAAAAGGAAATAATAGGAAATGAGGAATGTCAAAGGTAAATAACTCATTGTTTCTGTGATCTGATTACCCATTTTGTTTTGCATGTCACAGCCAATGTACTATTTTTACTTCACACCTGACAAATTCGATCATTGCTAAGACAATTCTGCCCTTCTTCAAGGTACCAAAAAAAAAAAAAAAGTTTAAGAGCCATTTTGGGATTTGCTAGATTTCCCTGGCACCTAACCTGCTGTAAAGTGATTCCCATCCATTTTTCTATCTATAAAATTTACATTTGTACCAAGTAAAGCCACCAGAGAATTACATATTTTGATCTGAAATTTTGGGGTCGAATAAAGCTAGTCTTTCTCAATTACATTTCCTTATTATGCTCAGACCTGATATAAGAGAAAAAGTAAGAAATTCAAATAAATCTTTCTATATGATAAAATTACAATATATTTGTATATATACAATGTATATTTGATATAGAGATTATATATCACAAAATTTGCCCTTCTTCCTAAGACTTATTTTGCTTTTTTTATGTATCCTGGGAACCCTGTAAGAGGGTGCTCTTTCTTATTTGATTTAGCTGCCAGGAAAATAGAACTGCAGTCTTCTACAACTCTCTAGTGTCATGAAACCTATGTTCCCGTGTGATACTCTTATCTCTGTTGTCCTACTTTATTTTTTCATAGCCCAGCTTTACTACGTCTTTTAATTGTATATATTTTTGTGGAATGTACTAGAGTCAGCTTATTCCAAGGGCAGTCTGTGGACATAAAATATCAGCATTAACTTGGAGTTGATTGGAAATCCAGAATCTCAGGCCCTACCTCAGATCTACTGAATGTGCATTTTAACAAGACTCAGGTGATTCATATTCACATCAAAGTTAGAGAAAACTGCAGTAGAGTATTAAGAATAAGCTAACACAAATTTATCTAAGTTAGTGGTTAAAATTATGTACTGGTTTCAATTCTGGCAATGTCAAATAAAAGACTCAAGCCAACTGGAATGTTGGTTATAAATGAAAATTCCTAGACCTTTCACCCTCAAACTTGGATCCAGCAGGGAGAGTGAGACGCTGGAGTCTGTATTTTGTAAAGTTCCTCTGGTGGTTAGGATGCAGATAATAGGCTTAAGCCCTAGAGATCTTCGTTTCTCAAGGATATGATTCCTTTTTTATTTTTTTAAAGATTTTTATTTATTTATTTGACACAGAGAGAGAACACAAGCAGGGGGGAACAGCAGGCAGAGGGAGAGGGAGAAGCAGGCTACCCACGGAGAAGGTAGCCCGGTGCGGGACTCCATCCCAGGACCCCGGGATCATGACCTGGGCCGAAGGTAGATGCTTAACCGACTGAGCCAGCCAGGTGCCGCTGAAGGATATGATTTCAAAATATGTCAACCACTATAAGCCTTCCTCAGTTGTTCTAAGATGGATAAATAATGTAAATTTACAAGTTGGTGGTGGGTCAAAAGCAATTTGACTGAGCTGATATGGACCCTACAAGCAATAGAAATTACTGTCTGGAGGCCTTCATTACATGTCTGCTTCACTGAAGTCTGAAGAGTATTAAGAATGGTGTATTTATTTACTGTTGGAAACTGTTTTAGAAGCGTTGCTCTCTCGAAGCCTGTCCTTTCCCAGTGATAGACTTCTAGGCCTACATGAAGGATTCCAAGCCCGTGGGGAGAATGATAGAAATATCCACAATCCTGATCAATTAAAAAAGTCAAACTGTCCTTGTAGAGAAGGCAGGTGCACAAGGGAATGCAGGAATAGAAATAGTCTGAACGTGTAAGAGGTGAAGTAGAAGAAGGTTGGCCGTTGGATTATTATAGTTATACTTTTACCCCAAATGTTCGGGAGCCATAAATTTAAGTCACTCACGGTGAATTAGTCAGGCCTCT
The DNA here is from genome assembly GCF_009762305.2 of Zalophus californianus. NCBI lineage: Eukaryota > Metazoa > Chordata > Mammalia > Carnivora > Otariidae > Zalophus > Zalophus californianus. Next base: position 38,958,810 of record NC_045596.1, on the reverse strand, counting down.
AATTTCAATGGCAGAAATCCAATTCAAACTCATTTAAATTGAAATAAGGGAAGAATTCACTCCTTCTCATAACTGAGAGGGCCATAAGGAGCGTCTTTCTATTTAGGGCTCAGCTAGATTCAAGTATTAAATGACATCAGAACTCTTCCTTACTCTATCTCTCAGCTTTGTTCTATCTGCTTGCCTTCCTTCTCAAATAACACAGCTTTACATGCCTGAAAGATGACTTCTGGCGGCACAAAGACTATGAAGTCCTTATAGCTTGTGATTGCCAAAGAAGGAGAGAGTATTTTTCTTGACAACTCTGATAATAGTCCGCTAGAAGATTCTCACTGGTCCGGCTTTGGTTATAGGCTTATGTTTCAATCACTCTGACCAGGTTGAGAAAGAATTTTGGTCAGACTTGGAATGTGCTCAACCTTGTCAGTCTTTTCAGAACCACAGGTACTAAAAAGGATTACTGAGGGAAAGGGACAGGTGATTCTCCCAGAGCAAGGAATTCTGGACAAAAATATCCATGTTAACTTAAGTAGTCAGATTGAATTGACTCAAAATCTTATGATACTAATAAATAAAGGCCACCCACAAGACACTAATTCCAAATTGATCTGAGGTTAACAGATATACTCCTCTTTAACTTTCTTTAAGGATTGATTTATTGTTTTAGAGAGAGCAAGAGACAGTGCGTGAGGGGGGAGGGGTAGAGGGAGGGGGGAGAGAGAATCTCAATCAGAATCCCTGCTGAGCAGGAAGCCCAACAGGGACTTGATCTTAGGACCCTGAGATCATGACCTAAGCAGAAATCAAGATTCAGATGCTCAACCGAGCCACCCAGGCACCCCTCTTCTCTTTCCCTTATGAAACATCTTCTAAATCACTACGGTTGCCTGAATTAGTAAATTTATTACTTCCCTTAATTGCCCAGAAGAGACTGTCTTAATAACTGAAGAACAATTTTAGTTTGTTTAATGGAGAATCAGTGGTAAGCCGTAATTTGCCATCCATGCATCCTTCAATGCATACTGACCAAACATCACTATATTCTAGGAAACTTTCAATATTTTTTTCTGGACAGCTTACCTCAATACAATGGAACCAATAAATTTAATCACAATTGCTTTGGTAAATATGGGTATTTCTATCCCTCCAGTTTCCTGGGTCATATTAGTTTTTGTATTCATTTGTTTATATATACATATATTGGATTGAAACAAACTGAATTAATTTTACTTGAAAAGTTCCCTAAAGCTTAATTTGTTTTACTGGCTAGATATTACTGCATGTTAGTAGAATTTGCAAGAAAAATGGTCAAATAAGCAAAATGCCTTAAATTACTGTCATTAAGTAGGAATTGTTGACAAGCATTTGGCAGATGTCAGTCTATATTAGCCTATGTTTTGGAGTTGGGATATAAATGTTGTGGTTGCTAGCAGTGATTTTTTTTTTTAATTTGCAAACAACAATAAATGTTTCACACTAGAGAGGCTTCCTCTTTATGGCTTCTTCCTGCTAATGGTGCCCACTTTATACTTGATGGTACCCACTAACTCTCCACATGACACGGACATCTATATTAGATGGACAGATTGGTGAACAATGATAAATATAGCATTTTTTTCATTTAATAAAAACTACTATTTCTAAAAATTTCCTTAAGATATCTTACCACCTGTCTGTTCTGTTCTCAGTCCTTTAAATGGTCCAGTCAGCCCACATACCATCATACTAGAAACCCAGCGGAGGCCTGACATGGGCAATCATGACAATCCCTGGGGCTCATCAGTCTACCTCCAGACCCATTTCCTGTTGTTGTTCTTCTTCCCTAGCTCTCTTATCTACCTGAAACCTCCCCTTCCTTCATCATTCTAAATGCCATTTGGGAATGGCTTCTCAAGCTTTGACTCTCCAAGTAAATCCTAGTGCAGGAGTTGGTTATAAATCAACCTTCGGGGCAAGTTAGCCTCCTACATCCCCTTTCCTCCATTTTTATATCAGCAAAGTTAGTCCTACTCTACCTTTCTTTGTGTGATAATTTTAGATTACTTTTTTGCAGTTGCTTGATATTTGGAAAAAAGTTGGTTGGAAACTCTGCCTTCTACACTGTAGGCTTTGCTATCATGATGTCATTCTTAGTAAGTTTATATATACACTAGGCATTTGTTTTGTTAGTTTCCAAATGTATAATAAAATTAAAAGCCAATATACAATAACTCTGATATTTTAGTTTGGAGATATAAAGCATGTATATCTGGGCCTACAGATATCCATTTGGCTACCATGTGGGTACTTGGAAGCTGTGATGTTATTAAAAGTATAGCAGAATCTATGCATTAAGCAACAAGATTTTATGATGGGGCCCTATCAGAGTGATTAGACATATTCTTATTTCCCTAGAACCTGCAAACCTGTCTATTTCAGTGAAATTATTATGGTCTCCCCTGATCCTCTAAATGAATTCAGCAGTCATTTTGATTTATTCTTTGTTTTTATCAGTTTTCTGTATTTTTGATATCTCTGTAGCAGAGTTGCCCTCTGTTCATAAGCCTCCCTAGAATTGTATTCTTTCTTTTTTTGTTTTTCATGTTTCTTTCATTCATCAGTCTACTGAGTACTAATACTTTTCAGGTGGTACAAGTCACCCAATATAATTATAATGTGACAGAAGGTATGACAGAGGAGAGCCCATAACGTTACATAAGCACATAGGAAAGATACCTGTTTCTGGGGAAAGAAAGGCTTCCTACAGGTGGCATTTGATTTCAGTTTTTTAAGGATGAGTAGGAATTATCCAGGTGAGAGAGAAGAGGTTATTCCAGGCAAAATATCTAACATTCTTTAGAAGGTCCATCATGTATAATAACATAGGGAACTTGGGAATTTTGAGTAGTAAATATGTCTGTATTGTAATTTAAATTTAAATCTAAAGACATGAGGAAGCCAGTAAAAAAATTTTTATCAGGGGAATGCTTTGGTTAGCTGAACATTTTATAATGTTCACTCGGATAGCAGAGCAGTTCAGAAAATAAATTGAGAGAAGGAGGTCAAGGAACTAGAAGCAGAGAGTCCACCAGCTGACTGATTCAGGCTTGCACCAAAGAATAGGCAGTGGAGATGGAGAAAAGAGAGAGAAGAGACATCAGAAGGGAGAATCATTAGGACTTTGATGACATATTTGTGGGGGTGCTTTCAGGTCTTTTTCTCCCAACCACTGAAATATTTCCAGTGCCTTCTCTTCTTTTTCTACACTTTGACTAAGCTGTGCCAAAACTGAAATCCCTGGTGCTGTGTCCTATCTCTGATTCCCCTGGGAGGCATCTGGACTTCCATAGATTCATCTGCTTGAAAGATGACAGTGCACTGATCTCTCTGTCCTTTTAACCAACTGCTGGTAGGCTATCTTCCATGAGTGTGCTGCCAATTTTTGAAGCTTACCATAATAAAATGGAGCTCAACATTGTCCACCTAAAACTAGCACCTCACCATTATCATTAAAAAATATTCAATAGTCATGCTCTAGGGTTCCCAGAATGGCAATGTTTTGTTCTTTATTATTTTCTCCTTATTACATCTATTAAGTATTCTAGTCTTTTGTTTCCTTATGTAAGTTGCAGGTACACAACATTATAATTTGACATCTGTATGCACTACAAAATGATCACCCCCAAAAGTACAGTTACCATCCATCACCCTAAGTTGACTCCTGTTAGCCCTTTTGCCCACTCCAACCCCCTTCCCCTCTGGTAACCTCTGGTATTCTATTCTCTATACCTATGAGTTTGTTTTCAGTTTGTTTTGTTTGTTCATTTGTTTTTGTTTTGTTTTGTTTTTTTGGTTTTTTTGGGATTTCACAGCTTTTTATTTATTTTTATTTTTTATTTTTTTAATTTTTATTGTTATGTTAATCACCATACATTATATTATTAGTTTTTTTCTTTTTTTAAATTTTTTATTGTTATGTTAATCACCATATATTACATAATTTGTTTTGGTGTACTGTTCCATGATTCATTGTTTGTTCATAACACCCAGTGCTCCATGCAGAATGTGCCCTCTTTAATACCCATCACCAGGCTAACCCAACCCCCCACACTCCTCCCCTCTAGAACTATCAGTTTGTTTTTCAGAGTCCATCGTCTCTAATGGTTTGTCTCCCCCTCCACTTACTCCCCTTCATTCTTCCCTCCTGCTATCTTCTTCTTTTTTTTCCCTTGACATATATTGCATTGTTTCAGAAGTACAGATCTGTGATTCAACAGTCTTGCACAATTCACAGTGCTCACCATAGCACATACCCTCCCCAATGTCTATCACCCAGCCACCCCATCCCTCCCACCCCCCACCACTCCAGCAAACCTCAGTTTGTTTCCTGAGATTAAGAATTCCTCATATCAGCGAGGTCATATGATACATGTCTTTCTCTGATTGACTTATTTCACTCAGCATAACACCCTCCAGTTCCATCCACATCGTTGCAAATGGCAAGCTCTCATTCCTTTTGATGGCTGCATAATATTCCACTGTGTATATACACCACATCTTCTTTATCCATTCATCTGTCGATGGACATCTTGGCTCTTTCCATAGTTTGGCTATTGTGGACATTGCTGCTATAAACATTGGGGTGCATGTACCCCTTCGGATCCCTACATTTGTATCTTTGGGGTAAATACCCAGTAGTGCAATTGCTGGGTCATAGGGTAGCTCTATTTTCAACTGTTTGACGAACCTCCATACTGTTTTCCAGAGTGGTTGCACCAGCTTGCATTCCCACCAACAGTGTAGGAGGGTTCCCCTTTCTCCGCATCCCCGCCAATATCTGTCGCTTCCTGACTTGTTAATTTTAGCCATTCTGAATGGTGTGAGGTGGTATCTCATTGAGGTTTTGATTTGGATTTCCCTGATGCCGAGTGATGTTGAGCACTTTTTCATGTGTCTGTTGGCCATTTGGATGTCTTCTTTGGAGAAATGTCTGTTCATGTCTTCTGCCCATTTCTTGATTGGATTATTTGTTCTTTGGGTGTTGAGTTTGATAAGTTCTTTATAGATTTTGGATACTAGCCCTTTGTCCAGAAGAGACCCCGAATAGCCAGAGGAATATTGAAAAAGAAAAGCAAAGCTGGTGGCATCACAATTCCGGACTTCCAGCTCTATGACAAAGCTGTCATCATCAAGACAGTATGGTACTGGCATAAAAATAGACACATAGATCAATGGAACAGAATAGGGAGCCCAGAAATGGACCCTCAACTCTATGGTCAACTCATCTTTGACAAAGCAGGAAAGAATGTCCAATGGAAAAAAGACAGTCTCTTCAACAAATGGTGTTGGGAAAATCGGACAGCCACATGCAGAAGAATGAAACTGGACCATTTCCTTACACCACACACAAAAATAGACTCCAAATGGTTGAAAGACCTAAACGTGAGACAGGAGTCCATCAAAATCCTAAAGGAGAACACAGGTAGCAACCTCTTTGACCTCAGCCGCAGCAACTTCTTCCTAGAAACATCGCCAAAGGCAAGGGAAGCCAGGGCAAAAATGAACTATTGGGATTTCATCAAGATAAAAAGCTTTTGCACGGCAAAAGAAACAGTCCACAAAACCAAAAGACAACCGACAGAATGGGAAAAAATTTTTGCAAATGTTTTTGTTTTGTTTTTAGATTCTATATATGAGGGAAATCATATTCTGCAGATAAATACCCAGTAGTGGAATAGCTGAATCATATGGTATTTCTATTCTTAATTTTTGAGTAATCTCTATACTGTTTTCCACAGTGGCCGCACCAATTTACATTCCCACCAATAGAACATGAGGGTTCCCTTTTCTCTATATCCTCTCCAACACTTATTTCTTGTCTTTTTGATAATAAGTATTTTAGTCTTACTTGTCTTTTATTGCATTTCCAGCCAAAGCTTTTTTTTGTGTGTGCTAATATCCCTTTCTGCCCTTTTTCACATAGTGTGCCATACATTTAGAAAACAAAAATCTTTCCTTTTTATCACTACTTCAAGGCTAAACTCAAAGTTTTGAGGAATGTCAAGTCACACTTATCTATAAGTTTGGCAGCAAAATTTTTTGTTATTGGTAATAGTTTTAAGTTGGTAGGATATTTACCTATTAAAAGAAACTAAAACAATCATTTATATAAAATAAATCAATTTTTATATATTTATATTTTTTGATTCTTTTCCCAAGGACAGTTATCATTGTGTTGTAACTGGTGTTTGAGAATTTTATGTGTATTATTTTTTTCAACTTCACACACTGGTGATATTAATCTGTAATCTTGTTTTCTTTTCCTTTTTGTTTTTTTCCAAATCAAGCTAATTATGTATGATTTTATTGTGTACATTTCATATGATATAAACCTGCCCCCTAATTGTTAGCAAATAGAGGGTAAAATTATCTAGTTGTTATAGGATAATCAGCACTAATCCTTTCCAAAGCACAGATGAAAACTGTAACATAACCTTTATTTTCAGCTTCATAGTCAATCAGTGGAGTATGATTAGAAACAACCGATTATTAACCTATTGTTAGCAATGTCCTAAATTACTAAATGTAAAAGAGACACTTTTTTAAAAAAAATTACAAATAGCAATGCATATATGAAATCAACATTGGTAGTTCTAAATCTCCCTATAATTATTTTGAAATGGTGAGATACTGACTGAAAGTCCTTTGAATACTGATATAAAAATGAAAGATTATATTCCCTAAAACTTTCTTTCACCTTCTTACCATGTAAAATACCATATTTCCATGCTAAAACTAAGGGATAAAAGTTTGATGAGAAAGGAGATATTGAAAACAAACTGAGGGTTCTAGAGGGGAGGAGGGTAGGGGGATGGGTTAGCCTGGTAATGGGTATTAAAGAGGGCACGTTCTGCATGGAGCACTGGGTGTTATGCACAAACAATGAATCATGGAACAGTACATCAAAAACTAATGATGTAATATATGGTGATTAACATAACAATAAAAAATTTAAAAAAAGAAAGGAGATATTTATATAGTTTCAAAGAACTCTTTAGTAATTGCAGAGAGGAAAATTCTAATTTATAATGAAAAAATCTGGAGGCCTCTACCTTAACCAAATGATTAAAGATAATGTCAGAGGTAATGGAACAAACCAACATGATGTGCTTTTGTTGAGATGCAATTAGAAAAGTTTTACTTCTGTGTTATCCTTGCCAAAGATGCATAACCTGAACCTAATCATGAGGAAACATCAAACAAACTCAAATTGAGAGATAGTCTATAAAACAGCTTTCCTGCCTCTTAAAAAATGTCAAGATCATGAAAGACAAAGAAAGACTGATGAGACATCATCACTAACTACAATCTATACTCCTGGATTGGATAATGGAAAGGAGAAAAATATAGCTAGCTATTTATAGTTGTCTTTTAAGACAACTGAATTGAGGAAAAATTGGGACAATGGAGGAAATTTGAATGTGAACTTTCGAATAGATAATAACAAGGCACCAATGTTAAATATCCTGATTTTGATAATGGCACTGTGATTATTTAAGGAATGTGCTTGTTCTTAAAAAATATAAACTTGGGGCGCCTGGGTGACTCAGTCGTTAAGCGTCTGCCTTCGGCTCCGGTCATGATCCCAGAGTCCTGGGATTGAGCCCCATTTCAGGCTCCCTCCTCAGCGGGAAGCCTGCCTCTCCCTCTCCCACTCCCCCCTGCTTATGTTCCTGCTACCTCTATCTCTCTCTCTCTGTCAAATAAATAAATAAAATCTTTAAAAAAATCAAAATCAAAAATAAAAATAAATTAAAAATATACACTGAAATATTTAGGGGGTAAAAGAACATAATGTCTGCAATTTATTCTCAAATAAATCAGGAAAGAAATGTGTGTGTGTAAAGAACAAATGATGGAGGAAAGGCAAAATGTAAAAAAGTGGGAATTCTTAGTATTCTTGCAACTTTTATGTAAGTTTGAACTTATATCAAAATAAAAAACTACACAAATATATTTCCTTTTATATTTATATACATTTAGAAAACACTTAAAAATAATTTTTTAAAGAATGCTAGCTTATTCTAGTATCCTGGCACTTGGCTAAAAGGTCTTTGCCTCTTTTTAAAAATGTTAAATTAATTAGAATTTGTCAAAATAATTTATGTACATTTTAAAACAATAAAATAGTAGGGAAAGACTTTCCCTATCTTGTTTCCTCCCAAAACTTTTAACCATTTCTATATTTAGTTTTGTTAGCTACTTTCAAAATTCTAAATAAATGCTTATTTTTCCTCTCAATTTATCATTTTAAATAACATGCACAGATTTCTGTAATTGTCGATTAAGATCATGCTCAGATACATTTTCCCTTCCCCACAATATAATTGGGCATTGTTTTCTTCTGTTGGTAATCTTTGAAGTTAAAATATTTTCTTCTATTTCTATTATTTATTTTCTACATAGCATCCCTTGACTCTCCACTTTGTAGAATAAGGACAGTTACATACTCTGTTTCTCTCCCTGTCTCTTCCTACCCACTTCCTAATTTTTGACAGCTATAGTTTTGCTCTTCCTTGTCAGGGCTGATTTGATATTTATATTATATTCAATAAACATGATTAAATATTTTATACTTTATGTATGGATTTAGTCTAAAAATTAAAAACCAAGAAATAGTATCTTCTTCCTCATGACTATGTACATAGAATTCAATGCAGAGCCAAGGAGGGTGCTAAGATTAGTTTCCTCACCTCTCATTCCAGTGTCAAATCTCCGGAGTTCAAAGGAATGCTCAATGGACCTTCCTTTCTAACAATGCAGCAGTAACTTAAAATTGTGCCAAATTTCACTTTAGCATTATTCCTTTTTGTACAGTTTTTATTCCCAGATCTCACACGCACGCACGCGTTTCTGTGTGTGTGTGTGTATGTTTGGAAGATAGGGGAAGAAACCATATTCCCAATGTCTTATAACTTCCGACTCATTGATTGCTTGGAATTCATTTCTTTTTCTGAAAAACACTGACTTTTAACTATTTTTCTTCTTAAAGTTTTAGTTTCTTTCTTTTTACTTATATTCTGCTCTTTTAACTTAATTTTAAATTCTTTCTAAGTTTCAATTATATTTTCTTTTCTTTCACAACCCCCACGCCCCCAGAAGACCTCTTTTCTGGAGTCTTCCACCAGCTTGATCCTACATGGGTGATATCCTCTTCAGATACTTACAGAAATGTCTTTATGGGATTTCCCTTTATTGCTTTTACTAATCCATGGATCCCAAATATTTCTTTCTTTTTAAAATTTACTCCCTAAATTTTCTGATATACATTCTCAAGTGATTTTCTAAGAGTTTTTCATAGATAAATTTGAGCCATTGTGAATCTTGAAATGTCTGTACTTTACCCTCTTAATTTACTGATAGTATTTCTGGTCATTGGATTTTAGATTTGAAACTATTTTCTCTCAAGACTTGAACAGAAATTTATGACAGTATGATTCTCATTCTTTAGTGGTGACCAGTTTCTTTTTTTAAAAGTTTTTATTTAAATTCCAGTTAGTTAACATACATGTTATTGTTTCTTTGTTTTTCTACTTCACTGGGGCTTTAAGATCTTTTCCTTATTCTCAGAGGTATATAGTTTCACAATGATATTCCTATGTGTGCGACTTTTGTCATTTATTCTCTTTTATATTTACTAGGCCTTTTGAATTTAAAGATTCATACTTTCCTTCATTTCTAGGAAATGTTACTTATTTTATTGAGAATCTCCTCTTCTTCATTTTTTCTTTCTAGAATTCCTATATACCTCCTAGACTGAATCTCTTTGTCTCTTATTCTCTTTCTTGACCACATTGTGGGGAATTCCTTCCATTTTATTTTTTGCTTCTTTTGGCTTTCTCTTTAAATTTTACCTGGTATATTTTTAATTGCTAAGGGCTCTTTATTGTTTTGTTCCTTCTTCATAGCATCTTGTTCTAGTCTTGAGGATGCAATACCTTCTCAAAACTCTCTAAGGATATGAATTAGATTTTGTTTAAATTTTCTTTTTTTTTTTAATCATTTTCTTTGTTTCTTCTAGAGTAAGATGTTTCTGTTTGTTCTGCTTGATCTTTGTCATCCCACATGCTCCCTTCAATTATATGGCAAATCTTGATTGATCATTGTGTTTAAGAATGAAGAAAATATGCTGCCTAGAAGTTTGTGGACTTGAGTGAATTAGTGGGAAGACATCCGTTATATTGCCCAAAGTACCAATGTTGACACGAGTTGCTGCAGTTTGCTTTTGACCCTTTATTCATTTTAGAGAACTCTACTCCTTTTCCTCACACTTCCAAATCGGGAGTAAATATCTGGCTTATTCTAAATATTGTGGTGAGGAAGTATAAAGATGGGGTGAAGGTAACAGACAAAAGTTCATATTCACATTTCAATTATTCATTCACTTAATAAAGCCACATATTGTTATCAATAGGCTACAAATTGGTTAACCAAACAGACAAATTTTATGCTCTTTTGAAGGTTGCTTTCTTTTGCAAGAGAGATATTGAACAAATTAAAACATAAAGATATAATATGCTAGGTATTATGAAGAAAATTAAAGCAGGGTAGACCAGACACAAAGTGATGAGTTTGAGGAAAAGGGGAGAGACAGTTCTGGTCTTGATGAAGTTGTTTAGGAATATCTCTTTGATAGAGTGGTATTTGAATAGGGACTTGAAAGAAATAAGGAAGAAAAACATGGAGATATTAAAAGGAAGCATGCTGTAAGCAGAGGGATCAGGAAATCAAGGCAAGATGGGATTTTTCCTGAAGGAATTAGAGATACTTCTCTTGCTTGTCTCTGTAGGAATGCTGACTTCCTTACCTAGCAGCAGGGGCCTCAGAACCTAATCTATGTAGTGGCTACTTCCATCTAGCTTCATCATGCCACTCTTATTCACTTACTTTCCTTCATTTCAGAAATTTGTTGAGATTTCTAGTTCATTAGTGACTCCATCCTTTGTTTATTGTGATGAAATTTTAGTTTATAACAACTTCTTTTTGATGGACTCTTCAGGAGTAGAGAACATAAATGAGTAGGTTCACGTTGTCATCTTGAACAAAATTTTTTAAAAAATCTCTCTTCTGAAAATGATCTCTTATGCCCTTTTAAAAGCAATTTCAATACAAACCTAAAAGAGATAACTTTTTCATAGAGGTTCTAAACCAGCCTAAAAGCACTGAAGGATTTTAACAGTAATGCTGAGATGAGGATCTGTGTCTTTATGCTATCTCTCACATCAAGAGGAAAATATCAATAGGGAAAGTTAGCATATAACAGATAAACATTGATTCATATTGCCAAAAAGGAAACAAAACAAAACTGTAAAAAAAAAAAGGAAGAAATTAAACCTGATTGGCACCTTCCCAATAAAATCAGCCCAATGCAACGTTTTATGAATAAATCTTTACTCCCCTTCAATATCACCATTGTCAAATATCCGATGAATATTTAATAAACCAAAGCAAATAAAAGAAACCTAAGTTCTAAATATACAAAAACTCATGAAACTTCTCTTTTTGAGGCAGTAGTCAGGAGGCTGTTTGTCAAATTAAATTGTAAATTAAAAAAAAAGGAAAGGAGAAAACATTATAGCTAAATATGGAACTCTAATTCTATGAGCTATAAAAAAAAATTGTTTTGCTCTGCCAGAGAAATCAGTAATGGTTCTCAGGTATTGTACTTGTCAGCCAGAAGATATCCAGAGTCCTTAAATCCCTTCTGATAGTCAAACTTATCTAAGGATCCAGTATTTGCACAAGTCCATGGAGAGTTGGCAACATAACAGAAATATAAACTGGGCCATCAAACTCCAGATATTGGTTCTTTCATTATTCGTAACACTGCATGACTCGTTTGGAAAATAATAAACATTTCCTACACCCTGGCAAATTTGACTTCAGCAATGCTAGGGAGGCAGGTGATGATAAAATCTAAAGCAATAGCTACATTATGTAAAACTGACTTGCTTTCAGAAACAACAAGACTCTCAAGAAGGAACGCTGGACTTCAGCGTTCAGAGAATAGTTTCTTTGGTTTTTTTCCTGAGTGCAAGACAACAGAATATTTGTGTGAATGTGAGCACACAGAAACTTTAAACCATAGTAGTGTGTTTTAAGTGGAAATGGTTTGCAGATGCATAGATAGACCTCCAGCTTTGGTTTATGCCACCTGTCAATCTGATCATCAGTCGATCTTCACTGGGCCTGTTTCCTGTACTTGCATTTAAAGGACATTAAAAACTTGACTTGAAACCAGCTTTCTTGAATATAACACTAATTCCTTCAGTCAGGAAAGACTTGTTGAGCCCTACTACGTGCCAAGCACAGCGCTAAGAGCTAGGGAGACAGTAATGGGGAAAACACAAAAAAGTCCCTGGCCTTTTGGCTTTTAGAGCATATGGGGTCCCTGCCCTCAGGATGTATATGACCTACCCCAGGAGACAGGCACTAATTAATACTCATACAATTAAATACACAAACAAAGTGGTAACTACCAGTGCCATAAAAGAGAGGGTGTATACCTCTATAAGAGCAGATAATAGGAGGATTTGAGCTTTCCTGGTTTGGGGGGCGGGTGAAAGGAAAGCCATGGTACCCGGAGCCAGTTGTCATGGGGGGAGTGTGCAGCAACAAGACTGCAGAGGGGAGCAGAGGCCCCCCATCCAGCAGTGCTTAAGGTTTGTGGTCTTCATCCTGAGGGCAGTGGGAAGACATTGAAGGGTTTAAGCAGGGAAGTGACATAATCAAATTTTCATTTTGGAAAAATAACCCTTGGTTTGGTGAGGGGGAGAGATTGTGCGGGAGGAAAAGGTGTGGAGATCAGTTGGGATATTATGCAGGAAACAATCAACCAGGCAAGATGTGGGGGTGTGCGATTCCCTGGGACATTTTTAGCAGAATTTTCAATATAGTTTTCAAAAATCAGATCTTTAAAAATGAGACCATGATTTATCCACTTAAAAAATAAAGCCAAACTGTATCTATCTATTTATATATTGATCTTCCTGCTTTAATTTTTTTTTCTCCTACACTGACCTAACTTCCATTCCTGGAAGATTGGTTATCTCTTCTTGCCTGGAGTCTTTGAACACTTGATATATCCTCTTCAAGGGAATACTCTTCCTTCTAATCATGCGTTGGCCTTGGTGAAGTATGTCGTTCTTTAGGAAGCCTTAAATTGACTCTTAAAAGCCAGGATAGCTATATTCATGGTGGCTCCCATTGCACCAGATAGGCCATGGGCCTTAAATAACTATTTATAATGGCTGATCTAATTCTGTTTCTCTCACTCAACTGTAATGGCTTGAAGGTAGAAACTGTGTTTATCATAAAACCATTTTATGTTACTTACCTCCAGCACCTGGCACATCGTTGGAACTGAAAAAAATATTTGTCAGTTAAATGAATGCAATACAATATAATTTGCTTGACAAGACTAAATCCAGATATTCTATCTTTGAAATAGCTGGGTTTTTTTTAAGGGTGACAGTGCATGTTGGTATTTTGTTTGTTTTGTTTGTTGACGGGGGTATCTAATCTATTTCAGTTTTGGATCTGCAATTGTCCATCATGCCTCTTTTATGATGAATACTCGAGAGAGCAGACTCTGGTATGGACCAGCACTTAACTGAAGAAGATATTTAACTTCTGTATCTTTGAGTGGGGGAGGAGAGAGAAAGGTAGGTGGCTAGGTAGGAAGGAATGATATATTTGGAAATAAATGATGCTGGAATTTCCGTGCTTATTGGAATCATTTTTACATTATATACCTGCAAGCTGCCTTTTGGTAAAGGTATTCTCCTGGCAACTTCAATCACATCTAACAACTCTGCTTAAGATTCGGTTTATGCAACATATCAGCTTACCTGAGATATTCCACCTTTAATTGTCACACACTAGGGCTGTTTTTATGCCCTGGTTACTTTGTAGCAATTGATTGGACCAAGAGTCGAGTTTGGTTTCAGAGCCCCCAGAGTCACCCTCTAATGGAGTGAGGCAGATTTCATTCATATGAGTATGACTTTCCTCTCAGAAATATGAGGAAGCAGTCTCCTTTTTTTGCTATAAAAGCCATCACAGCAACACTGAATAAATATTTATGATGAAAGAAATAGATTGTGATATTTTAGCTACCCATTAAAGCATATCCTATGCCTGAAGAAATTCATGACCAGCATCAGGAAATCATTAATTCTATGGATAGATAGCCTGAGAAGTGTTGCTCCAATTTCTTTTCCCAAAAGGAAAAATTCACAGCAGCAATTCTGTGGTGCATTAGTATAATTTTGGTTAACTATGTATATTTTATATTGCTGATACTATTTTATTTTTAACTCCTTTATCTTTTACCACAAGAAATAGGTTGCCAGTAGGTCACTATTCTTTACCAATATACAGCTTTGTACTTAAGCAATTTACCTAAACCTGAACAGGTCAATATAATCAAATCCACACTGGTGTGATACAGACTGAAAGCAATAGAAAAAAAGACCAGTGTCTGAGAGATCAGGGGATTCCTCTTTCCAGGGAAATACAGTTCTTTGTCCCATCATCAGTTATATCTAAATATTCCAGAAGGGGGAAACTTTCAAAAACGTTAACTTTCTTTTTTTTTTTTTTTAAAGATTTTTTATTTATTTATTTGAGAGAGAGAATGAGCTAGAGAGAGAGCGAGCATGAGAGGGGGGAGGGTCAGAGGGAGAAGCAGACTCCCTGCTGAGCAGGGAGCCGGACATGGGACTCGATCCAGGGACTCCAGGATCATGACCTGAGCCGAAGGCAGTCGCCTAACCAACTGAGCCACCCAGGCACCCAAACGTTAACTTTCTGAAAGATGATCAACTAAGAAACCCATACGTGAAATAATCTACATGATATGCTTTCTGTACGCGAGGTTGGATTTACCTACTCCAGAATTTCATTTAAGTGGAATTATACAATATGCAATTTTGAATCTAGCTTCTTCTCTTCAACATGTTTGTGAGATGAAGTAACAGCTTTCTTTTACAAATGATATTGATAATTTATGTCTTATCTTTTTATTTTCTTAGTTTAAGTAGATTAGTCCAGGTAGAAGTTTTTCTATTTCATTGATTTTCTCTTTCATCTTTATTATTTCCTTTCTTACACTTAATTTGATTTAATTTTCTCTTTTCTTCCTCGCTTAAGATGAAGCCTAGATCATTGATGGGAAATCTTTCTTCTTTTTTAGTCTAAACATTTATACTTCCTTTCCTGCACTACTTCAGCTACATTTCATAATTTTGATTTGTAGAATCTTCATTTTGAATTTAGTCCACAGTATAACTACTTTGGCTTTCTTATTATTAATGTTTAAATGTTGCATCTTTTCATATTACTCTACTTAAGCCTATCTGCATCTTTATATCTAAAATGGATTTCTGATGGACATAATTCTGACTCTGCCTTTTCATTGGAGTGTTTATATGTGGTTTATATTTAAGATAATTAATAATAGGTTTAAATCTGTCTTATTGCTATTTGCTTTCTATTTGCCCTACTCTGTTTTTTTTTCTGCCATTTTTTAGATTAGTTAAATTTTTAGTGTTCTCTTTTATGCCCACTATTGAGTTACTAACTGCTCATCTACATTTAACTTTCTTTAGTGGTTGCTCTATAGTTTACAATATGCATCTATAATTGATCACAGTGGGAGGCAATATTTTAAATCTCATTTTACAGATGAAGTAACTAGAAGCACAGAAAGCTTTATATACTTGCCTGAGATCATACAGCTTGTAAAAGGCAAAGAAAATGTTGACAGGGAAACACAGAGTTTAGCCCAGATGGAGGAGCTCATGTGCGGAATAGCATATGAGCAATGAGATAGTGAGAAAACATTCATGACAGACAGTAAAAGAGACTAGATACTACGTTACTTTAATAGCTAATGAATTAATTCATGAAGAAAAAGACAAGGTCCTAGAAACTGGTAGCAATGAAGAAAAGAAGGAATAATGTCTGTAAAAAATAATTTCCTAAAAATAATTTCCTTAAATTTTTCTAGTTATTTCCATGGATAGTGTTGGCTATGGAAACTAGTTGAGGCTCATTTAATTTGTACATCCAAATATTCTAATGCTAAATGATTTGACATATATATATATATACACACACACATATACATGTGTATGTATCCAATTATGTTTGTGTTAATCTTTCTTTTTATAATCCTAGTACTTTATAAATTATGAATATATTGATATCATTCCTCTATGTTTGATCTAAATAAAATTCTTTAGTCTACTATTCTTGTAATTAATATTATAAGTATTTTACCCATACAAGGTACTATAATAAAAAAACAGGCTTAATATAAGGAGGCATTCTAATGTTTTTTTTTCTCTATTCAAACTGTATCTGATTTTGCCCTATTTTTATAATCCTTAAAAATAACATGGAAAAGGACAGCAGTATTATGAACATGGAAACAGAGGCTAACCACCTACATAGAAAACATTTTTAGCACCTCATCTAGCTTGTGCAGAAACGGAGGCTCACTGTAGAAAAAAAATAGATGGAAATATATATTTTGTTCAGGTCCCTTATTCCCTCTTTTCTACTGGTTCAGCTTCATTACTGATCTTCCTGTAATTTTTGCCAGTGTGTTCTTTCTCCTATGACTCAAACTGTACACAGCCATTAGCTTAACCTTGTGAAGCTTTTTACCTATTTGCTCAAAAATTTCCAGTAGCTTAACCATTAAATAAATAACAAGTTTCCTAGCATGGCATTAAAAGGCTCCATAGTCTGATTTTTGATTTCCTTTCCAGTCTTCTCTCTCAATATTCTTACATCAACATCATAGTCAGTGTAAATCCAATGCATTTCGCCATTTTAAATGTACATTTTGCTTTCCTGTAAGCCCAGATTTAACATACCATTCTCTTTGTAAAGCCTTTCCTAATGCCAACATCCAATTTTAAAGTCCTACCCATTCTTCAAAAACATGAGGTCTCCCCAATAAAGTCTTTTATAAATGATCCCTCAGCTTTTGAATCCCTCTATCAATTAAAGAATTAATAGCCCTCTGATCTTATAATTATGTTGTACAGGTTTTATTCTATTGATTTATGTACGGAATATTGATTTATATATGAATAAATATATCTATATTTATATACAGATATATGCATATATACAAAGATATGTGTTTTTATTATTGAAGTATAATTGACATACAGTGTTATATTAGTTTCAGGTGTACAACATACTGATTTGACAATTCTATACATTACTCAATGCTCACCACGGTAAGTACTAGTAGTCACCATCTGTCACCATACAACGTTATTACAGTGTTATGAACTATATTCCCTATGCTGTACTTTACATCCCTATGACTTATTTATTTTATAACTGTTAAGCCTGTACCTTAGTCCCCTTTATCTATTTCACTCATCCCTCCACCCACCTTTCCCCTCTAACCACCAGTTTGTTCTCTGTGTTTGAGAATATGGTTTTTGTTTGTTCATTTGTTTTGTTTTTTGGATTATATATATATATTATCTCACTTTTTAGGTTTTTTAAAAAGATTTTATTTATTTGAGAGCGCTCGCAAGAGAGAGAGTGGCGGGGGGCTGGGTGGGAGGGGAGCTGCAGAGGGAGAGGGAGAAGCAGACTCCCCGTTGAGCAGGGAGCTCCACAAGGAGCTCCATCCCAGGACCCTGGGATCCATGACTGGAGTGAAGGCAGACGTTTAACCGCTTAACTGACTAAGCCACCCAGATGCCCCTCACTTTTTAGGTTTTTAAATTCTTTGAAGAAAGGAACTGTTTATTTCATCTTAGCCCAGAATAGCACTTCTTGTAAAGTGGGTATGAATAAATGCTGGATTTACTGAATAAACATTCCCAAGAGATATTTATGATTTCAAAGTTTAGAGGATTTGAAGAAGTCAGGAGAATTCTGGCTTGTCCGTCTATCTGCTTTCAGATCATTGAAGAATGACAGCTTCCTACTCTTGTATGTTAATATTGACAACACGACAGCTATTAAGTTATTGTTTCTCAGTTCTAATCCCGACTTTCTTTGCTCAGACTGTGACTCCACTCCTTTCAGTGTGGCCAGCTCCTCAGTCTTAGGCTCTGCCAGTAGACAGAGCTCGAGGAAGTCTGCAAGTCTGGAGGAGAAAGAAGGAATGTGCTCTTCCAGTGGGTTTCCTGTGAGCTTCCTGTCCACTGTGGTTTCCGTGAGCCTCACCTCAGCAAGGCTTCTTCACCCCAGCAGGGACAGTTTTGTCTTGCAACAGCAGCTGTTGCAGTTTTCCCAACCCTTACAGAACCAGCTCAATCAGGCTGCCCCTCAGACACCCCGGCTCCTGCTGAGCAGTGCCCACTTCTCAGAGACCTGTTTCCACTCCATGGGGACCCTCCTCCCAGGGTCTGTTTTAATGATTCCAACCTCTTCCCTGATTTCACCAGCCACGGGGGTGGTAGTTGCTTTCAGAAATTATTACTTCCACGATATCTTAGAATTTCCTTTTTCACTTCTTCAGTTGTCTCCTATATCAAATGCAAAAGGAAGAGTTTCCCTGCAAAAAATGAAGAACCAGTCTGAAATTTATTTCCCCCAGAACGAATTTGGCAAATTGAGATTCAACATTGTCAACTAAAATTTTAAACCTCTCTGTAGAAAAAGTGTTTCCTTGACCACTGATGATTCCAAGCTTTCAAGCATAAATCCAGTTATGTGATTTGGGAGGCACAGCTCTGGGCAATATCACCGTGACAGGATGACCACATTAATGCTGACAGGGCTTCCCCAGAAGCTCTGCTCTAGGCTGTTTGTGGAGTTGAAGAGCCCAAACAGTAAGCTGGAGAGCAATGAAAGATATGGACATCACAGAAATGGATTACAAAACCAGACAATAGAGGTGTCTATTTTTTTTTAATTCACGAGAAGATCATGCCTAACAAACTCATATGAATTATTAAAAATTAAACCATTAAGAAGTACAGTATTTTGAGATGTATTCAAATCAAAGGACATGGATTATACACATTTGGTGTTTATTTACCATAATTATTTCTAAGTCTTTAGTATAAGAAAACCACCTCAAAATTCCAAATAAATATTTTCTTTCACTTACCTAAAATAATTTAAATATGACTACACTTAATGAAAACTGGTGTGCATATACATCCTTTGAGATAGAATCCATTTCTATATGCGAAATATGTCTTCATAAATACCTGAGTACATCTCAGCATAATGGTATTTATATGTTTTTATATGTTATATAGTATACATTTATGTGTATAATTTTTGAAAATAAAATTCTTTTTAAACCATCTAGAAAACATTAATATTTAAGTGGCATGCAATAAGTTCTTTTGTAAAGAAGATGAATTTTTAATTATGAACTATTTTTAAGGTTACAGAAAATAAGAATGGATAATGTACTGAGAACTTATCCAGTTTTATTAAATCTTAATGGCTTTCTATATTTGAGTTTGAATATTTACAGTAAATAATTACCAATTTAGTTGAAGAATATTGAATGCCCCAAAGCTCCTTTCCCAAATTTCATTGCCAAAGTAACTATAAGCTGATTTTGATGTTTTTCTTTTACATCTTTGTTTTATCCTATTAGTTCATATATATATATATTCTAAAAGTACATATAATTCTTTTGTAACTTCTCAAATATTATCTTATATCATATATTACATATCATTCTGCAATATATTTTTTGCTCAAAATTAAATTTCTGAGATTTATATATGTTGATGTGTGGCACCTCTAGTTCATTCATTCTGACTTTATTTCATTGTATGTATGATGAACATTAAATTTGTTTCCAACATTTTCTTAAACAAACAATGCTGCAGTGAACATTCTCGTGCATATCTCCTTATGTTTATGAGTTCCAGTTCTCTTGGATACACAGTTGGAAGTGGGATCCCTTGGGCTGAATGTTAAACACATTTTCAACCATACTAGATCTGATCAATACAAGGCTTGTACCAATGAACACTCCTTCCTGCAGCCCATGAGAGTTCCTGTTTCTCCAGTTTCTCCTCACTAACAGTTCACACCTTAATTTGTACGTACACAGTGAATATTTAATGATGTCTTATTGCTTTATTTTGCATGTCCTTGATTACTAGTTACATTGAACCTCTTTTTGGGTGCTTATTGGCCACATGGGTTTTGTTTTCTGCAAAGTACTTTTTAAAATCTGTTACCTAATTTTCTACTGGGTAGTTTTATATATCATAGATAGTAATGCTGTGTTTTTATACACACTTTGGAAATTTTCCCTCAGCTGGAGTGTTGTGTTTTAACTTTATTCCTGGTGTGTTAAGTTGAAGTTAATGTTTTAATTTTGACGTGGTCAATTTTAGCAATTTTTTTATTTTGTGTCTTATCCTTTTCATATTTTTTAAAAAACTATTTTCTCTTCCTAAGTCATATATACTTGCCTCTATTTCGTAAATTTGAATGTTTTATGTATATCTGAAATTTACTTAGGGTATGGTATGAATAAAAATAGGATTTTATATTATCTCATATTTATAATCAATTTTCCAGCACTTTTTTTGATGAGCCAATCTTCTCTTCCCTGATTTGTAAAGCCATCTCTATTATATATCAAATTTCCTTGTGTGTATAGATATGTTTATATATACATGTATTTTTTTCCTTTGTTCATCTCTTCCCATATCAATATCACACTGTCTTAACTACAGTAACTTCATAAGTTTTAAAATCTGGTACAGCATGTTTTCATATGCATGTACAGTTTGCAAATACCACTACAAAAACATAGTCTTATGTAGTATAGGTAATTTTCTCCCAGGGTAGTTCATAATCATTTGGTATTATATGGTATTTCATAACCAAAATATAAGAAGGATTTTCAGTTGATTCTTTAACAGAGGTATTTCCCTGTTTGGTATTATATGGTATTTCATAACCAAAATATAAGAAGTATTTTCAGTTGATTCTTTAACAGGGGTATTTCCTAGAGCCTAACACCAAAAAGCAGCCCTATAACTATTAGGTGCTGGTGCTAGTAAGTGGCAGAACCAGAGATATTGCAAAACTATTGTCATTTCCTAAGTTCCAAGATGCTGTTAAATAGACTACTGGGTAAGAGTTTGAGAGTTGAAATGTGTAGATGGTAAACAGCTATCAACATTAGAGAGGGTTTCACAGAGGAGAATGTATCTGACCTGAATCTTGACAAATGGCTCAGCTACTGGAAACCAGCACCCTCATCAGCAATCAGAAAGGCTGAAAAAGGTATCAGAGCAGAAAGACTTCCTTAAGCAACGACCTGGAGGTCTGATGGCTCATGGCACATGCGTGGCTCTAACATGCATGTTGGAGGTGGCAGAATCCCATCTCTAACATGCATGCTTTGATGCCCACGGACTTAACAACAACTCAAATATTTTTCTAAAACCTCAGAGGACCTGCTTCTCTCAAAATATAAAAGTGTAATGCAATATATAAAAAATAAAATAAAGTATAATATTTAAAAATTTAGTGGCTCCCCCATTATACACAAAAGTGGTAGTTTCTGAGCTTGCATTTTGTTCTACTTGCCCAAAGAAAAGTTCCAGAGCATGATCTGGAGCATGATCATTACAACAATAAGAAATATAGGACCAATAAACCATAATTTCTAATCAGAAACCCCAAGGAAAAATTAGTAAATGTATACCTTTTACTCTCCCACCTAGTTTAATAGCCAAACTAATTTACTACTACATGTTCCAAAATATTTAGCTTGACAATTCTGCTGACTTAGGAGACCTGGTAAGTAGAGAGTGAATGAAGACAAATCATAGCAGTGAACATTATGGTATAGTGATATTCTCTGTGTGTCCAAAGACATAATTTGAAATGGTTTTTACACATCTTTGCTGCCAGGTTGAGCACTGGCAGATGTCTGTGGCAACTATTTTGTAAGTGAATAATATTCCATATTAAGGGTTATCTGCAGGGAGCCAATTCAAATAATTGAGATGAATGTCTTTGGCTAGGAATGAACTTGCAAATACTTCACGAGCAGAACAGAAAAATAATTCTTAAGAAAACAAAACAAAACAAAACAAACCTGTGTCTTTCTGGAGCCCATAAATACTGCATTAAGTAACTAGCTGTAGAGTGTACCAACCTTAGCAATTTATTTTGTTGCAAAATGTTCAAATAAAACTAACAGTTAAAAATCACAGGCTATTTGCAAAAATATCTTCAAACGTTGAAGCTTGCTTTTCCTCAAATTAGCAAGATAGAGCACCAATGCTATAAATGGCTTATATTGGTTAAATATAAATATAAATATAAAATGTTTTGAGGTTGCCCTTGGAAAAATGACACAGCTCAACTAACATGGTCATTAACAGTAAGAATAAAAGGAAGTTAACAAAATGGGAAGCTAGAAAGTATAATACAAATAAAAGCATGGCACCATGTGGTTTGTTTTAGCATTAATGTGACATGGAATCAAATTTATGAGATGGGAAATGATGTTCGTATTGTTAAAAATCAGAAATTTCTAACTGTTGTAACTTTGTTTTATGATATTTTGACTAAAATATCATACTTTTAATTAGAAAATCTTGAATCTCAAAAAAGTCTTTTCCAGTTAAATATTTATGAACTATAAAAGTTACCCTCTTTTTCTTTTAAACATATCAAAAATATATGAAAATAATTTTCAGCTAATTCTTTAAGAGATATTTCCTAAAATTTAACACTGCATATGAAAATCAAGTGTATCATCCAATATTTAAAAATCATATCAGTTGAATACATCTTTAAGAAAAAGTATTTTTGATATTTTCATCTTTTTCCAAACTCACGTTTGTCAAGATCTTATTTATTTATATTAAATCTTTATACTAAATCTCTGCTTCCACTCAAAAAAACAGATTTAAAGTACTTAAAACATTCAGACAATGTGACAAAATAGAAAAAGTGAAAAAAATCAGGAAAATATTAAGTTAATGCTCCAAATTAAAAAAAAAAAAGTCAAAGGTTGGCTGTTACTTAGATTTGTGAAGCCAGGGAGAGGCAATATTCAAAGAATCAGAGTAAAGAAAATTCATGCGAAGGAATGAGTTTAAAGAATAAGATGAAGGATCCACTATAGGTGTTTCAGCTATCAGCGTATATGTCTGTTTGCAATTAGAAATGTGTACCTCGAACTTCGGAGAACCATGAAAGCTGGAGATAGTGAGTTTAGAGCCATCTTCAGAAAGGAATTGTTGAAATCATTAAACTCGGTGGGATTTCTGAGAATTACATAGTAGAAAAAGAATGTGAGACAACCGAAGATATAATCTTGGGGCCACTCGTATTTAGGGGGCTTAAGGAAGAAGAGGAGTGGAGTCAGTTAAGGCAAGAAGAAGCTCTAGGAGAGAGAAAGAGAACACCAGGAGACAGCAAAGAATTCAAAGCCCAAGTTGGAGACAGTTTTAAGCAGGGCCAGCTTCATGGGTAGATGCACAGGACCCACCACTGAGAAGTTCACCATGTTTGTTTAGCCCTCTGTTCTTGTGGTCTCTTATGAAGAGTTTCTGAACAAGGGACACCATATTTTCACTTTGCATTGAGCCACACAAATTACGTAGCTGGTCCTGATTTCAAAAATGAAAGTTGATGTAACTTCCCAGTCAGCATGGAGGTGAACTGATAAATGATTCCCAGGATTCTCATTTAAATACCTGTGACTATATGAAAACAGACAAAAAACTAGCAATAATGCCATAAACTAATAAATTAGAAAATCCACATGCCAAAAATCTGGGCAGAAATTCAATTATCTGCCTCCTTGATGAAGATGAATGGAAAAGCACATTCTTGGACAACATACCTAATACTGCATGCCCAGAATCACAGGCAGACGGCCACAAAAAATATAGGTAGGGATGGGGATGAACGCTTTGATTCACGGACGCTTTTAGTACCTAACCTTGGTATAGAGGGACTGCCAAAACCAGAAGAAAAAGGCCTACTTCCCCCAAATATTTAGGAACTAACTTTCAAGTGAACCAAAGTGAGAGTCCCACACCTTCTGAGCCAACCTGTTCTTCTCACTGCTCCATGCATTCAGAAAGTACTCAGAGAATGGCCTGTGCAGGAAGTAAGGGTGGCAAGAGATGTTTAAACACCTCTCTTGGTACACCCTGGAATGCTCAGCTGTCTAAGAAAAACCACTGTACACAGGGGTGAAGACAGTCAAGTCAGGGAACAATGCATGCTGCTAATGAGCTGGGGTGGAGTATTTCAGAACCAAAGGACTGCAAACTGCATATGTATCTCTAATTCTGGCGGATAACCCTAACCATCAAAGTAGAATGAACTGAGGCCTGTCCCTCATAACACACTGCCAAAAGGCTGTGGATACATACCTTACCTTCTGGCCTAGATAGTGAAGGGTGGGCCCTACTTGACCATAGGAGGTCTAAGGACACTCTGTGTATTCTGTTATTTAAAAACAAAACTACAGGGGCCCCTGGGTGGCTCAGTTGGTTAAGCGACTGCCTTTGGCTCAGGTCATGATCCCAGGGTCCTGGGATCCAGCCCCTCATCAGGCTCCTTGCTCAGCGGGGAGCCTGCTTCTCCCTCTCCTTCTGCCTGTTACCCTGGCTGCTTGTGCTCTCTCTGTGTCAAATAAATAAATAAAATCTTAAAAAAATGAAAACAAAACTAAAGAGATTGCTCTCATTTATAGCTGAATAAATTGATTCAAAAAATGATACCTGGGAAATTCGGATTCATTGATGAAGCCAACAAAAATCTTGAGTTTCCAGGTTGTGCTTTGCTAAACTGACAAGGTGTTTCATCAATCTGAAATCTAGCACAGCTAGAGTAATGATACTAATTAAGAACCGGGGCATTAGGAGCCGAGAGAAAAAAGTTACCCTTTCATCATTGTTCCTCCTCCACGTCTCTAAAATGTACAAGTTCTTTAAAGTTGGCTTAAATTCCACCTCTTTTTTGAAGTTTATTTTGACAGATTCTATTGCCTTATACTTATCCCTTCTCTTAAATTTCTCTGGCTATATTGCCATTTATCATTTAACATGTGGCTATGTTTTATAACATGATTTGGACTATTACTCATAATTATATGTTTTCTTTTCTTGCTGCTACATTTGGCTTCTTGAAGTTAGGGATTCATGCTTTTGTATACCTTCCTCACCCAACCCTATGACTCAATTCAAGCTTAAGTATGTAGTTTGAAGGGAAAACAGAAATGGCTAAAAGAAGGAAAAGGAAAAAGAAAGATGGATTAGGAAATAGGAATGTTTTAGCTTAGATAATTTTATAATTATATCTGTTTATAACTTCAGAAGCAAGCATGTGATTAACTTTCTTAATAAGAATGCAATCACATCTCACAAATAAGAATATAAGCCCCATAAGGGCAAGGCATTTTTATTTCATTGCTGCTTCCTCAGAGCTTAATACTGTGTCTGGCACAGAGTAGGTGATCAATGTTCATTGACTGAATCAAATTCATTGGTTTAACGAATAATTGAAAGGATGAATTATGGATACTGAGTACCCAACATAGAAAAAGAAAGGAACTGACAGGCAATGTGTACATTCTATGCATTATTTCCATTTTCATATGGAAATTCCATATGAAATTTCCATTTTCATATTCAGACTTATGAGGGTTTTTTTGTTTGTTTGTTTTTTTTTTAAGAAATGAGCCTCCAAAAGTTTAAATAACTGGGCCAAGATGACATACAGCGTTACAGGGAGGATCAGATAATCAAACCAAGACCTGCTTGGCTCCCTCCAAAGGTCATGTACTTTCTGCTGTATGGTAACAAAATAGTAGAATACTACTTTTTATGCACTGAGGAAAGCAAGAGAAAATCAGACATCCGATAGGCCAAACGATTTTTCTAATTAGACATAAGTAAAACACTACTTAGGGTTCCTGATTTGCATTGGATTTCTAATAAGGAAGTATCTTTGATAGGCAATGCCTAGGCACCAATTTCAAGTTTATAATTCTACTGCCCTCCACTTTCTAACATGACATTAAGAAAGATCAATCTTAATTTGAAATAAATTCTGATATACATCCTTAAATTAAGCATAAGTTTATGTGTCTAAGAAATTTATATTTCTGTTTTGGTCCTCACAGCTTGTTTCTTAACTGGATACAGATCCCACTTCGGACTGTCTTTATCCCCTCAGAAACTTAAAAATGCCAGGTACTTATAAGAAGTTGTGAAAAATGTTCTTTATCAATTGTATCCCCACATTTTAAGTCATAGATGACATACCAAACCAAAACTAATTTTTATCTAGAAATTCTTCTGATTTAGGGCTCAGAGATACAGTCTTTTAAAGAACAAGTGAAAATGAATACATCCTTTTTTCCCCTCCAAATCACAGTGAGATGTATCGCTAACTAGTTCCAATTCAATTTTGTTCTCACAGGAAAAAAAGATTCTTGCTTTATGCTGTAATATCTTTTTATTGTAAACCTTATTTGCACTTGTAATCTGACTTCACTTGCCTCATAGTTGAAACTCACCCAGCTTCTTCAGGGAAATATAGGTTAAAAAGTCTCTGGCATATGGTGAGAGCTCAATAAATATTTGTTGAATAAATTGAAACTCACATACTTCTGCATTTTGGCAACCGATTCTCTAAGGAATTAATGTTGCTTCATCTTTTAGTTTCCAGTGGCAGGACCGATGGTGTTTAATGAACCATCACTCTACCAGTATTGAAGCAGATATGATTTCCCAAACTTGTCTTTCATTAATATTTTAAAATGTGTTAATTGAGTGAAAATCAAATCCAATCTTATTTACCATTAATAAAAATGTTTTGCACCTATAAAATAAATTCCTTTCAATGCCTTTGGAACAAAATATGTCTATGATTAATTGCAATTGACTATAATAAACTTGTTTCATTAACACCATGATTTTTAAAAATTTTTGTTTAGAAAAAGAGTTGACAAAGATATATCAAAAATAGCATTATTCAAAAGATATACATTTATGGCTTGTGAATCTTTTATCATTATGTTACCATTCAATTAACAAAAGAAAAGATAGCATTGTCTCTGTTCAGGAAATGAAGTTACTGCTACTTATGAAAGAAGGCTTTATTTAGTGATAAGAGTAGGTGAGGAGAGCAAAGTCTCTTGAGATTTGTACATAGTTACAAAGGGAGGCGTTGAAGGAAAACATAGTGAAGATGGAGAATGGGCTGATTATTTGGGTAAATACTTCCTACTATCAGATTTGGGACAATATCTTTAAAAAGAGATTCCTAACAACCTGCTGCATTCTCAGAAATAGCCCCAAACCATTAACCTCAACCTACTGACTCCTTACGTTCCCATCTATTCCTAAACTAATTAATTTCATTTTTACACCTTGACTAATTACAGCTTCCTTTGTGATGCTTAGTATCACTCTTTGGGTCCTTAACCTCTGATTTCTGGCTTCCTTCTTCAACTGCTCTGCTAACCTTTTCGTCTTGTTGCTTCTGGCTGATCCATTTCAGCTCACAGGGACTTACACACACTCGGTAATAATAAGGACCTAGAAATGCACAACCAAAGCCCTGGTTTAATTCTTGGTATTGAAAAAAATAGAATTTTTAAAATATCGGAAATGAATGACTCCAGAAGGTTTCAACATTCCCAACATTCATCTTCTGTATGCAGATAACTCCCAAAGTTAGAATTAACTCTCTGAATTGATCACTCTCATGAGCTTCAGGACCCCAAGTGAGATGCCTAATACATATATCCCCTTATATATCTTTTTAGCCTCTAAAATTAAAAATGTCTAAAATCTTATTTATCATATTTGCCCTCTCTTACACCCCAGGAATGCTCTCACCTACAAGTCCTCCTTGCAGTTCCTATTTTTATTGAGACCTCATCATTCTTCCAAATCAACCTGCAGCCAAACTTCTAGGTTATCTAGCATTTTCCCCTCTCTCTCACTCTATGCAAAGTTTAGGTATGTGTAGATTTCAGACAAAGTCATCTAATTGTGTATATATGGATGGCAAGGCATAATTGTGTGTGGGTTTTTTTTTTTAAGATTTTATTTATTTATTTATTTGAGAGAGAGACTGCGAGAGAGAGAGAGAGAGCAGGAGAGGGGGGAGGGTCCGAGGGAGAAGCAGACTCCCCGCCGAGCACAGAGCCCGACGCGGGATCCGATCCCGGGACTCCAGGATCACCGCCTGAGCCGAAGGCAGTCGCCCAACCGACTGAGCCACCCAGGCGCCCAGACATAATTGTGTTTTTTTTCATCAGATTCTAAGGAAGAGTGTCAACGTAAAAGAACTTTAATGGCCCCTAAGTTACCCACCTCTGTGTCATTTGTCCTGGCCTTTCCTTTCCAACTGATTCACTCATAAGCCAGTCATCTAACCCGCAGTCTCTCCCCACTGTAGGCCATCCTTCAAACCACATTTACATTAATCATCCTAAAATAAATCTGATTATATCAGTATCTGCTGAAAAAAAAAATATTAACGATATACCATAACCTACCAAAACAGGTCACACTTGTAGAATGCTTTAATGTTTTCAAAGAGCTTTCACATGTTATTTCATTTGAATTCTCATAACAATCTTAATGCTCAAAGTAGCTCAAAGTCAAAAGAATGTTCCTCACCCTTGACACTTTAGGAAGCAAACACCTTAAAAAAGTCCATCAAGCTTTACTTCAGCAGCTGAGTTAATCTCTCCAGATAATAGATAAGGTAGAAAATTTGAACTCTGTGGGAAACGATGTTTATTTTCTCCATGATCCACTTTAGTGGCCTGGCTATTAGGGATTCATCCATTTTGTCAGAAATTTACCAAAAAGAAGACTGTTAAGGTAACACCTATAATAAAATCATGCCATTGTTTTTACAACTTCCTAGAATGACAACTTATACTCATTAAAGAGGCTCTTCATGCAAGCCAAAAGCAATAAGCACAATGATTATAATATGTAATTCTAAACTAATTAATATGACAGTATGGCTAAAGAACAATAGAAGATTTATTAAAACATGATTAGTTGGAAAATTCTCTTAGTTTTTACTTTATGATTAATAGCTATTACTGTGAATGAACCTCTGAAGTTTATAACCAGAAATCTATGTATTTTTATTAAAGAAGTAATGAAATGTTAAAGATCCATAATGTACTATTTATATCAATGAGATTCTTACTAGATTTGTATTTACCTGATGACTTTACAATTATTTCAGCATAAAATCATTAAGCATCTTCTCCGGAAGGTTTGTCAAAGCTTCCCCTCTATTGATCCTCTCCCATTTCTTTTGTGGATATACTTATTATTCAAAAAGTGGATGATAAGCCTGGATATATTAATTCAGATGACTACTGAGATCTGAGCTGAAAGTGTTCTCTAAAAAATTCAACGGCCTCCTCAACCTTCCGCAGAATTAATTTTCAAGTGTCTGTGAATTCATCTGAGGGGATTCTGATTGTCAGTGGTAGCAAGGCAAGTTCAGAGAAGATGAATAGCATGCCGTGAATATAAAAAAATTACAAAACCATGCATCTGAAGTGGATTCAAAGTGGATTCATTTAAATTGGAAAAGAGAGGAGATTTGGGTTATTGTAAACACAATTGCTGGTTTCCAGATAATGGAAAATAAGAACAAAAACAAAATATGACTGATCAAAAAAACCCCTCAATCTTTAGCAGCTTTTATTAATTTCTTTTAGGTTCCTCTGTCATTCTTAAAGATAAAACAATACTATCTAAAAGTTACTCCCTATGAACTTTGGTCTCTTTTAAGTTTTTCTGAAAATTTTGTTTCAAGAAAAACCCATGGATATTTGGGATCACTAACAGACAGCTACTTTTGTTTCTTCTCCAGACTGATTTTCCTCCAAACCCACAAATATTAGCTGATTCTTATTATATGCCAAACACTATTCTAACAGTTTTATTTATATTAATTCATTTTATTTTTACAACAACCCTAAAAGGTTATTTATAGAAATTAATATCATTGGATCCATTTTACAGATGAGCAGAGGTGAAGAGAGATTAAGTAATTTTCCCAATATCATACAACTAGAAAGTAGTATAGTCAAGATGTCATTATTGTTTTGCTAAAAACAGTGATACCCAATGAAAATATTATCTCTTATTAATTTTCCCAATTCTAATGAGTGAAGTCAGTATTGTAAGAAAGCTCAATAGGACAGAAAAACAAGAATTTGTCCAGAAGAAGGTAATGAGATTGGTGAGTAGTTGAGAGAGGCATCAAGTAGAAGCTGGATATCAACCCATGAGAAATGGTGTAGTGAGAGTTCCAGAGGCTCTATCCAATTCTAAGAATCTAAGTACATCACTACACATTGATGACAGTGCAACTTCATGAGGAAGTCATCATAATCCAAAGGACTGAGGAATATGCTACATTTCTGTTGCACTAATGTCCTTGAGCCAAATTTTGTAGAGTCCATTTAATGGTTGCCTTGAGAGATTTACAACCCTTCAGATGTTCTTTAGCTGGTAAACAATAGTATTTCAGAGAGGGACTGATACACTTTATTTTCCTGCCCCCAAAGAGGCTCTTTTCCAATAATATTCCACTGGGAAAGTCTTCTAAAGAGTTTACTAAAGAGCCACCCAATCACCATAGTGTGATAGAGAATAGAAAGAATAGGGAACGGAATAAGAAATAGCTATCCAGAGAACAAAGACTGTTCAGAACAAGGACAGGTAGTGAAGAGAAAATCACTCAGAGAAAGCGATCCCATATCTTGGGACGTAAATGCAAAGAGTTATTCATTTTTGTAGGATTTATTGTAGGACAGTCAGTTCTGCTTCACCAGTCAGTGAAGACTAAATATTAAGAAACTGTGGAAAGAGATGGAAGTCTTATTATATAAAACCTTATTTTAAAAAAAGAAAGAAAGAAAAAGAGTGAGAGAGAATATAGCAAAGTAAATATATAGACTGAGGTCAGTATAAGGCACAGAAGAATTAGTAGGGTTTTTCAGAACCTGAGGGAAAATCTGACTGAATCCAATGTGAAACAGGATCCTGCAGAATTTCCTAGTCTTTTTTTTTTTTAAAGATTTTATTTATTTATTTGAGATAGAGAATGAGAGGGGGGAGGGTCAGAGGGAGAAGCAGACTCCCCACGGAGCAGGGAGCCCGATGTGGGACTCAATCCCAGGACTCCAGGATCATGACCTGAGCCGAAGGCAGTTGCTTAACCAACTGAGCCACCCAGGCGCCCAGAATCTCCTAGTCTTTATGAGAACAGTTACAATTCATTACCAAAAGGAAAAAAAAAAGAAAGAAAGAGAGAAAAAAAGAAATCATTACATTTCTTTCATTACATGCAGAAAAAGATAAGAATTAGAGTTTACTTCCCATTTGAAACCATGCAAATCAGAAGAAAACGGAGTGACATCTTTAAAGTGCTAAGTGGGGAGGGAAACTGTCATCTCAGAATACTATATCCAGTGAATGTATCTTTCAAAAATAGAGGGAAATGACTTTTTCATACAAATATAAACAGAATTTATTACCAGTATTCTTGCATTAAAAGAAGTTTTTCATACAGAAAGTACCTGATACCAGCCAAACTTAAAATTATATCAGGAAAGAAAGAGTTCTAGAAAAGGCATAAGTGAAAGCAATATAAAATTTATTTTTTCTTATTTTTGATTGCTCTTGTTTTTTACTTTCTTATTTTTAACTGTCTAAGCAAAATACACGGACAATTCCAAGTGTTGTCAAGAAAGTGAACCACTGGAACTCTCATAGATCGCTGATGATAATACAAAATGGTATAGCCACTTCAGAAAAAGGTGGGTTTTTTTTTCCCTTATAAAACCAAAGATGTACTGGTCATTCAACTAACAACCCCATCCCTGGTATTTACCCAAATGAAATGAAAAATGTATCTTCACACTAAATTCCGTATATGAATGTTATAGCCACTTTATTTGTAGTCACCAAAAAATAATCCAAATATCCCTTTAGTGAATGATAAACTACAGCACATCCATACAGTGGAATACTCCTCAGCAATAAAAAAGAAAAAATAACAATATGCACAACAACATGGATGAAACTCAAATACATTTTGCTAGTGAAAGACGTCAGACTTAAAACACTGCAAAATTGTATGCTTCCATTTATATGAAAAAATTACAGACCCAGAAAACAAACCAGAGGGGGCCAAGGGCTAAGGGTTGGGAGAAAACTTCACTGTAAAAGGGCACGCAGGATTGGGTTTTGGAATGATGAGTTTTGTTTTCTTTTAAAGATTTTTATTTACTTATTTGTCAGAGAGCAAGTGAGCTCATGAGCACAAGCAGGGGGAGCGGCAGGCAGAGGGAGAGGGAGAATAAGGCTCCCTGTTGAGCAAGGAGCCCAATGAGGGACTCAATCCCAGGACCCTGGGATCATGACCTGAGCCGAAGGCAGATGCTTAACTGACTCCCAGGTGTCCCTGAATTTTGTTTTCTGTCTTGATTGCGGAAGTTAAATAACTGTATGTACATTTAAAAACTTAGAAGTAAACAGTATAAAGGGGAATTTCATATATAAATCACACATTTATCAAAAATTCGACCAAATATTTTTGTATCACATAAACTATAGCAAAAAAGACAACACAATAAAGAAGTGCAGGATAAACTAATATTATGATCCCCAGAATATGGTTGGTACTTGACAGATATCAACTCATTTTTTTTTATATACTGCAGAAAGAATGCTGGCCTTCAGAGTAGGATACCCACTAGTCAGAAGTTTGCCTGGCATATTTCCCTATAGGTGTATTACATGTTATATTTGCAAAGATAATTTTGTATAATTCCTTCAAACTTTCTATTATGCCCCAAATTATATTTTAAAATATTTTATCGCTACTCCAATTTAATCAATATGATTAGTCTTGACTAGCCATTGACTAGTTTCTATATAGAAATATAAAATATAATCTGAATTTCACCAGAAACTTAAACAGTCTAAACTTTCTTGTTTTGAACAAAAACAATATTGTGGAAAGATAATTCTTTTAACCATATATACAATGATATAGTTAAATAGAATAACGTAAGTAATCTAATAACAAAATTATTTCTAAGTATTAAACTTACTACACAACAATTTTGACACCAAAAAATATGAGTTTAATAAAATAATCTGGGTTGAAATAGGGTTTACTTTATGGTTTTTTAAGACACCTATAGAAAAGTACTCTTTTGGAAAAGATTTCCAGCCAAAGACTATAAAATATCTCTTTAATATTTCTGGTGGCCATGCATCTGTTTTTCACGATTGACACTGAAAGATAAATAACAATGATAACTCTAGGATATAAAGAACAGAAGCTTTCCTCTATTTTGTTTTTATATATTCATAGTTCTTACATAAACTACTTACTTTAAAGTCCGTGTTTCGAACTTCTTCATTGGATATCCTGCAGATTCTGCAAATGAAGTTTATCCCCTCCCTTCTCATCTCTCTTCACCCCAAGAGACCAACCTCCATGCTCTTCCTTCATGTTCTAGATCTGAAAGAATGTACAACCACCCACCTAGTTGTCCACATGGGAAATTGGAAGTCATCCTTGCCTTCTCCTTCCCATTGCCTCTGGGTAATTACTAAGAATTGTTCATTCCACCTCCCTTACATTTTCTTGGATCTCTCCACCATGAGCTCCATCATTCTTCACTAGATTATTGCAATAACCTCATGACTTTCCTGGATTCCAGTCTTAGTCTTTTTTCAACCTAGTCTTATGAATGTAGCTGAAGGTCAAACCCGTTTATCCTACCATGAAGTTTTAAGTTCCCTGTTCTTCATGTAATGGACCCTGTTTTTTCCCTCCATCCTCATCTCCCAGCACCTTCTGGCCCTTTATGTTTTGGTTACATATATAGTTTGAAGTTCTCAGAGCTTCCGTTTTCTTGCCCATTTCTGCCATTTCATTGCTCCCTTCCTTCGAATGGATAATTCCCACCTGTCTTCAGGACTCAGCTTAGACTTCACTTCTCTGGTATCTTACTTTGACTCCTTAACTCCAGACTGGGTGAGGTGTCTTGACTCTTCATACCTACTCATATGGTTCTCCATAATCTTCCCTTTTCATATATATTTATGCTATCCTATTTGCCTATGTACTTGTTTGCCCCTACAATCCCTTAAACTCCTTGAGAGTAGGTACAAGATCATGTTCATTCTTAGAGCCACATCTCTTAGAAGATTGTCCTTGAGGGTGAGTAGGCACCATGTGGCCATCTGTCGTTAATGGTTTGTGGTTGAATAACACACAACCAAAGCAAAATGCAATACCTTGATTTTAAATCCCAACTTAAATCAAAACTTCCCTCCCTATTTGGTTACTTAAACTGTTAACCCTGTTTATAAAGGCAGGTTAGCAAGACCTGTGAAATTTTGGGTTCCTTTATCTTGTACCTCCACAGCCAAATCATTATGACAATCTGCCAAATGTTGGTTGACTCCTGATCATTTCATTTTTCAATTTCTACAGTAGAAGCCAGGTTCTCTGCTAATTAAAATGGCAGAGTGGAGTTTGTTTGCAGTTCTTACAAAGAATGGCACTCTCCCTTTTCCTATCTAGAAATGCACTTCAGAAATGAAGGAGGTGCTTTTGTAAAAACGCCTTCCTAGCTTCAAAGAAAAAAAATGGGCACCCATCTGTCACTTCACTCTTTCTGAAATAAGCATTTCACATCCAAGGACCAAGTTTTAAACATCAGAATATAAAATTCTCTATACCTGTACTTTTCCCCATCATTGGATTGGTTGTTTTGGCACTTAAAACAGAAATGTGTTTTAATCTTGCTGTGATGTTTATTGCCATGTCATTTGCATGTTTTTTCCCAATACAAGCACTCAGAGTCAAACGTAAACAATAGTTGCTAAACATCATGGGATGTGGGTCAGCAGAGATGATCTCAGATAGAAGTGATAGTTTTTCTTCTCTTCAGTTCTGGTGTTAAAAGGAGCTGTTGGTAACAGTGGCAGTGAAGAATTTGGCTCAAATGAAGGAGGTTAAAATAAAGACACTATGCATCTTAATTAAATACAGCTTCAAGAAATTGCATATTGCATATATTCCAGAAAAATAGAACAAAATAATGGCAATTTCTAAATAAATTTCTTTTTCCAATGTCCTCTTTTTTTCACACTTAAAAATCATTTACAAGGCAAGGCTGCTTTTGACTCTGCATTTCTGTTCCTCTTGTTCTGAGGCTATTGTATGACACATTCCTCTCCTGCACCCTAGCTTTTAATTTTATAGAAATAACCTGGTTTCATGCATGATTCAGGCACTCATACATTCATTCAACAAATATTTACAAGCATTGAGGTATATGCTGGGGCACAGAGTCTAGCTTAAAAACCTGTGAGTGCCAACAGACCCCGTCTTCCTAACTTTCCAGCTTCACTTATGTCCATACTCCATATACACCCGATGTAACAGACACAGCGTCTGATCTTCAGACTCCCTTCATCTCCATATGCTTCTGTACCTTCTGGACTTTACATAAACCGAACCCTCATTCAGAAATACCTGCAAGTGCCTGCTATTATTCTTTAAGTCCTTGTTCCTAATTTCAACTCTTTTACCGTCCCTGCTTTAATTCTAATGTTTGGGTAGAGTTGGCCTTTGATGGTTGAGTATTTCTATAGCTAGGAGTAGATGCTTTCTACTTTTTACTTTTTCTGTACATATATATATAGTTGTTGCCGTTGTTATTCTCTTCCTTATATTTTGCATTCCTGTTCTCCACAACACATGGTGGCAAAATGCAATGTAGAGCAGACTAAAATGTTATTTAAACCAATGAAATTCTGTGGGAGAAAAGAAAGAAATAATTGATTCTCGATTAGGAATCAGGAAAGACTTCCAGGAGGAAGGGGCCCATTTCATTTAAAATTGCACCAAAATTTAAAAATAAGCCCCAAATTAGTTGTACATAAAAATAATCAAAATATTTCAGACTTACTGATAATATTACTCAAAAAGCCAGGGAAATAATATTATATTGCTCCTTTTCCTCAAGAAAGTCTAATCAGCTTTCTTTGTTGACTTTTTCTTGCCCAGACCCTGTATCCTAAAGAGTCAAATAGCGTCCTGAAATAAAAGCAATTTTGAAATCTGTATCAGCTGTTTTAGGCTCTTAGATATAATTTTATAGATGAATAATATACAATAAACTCGATCCTGCATGAGTTACTATCCTTAAAATGTGATTAAATAAACTTTTCCTTAACAAAATTTCTCTAGAAATAATTTGATTTTTATTGCACTTTAATTAGAAATAAGTCCCATTCTCTGAAAATATAAAACAAAATAGCATTCTCTTAAGCTGTCTCTTAAGTATTTGAAACTCGGAACATATAACGTTAATATAAAAAATGACTTAAGCATATACAATCTGTTTGCTTTATTACATTCCTCTTTTGATAATGTCTCAATGTTGTTTCCAGAGTAAAGTAGAATGTAAATAGTCTTAAATTAAATCATGTAGGCAAATTTATAACTAAATGCCTTTTCGGTAATCACTAAATAAGGCATTCAACTAAGAAGCTTGTTTACAGAAAATTGTTTGGTGGGCTTTTTTAATGTGAAGTTCACGCTCATTAAAGCAGAACACTGACAACACGAGGCCCTTCAATCTTGAATGCACTTGCAGAAACATACACATGAATTCTTCCTTCATAGCGTAATGACTCTCCCTAACTTTCTTGCTCAAAAACCACCCAGCAGAGACTTGTTGGCAGATGTGGTGAGTAAAAACAAAATGTTAAATTCTAGCTCTGAAATAGTTCTGGCTTCTGTAGCACTTAAAGGACAAGCATGGGCTTTTGCCAGCCGCGGACAACAAGCTGCCCACGAACTTTGTATTTAGGAGGAGAGTTACAGTTTTAATGCTCACAAAGAACTTCCATCTGCATGTCTGTCTAGCTTAAGGAAAAAGCAGGGAACCTGGCAGAGCTATCTTGCCATTGGGGGCACTCATAAGATATATCTCTCAAAGCTCAAAAGTGGAGTTATAAAGAGTCCAATTAGGTCATATTCTGTCATCGGGGAGATGGAAACCATTCCTTATAGCAACAACTTTCAGTCTTTCTTCTGTTTAATATATTTGAGGAATATTACCAAACTCCTATTTCCCATGAAGTATTTCCTATTTCCCTGAGGTCATGATGTTGGCATTTTCCTGCTATTTGCAAAACACTGTTCTGTAACTTATGTAAGTGTTTCCTTCTTTGATGGAATTGTCACACACAAGATAAGAGAGTCTTTACCAAGGCTATACCCATACAGTCTTGTTGCCTATATTGTTAATGTGGAGAACGGAAAGTGCTTTGTATTTTCCCAGAAGCCAGTACTTTATGTTCCAACCAGTGGATGAAAATCACTTGAACACAGATTTTTCCCCAAGTATAAGAGCTGCCTAACAATATGATACATTGAAAATGGAATGGCTTACTTCTAAGGAGTTGCACTTTCTTTCAGTGAAAATATACAAGGACTAGGTGACATCTCCCTGAGGTTATCATAGAAAATGAACATGGCTCATTGGGGAAACTCTGGATCAGCATCTCAAAACTGGGCATCACAATACAACGCCACAGTGCCTCACCTCCCTCACCATCACCTCAAATTCTTAAATAATTGCTTAACCTTAGGCTTTATTTAAACCTAACTCATAAGCAGTCAATTTTTACCCTACATATGCTTTATCCTGTTGTGAGATTCCTGTGAGATAGTGTGTGCCAGTGCTCATTTTAAAACCTGGACCCATTAGATGGCATGAGATATAAAGTACCTTCAGCCTTATGTTATCAGCTAGTCCCAATACCCTACCCAGTCAGGACTCTCTTTTGAAAACAACAACAACAACAACAACAAAATTTGGTAGAAACCCTGACTGGGGAAAGAAACAGTTTCAAAACAGACAGCAGAAGGGTTTAGAGCTATTCCTCTGTGGGAATGACAACATTCACTTATAAAGTTTCACAATAAAATGCCAACCCAGTAATGAGCTCTTTAAACCATGTACAGTGAAATCAATAAACTCCCAAACTAAATGATACCTATATTGATTTGGGGTGAGAGAGGGAGACCTAACTCCAGGGAAGGCTTAGCAAATTTTACTAGAGTTGAAATGGAAATAAAGGGAGAAGGAAGAAAGAAATTTGATTGGAAAACACTTTTGTGTGTGCTGACCAACTACATTCCAGGTTGCCATGCTAACTCCTAGTGATAGAGAAATGAATTACAGCTGTGTGTCCAAGGCACTCCAGTTTAGGAAGAGGTGTGGAAAGATAGGACATATGTAGTTAAGTGTGTCCCAATCTGACACAACCAAATGAGTGAAACCAACAGGGTGCCAAGGCAAATTTCATAGTCACATAATCTATAACTTAGATGTTAAGTTATAGATGCTAAGTTTTTGAGAAATAAGCTCAAGAAGAACCAAGAGATTTTGAATTAGAAAAAGACGAATTGTGAGTCTAAGTAAACCAACCTAAACTATAAAACTTCTGATTTGTGGATTTGTGTAGAGAGGCATATGTTGTTTTTAAAACACTTGTACCTGGGTTATGTTGAATATAAATGTCATTATGGCATCAAGAAGAGAATAAGCAAAAAGAGATTATTCCCTCTTTTTAATTCCAGTATCATTTTCATCTGATTTATTCAATAAATATATATCCAGCACCATCTATGTGCCAGGCAACACTCTAGATGCTGGAGAATCGGCAACAAATAAAATAGGAAAAAAAAAAACCCAAAAACTCCATGCCCTAAAGGGCCTTACATTCCGATGGAGGGAGAACTATAATGAACAATATAAATAAGTAAAATATATGTAAAATGGTGTTGTATATTGTATGTAAAAGTGTTGGACAAAAAATAAAGCAAGAAAATCAAATAGGTAATTCTGGGGGTAAAAATGGGAGGTTTCAATTCCAATTTATTTGTGGTCATGGAAGATTTGTTTGATGGGTGTCATTGGGACAAAGACCTAAAAAAGTACAGAGGTGAATCAAGCAGCTATCTAAAGAAAGAGGTTTTCAGGGACACCAAGCACCAGGTCCTAAGACAGAAGCATGCCAAATGAGTTGTAAAAAGAGATAGGTGGTCAGCAGGGCTGGAGCAGAGTGAGTCAGAGGGACAGGAGTGGGGGACAAAGTCAGAAGCAGTGAAGGGACAGATGGTGTAGGGCCCTGGAGGGTATTATGAGGCTTTTTGTTTTTACTCTAACATGGGAAGCTACTGGAGGATTTTGAGCAGCAAAGAGACACGGTCTTTTGTTTTAATAGGATCACTCCAGATGTTATTTTAAGAATAAAATTTAGGTAGTCAAGAGCAGAAGGAAGACCTAACTAGATTATTTTTCTATTGCTGCTATAAAATATGACCAGAAACTTAATGGCTTAAAAAAGTACAACTTTCTTATCTTACGTTTCTGTAGGTTAGAAGTCTGCGCATGTCTCACTGGGCTAACCTCAAGGTGTCGGTAGGGCTAGTTCCTTTCTGCAGGCTCTAGGAGAGAACCCATTTCCTTGCTTTTTCCAATTTCAAATGGCTTCCCACATTCCTTGGCTCATAGACCTTCCCTCCACCTCCAAAGCCTGCAGTGTTGCTTCTCCCTTAACATTCTTCCATTGGCATATCTCACTCTGACTCAGAGCATTCTTTCTTCTTATCACATCTGAAGAAGATTCTCCATTTTTAAGGACTGATGGGATTAGATTGTACATACCTGGATAATCCAGGATATAATCTGTCCATCTCAAGGACCTTAACTTAATTATATCTGCAGAGCCTCTGTTGCCATCTAAGGTAACACATTCATAGGTCCTAAAGATCGGGACACTGTTAATGAATGGGGGTGGGTATTATTCTGCCCACGACACAAACTTACCACAATCTTTCTTTTACCTATATTATTCTTATTTGTGCATATGCCTTGTTCCCTTTACAAACCACTAATTCTCTGCAGGGATAGACTTGGTGTCTATGTCACCTCAGTAGCCATGTCTTATTTCCATCATCTTGTCCCTCCTAGTCTGGCCTGTCTCCTACCTATTTAGCTTGAAGCATCCATTCTTATCAGTGAGAAGGCAAAACACAAAAATAATGGAATGCCAAAAAGACTTCTAGGATCTAAAAGCAATATAGGAGGCTGTATTTTCTCTCCATGCATAGGGATTTTAATATTCACACTGACATAAGCACAGAGAGAAAGGATCCCTGAAGATATATTAAAGTGTGCTAGACCACCATCTGTGTGAAGGCAGGAGGACAGACTATAAACTATATGACATATGGAGGTATGTTTCCAGCTTTATGACTCCATGACAAAAGTCCTTTAAATAGAATAAAAATGGGCTCAATAAAAGAAAAGTGAAATATTTGTCATTACCCTACTCTAAGTATTTTATATTTGAAAATATTTTGCACTGTTCTTCAAACATATGGTTAGTCTATCAGATGCACCCCCCCAAGATAAAGTTTGTTAATAAAGTCATGATTCTCATTTAAATTTTAGGTAAGGATGACCCATGGTTTATGGAATCTGATGTATGAGATTGCTCTTTGGAATAAAAGTCCTCATTAAGTTATCAAAGATAATAGTCACTTCCATCGAAGAATAAGCGCAATTCTCAAAGCATAC
Source organism: Zalophus californianus (assembly GCF_009762305.2). NCBI lineage: Eukaryota > Metazoa > Chordata > Mammalia > Carnivora > Otariidae > Zalophus > Zalophus californianus. The sequence continues at coordinate 38,918,084 of NC_045596.1, read as the reverse complement.
ATTACAATCCACATCTGTGATATTTCAAGAGAGACTAACTCAGCAGTGACAGCTAATGAAAGTGACTGAAGGATGTGAAGATTAAAAGATCAGTATGAATCCAGAATCCAGTTATGAATTTCATGAGTCATAAGTGTTCCTGGTGTTTCCCCCAGGCAGGCCTCACCAGGCTGTTGGTACACTAATGGTCAGCATTCAGAAAACTGACCATGTTCCAACGGCTCTTGCTCTCCATTTGCATATGCATGACCTACAAAACCACCTCATTAAAAACTTCTTACCTGTGTATGTAAACCATGCCCTTGACTATAGCCATTATTTAATTGCCAAGCACGGTCCTTTTCTTCATTTCTTGTTCTTTTCTGAGAACGGCAGGATTGTTCACATGTTGCCATAGACTGCTGTTGCCCTCGCCAGGTACCACCACCTCCACCAGGCACCTGTGGTGCTTCGGCTTGGTCTGCCACGTTTGTTGGCACATCCTGGCACACCATAGCTTCTAGGGCATTCAAGTTCCCAGAGTTGTTTGGGGTTCTGTCAAAATGAGTAATTGCATTTCTCCTTCCTTCTTATGTAAACTCTATTCAAGTCTCTATTAAAGGGGTGTCAAAGCATTGTGCGCCATGTCTTACTACATTTTATGGAATGACTTTTAAATTTGCATTTAGCAGTCACATTCCTTACTAAATCCTCAAACACTGTGCTTTATCAGGGATGTTTTTTTTCCCCTAAGCCAGGTTTTTTTGCCCGACTTTTTTCTCTTGAAGCATCTTCTCAAATTCTAATTCAGGTTGACCCCCAGCAGTGTGGTTTACCAATTCAACAGACTCCTGCAGTTTCAACCCTAATAGGAGGTACTGCTTAACTTAAAGCTTGGACCCCTCTACACATATAAAAGACTTAGATTATTTGAATAGTAAAGGCTTAACACTTATGTGATTAGAATTAAATGGGGTTTTATTTGCATTTCTACTTTTTCAGAACAATGGTTTAAAATGTTAGTTTCTTTGCATTTTTTCAGCTACAGTCCAAGTTGCTGCTCTGGTAGATATAAGGCTGGGACTCTTGCCTGCTTGGCTATGTTAGCCCACCCTCCCTTTTTGGCACGCCCCCCACCCCGCTCTCCCCCGCTTCCTATATTCACAGCCCCTGAAAGGACACCACAAGACACTAAGGACAGATGGAAGGCAGTGTGATAATTACTTCTCAAAATCTTCCAAATAAGGTAGAAATGGGAGCAAATGTATAAAGGGCTCTCTCACTGGAATGCACCCATATAAAGAAAAATGTTACAGGAAAATCTTATTTATTACCATTGGGAAATTTTAAGGCATAAAATGGTCCTTTAGAATTACTTAATCTCCTATCTCAAAAGAGATTTTGCCATGGTGGTCAGTGCACACTTACGATGTTGTCCGGGCTTATCTAACACTTAAGGTCCTAATACATATATATTAAAATATAGAAATTCCTTTCCCCCAATTTTCCTATTTATCTTTTGATTAGGAAGTTGTTTTTGAGTCTTAGATTCCCTTGATTTTCAATTAAGTGATAATTTGTACTGTGATAAGTAATAAGACATGAGATTTTTTTCTCTCGTTCTCAGAAAAAAATGGTGTAAATAATTGCTCCCTACAATTTTGTAATTTCCCACAATTGCGCAAATGGAAGTCCCAAGGAATTCAAACTAAAGGACAAGCTTACAGTCTTAGTTTTTTTTTTATGGGGGATGGGGTGACAGTATTGATTATAGGGAATGTTGCCCATTGATTAGTCTGGGGACTAATAGATTACCTGAAAAATTGTATGAAAACAATGGGCAACTAGAGCATAACATAATAAACAAAAATGACTTAACTTCTACTATCTTATGGAGGAAATACTCTAAGAGGATTCATATTTAAAGGGGACTTTGATTAAGGAACAGGTCACCTTGTAGAATCTTCTCCAGAAGTTTCCATATGTGAATTACCAATTAAACTTAAGAAAAGAGAACAATTTTCTGTAAAAACAGTTGTTTAAGAAATTATACGATATTAAGACCTGTAGTGTTTCACCAACCTCCTTTTGTATTTCCTAACTGTTATTTGAAATAACTGAGCAAAAACTACAGTTAAACTGTGAATAATGTCAGAAACTGGTTTTGCCAACTGGTATCTATAACATGACCTCGGATTCACAGATTCTTTCCTTCCTTTACTTATTTGTTCATTCAACAAATGTTTAATAAATTCTAAAGATGTGCCAAGCCCTTTAGAATTGCTAGAGGTTAATGATGAGCAAAAGCAAATGTGATCGCACAAATTAAGGCATAATTACAATGATGAATGCTGTAAAGAAAGGGGCTATGAGGGTCTCGGGGGAGGCACAGACCCAGTGTGGGATCAGAGGAAGAATCTCTGAGGAAGGAATAATTGAAGAGAGATGAGTAGGATTTAACCAGAAAAAAAAAAAAAAGGAAAGTAAAGAGAACTTAGATGGAGGCAATAGTGTGTAGGAAGGCCCAGCAATGGAAAATAGCTCAAGAACCTGAAAAGAAGTTTATATGGTTGGAGGGCAGAAAACAAGAAGTCAGGGAAGGGCATGGCGTGTGATGAGACTAGAGGAGTGGCGGAGGAAGAATGTGAAAAGCCTTGGAAGAATTTAGTCTTTACCCTAATAGTAGCTAAAAGTCAGTGGAAAGTGTTGATCTACCTCTAGCAGGTGGGGTGGGGTGGGATGTGGGGAGGACGGGTAACATCTGCAGGGCTTGGTAATGAGCTGGAAATGGGAGATAAGAGACCCCAGTGACTCCTAGGCTTGAGGAACAGAGTGAATGAATGGACAGATGTGCCACTCATTGGGCCAACAAACTGGTCATATGGGAGAGTCACAAGAATGGTTTCTGTTTGAAGAATATCATCACTTTAATGTAGGGAGGGTGATAGCCATATAAACAAATAACTCAACCCTGTTATCTTGCCTTTTATCTCTTTCTTCTGAACCTAGCACAGGTTCCGATAATTACTGAGAGTTTTAAAATAAGCTATTACAGGGTTTCTCAATCTCAGCACTACTGACTTTTTGAGCAGGACAATTGTTTGTAGTGGGGAGCTGTCCTGTGTGTTGCAGGGTATTTAGCAGGATCCCCGGCCCCTACCTACCAAATGCTGGTAGCAAGAAGCCTTCTCTTTGGATGTCACAATCAAGAATATTTCCAGACACAGCCCAGTGTCTCCTGGGGGACAACATTGTCCTATGGGATAAATGCGCTGATCATATTAAAATGTGACTATTGCTCTTACTGAGTTATACACACAGGACCAGAGTATAAGAAGCCTTTCCTCTTTGTGGAGACATCCTTTGGAAAAGTTTCACAGAAGAGGTGATACTTGAGGTGGTCCATGAAGAAAGAGTAGAAAAGTACTAGGTAGCAAACGGCAATGCCAGGCCAGGTAAGTATGCATCAAATTGCACAGCTTGTTCCAGATGGACAGCTCCCCTCATGATGCAGTGGTCCATATCCATACTTTCTAATCTATCCATGCTCATCTCGCTGAGGTCACTAGGTAAAGTGCTTATATCCACACCTTTATTTTAGTAGGTTCTCTAATCTTAAGCAACTGGTGAGGTAAAACTTTTTATTCCCCTAATGCTTTGAGATCAATAGAAAGGGTTGGCATAAGCCAGGGCCCCTGTCCTTAATTCCCGAGATATAGAAGAGATAATCAGGTTGAGATCAGGCAAACTCCAAAATATTCCAATACGCTATTGCTAACACCTCAAGATTTATCCAAGGCTGTGTCTGTCTGGGTCAGTTGCCAGGGAAATAATCCACCAGTTTGATTGATTTTCACCGAACCTCTTCACTTTACTTTTACTTCCCACTGTCAGATTCCAGCTTTGTACAATTCCTGGATTTGAACACTTGCAATGACTAATAAGAAACACTGTCAAATGGTTTTGCATGACAAATTTTGTGCAATTTTATAATCTAAAATAGATGGGATGGGATAAATCTATTGTAGGAAAGGCTGGTTACAATTGATTGTATTAGACATTTTCTATTTCATGAAATTAATAGCATGTCATTCAAACCCCTCTGCTAACAGGATATAAAGTAAACAACTTATTTTCAATTTCCTATCCCTCAGATAGGTCATGTATGGTATTAATAACTTTCCCCCTCATTTCAGTAATTGTTTGTATATTCAACCTAAAGTTTGATAATATTAAGAGTTTCCTGATGAGAACATACACTGAAGGAAGAACAGTCACAAATGTGGTAAAACTAAGATGACGTTGGACAGAAATTGTCCTCTAGAATTATCAAAAGAAGAAGTATGGTTTCTGCCCTCCCTAAATCTGCTCCTTGCAAGTAATGTGATAACAACTGGGCTATTTTCAGTTGTTCTTATTATGGTTAAAAGGAGCCTATGATTTATTTTTAAAATATAATTACTAATACAGCTTTATTTCTATAATACCAACTTCCATATCATTTCTGTTATCCTCCCAGATTTTAATAGTATAAAAGGTGACCATAATATATATAGTAATTCTTTTCTACCCATCAAAAAATTGATCATGTATTTGATTATTGATTCTCTGATTGTAATATTGAAATTCTTAAATAGTTGATTTTTTTCTCCTTCATTTATAAAATATAGTGTGCTTCAGACTTTCTATTTAGAGCCTCCTGATACTGTATGTTTTTTTAACACAAAATTTTTTTTTTTTTAAGATTTTATTTATTTATTTGAGAGAGAGAGAATGAGAGATAGCACGAGAAGGAAGAGGGTCAGAGGGAGAAGCAGACTCCCTGCCGAGCAGGGAGCCTGATGTGGGACTCGATCCCGGGACTCCAGGATCATGACCTGAGCCGAAGGCAGTCGCTCAACCAACTGAGCCACCCCAAATTTTTTTTTTTAATATATTCTCCACCCAAATTCTGTGAAGGAGTAAGGATTACTCTTCTCACTGCCCAATGAGAAAACAGTCTCAAATGTTTACCCACAGCTTACCCACAGCATATTTCAGACCGGCACTTTGAGCTGGAGCTGGATTAGAACATAGTGCCTCTGGTTCCCGAAAGTCAAGGCTTTCCCCGTACGCCCATGTGCTATTGAGAAAAGACAGATTATGAAAGAATGAAAGGGAGAAAGACATGCTCTGCTCTCAGGAATAAAATCTAAGGACACAGTCCACTGAGTCATCTCAGAACCTCAGAAGTACAAAAGTGGCTAGAGACCAGAGATCTCTAAAGAGGAAAATATTTCAGTTTTTAAGATCTTTCCTCTACTTCTTCCTCCTCTCTTGGTCAATCGTGATTAGCAATAAATCACGTGAAAATTTCTTTGCTTCAAAAAGAGAAGTTGGCATGATCAGATCATACCCACTATCTAGGTTAGAAGCTAAAGATGACTGCCCCCAAAATAAAAATTTTTTTAATTTTTTAAAAATTGGCAACTCGAGGAAGAAAAGAAAAAGATGGAGTCCTTGGTTTGCACACAAAGCAAACATATCAACTGAGGTCTCCGATAGGACTCTGAGGTTGAGCAACGATAGGTTTGTGTGTTTTGCAGGGACCATCATTCTGCCTTCTCTTTCTCAAAATACAATATTTCTTGTTTTTGCAAGTAAGGGCAGGTTCTGTAACATTGGCTATAGTTAGGAGAGATTAGAGTTAATTGGTCTTTTGCAAAATCAAGCAGGCAGATCGAATGGTTAGTGGCTTAGTCTTTGTATGGGGAATAGCCGCTGGTAGTTTAGTGGTTAATACATCATTTGTTAAATACTGAATACAGTAAGAATTTCATGGTTTTGGATCCTTGTGATATTAGCTGGCCTTCTCAATGATACAGCTGTAAAAGAAGAAACAACCCTGTCCTCAAGGTTCACGGCACAGAACCACATGGTTCTACCTTATCTAGCTTCCTGCTTCTCCAGCCTCATTCCCACCACTTTCCTCCCTTTCTCTAAGCCTGACCATGCAAACACACCAGGCTCTTTCTCCCAGGATTTTGCATTGGCTCTTTCCCCAGCCTAATACTACCAGTCTTTATATTGCTAGATTCTTCTCATTTTTCAGGTCCCCATTTAGACATCCTTTCCTTAGAAAGGCATCCCCTACCTCACCATTGAAAGTTATTTCTCTCTGCCCCAAATGTTCCTTTCTCGGACTCCTATATATAGTATTGCATTTGTTTATTGTCTGCTTCCCTTTCATAAAGGCAGGGATTATATGTGTCTCCTATACTCTATCCTCAGCACCCTGGACTGTAATTCCTCCCTACTTAGTGTCAATGAATGTCTGCTGAAGGAATAGTAATGTCTCATATTTTTCTAAAAGTAGAAAAAGTAATATTTTCTACTTTTAAAGTGCTTTCTTAGAAGGGTATCTTATATTATTTCATATTTCCATGTAATATTATGACATATAGATATTACCATGTTAATATACATCTAATCAAGAAGATAACTATTTTTCTCAGGCCCTAAGTAGGTTCCTAGGTTGCAAAATCAATGCTAGCTTCTTTGTATCAAAAGCCTGCCACTTCCAGGGCGCCTGGGTGGCTCAGCTGTTAAGCGTCTGCCTTCGGCTCAGGTCATGATCCCAGGCAGGTCATGATCCCAGGGTCCTGGGATCGAGGCCCGCATCGGGCTCCCTGCTCCTCTCCCACTCCCCCTGCTTGTGTTCCCTCTCTCACTGTGTCTCTCTCTGTCAAATAAATAAATAAAATCCTTAAAATAAATAAACAAACAAACAAATAAATAAATAAATAAAATCTTCTAAACAAAAGAATGTATCAAAGAGTTGGTTTTGGAGGATTGCTTTAGATAAAATATATTAAAAGTTATGCAGCCAATGACTTTCTTGAAGAAAAATAAAAAGATTTTTGGTAGGAAAATTCCATTTCAAATTCACAGAAACCATTAACCATTTCCCATAGATCACAAATTTGTTATTAAGCAGCTGAGTGCTTGACTAGGAATCTTCAACATCTGGACAGCTCTTATCTTTCAAAAATTCTCCATACTATTCTCTGAATACTTTGAGCTAACTATAAGAAGTACAATTCTTTGTTTAACACAGTATTTAAGATCAAGAATGTTAAGACCATGAGGATAAAAGAGTTCTTTCTAAATTATCTTTATGGAAACAGTATATTGGCATGGCCGACTGTTATAATAAATCACTTCTCCCTGTATCACACCCTTTTGCAATGTGACTTTGCTATTCCTATCAAGAGCTGGAGTCTGTTTCTTCACCTTCTTTTATCTGGGATGGCCTCATGACTAGCTTTGACTAAAAGAATGTGGCAGAAGTGGCACTGAAACTCTCCCTAGGTCTTAAGACCTCGCAACATCTCTTCTTGCCCTCTTGTAACCTTGAACTAGCATGCTGTGGAAGAGAGAGAGAGGTCAGCGAGGTGACAGGTACAACCAGTCTGAATCGCCAGGTATGAATAAAGCTGTCCCCAACTGAGCTGTTAGATAATTGTAGCCACATGAATGACTCCAGATTAGACTAGCAAAAGAATTGCCCAGATTACCAACCCAGATAATCATGAGAATTTTTTTTTTTAATTATTGTTTTAAGATACTAGATTTTGGACTGGTTTGTTTTGTAGCAACAATAACTAAAATAATCCAATCTGATCTTTCCTTCCCTTGAAAAACAAGATCTCTTGAGAAGTGAGATTTACTTTCATTTTTGCAAAAGAATTGCCATTGTAAATTTGTTATTTACACTAGTTCAATACATTGTTTCAGTTTCTGTGTCAAATACCAATATAAAAAGGGACTTTATTGTCATGGGCAATCTGTGAATTGATGAACACAGAAAACTGGGTGTTACATGAATACAAAGTGAATTTTGTTTACCGATGAATCTTCTTTTCACTTGTTTTTAAAGCAAAAAGAAGTGTTTTTACGGGTTAAAATACAGAAAAAAGTCACTAAATCCAATGTAGACGTATATCTAGATATATACATCTATATCTATATATCTATATATTAAAACTCCAATGTCGTGGGGGGAAATACTATAAAATTGGTTGACAAACTTCCATCACAGGTATTTTTTTTTAACCATCTGGCAATAAACCAAAATATTAGATGTAGATGAAATATTAGAGATTATCTAGTATTGACAAGTACAATTTCTTCATTTCAGAGATGAGGTAACTGAGGATAAGTGAGTTGAGTGTCTTACCCACAATCACATAACAGTGACTGATAGCCCTCTCAAATGAAGAGAAACAGAGCCTAGCAGGTTAAGTAACTTGTGCCCTGTTCCACAGCTAGTAAGTGGCAGTTCCAGCTGCCCCCTTTTCCAACTTTAGTTCAAGGATTTCTGAAGATTGAACAAAGTCAAAGTTAAAAAAATGGGGAATTTATAATATAGTCAAAAGAGAAACAAGAAATTGGTTTTGTTGATATAGAACTCAAGTGCACAGTTCAGTTTGAAGGTGATAAGGGTCACTGGCCCTGCCCCATCTTTAAGGGGCCTTTTCCTGGTTCTGCCAGGAAACACTCAGGGCACCTGCACTATATTATTTATGACTTATTCTGAATTCCTTAGACTATGAAGCAGAGTAGAGGCTGAGAGATGAGAAGCTCAGAATCAGGCAGTATGGGAAGCCTCAAACTAATCATATCCACCATTACAGAATTCTGTTTTGTGCCAAGTGCTATGTGAAGTGCTTCTATGGGTTGTATAAACTGTAGGGAAGGTTTATTGATTTCAAAGTTGGTTATTTAGAGCATCTAAACACAGTGAAAGAAAGAGAGAGCTTATTTGTCTTGCATCAAAGATGCTTTGGTACCTTGCATTTATTTTTATTAGATTGACCTTGAAGTACAAGGTTGGGTAATCCTGGTTTGAAGGCATATGTGAGGGTTGACAATAATTAGGCTTAACCAATTCAATAGTGATGGGTTATACTGACTACTAGTTGAAGATCGAAAAGACAAAATACAGCTTCCCCTGTGTTTGCCTTGCAAAGCCAAAATCACATATTGGCAGAAGCATTCCCACAGAAGGCTGAAATAGAAATGGAGTGACATTTCAGTCCAACACATTCTATTTATTTAAGCTGTTATTGATGTTTGTCCTTGAGACTTTTAATTTAATTTATCCTCCATGAAAAAAACCAAAGCTACTTTACATTTATATTGATGACTTATTCTAAGAATTCTTTTTGATTAAAACATAATCAGTTTTAATTTAAAGGAATCAAACTGTATTTTTTTTTCTTATTTATTTTTTTTTCCTTTATGGCTGAGAGCTTTTCCTATGAGGCAATATAATGTTACAGCCTATACACATGGGCTTGGAGACCGGGGTTAGGACAGAGTGAACTTGCTGGGGACCTTTGTAAAGCAGGTGGCTGATGGTGCAGACTCCCTAATAAGGGACGTCTCTGATCAGAACAAAATGAAAATGGATTAGTAGAGCTTAGGGGAAATCCAGAACAATTAATGTGTGGTGAGTAGTAAAGGTAAGTTTGGGTCATAATTAACAGATCTAAGGTTTTCAGGGTCAGTACTATAATTCCAAAGAAGAGGTAAGCCAGATACTAGTAGACACTGGTGTGGGGCATGAAGAGTGGGGATAAGTAGCTAGTAACCTGATAGAGCTGCGTTGACAAATAATAGTCGGCCTGACAGAAGACTCAGGGAAGATCTGAGGGAAGACTGCTTCACTTTAATCACTGATCAGTTCCCCTAAGCAAGCCTCTAACCCCAAACCTTAAGTATGAAGCTTTTGGTATACATTTGTTACTTTATTATGATAATCAATGGGAAATTTGGACGGAATATATAGTATTGACATTAAGAGAGCATATATTTAATAAAATAAATTTTCTTAATGAGAAAATTTATTAAGAAAAGCTGCAGGTTACCAAAAACTAAAAAAAAAAAAAAATCAAATAAGCTTTGCCTACCTTGTGCTAATATATAATATGTATGTGTGCATATATATGTGTAATGACAGTCTCAAGAAAGCTAAACTCTAAAATATCCAATAGGAAGCCTAGGTCAGGGTCATTCACCAACTTAAATCACCTGCTTTGCAGAACTATGGACATTATCAAAGGCCTGAGTTTCAAGTCATCATTAAATCATTGAGAATCCATCTACACAAAAATTAATGGTCCCTCAAATTCATCTAGTGCTGTATTGATTCAGGTGTGTTTGCAAAAAGCTTGTTGGAAGCAGGGTAATCTATCCTTTTTACTTTTCTGTTGTAAAAGTACACTATCAATCAAGACTTTTCTGTAGCACATTAGCAAGAGAGGTCAGGGGAGCCTATTTTTCATGAATATCTGATAATTTTCACATACTTGGTGGTATATAATCCTCCATTACAGGGAGTATTAAAGTGAATTCCAAGATTTCCCCATAAGCTTGGCCATCTCTTGAATGGGTGATGTCAAAAGAAGTTCAGAATTACCTTGTTTATAAAGACAGAACATTATGATAAACAAGACCATTCTTCTAAAAATAAGAATCTAAATTATTCTCAGATATTCACTAAATGAAGTACTACCTATTCTGCATGAATAAATAAAATACACTGCAGAGTGTTATAGGGAAGAGAGACCTTAGAAACACTGTATCTTAACACCCTTATTTGAAATTTAAGAAACTAACGCTCACGGATATTAGTGACATGCCAAGGTCTGAGGGAGAACATAGACTTCCAGCCCATTATACTTCCTGCTGCACTGACTTCCCTCCAAATTGGGGAGATGTCCTAGAGGTGGTAAACAAGATAATTTTAAGTCATTTAAGAAATAGCAGAAAATGATACAGTGAGAATGATACTCTCCTTTTAAATATTTTTCAATACTTCTGATTTAATCTAGTGGAAAACCTTGGTGTAAAAGCAGTGTAATATTTAATGCCTCTTGTAACATCTACTCATCTCTAATTTTAACAAATAGAGCAGGTCAGAGGCAGAGCAGACAGCAGCATCTTGCCAGAATTTAATGGCATTTTTTAATTGAATTCATTTTTAAAGTTATCTACTATTTTTCAAAGTGACATTTGTTTTCCATTTACAACAGTGATATAAAGTTTCTTTTTAAAAGTAAATTAATTTTGGTAACAAAACAGGGTTGATATAAAATATTATGTAAATAATAGCTCAAGTGGTCCCCAGCTATGACAAAAATTGTGAAGGTGTTATCAGATGACTAAAGTTGAGTGAAACCAAATATAGCAGTATTATTTACACCACTAACTGTAAGGTTATAAACCGTTGTATTTGCATAACTTCCCATCTTATCTAGAGCCGTTTGCAGCTATTTAATAATTTTGTGAAATTAACAAAGCAAGCTTTACCAACCCTATTTTAGAGTGGAGGATAATGAAGCTCAGAGAAATGAAAAAAATTTCTATATGATCACAAAATAAACAAATGACAGCCTTCCCCAAAAAGTTAAATTCATTTTCTACAGAAGTTTTTCTGCTTGTTACGCAGCCTACTCTTTTAGCAAGAAGGACCCTTTCCCACCAGTTAATGAAAATGTAAAGTTTGCTATACAAAATAGCCAGTGAGGTATTGGTTGGATTTTTGTGGGCTCTAATACTTAATACTAGGGAAAAATTATTGTAGTATCTCCTGTCTAAAACATTGAATACATTAAAATCGAATAAATCAATGTTCACTACCATTGTGTATAAAGGAGATGGAAGAATATATTTTTTAAAGTATAATACTATGATTCTCGAACAGAAAATTCCTATACCTTATTTGAATGTTCATAGAACTTCAGAGAGAGAATATATTACATAACATTTAGAGACTAAAAAGAACAAAAATATTTATCTATCTATCTATTTATTTATTTATTTAATACTAAGTATGTGAAGTGGACTAATCACCTGCATTGGGTCAAGTTTATATAAGCTACTTCATTGAACCTTCGAAACAACTGAGTGGCTTGGATTATCTTAATTCTGTATATGAAGAAACTGAGACTCCAATAACCTAAGTGCTAGGCCTAAGATCTGTTGAACAATGCCCTGATATTCACATAAACCTGCCTCCACTTCTATATCCCCATAATGATTTGGGAAAAGAAAAATCTGACTTTGTGGCTGATCCATTAAATACTTTGGGTCTTAGTTTTGGACAGTTTTTCGGAGGTATCAAAGGCTGCATTATGTCATCTTAAACTGGGATGATTTTTAATTCACTATATTCCATTCGTCAGGATCACTATTCATTGTAAAACATAATCTTACAGGATTAGAGTGAAATCCCCTTCTTTTTCATCCCAGTTTCTGCATACTATTCAAACTATAAAGATATGTCCCCCTGATGCACTGATCTTGCATATTGAGATGGTTTCACAATATTGTTAAGTGTAGTTAAAACAGTTTGATCCATAAAGACATAAATCTAAACAAATCCCCTTTGTGTTTGCCCACAGAACTGTAAACTGAAGTAGGAAAGACACCATAAGATCCTGTCTCGGCCTACACATCTCCTCAACCAGATGGGTAGAATGTTCACAAGACCTTCAGGGTCACTGTTTTTGATTAAGAAATTTGTCTCTTGAAGGTCTTATTAGAAAGAACAAGAGTTGCCTAGGAGAGATTATACAGCAGTCCATGCTAATGTGTTCATTTATCATAATACACCGCATTTCTGTGACAACACTTCACACTCACTTCTCTCATTCTCCTAACCCCTAATGTTTCAAAACTGACAGAATGCTATTATTACTTCCATTTCACACATGAGGAGTGGGAAGTGCCTGTCATTTGCCATGTATGTAGAGTTAATTAGTGATAAAACAAGGTCCTAGCTCTTTATTGAGCGGCCAAGCGTCTTTCCATGCAGAGAGTAAAATCCTGAAGGAACAGGACACAGGATGGAAAGACGAGTTGGTGGATAAAAAAAAAGTCTAGGGAGTAGCTGCGCGTCCAGGGACAGCGGTCAATAATAAGTCATTGCTGTAGGAAACGCTGGAAATAGGATGTCAGGGAGAAGGGGCCCAGAAATAGATTATAGTATTCTAGGGTGTTAGAGCTGAAAGACATCCTCAGGTTCACTGTTCTCATGCTCGTATTTTACCGATGATCAACATGAGCGTTGCAAGAAAGAGTAGGAAGCAAACAGGACGACACACACAGGAAGGAAAAAACAGAGCTGAAATAAGCCAGGCTTCCCAACTTCATATAATGTGCTCCGCTATTCACCTTACAACTTGGCCAAAGGATGGCATCTTTTTGAAAGAATTTAAATTAGGTTAAGATTATTTTTGGTGTGCATAGTGGAAAGTTATGGTGTGGAAGTGGCAATTTGTATGGAAAGGGTTAGAGTGTGGTGTAAAAAAAAAGGTGTGAAGAAGGAAAAGAAAAAGGTGAAGCAAAGTCTATACCTGCAATTAGCCATGCATCTGTTAAGTTTTCTAGTGACTGATAATACAGCAATAGTTCTGATCATTAACAAAAACATGAGCTAATGAAGCTTTTGAAAAACTGCTCTGCAGGTTTTTGATAAGCTAATTTTTTAGCAAAGGGTGAAAGTGGAACAAAGTATCTCATGTGGTTTTCCTAAAACTTTATTTAGAAGGGTGTGATATTCTGTAGGCAAACTCTTCCTTGAGTTATTGTGTTTTTCTTAGCATGATTGAGAGAATGTGAAGTATTTTTAGTGAATGTTTTGACAGGATATACTTAGCAATTTGTAAATAATAGAAAACTTGCTGATTGTATAGTCTACTCAAAATATATTTGCCTCAAAGGCATTTTTAAGGAACATAATACAGATGACATGGAATAAGAAAAATAGCTGTTCTTTGGATATTTCATGTTTCACTTCAGTTAATTATTTTTATTCCATGCTTCAGGTGGATGGTAAGGAGGTCATTCTTTCCATGTGGATTGCTTAATGTATATTGCGTGCAAAACTTCTTAAAATAGTTTGTGGCCTCAAGTCTGTAAAGGACCACTCTATTCAAAAAAGAATTCTAGCTCCCAACAAGCTTTGAAATAAGCGAGTACGTGTTAACCTTCTCCAGAAACTCAGTTCTTTAAGTCAGAATCCAGTGATAGATACCCTTGGTAAGATACATTGATTTTGGGGACTCAGGTACATTTCAATTTCTGATACAGTCCATTGTATTTCCAGGTCTATGCACAAGGTTTGCATCATGCAAAGTTTCTTTGGGCAGGGATAGAGGTGAGATGATACTTACAGACTATGGGGATTAGTGAGAAAAAGAAGGATGAGTATAGGCTTGGTTAGCTTGGCAGATGGTATGCCATACTGAGGTGGTTTTATAGCCTAACTTATGACATGAGAGATGGTTAACTCATGATTTGGTCTCAAGCCTGGGATCCTAGCAATGGGCCAAGGAGAAAAGAAAGTTGTCTTCAGTCAGCTTCCTTAAAAGCAGAGCTCAAAAGGGGGCGCTTCTTGGGAAAGCTGATTATTAAAGGAATGCACTCAGAAAGGAAGCAAATCTGATGAGGAGAACAGTTAAGCAAGTATGTTGTCTCTGGTGGAGAAAAGCTTTGGTCTGTCCCACACCCTGGAATACAAGCTGCCGCATGGACTTGGTCCCACCTGGAGGCCAGGATGCTTCCCTTTTATATCATGGACTGCTGGCTGCTGGGAGGGTGGTAGGTAACCTCTCCAGCAAGAATCTCATTGGACCAAGGGGAATTCTCCAGAAAAGGGGGTCACCAGGAACCTTCACAGTGATACTCACGGCTGCTGGGAATGAATTCACCAGCCCCTTCTAAGGGGTCTATGCTGGCCCCCAACATTCTAGACTGGGGCTAGTAAGCCAATTTTACTGTAGGGATGACTACAAAGGGAACAGCCAGAAGCCCATATTTAAAAGAACATATGGAACTCTTGTTTGGTCTAAGTGGGTGTGTATTCAAGGGGCATGTGGCGGGTCCAGTTATGAGACAAAGCAGAGGCACCTCCGGCTAGTGGGTCAGTGAGTCAAGAGTTTCATGGGAGCAAGACTTCCACCAGGGACTGGAGGCCCAATAACAGCTTTTGAGGAGGAAAATGTGGAGCAGGCCTCGATAGGAGGTCAGGGCCCTAGCCAAGATTGCTGAAGTCAGAAAAAAGAGACAGTCAGTCCAACCTAGGGAACTGGAATATAAACCAAGAAACAAGGCATCTACCTGGGAAGCTGCATCTGACTGGGAAGACTAGAGTGTAGATTAGGGCACGTTTATGGCTTGGCGAACACTCAAGCACAAGGAGCTCCGCCATCCACACGAAGACTACCGGAGTAAAACTCATTCCAGATGCCACTAGCTGGGAGAGCTTCATCTCCAGCGATAACTTGATAACCATTTCTGGACGGACTCGGGTTCCAAGGGAGCCTAGGTTTCCAGGCCTCAGGGACTCCCGAATTTTTGGAAAAGGAAGATGAGAGTTAAACGCTCAGAAGTCCTAATCCTAATGTTTACATTCCGGCATCTCCACTGCCTGGAGATGCCTCCATAAAAGGACTGCCGTCTCTCTATTTCCCCTCTGTTTGTACTCATGCTCTTTTTACCTATTTTCTATTTCATATGACCCCATATTGGTACGGCAACTAGGAATTTCTGTGAAGAACAAATATCTTTGAAAGGATAAACTCTCTTGTTAATGAAATAGGCGTAAAAGCATGATACCGAAAAGAATTCTCTAGATACCACAAACATGCTGGTTGGAAGCTGGAGCACAAACTTCATTCCTTCTTTCATTATTTCTGGAGAGAAGATTTAATATTTGATTCACTTGTTTGATTCACCTGTTGTGATAGACAGAAAGACCAAGCACAGACTGCCTACTCAACCCCAGCATTCACGAAAACAACGCCTCTTGGTCGGCAGGCTTTATTTCTCGTTGCACCACTAGGTTAATAACTGATAGCATCATGTTTGTGTCTCCAATTTGTGTGTATTTCAGTGTAAGTTTAAATTCTCGTAACATTTGCAAAAGCTAATTTAGCTGGTACCAGTGGGATTGTCAGAGTGCTGCTCTTACTGGGCCAGAAACTGCATTGAAAAAAAAAAAAATCACAGGATGGTTCTGATTTGCTGCTGCAACATTCCTAGCAGTATCCCCGTTCTCTGATTTCAGCCGATTTAATTCTAAGTGTTAGTGGCTCCTTGGTGAAACAGACACGACTTCCACAGCCTCATATTGGCAGTGAAAATCCTCATGGAAGCCATTTTTAATTTTGGAAGAAACTTGCTCTAAAAACAGCTCTTCCTCACCAGACCTTGGCAAGAAAGGAAGGAAATTCCTCCATTTCAGTAACATAGATATTTTAAGTGGTTTGCCCTTAAATGCTGAGATAATCCTGAGATTTTCCTAGTACCACATCTGCCATTTAGTTACTTTTGGTACTCTCCAGAGAAAAGATAAGTGGTTTGAAATTCAATTAACAATTGCAACCTCACTGATAATTATAATTCTTTCAGCTTGAGCCCTGTTCCATCTTTACACGAGAACTCTATATTCATATTCTAGATAAGGCTCAAATGTCACATCTTCTGAAGTTTTCCCTGTGTTAGTTACTCCTGCCTCTGAACCTTAGCGTGTTGTGTATGTCCTAGTAATATTATGACAGTAACAAACATTTAACGAGCACTTCTTATGCATCAAATACCATGCTAAGCACTTTATAGCCATGATATCATTTAAACTTCACAAGAATTCTGAGAAATATAATATTAGTATCCCCCTTTTATAGGTAAAAATGTCTTGCCTCTCCCATCTCTGCCCAGGCACTCCCCTGCCTCCTTATTTAGTGTACTTCAGAAAGTATTTTATCAAGTTTAACGAAACATTAGCTTTGCATGCTACAGGGAGGATCTATTTTTGAAGAGCTACAAAATACTTTAAAGTCTTGAATTGTATGCTACTTTTAGACACAAGCTTCAATGGTACATTTGAGCACATTGTACGTGTTCTTTAATTTTGTTCCTTTTTATACAGACATTTTTTTAATATGTGATCTTTCAGCATATTTGTTTGTAAGGATGTTTTTCTATATAAAAAGCATTCACTGTCCCATTTTTTTTTTTTCCCAGAAAAACCATTATAAAAATACCGTTAACAAATCTTTGGCCAGAGCAGTGTTGTTTGTAAAATTGTATCAGAAGAAATTTGTATTTATCTTACACATATTCTGTGCATTTTAGATATAATCCAATGATAGCTTGAAATTAATGATATTCCCAAATCAAAAAATGGGAGTCAGAGATACCTATTAATCTGTGTTTTATTCATCAACTCACAATCAGCTCTCATCCTATGATATTCTATGACATCTCTGTTTGTATTCTGGCTGCTTACTGACCTCCGATCAGATAAATAGTCTGCTTAAGTCACTTATTTTTAAGTAATGGAAAGATAACTTTCCTATCTGTGTGGCAAGGGGACTCCAGTACACTAACACTTCTAGATAGTGACTGAGTAACAGAAAAGATGACAAATTCTTCCTCTGAGCACCAAATATTCATACTTATAATTATTGGTAGGTTTTTTTTTGCATGTGAAATAAGTTTTATTGTCCTTTAAAGGGGTTCAGGTTTTGGTTTTATTTTATTTATTTATTTTTAATTTAAACTCAATTAGCCAACATAGAGTACATCCTTAGTTTTTGGTGTAGTGCTCAATGATTCATTAGTTGCACATAACACCTAGTGCTCATCACATCATGTGCCCTCCATGCCCATCACCCAATCACCCCATCTCCCCACCCACCTCCCTTTCCACAACCCTCAGTTTGTGTCCTGGAGTCAAGAGTCTCTCACAGTTTGGCTCCCTCTCTGATTTCTTCCCATTCAGTTTTCCCTCCCTTCCCCAATGGTCCTTTGTGCTGTTTCTTATATTCCACATATGAGCGAAACCATATGATAATTGTCTTTCTCTGACTGGGTTTGGTTTTAAATCAGGCCGCACACCTTTCATTAGTCTGACATCTCTCTCACAGGTTTCAGCTGACAGTACTTCATTAAATAATTATTGGTAGTTTAAAAGCAGAAGAATGTGGCTCAATAGAAAGGCAAGAGTAATTTCTGGAAATACAGAGTTTCTTCGAAGTATAGATAAAAGGCCAATATTTCCAGTTTTTCCAGATTTGAGTCATCCTGAAATCTCCCTTTTACTTTTTTGGCTTTCTCTGATTGGGTTCACATCCACTACTCTACCCACTTTCCCATATAGACTTGTGCTTTATACCCACTTAGAATACTGGATTATCTAGTATATGCTTGCATATTCAAAATAACATCCAAGATGCTTAACTGAAAGTATTTTCTCAAATACTTTGAGAGTAAGTATGAGAGAAACAAGAAAGAATTGTATCAAATTAAGGAAAATAATTTGCCTTAATATGTTTGTTATAGAATATATCCATTTTTTTTTAAATAAAAAGAGCTGTACTTTCATACCTTTGAATAGTAACAGAGGGACTATGTTATTTTCTTTCCTACCATGTCATTGATGGGCTTACTTTCCTTAACCCTTCATAATTTCCAAAGCAGATAAAAGAAAGAGAAGCAGCCAAGGCTTAAAAGTTAAAACAGCTGTTGCCACTGAGAGTCTGTATTTAGTTCAATTCTGGACACGCTTTGAGGTTAACTATATGTATCTGTGTTTTAATAATCTTTCTGATAAGTGGCAGTGTATAGGTTTATAACGAGAACTATCTAAATAAAAAAGACAAAACATTGTAAGTATGCTAAATGACAGAAATATTCAGCAAATACTCCATAATGGTGACACTGTCAGTGTTTTTAATCACATTAACAATTCCAGATGAATTGTTACATTAATTTAAAGCACTACCAAATTGGCTGTATAATTTCTGAATGTTAATTTAATTAATGACAATAAATAAATAACAGTTTTCAAGAGATTTATCACAGGAGAAAATAGAAACCAGCTTCTTAAATCCATTTGTATCTTTTCATGTGATAGAGTATAAAACCAAGCGCCACAGAAATGTCATTCTTGGGGACAAAGAACATATGAGTAGATTAAAATTTATATCACCGTCCGATCATTATGCAAACTTATGTTTTTGGACAGACGTTAGAGAAATATTAGCAAACATGATTCCACATGAAATTGTATTTAGCTAAATATGGTAATAAAATAGTAGATTCCTTTATAATGCTGCTTATGTAGGGTAGACTCTGCTGGGAGTGATAGTAGCAAACTAACATCTCCTTTTTCTCTAGGAGCAATGCCCTTTTGTAGCTTGAAGAATTGTTACTAAAATATGTTTAGCCTGAATATGTAACCTGCTGTGAGTTATAAAATATTAAACTCTAACTTTTTTCCTTTGACTGTGATACCAAAAGAAACCCTCAACAATGTATTTTACAGAACTGTAATCCATGTGTAATCTCTATGGTAAATGTCATCAGTTGCTTAAAATGGTAAAGCCACAGGAAGCCACTACTCCTAAGTACTGCAATGTAATAATAATCTACTTGATCGAATAAATATACCTGAGAGTCAAAGTTTACTTGAGAGGGCACAACTTAAAAAAGAAATCTGAAGCTTTTCCAAAGCATGAAAATATGCTCTGTTTCCATCCTGTCGAAATGACTTTTTGCCTTGTATCACTTCTACTTATTTTTTTTTACTGATGACTAAGAGATTACAATGACTTCATTTCCTCTATAAAAGAGCTGTTCTAGGTAATTTACAATCGCATAATAGTTCTCAAGTTAGTCTAACCTCAGCTTCATTATCCGCATCACCTTCATCACCCAATTAAAATAGAACAGGAATTCTACGCTTTACTGAAAAAATAGGTTATATATTATATTTTCACTGGTTGACTTGAGAATTAAGAATTTAAAAATAGAATAAAGTTTATTCAGTATATATCTATTGGATGTCTTCCATGTGCTTGGCACTGTTCAAGGTACTGGGAATACAGTAAGAAACCAGAAGAAAGTCCCTTCCTGTCACACCCAGCACTGTCTATGGAAAGAGATGGGAAAAGAAAACATGTAGATGAGAAAATATGTAATATTTTGGTTGTTGCTAAGTCCTATTGATAAAGTAAAAACAAGGTAATGAGGATAAAAGATTGGAGGGTGGGGTCAGTTACAGGGTGTGTGCTGTTTTATACGGGGTATTCATGGAAGTCCTCACTGAGGAAATGATATTAGAGCAGAAGCCGGAAAGAAGGGAGAGAGAAAATCATTCAGGGATCTAGATAAACACATTTCCGGCAGAGAAAACAATTACAAGGGCCTTGTGAAGGGAATGCATGGAAGTCTTGAGGAAAGGAAAGGAGGCAGGTGTGGTTGGGGCTGCAGGAGTACAGGGGAGAGTGGGAAAACATTAAATCAGAAAAGTAGCTAGGGCCAGAAAGATTTTATAGGCCAAGTTAAGGCATGGAGTTTTGAGTGGAAAGAGAAGCTGCTGAAATGTGGAAGCAAAGGAGGAACACGGTCTGACTTGGGGTTTAGAAGGATCATGATTGCTCTGGCTGCTTTATTGCCTGTAGATTGTAGGAGTTTAGTACAGAAGCAGAAAAAAATAGATCAAAAGCTTTTGCCATAATCCAGGACTCACAATAACAGTGGATGTGAGAAGTGATCAGACTCTGAACATAGTAGGAAGGCAGAGCATTTAGGACTTGCTGGTGGATCTGGTGTATAGGATGTGAAAGAGAGTCATTAAGGATAATCCCATTAAAGGGATGCTCTAAGCAATCAGAAAGACAGTGTTCCTTCTTGTTGAGATAAGGTAATTGTGGGAGGAGTGTAGGCAGCAGTGGGGGAACGGGAATCAGGATTTTGTTTTTGGACATGTTAACTTTGAGATGCACATGGGACATCTAAATGGAGATGTCAAATAGGCAGTTGGATAAGGAGTTTGGAATTCATGCTTGAGATATCTGAGTTTGAGAGTCCCTAGAGTGAAGTTGAGAGTTAAAGCCATCAGACTGGCTAAAATCACCACTCAGGGAGTAGGCTGAAAAGAGCAAAGTTAGGAAAAATGAACCCTGGGTTACTCCAAAGTTTAGAATTTGGGAGATAATAAATCACCATCAAAGGGAACTGAGGAGGAGTGGTTGACAAGGGTTGACCACTCAGTGTTGGGAGAAACCTACACTGAGTGGTAGCCTGGAAGGCAAATGGACAAAATATTTCAAGAAGAAGGGCAAATGCAATATCCTCACTGAATAAAGTGCCTGAGAATTGACCACTAGGTGTAGCAACATGGAGGGTTTTGTTGATTTAAATATGAGTTGTCTTGCTAGAGTAGTAGAAATAAAGTCTAACTGCGATAGGTTCAAAAGGAAATATGTAGAGAGATACTGGAGATAGTTGTATAGTCAACACATTTAAGGGTTTTTGTTATAAAGAGAAAAATGGGACTATATTAGAGATAAAATGTACCATGAGAAATAGAAAAAGGGAAGACTTTTTTTTTTTTTTTTTTTTTCTGGAGGGGGAAATGGAAAGCCCTAAGGAGGTGGTGATATAAAGGATTTTGATGAACAGGAATGGGAAGAAGACCTTTCTAGCCAGAAGAGCATATTTAAAGCACAAGATTATTTCGGGAACAGCAGCGAGAGATGTGGCTTGAGAATATGGTTCCTGAGAGTGTAAATTGGAGTGAAGAAGAAAATGCAACCAGAAAAGTGGGTGGAAACTATTGAACTTTGGCTGAGGAGTTTAAAATATAACGTGATGTAACATGAAACAGCAGAGGTGTTTCAACAGATGTGTATTTTTAATGGTAACTCTGGCAGAACGTTTGAATTGGAAAGTAAGTTGGAGGGTTGCACAGAATGGATGGAGATAATTAGAAAATAACTTCATTTTTGAAGAGGAGGAATGGAGGGCTCAACCAGGAGATAGAAATAGGACAAATTTGAGAAATATTTCAAAAATAATCAGTGACTAAGCAGAAAAGGAGTTTGGTGACAGCACCAAGATTTCCGAAGGGTTTGAGAAGACTGGTGATGCTCTTAACGTGGGTAACAGAAGAAGAAAATATTGGACTGGGGGATGTGGAATTCTATTTCACACCAGGTTTCCTGGTTCAGCGCTGATCTAAATTAATCCTAAATAGGGAGGTTCTATGAGACCTTCAAAATGGGGAAGGGAAGACAAAATTTAGAGAAGAGATTAGATTTCAGTAAAAGCCCAAAGTGATCAAAAAAAAAAAAAAGCGAACTTGGAGAAATCATCACTTTTTGGAGAGAGCTGGGTCCTAGCATCTCTTTCTATTGTTGATAATTGTTTCACCTTCCTGAATCCAGGGCTTCTCTGTTTCAGGCATCTAAACAACTGTGCTCAGGCCATTGACAGCTGATCCACACGTCTGACAGCTGGTTTATTAAGTTGGTCAACTCAAAATAGAAGACACTTTGATGAGGTACAAGTCTCCCATTTAATATGCTTACCCTAACAGAGTAGAGACATACAACTAACACATAATTTGGAGCCTCCTATGTCTCCCTCCCCCACCAAAAAAAATTGTTTCATGGTAACTAACTAAATAAGTGCTGCTTGAAAAAAAATCATCAATTTTTATTAAGGTTAACCTAGTTTTTTCGGAGCTAAAGAAATTCTGTGATCCCAGTTTATCAATGGTTTCATTCTTTTCTGCTCTTTTCTGTATTTCAGATGGGAGCCATCCTTTCATCCCTCATTTCCTAGCCTATAGATTCAAAAGCAGAACAACCATCATTGTTAAATTTGCAGGACTTGTTCACAGTGTTTGGCTAATCTGAAGACTGGCAAGCTTTGATTGCACCCAATGATTTGGAGTTCTCATATCAAGAGGAATTTAAAACAGAAATTTCAAGACATTGCCATTCACTGCTCATTGGGATTCTATTCTTAAGTATCCAAAGGGTTTATTTTTTCACTTGTCTTAAAGTGGTTTTTTTTTGCACAATACTTTCTTTATCTTCCTTCATGTTTTCCTGATGTCAGTTTGTGAATGGAGCTATCATTGTGAGTGATGAGCAGCCTGGCTAACCTGGGAGAACTGAGAAATTGCATGCCTTCAACAAGGAGGCAGTTTTCCAACTTTTGCTAATGGGGAAAAAAATATCACGTCTGCACAAAATAGACAATGCACATTTGGGTTCAACGGAAGAAACCTTTATTATGTGAGAGATGAGACATTGTTTTTATTAAGAAAGGTTGTTACTGGTTTAAAGTAGCATTACATACTGGTGTGTGGGTTTAATATGCCATTTGTCTTTCCAACAACTATTGCCATTTAAAATGTCACCAGTTTGTCCCAATGGTGAGGTAAAACCATGGGAACGGCATTCAAACCACTTCACAGAGTACAAGCCAATTTTAACAAATTCATAATTAAAACCCAGCCAAATCTCTCCTTGCACTGCCAAAGTCCTTCCTGTGTATTTCCCAATTAAATATCCTTTCTGTGAGGAAGCAGGCTTCTGGAGATGCCAAAACTGAATCACTAATGTCTTTATAACAATGAAACCTTTCTGTTCTCATGTCATTTTCAAATGCCTTAATCTCATTGGCTTTCACAAACATTTTGAGAGATAACGCAGCCTTTACTTCATTCAGTAGCTATTTACTGAACACCTACTACATACCAAAAACTGTACGAGACCCCGTGGAAGCATCAGGAGCAAAACAATGTCCTTGCAGTCATGGTGCTGCCATTCCAGCAGAGGAAGCAAACACTAAGTAAATAAATAGACAGATAATATAATATTAGGTTGATAAATGTTATGAAGAAAAATAAGGAAGAGGAAGGAAGGAGAGTTTTCGTTAGAATAGTCAAGAAAGGTCTCATTGAAGAAGAGATGTAATAGAGAACCACATGAGACATAACATTCAGGAAGGCAATTCCAGGCCAGAGGTAGACTCATCTTGAAGCTAGTGAGGCTGAAGCTTTAAGATCCCTCACTTAATCAGACTCCTGCCAATCAGACTTCCTGGGAAGCGCCCTAGCTTTGTGTTCACAGGGTCATATATGTTTTGTAAAATTTGCACAATATGGAAATCTAACCACAATGGGGGTTATGTTTGCTGCCGGCTTCTACTACATTCCATCCTTCCTGTCAGGTGGTGTTAGTGTGGCCAGGGCATTGTTGGGATCGCAAGGAGACTCATTTACTTTGGTTTTAGTGAGTTTATGTGGTTTGTAGTCACTGTTTACTTAAGCTATTACTGGCTTCCCAGTGTAGGAATCCAAGTATACTCCGACATCCTCTGTGCCAAGGTG
Organism: Zalophus californianus; assembly: GCF_009762305.2. Taxonomy (NCBI): domain Eukaryota; kingdom Metazoa; phylum Chordata; class Mammalia; order Carnivora; family Otariidae; genus Zalophus; species Zalophus californianus. The sequence goes on along the minus strand of NC_045596.1, from coordinate 38,893,864 downwards.
AAGAATGCAATTACTTCATAAAAATATAATTATGATGTTTGTCAGCTTATTCAAATTTGTAAATTACTGTCATTTACTTTTTTATTCTAAATACTCACTTTTATATCTAATGTTTGTATTTTTATTACTTAAAAAGTATTCCCCCATTCGTATAAGCATCAGGATCATAGCACCTTCTAGGCAGCACCTGGGGAGTGTGCTTGGCATATTCAATACCTACGTGGATGGAGGTCAGTAGAACTTGAGCAAAGTGAGTGCCAGGGTCAAAGATGGGAGATGAGCTTGGAGATTGCCAGGGAGATTGCTTAGGGCCTTAGGAGCTAGTATAAGGTCCCCCAGTTTTATTCTAATGAAGAGAAGAAGCCATTGAGGGTTTTAAATAGAGAAGTGATATAATCTGATTGGTGTTTTAGAAATAGCTCTCTTGCTTCTAAAGGGAGAACAGATTCGATGGTGGCAAGATTGGAAACCAGGAAAGCAGTTAGGAAGCTATTGCAATATATAGCTATTGCAATATATATTTATCTGTCACTATTACAGAATGCAGAATTCAAGGGAGGAGATGATATGGCTTGGATTTGGGTGGTGGTCATGAACCTAGTAAGAGTGGCCAAATCTAGAATATATTTGAAGTATGCCTGACAGGATTTGTTGATGGGTTGGGTGTGAAGTGTGAGAGAGTTATAGGTAATTCCAAGATTTTTGGCCTGGGTAACTGAGTCAGTGGTGGTGCCATTTTGAAATGGAAAACACTGAGGGAAGAACAGTTTGGAGTAAATTCAAGATTTTGTACACATAAAATCTGAGATGTTTTCCACACGTTCAATCAGAGATATTGGTTACATAAATTTCAATCATCAATGTACTACTGTTGGTATTTAAAGACATGGACTGGATAAGACCACCAGTAGAGGAGGAAACCAAGACAGACAGAGTTTAAAAGACATGCTCAAAATCTCATTGTTTACTGTAAGAACACTAGGTCTCCTGACATCGAGAACAGTTCTCTTTCCATTGCAGTGTTTTTATGAGAATTACAACACCAGTAAGGGAATCTCCTGAATGTTATGGAAAGAGTTAGAAAACTCTGTTTTTGAGGACAAAAAGTAAAATATTGTAAGTTTCTAGAACATACTTAAATATTCAAATCAAGTCATGTCACATAACTAATTTAAAATAAATTGCCTTGCCTGCTTTACTGGATTTTCACAGACTGGCATTTAAAATATATATGCCATCAAAGAACATTCTAGCTAGGCCAAATTATCCAGGGAGAGTCATAGTATTTTTCTGGTGGAAACAAGTTTCTATTGAGTCAGCAAAAGAAAGAAGCAATAAATTAATCTCTGGCTTGTCAAAAAAAAAAAAAGGCATTGCTTCAAGCTTGACCTGAAGGAGTCACTAGAAATCTAACGGGAATAGCTCAGGACTGGAAAAATCCTTTTGAGAAAATGACCCTGTCAGGTTTTTGCTCTGTTCTTAGTAGAATTTGGTATAAATGGCTTACAAGTGCCCCTTAATGTGATGCAGTTCAAATGCTATCAGCTGTGTCACATCAGATTGGACGTAGGCTCTCCAGGACTTCAGGACCCAACAAGGTGCAAAGCAGCATAAATGAAAAGACCTCATAATAGTAAATAATGCAATAAGGTCTCGAAGGAGAAGATAAATATGACTCTGATCTACCTTGGCAGCATCATATCTGTCACTATTACAGAATGCAGAATTCAATGACGGAGTGAAAAATAAGAATGGATATTACCATTTCAAAGTTGAGAGGGGATAAACCGAAACAAAACTCATGTGACAAATTCGCCTGAGGAAAAACAACGCACACTACAAGATGAATCAAAAGAAAGTATTCACAAAGTAGTCACACAGTGATGAGCATTTTGAGGAGGAACCATGGGTTGATAAATTAAATTCTAAAAAGACCACCTTCCCAGAGGAATTACTCAGAAGATGAGACATTTTCCTTCATTGACTTAAATGCTTTCTATGTAGCTTCTGCATGAAGCAAAGGCATTTTGGACTTTGCCTTGCTCACTAATATGACTTAGTTCTTTTAGTTCGGCTTATTATTCAAAACACTAGGTAACTATAGATAATCCATGCAGTTAGTAGCAGAAAAGCAAGTTATTTTTTAAGTTGGAGTGACTAAGGTAGCCCAACTGTCTCACAATCCCAACCTGTTTTCTTTTCTCTCACTGTCTGAATCCAGCAAACAAAAAGGAACACTTTTACTAAACTCTTTATTTGCCTATATGACCCCTCACACCTCTAATTAGGTTATTTCAATAAAACAGACCAATAATGCAATTTAAAAAGCACCATACATGTAAAAGCACCATACATACATAAAGTTCTCCTTTGTTAGCTTCTTTAGAATGTATGCAGGGGGGAAATATAAGGAAAAAGTATTTTTCTTTTCTTTCTTTTTTTTTTTTTTTGAGAGTCACGTTACCCCTTGGGAGAGTTGACAGTTAATTTACAGATATACAGATTTCAGACCCAAAGGGAAATTCAAATCACATGTCAAAGCCATTTGAAAAGTAGGAGCATATGAAGCATTATTATATTCCTAGCAAAATATTTTAAATAGATGGATTTGATAACTATTTTTTAGTAATCTTGTGTTTCATAATGATGGGATAGAAGATTAAATATGTTTATTGTAGATTCACCATGGGACATTAATTCTTCAATTGAAACCATAAAATCCTGGAATTAGACACTTACTTTTAACAGCAAAATGCTTAAAATGAATAATGGTATGATTTATCCAACCAACTATGAATAAAATAATGAAGAACAAATAGGGAAATGGAGAGAATCAACACTGCACATTCACTTTAAAATGCCATCTTTCTTGGGAAACTTATATGACTCATTCTAAGGCCATTTCTATAGTGGAAATTAACTGAAGCTGCTGAATCCACTAAGATTGGCCTGACAATCTACCTCTTGTAGAGATAGGTGTTAAAGTCATGCTACTAGCTTGAGGAGAGACCACACTAAGTTTTTTAACTACATATAATGTCAAAGAAGAAATTTCCTGTATGTTTTCTACTGAACTGCAAACTCTATAATTCTTTATTTATATTTACTAGAACTAAAAATGACATATGAAGGCTAATTCCACAAATAATCCTCAAACCTCTGGAAAGCTGAGATATTTCTGTGGGTTTTTTTCCCCCCCTCACTTATAAATGACAAAACAACTGTTTACTTGCTCTGGGATTCAACAGGTGATGATGGCCTTAGGGTGACCTTACAGTTACAATCTGGCAGGCCTGTATTTATATTCTAGTTCCCTTACTTTCTGCATGATGTTGTATATGGGTTACAGCTTGTCACCTATGTGGAGTATATGTTAGAAAGGTCACCACTGGAGGTGATATTAATTCCTTGAAGCCTGTTCTGACAAATAAAATCCATTAATCATAAAGCATGGAAAGAGTTTATGAACCCTTTCCTAAAGGGCTGACCTCAGAGAGTTGCCATTCAAGTATATTTATTTGGGTACAGTATAAGATAGTAGAAAGAATACAGGTGAGGAGCAAGGATGACTCCATATTTTGATGCTTGTGTAGTCCCATTAACAGAAATTGAGAATACTGGAAATGCTGATTTGGGGGGGAAAGGTATAATAAGCCCATTCTGGGAATATTGTATTTGAGAATTGGCCATTTTTATCACTGGAAATTATATGACTAGCAGGCAGTTGAATAAGGGACTAAATATATGGAGGACAGATCAGGGCTAGAGCTATGTATTTGGAAGTCAAAAACACACAGGTTATATTTGAAAGTAATAAAATTGGATGTAATCTCTAAAATGTATATTTTAGAGAAATCACTTGATTCTCCCCAACTCATCTTTTTATTATCAGGGACAGAACCCTGGGCTCCATGTATTAAAGATTTTGTTTAGCATGGAATTTCTTATATTTTTTCTTAGGTCTTTATGTTGCATTAAGAAAGTATCTTTTTTTTTAAGATTTTATTTATTCATTGAAAGAGAGAGCACACAAGCAGAGGGAGAGGCAGAGGGAGAGGGAGAAGCAGACTCCCCACTGAGCTGGGAAGCCAACTTGGGGCTCCATCACAGGACTTGGAGATCATGACCTAAGCCCAAGGCAGACGCTTAACCATCTGAGCCACCCAGGTGCCCCAACACTCAGAAAATATCTTGAGAGCTACATGAAAGTCTCTGCTATTAAATAGCCTCTAGGTCTAATATATTCATTATTCCTCAAACATCAGGAAACTACATTAATAAAGGTAACATCTGTGAACTTGTCATATGAAATAGAGAAGTCAAAGGGCCTAGTTTTACCATAGGATGTCACATACCACAAAGCAAACCCAGGGCTGAACAATATTCTCCTCAACACAGTCAGCTATAGGTAAGTGAAACTGGACTGTAGAAGGACTAGGAAGTGACTCCTATTTGGAGTGTCCTAAATCTTCCATAGTGTAGAGAACTTTCTCTAAGATTGATCACAGCATTCCTCCTCAATTTTGCTTAGCATAAATATTAAAGTGGTATTTGTGCCAACTGAATTGACATTTTTCTCCAAGATAAAATAGACTTGATTGCAAAACTGGATATTGCAATCTCACTAAATATACATTGATTGATTCATTAATTAATTAGATGAACCTCAGCATTGGTCTTTCGTAGGCACCGCCATTTTATTTTCTAACTAGAAAATGTGCCATTTATCACTATGCTTTATTTCCTGCTTTAAATCCAGTTTTCTGTTTCAAAAAATTATCCAAGTACCTTAGTGAATAAGTGGTAGACAAGAATGACAATTGATATCTACTGGAGTAGACAAGAATGGCAATTACATGTTCTTCATAAAAGTAGAAGGGATTTCAAAAGTAATCTAATCTAATTGTTTTCAAGCCCTTTGGATGAAACCTTATGAGGAACTACAATATGTAAAACAAATCTGGAACTGCCCTAAGGAAGCAAGGTCCGCCATAAGCTCCCATGGTTCCCCCGGCACATGTGTGCAAGTGTAAGGGGCATGGTTTGAACATTCCTGAGTAATCCAGCTCCCCTTGGATGTGCATCATGTCTCCAAACATGGATGCATGAATATCCAGGGTTCTGAAAGTTCCTCTAGTGAGATGTCTTATGAGGTATACCTTACCAAAGGCTTTCTGCTGTCTAATTAAATTATTTCTACTAGTAATTCCTTGTCTACAAGACATTTGGTTATTTTTTAAAAGATCTATTTATGCCTGAGAGAATTCAGGTTGGTTGGTCAGGCATGATTTCCACTTATAGAAACCATATAGACTTTTACCCCATAGATTCTATTTGCTTATTTGTTCAATGACCTGCCTCTATGTACAGGTCAGTGATTAATAAGAGCTTCTTGAATGATGATGGGCCCTTTTGCACAGAAATGAAAGCTCTGTTCTCTAAATAGAAGTTCTAGGTATTATCAGCGTCTCATGAATCCTTGGACTCCTTTAACCTTACAGGCTATATAAAACTATGTTCCAAATGAATCACTTGCCTGTTACAACTACAGCTCTGTGCATCTTTTGCAGGCAGTAGTTTTTACTACTGCACATTTTCATGGAACATCTGCACTGTGCATTGTGTGCTCTCCAGGCTCCATCTCTTGCTCAGAGTTTTCCACTTTACCATAGCTAAAATCACTCCCTATTAGGACCTACTTAATCTCACTCCTGTGGGTATTTTGTGTAAGATCTCCATTAGGTGGCATACGAGGGTAAAAAGCCTTGCATAGCTTCAACACTAGTGACTATTCCATGTTTGTGATTGTATCCTGCTGGGACAGACCAATGCCAAACTGCTGTCTCTACTTGCACAAAATATAAACACTCCTCTCAGGAGTTGTATCAGATTCACAGCTCATCTTAAGAGATGGGGAGAAAATGTGATTCAATTCTGGAAAGTTTATTATGATGTAGTTAACTGGTGTGGATGTGCGAGATGGTGACATATTACATAACTAAGCTTATTGTACTAGATGTGCACTGTATAAGCTAATTTCTCAGAAAACAATTCCAGTTGTATTACTATGTAAAGGAACTCATCTTTATTCTAAGCATTAAATGTACTAGAATTGTCCTATCCATGTGCTCTTCTGGTAGTTTCTAATTTTGTAAAAGATTTTCATATTTAATCTTTTGTTTTGCATCTAACCTCAACACTTTGGAGAAATTATTTTTAAATCATCATCATCATTATCTTAATCATAGTTCAATGGATCACATATTTAAAAAAAAATCACAAATGACTGCTATTTAATCAAAAATTTTATGTGCCAGAATCATTAAAGGAATCATGTCCTTTCTTACCAGATTGAAGGCTCAATCAGAGACACAATGATAGAGACCTAGGTTCCTTAGTTCATTTGTCTCTTCTTTATAATTATCAGCGGTGTAAAAGTAGGACAAAGAACTATATGTTGGACCATGCCCTATGGTCTTATAAATAATTTCTCAGTCTCTCTCCCTCTTTCTCTTTCTCCTTTCCCCCCATTAATTTCCACCAATATAGAGGTGGTAAAGACTGCATCAGGATGCCAGTTCAAGTCCTTTTCTTTCTTTTCAATCCTTCTATGAGTTAATTGAGCGCCAGCCTTCCTTCCTACTAATTTATACCCAGGCTTGTGTCTTCTAGGGCAATGATCCAAACTAATTTGTCCATTTTTCTATGTGTTCTTCTGGTTTTCCTCCTCAAGCATGTTTGACTTAGATGGTAAAAGTGAAGAGAAAAGGATTGCCAAGCATGTCTACCTTTATATGTGACTAGACACTCCACTCTACCTCACCCATCTCTGACAAGCTAGGGCCTGAGGTGTCCTTGCACAAACCCAGGGGGAAAAGGTGGAAAATACAGTATCTATTAGTTCAGGTAATACTCAAGTGTAGCAGAAACACTGATTTTGAAGAAATGTTTTCTAAGCTGAGTTAGAGAAGGTGGCTTCTCAAGAGATCCTAATGAAAATAATTGATTTTAAATTTTCTTCACCAAAGAAAAAGAAGACAGATTTAAAGACCTCTGAGAGTAAGGTTCTTCCTATGCTTCCACGGCTTTGTTCTTAATCAATTTAAGCTGTTTTTTAATAAGGGAAGGAATTAAGTGGAATAGAAAGGATGCCACCATTGTTCCCCAGACTGGTTCATAGATAGAGTAAGAATTGGAATCCAGATGTATCCATGGAACATAATTGGTGCCATCACATGGAAGATACTTTAATAGGTGTTCTTTGATGATTTGAATATCTTGACCTAGGACTCACCAATGCGAGAAATTTCACTAATGAAAACCCATTCATGAACGTAAGCCTTTGTATTTTATAAGAGCCAAATGCCCCTAAGCACCCTTACAGAATAAGCCTTTTCAATAGATTGAATATGATCATAAATAGGTGTCATACCCAATCTTGAAGACAGGCATTTTTTTTCTCCAATAGAAGACTAGGTATTAAAAAAAAATCTGAAAGCACTAGGTGCTCACAGAAGGATGGGAAGGGCCAAGCTTAGATAACACAAAGTAGGAGTGAGAAGACAGTTTTGCTCAAGGGTCTCCTGATCTCTGGCTGGTAACTCTCCTAAAACTTGGCAAACAGTGTCTGTTTGGGTGCTAACGATAATGCTCTGCTCTGTCACCATCTCACCTTCCACCCAGCATCTCTGCCTTGGCTATCAGGCTCCTGTTTAACTTAAGATCAGCAAAAAAATAAAAAAAAAATAAGTCATTCCATTTGGGGAATGTAATTAGCATTCTGAACAATATTTAGACAAAGTGCTTGCCCATGTAAATGGTGTCTGCTTGGTTACCACTTGAGTGCCTTCCACCCCAAAACAGGTAATTAAAAAGCCCACTACTGAGCTCCTTTAATCTCAACTCAACGGATAACTGCATTAATGGAGAACATTTAATTCCAACCCATAATTAAGTTTGGCAGTCTGAAATTATTTGAGGTTAACCTTTCTTCCCTGAGTATTTTGAAATTCTTCCAAACCATCTCTCTTCTAGATTCTATGCTACATATGCATCTATAGTACCTTTCTTCCCTCAAACAAATAACTTTGTTAAACACATACAAGAAGTACCAACGTCTCATTTCCTCTGGTGGATGGGAATGTTGGGGTGGAAGATGCATGTTTCTGAAGTTTAGAAACCATATATATATATATATATGAGAGATCATCTGACTTACCTCACTGCTCACTTCAAAAATGAGGACTCTAGAAGCCAATGTAACAATTCAGGTCCTACCATTACAAATGAAGTATATTTCTTCTATTACATTTACTGATTTAACAAAAAAACTAAATGACTTCTTTATTATTATATGCAGTATAACCTGTGAAATTAAAAATTTTAGAAACCCCATCCATAAACTAATAAAAATAATAAAACTACTCTTGAAGTGCTTTTTGGACTTCAAACATATTAGGCAATCATTATCTGTTGATCCTCATGACAGTCCTTCAGCCCAATACGCACTGCTACTCATGAAGGTAAAGCAGACCACATGGTACCTAATCACTACAGGAGAAAAGAAGAGAGTCTCAGAGAGTTCAGTTGATTTTCTCAAGATCATTTATAGGCAACAGGACAGCAATAAACAGAAGCTGGTCTTCAGATCCTGGTCAAGTGTTCTTTCCACTGAAGTATCCAGATTCTCACTTTCACACCTCACTTTCACATTCTTCTGTCTCCCTTGCCTTTTCTTGAGAGTTTTCAAGACACAGAGCTGCCAGTAACTGCTACAGAGCATTGTAACCAGCTCAGTCAGGAGCCATTTATATGCATGCATGATAGGAAAGAAAAAACTTGGTAAATGAGTGGTAAATGAGAGATCATTTATATCTTTTCAAAATATGGAGAAATGGAAAGATGGAAAAATACATGATGTGAGGTACTGGTACTCAATGAGTTTAGAGTTTAGTAAGAGGAAAGACCAAGGCACATGAAACAATCTGTGTGGATACTGGAAGACTAAATTCAAAGAGCTTCTCAGGGAAACTCACTCGAGGTCAGCATTTTTAGCTGTGTTCTGATTCTAGGGGTGTGAGGGAGACGCTGTGATGCCCAGCCTGTGCCTCACAGCATTTTCAGGATTGAAACACTCATTCCTCCAGCGCCCAGGAGTGGCGGCTGATGTCTCTCAGCTGAGTCCCTCTCCAGGGTTGGAGAACATTCCCATCACAGTCACTCACATCTCCTTTCCAGGGACAGCCCACGTCATATAGCTGCTGATGTCGGGCGTGGGGTTGGGAGTGTAAAGACCCAGGCCACATGCCTCAGTTTCAGATAATTCTGAAGTGTCATTCTATTGCCAGATTTCCCCTTGGGGTTAGTCACGCATTTGTAGCAACTACATCTTGATTCAATTTCACTTCATCATGTGCTATTAAAGTCCAAAATTTCCCCTCCTCCTTGCCCAGGGTTGCTGCTCTCCCTCCCCCACAGTGGTTGTTCCTGAGAGCAATCTCCAATACAGCCTGATAAACAGAAAAGCCCAACCTGCAGTAGGTCCCTTCCTACTCCTCTTTCTTTTCTCATATTTGAATTTCTTCTCTGATTTGCACTGGTTAAGTATACCGACTAAGTTCACCCTAGCCTCAGCTGGCTCTCTCTCTCTTTCTCTCTTTCTTCTCTGGGCATCTCAGCTCAGTTCACGTATGGAAGTGTTCTGTCTGGTTCTCTAATTTACCTTCTTGCATCTACCTTAGTACTAACATTATGAGTCTTCGTGTCAATTATGAGTCTTCCTCTCAACATGCCTGTCCTCTTACAGACTACACAGTTGTTTTAACCTCAAGCTTGCCAAATAGAGCATGCCCGGCCAGGAGTCTCAACGCTCAAGGACAAAGGTAGCACAGTGCAGCTGCCATCTGTTTCCCCAGCCATAGATGGTTTAAATCACACAGTATTTAAGTCACTGAATGTTCTGGAAGCTAATCCACAAAGGAATACATACATTGACAGGAAGAATCATAATTAAGATAAACTTGGGGAGAAAAATGAGAGAAATGAACAGAACATTAGAAAGCATGGGGTATAAACAGAAAGATCAGCAGAGTCAGCAAGAGGCTAGGGACAGGGCACGTACCTCTGATGCATTTAAAGCCCTGGTTCAGACTTCTTTGGCTTCACCACCTCCGGTGCTTAAAAGGCTACAGCATAAACTATGGGTCTTAAGGCAGACCGGCTATGGTAGCCTCATGCTCCTGCGTCTGTGTGCAAAACACATTTAAACGGGAGGTCCATATGCTTTTAAGTAACTGTGCATGTGTTACAGGGGCTGAATTGCCAAAAAGTCCTCTCCCTACACTTTCAGCCATGTCTGAATATGCACATCTGTATTCGCCCATGAGTTTGCAGCCTCCATGGGAAGTCTGGTAGGAAATCAGGGAAGAAAACAATGACCATGCCTAACGGCCATGCTGTTGTCTTTCTGTGTACTCAATTCAAGTCTTCCCATAATCCTTTCCTACAGTGGCCCGGTAGCCTCCATTTCACTTCTGTGAAATGAGGGGGGACCCAAGTTTATTCAGCACCTACTAGGCACCAGGTTTTCTGCTTCCTATATGGTGGCTTTAATAACATTTTATACATAACCAGATGTTAGCTAGCATCCTCTGAGACTGAAATCAATTAACCCAAGCCCTTCATCATGTACTATTAAAACTCCAATATTTTCCCTGGGATTTTTGTGCATGTCCAGACACGTCATGGTCACCTCAGGCTCTGATTTCCTGTTTCCTCTGAATTCTTATTATCATTCTGGTCTTAAGTGCCTTGCTGTTCTCTTCCCTATATTCCAAGCTGACCCAGATAATGGACCTCAGCTCCTCAAAACCATTCCAACAAAGCATTTGTAAAATCACAGACTTTTTTGAAAAAACTAGAGAAGCAATTGTGGTTTATATCACAGTAATGAAAAATAACATAACATCAAATAATAAAATCCCTGTTTTAAAGTCCTTTAGCCGCTCTGACACTGGGAATTATTTGCTGAGAATTTTAACGTCTTGTTTAGTTTCACAGCTCTTTTTGTCTCCAGTCTTCCTTTTCACCCTGGTCCTCTATTTCCTATTCTGCCCTCAACTCCTCTTGTATTATAACTCAGAGAATTTTAGTTCTTCTCCCCCTCCTACCTCTAGACATATTTTGTATTCCCAAAAGCTCACTAACATTTCCCCTACACAAAGGGCCAGTTATTCTGGGGCTTGCCCTTTAGCACCACAGACTAACTGGTAGAGCCTTTGAAATCACAATACTCTCTTCCTTTCTTCCTGCTTTTCTCAGCAAGCAGAAGGGGCAACCCAAAGATGTATCTTCCTACTGTGCCTCCCTGCCTGGGAAAGCAGCAGCAGACTCAGTGACTCTGAATGGCATGTTTTTCCTTGCCCCAACACACAGAACAAGGAAATTAACAGAGACTCACAAAGACAGAGCCAGAACCCAGGGTGGGCCAAATAACAACCCATACGTTTTTCACCATGCCGCTTTTCCAGAACAGATGGTGGTCAGATGAGTCTCCATTAATTACTAAATTAAGGAAACACAGGGGAAAAGAGCGGAGAAGGGAAGGAAAGATGGAAGAAAAGAGAGGAATGATCGATGATACTGAAATTGAGTTTGTGATTGAAGTTTTTCTTTCCATTCATGTAGAGGCAAGAGGGAGAAATGTGAGGAGTCAGGAGATGGGAATGAACAGTTGTTGTTAATTTGTTTCTCAATGTAAAGGAGACAATTTGAGGGAAAATAGTCTTTCTCCCAGTGCTGAATGTTTGCTTATAGCAAGCCATTTGCAAAGCAGCTGTTCAACAAAAAGGACAGGCAGGTATCTATAAACTCTACTGAAATAATTCTTTGTTTCCCTGAACCTTTTGTCCTGGCCTTTATTTTCCCCTTTGTATCTGAAATTTCCCCCAAAATACCAAAAATAAAAACCTTCTTTGGAACTTCTAGCTGCAATCTTTTAAATATATATATATATATATTTATGTACAAACACACACACACACACACACACACACACACACGGCTGTGTCTTTTCTAGTAACTCCCCAATGAAATCAGAAGTTAAAGGAATTTAAAAGTTATAAAATAATGTACTGGTCTGATGATGTCAATTATGAAAGTTATTCTGAAATTACATATTTTCATACCTCAATAAAATCCCCAATGCATTACAAATTATATTACAAATTATAACTTTTTTTGAAGCCTACTTTGTGCTGCACCCACCCTCTCACCCGAGGAACTTAGCAATATCCTTGAAGCAAAGGTAGTAAAGTTCTGACTTGATGTGATCCGTGTGTGCCTGAACCTAGGTGGCACACTGCAATCTGCAGTGAAAATATATACCTAGTTAAGCATGTCCTTGCTAAACTCCCCACTGAGACATAAGAGCATATATTATTCTTCAGCTGTGAGGAATGAACAAATACAGCAAGATCTCTGTTCGTGAGTAGCAGTACTATGCCTTATTTAGTACCAAAAAAACAGTAAACGTGAAAGCCTGTAATGGCTTCAGCAGAATTTAGTGGTCTCTTGAATAGCCTAACTCTGCATTTTTGAAATACAGAAACAACAGTTTATTTCAAGCAAGTTGTTTTTCCCTAAACTGTGTTCCATGACTGTCTTCTACTTTATAAATATACTGTTCTGCAGTAAATACTTTTGGTTTTTATTTCTGTAGAAGTAAGCTAAGTGATTGTTATATTTCCATTACCATCATTTAGATTAAGCCAAAAGAAACAGAGGTTTTTACATTTTTTAATATATGTACTTGATTTTTTTAAATAAATGTATTTTGAATGTATATTCCTCCATGAGGCGGAAAAATGAAAAATATCTCCTGTAAGCTGTGTGGTAATAATAACTTGCTATTTTAACCTCAAGATGCCATCTGCATTTCATAATGTAATTTCCCATTTCTGAAAGGACAGTGATGAAATGATCTGACCTTTACATATTCCTGTTTGATTTCTCTCTCGGTGTCAGTGGGAAAACTAAGAAGAGCTAAATATACCTGAGCCTTTTCTGTCTTCTCCACCCAGAAATGGGTTGTCTAATTAACTTCCCTACTCTCCCCATCAAGAAACAGTTGGCATGCTTCCCCACTTCTGTTGTTGACGCCTGCCCCCATTAGAGAATCCTGGAGTGGAGAGCAGTTCTTTCTTTCCACAGGCAGGAAATCTTGTGAATTGAAAAATAACAGATTTTAGATTTTCTGGGTCTTCATCTTGGACTCAAAACAAAGAAATCACCCTTGTAAGCAAACCTGACAGGAAAAACGTTGTATTGCCTGTCTTATGGACCATGACAAGCATGTCAGTGGAGGGAGAAACAAGAACCTGGGCTCCCACCAAACAACGCTCTCCTCTGGTGACAGTCATTTTTTTTAAGTCTCCAAACATGAGAAGATTAAGAGGTAAGGCCCTGTCCAGCGAAATACAGTCTCCTGTTTATGATGGCTCTACTTAGTTTTTTGACTTTAGGAGGGTGCAAAAGCGATAGGCATTCCATAGGAACCACACATGGACTCTTGAAGGTGGCTGTTTTCCCGCGAGGGAAAGTACTCTCGCGAGGCTGGGCTGCAGCTGTTATGGCAGCCTGGCTCCTAGTCAGTCAGGAGATCCGGAGGGAGCGGGGACAACCCCTAAGTTGAGTACCATCCTGTACCCAGACAATCATTCTCTTTCTCACTGTCAGTACAGTACTCAATAAATTACATGAGATACGCAACTCTGTCTTTTTTTTTTTTTTTTAAGATTTTGTCTATTTATTTGACAGAGAGAGACACAGTGAGAGAGGGAACACAAGCAGAGGGAGAAGCAGGCTTCCCTTGGGGCAGGGAGCCCGATGCAGGGTTTGATCCCAGGACTCTGGGATCATGACCTGAGCCAAAGGCAGACACTTAACAACTGAGTTACCCAGGCATCCCAACCCTGTCTAATAAAATAGGCTTTGTGTTAGATGATTTTGGCCAACTGCAGGCTAACGCGAGAGTTCTGAGACGTGTAAGATACAGTATGCTAAGCTACCATGTCCAGTAGTTTAGGGATATTACATACATTTTCAACTTACAAATGGGTCTATCGGGATGTAAATCCATCATTAAGTCAAGAAAGATCTGTAATCCCGCAGAACTGGAGCAGGAACACCAACTACTCCCAAGCTTGTGTTTATTTTGAGGCCTGAAATTGCAAACTTGATCCTTTTGAGTGGGATTCTGCCTGACCCTTCATGTAGAGAAATAAAAGATCTGTCTTTAATAATACGATTCAGACTCGAGTAAAGTCTAAAACAGAAAGAATTGATGGTTGGATAAAATGAGAAGGGGGTGTGATATTGTGATTTAGAATAAGAAATACATATTTGGTCTTTGCCCCCACCCCCACCCTATTTTCTGCCACAGAGCTCCTTGGTTGGAGTTTGGGGGAGAGCTTCCAGGTTGATGAACACATTGGAGGTGCTGGGACAATGGCATTCCTGGAGAGGACATGGAAGCCCCGCACCTTTTCCTCATACCTTGTCTTATGCATCTCTTTCATCTGGCTGCTCCTGAGTTATATCCTTTTACAATAAACTGGTCATCTACTAAGTAAAATGTTTCTCTGAGTTCTCTCAGCCACCATAGCAAAAAGTACTCAAACTCAAGGAGAAGGTCAAGGAAACCTCTGATTTAATGCCAGTTAGTCAGAAGTACAGAGAACAACCGGGGTTTTTGACTGCAATCTGACGCAGGGGATAGTCTTATACGACTAAACCCTTAACCTGGAGAACCTGATGGTATCTCTGGGTAGATAGTGTCGGAATTGAGTCGAACCGTAGGACACGAAGCTAGTTCCCGGAGAATTGTTTGTTGTGTGTGTGGGGAATCAGCCCCTGCTCCAATATACACACATTGGATTTGGGTCCCAGAACCCAAAAGAGGGGGTTAGAGGTATGGCTCTGAAGTCAAACAGGCCTGAGCTTTAAACACAACTCCATCACAAATGTCCATGAACCTTCCTATTCCCAGTTCTCTATCGGTGAAAGAGGGCTATTAAATATTCCCATCTCGGGTGGCTCTTGTAAAAACTGATTTCAAATACTTATTCTGATACCCAATACGTGGTATGTATTCCTTATATTGTACTAACTTTCTGTTCTTAACATTAACGGTTGCCCTTTTTTTTTCCTGGACTAAATACTGATGTAATGTATACACAGACTTGAATGCATTATATTTCAATTTAACTCAGCATAATTTTATTCAGCCTGCCCTGTGCAGAAGGCACTTATTAGGCATTATCTTTAAGAAGCTCTTCTTACAGGAAACCCTTGGCATTTGAGGGTTTAATATATCCTGCATCTCTTCTTCATTAACCACCCTGAAGGTTAGTGACATGGAAACTTTTCCTGAGATATAAGTTTGAGGAGTGTGCACTATAAGGTCAATAAGTTAGTTGTTCCAGAAAGAGCCACCGAATTAATGACATTCCAGCCAAGTGCCCTGTCACTGTCTCTGAGTGTGTGGTTGTAATCCTCTTAACTATATATACTATAAAGGTAATAAAAATGTGGGGATTTTTGAAGATCTCACAATGGATTATTTGTAGGTATCAAGTAAAAATCTTACAAGCTCAAATTTCTCAATCGGGAAGGGTCTTAGAGAAATGCTCTTGCTTGTGTCACCCTCTTGCCTTTAGACAGAAGAGCCATATAAGCCAACTGGGACAGATATAATTATCTTTTCTTATTCTGAGGCTTTCTAAGGATGGACACTTCCCAGATACTCTTCATAGCTCCTTCCAGCATCTTCTCACTCATTACAGTCAAGATGTTCTTCCTTATGTCCAATCTAAACTTTGCTTCTTTTTTCAAGTTGAGTTCTTTGAGGCAGCATCAAATCCATTTTCTCTATTTCCAGTAAGTACCTTACACAGCACTTTAAGTGACACCTTGCATGAAATAGACCAATGTGATTTAAATAAGTGAATGGATTAAACATTTTCATAACCTAAAGATGTTAATCAAGCTACTCCTTAATCTTTACACAGTGTAACTCTGAGCTAAGTAATGTCAGTTGCTAATGCATTTCATTGTAGGACACGTTTTGCTAACTATTAGTCGTGTTTCCTAGTCTTTGAAACCTAAGTTTAAATGCCATTAGAAATAATGTTTTATGATCTAGCTGATTTAGTGACCTAACTACCACACATAGACCCTGAAGGCAAATCTTTAGATCTGGCATGCAAATCACAGACCTGGGTGCAAATCACAACTCTATCACTTACTAGTTGTATAACCTTGGGCAAGTTACTTAATTTTTCTATGTCTCAGCTTCCTTACCCGTCAAGTAGAAATAATAATGATACATACTTCATATGGCTGCATTATGGATTAAATGGGTTAATAACTACAAAGTATTTAGAATGGTAACTGTTTTGTAGAAGTGTTCAATAAGTATTAATTTTCATTATTAAGATGCAAGAATGATTTTCTAAGCCTTAAACTTCAAATGTTATTAATGAATTTCTCTCTTTCTGAGTACTCTTGGTAATCTTATCTCTACATCTTCTTAGTTCTATTTTCCCTGTCTGGAATATCCATTACCTTCCTACCTGGATTACCTCATCTTGAACATCGCAGGTTGCATTTTCTCTGTGATGTCCTCAGTTGTGATCTCATCTTCAGGGCCCTTTTTCCAGTGCTACTTGTGGTCATTTATGACCTCGTGAAGACAGTTATCGTTTCTCAACTTACCTTCTCAGTGAGATTCTTGGCTGTTCTGTGAAGGGATAAAGTAAATCCTACAATTTTCAATAACTTTTTACAATTGTTAGCTCTTATGAAGCTCTTGGTAAGCAAAAGTGAGCTTATATGTGATGTTTTTATTTGATTATCTCAAACTTTAGTGTAAAAACTCTTATTAGGTTATCTCATCTGCTGTACCTAATTCTATTGTTGATGTTGACATATAAAGCACTGGTACACAGTAAGTGCCCAATAAAGAAGAAGAAGCATCAGTTTAAAAATAACCAATATTTTCTCAGCCCAGGCAACACACTATCTCAGTTTGCCTTTAATGACCTAAGAAGAATGTATCTTTATCCCCGTTTTAAAGATGAAAAAATTCAGGCTTGGAGTGTCATAGAATGATCACAAATCTCGGCTTTCCCAGGAGAATGCTGGTTTATACTTCCTGTTCCAGGTAATACTAATAGTGTTCCCTTTTATTCTCAAAAGTTCATGTTTAGACAATAAATTATATGATTACCCTAGAGTTAATGCCAAGGTAACAGACCCTCTAGGTGGAGGGCCATACTTAAAGAAGTCAACTCCAGATCCCTAATCCCTAGGCTAAGCCCATGGAAAACCATACATCCTACTTCTTACACATACCAGGGAGTAACACAAATTATGAAATTTAGAGAGGCATGGGAAGATCATACACAGATTGAAACTTTAAGTTTGAGAAGTCTTAGAGTGAGAACGAAGAGAAAGTGGACAAATCTTTTCCATTTCTTTCTCTCAGATCTCACAGAATAGTTTCACAATTAGAAGTACTATAAATTTCAACTGCATGAGGAAAATCCCAATATATAAACAAAAATATTATTACATTTGATAATGCATGTTGTGAATTCATGTTACTCCTGATGTCCTGGTATTAAAGAGGGAGGAATTCATGACAAGCTTTGGAGATAATGGTAAAATAATAAAAATACCAGCACTTAATATTTATATGGTAATTTACAATTTATACATCACATATACATAGCATGTATTTGTATGATTTATCTCTCTTGATTCTCACAGCTCTCTGAAATAGGTAGAGCAGGAATTATTATTTCTATTTTACATGGAACTGAGCATCAAAGGGCTTAAGTCATAAGATTTATGCTTGAGAGTATAAATTAGGATACAACATCATCCTGACATTTTAAAGTGATTTAAAATTTTTCAAATATAACTTGACAGAAGCACATTCAAGGGGAATGTACTTCAGGAGAAAAACCAAAATTATATACGCCAGATGGGGAGTGTCTGGACTTAAAAATTTGCCAGTATGCTGCCCACTAGGCACTGATTTTAACTATAAGATTCATTGTCTAAAAGTTATTAAAACTACAAGATATCATCTTATAATGAAAACCGTAAGATGGTATCGTCACCCTGCCCATCAGCGTGGATGGTACACCCCTGGAGAATGGAGGTGAGTTTGTTGAATTTATCTCTCGGTTACAAAATACTGGGCATTGCTGTCAGATCAAGCAAAATGCATTTTGAGTGCAGAGGATCAGCGTGGACAACACAAATGCTGTCTCAGCACACCTCAGCCACTTTTTCTAGCTGTTTTACATCGGCTCCCAAAGTCACGAAACTGCTGATTCTGGAAAAAAGTCTGAAATAACTCCTGTTTCTCTCTCTCTTTGTATCCTTTTCTAATTTTCGTCTCTTAAGCAAACCTGTTTTCTCACTCAACCATTTTTCACACTCTGGTATATGTACAGGAAGTAAAAACTAACATTGTTGTTTCTCTTGGGGTTATTTGCAATACAGCAGAATTAAAATTGAGGGTATCCTGATCAACTGATAGCATTTTAAGCTGGTGCCGCCTACCCACATGCCAAGAGAATCCCTATTTTGACTCAAAAACAAACCGCCGCTTAGTGAGATCAAACACTGTTGGAAAAGAATAATAGCAAATGCTTTGTCTGAGTTTGGGTTCACCTATCTCTATCCATTTTGCAGAACCAAAAGTACAAATCCTTTAAAATGTGGAAAAACTGCATGGTGACTATGCAAAAACATAGTTCATCAAGATATGCTTATGTTCTATTACAGTGATTTTGAACACAGTAGGGCAAGTGTCATCTGTGATATCCAACCTTCACAATTGCAGAGACCCTGGTTATAAAATCCCCTTCCAACTTCATGACAACACAGCTCATAGGGGCATCTCCCAAATTGGTATTAGCATAGGCGTGGGAGAGATGCACAAATAACCCACCAAGGCCTGAATATGATTTTTCAGTTTTGTCAATACTTTCTGCTCTCCAAATCTTTCAACCTGTCTTCCTCCTCTAATTTCTAACTTCAAAACTTCTAAAAATCAGTTCTCATCACACGAAGCCAACAGTTTTCAATTATATTGAATTCATAAATTGAATATATTCAATTACGTTGCAATTAAGCTTTCCAGTGAATCTTCTCCGTCTCAACTCAGCAGTCAGTTTGAACTGGGACTTTGTTCTCTCAGTTGTTTCTTTGGGGTGTGCTGAAGCATGCACACGTGTGTGTGTGTGTGTGTGTGTGTGTGTGTGTGTGTGTGTGTTTGAGGGGTGGGCAGAGACGTGGTGATGTCATTGGAAAGAATCTTTTATCAACATTTAATGTGGTAGTTGATTTAACATATTTAGTGGTTATGATAAATTGTGTGGATCTAGAAGTTTCAGACAAAAGTTGACATTTGAAAGGAAACTTATGTAGCAGCAAGGACACAATTATGGCAAAAATGACTGGATAGGTAGCTGGGTAGATTATAAACACATATATTAAATATATATATATTTCTGGATTGGACATATTTTTGACTTTATATTGTCAAATTTAATAAAGTTATTTGGTTATCTTTTAAAACCTAATTTATCTAATTCAAGACCTCTCCACTTTGGCTGAGGAACCCCTTTTCATATGTTACCTGTTAAATTTGATTTTCCTTCTTTTTAAATGCCATTCACTTTATAGTCATCAACCAAATCATTCTTTAACAATTTCTTAAATGTTTCCAGAAATATTGATAGTCCAGTGCCAGTTATGGAGATGACATTTTGAAAAATGAAAATCAGTTATTTTTTAAAGCTGATGAAAAGTTATGTGGGTGCATACACGTGTGTGTGTGTGTGTGTGTGTGTGTGCATGCATGTTGATATTTGTCATGAAATAATTTTGTGTCTGTGAAACGGACTGTGCCATGTGATAAACTTGTTTCTATAGAAATGGCTCCTGATTCATGATCAACATAAAAGAAAATTAGAGATGAAGGCATAAGGCAGACCTGACAGAGAAACTATTAATTTCTGAATTAATAAATTTAAATGCCATTTTTACTAACACTACTTTATGACCAGAAAAATTATTTGAAAATCCTAATAAGTGTTATTAAGTTCCTATAACATACTAGGAGCTACATAGAGAGCATAAAGAATATAATCCTGAACTTCCTGGAGCTTACATAGTACAGGCAGAAAAGACAAGGTCAATAAAAACCTCACATGGACTAAAAGATGATCATTATGTTATATTGGGTCTTTTGCCTTTTTGGAGCCCTGATTTGTTTACATGCCCTATATACTCTTTCTCCAGCATAATTCTCTCTATTGTGGCTACAGAAAAGGCTCCATAGAAGAAAGATGACTTCCTGTGGGCTTTAAAGGAGATCTAGATGCATTTGGGTGGGAGAGGGATTGCAAGTGGTAGGAGGGAGAAATGATGGCCTCTGACATGAGAAATATTCTAGGCACAGGTAAGATTTCAACTAAATGTCATTGAAATGTCTCTATGGAAACCACAAAGCTGTTCCTCTTGACTAGAGAATTGTATATCATTCCCTTGAAAATAATAGATCAGAAGAAAAGAAAAAAAGAAAAAAATATCTCCCCATGAGTCACAGAGGGTTAGAGTAGGCAGGGAACCTGAGCTTTCAACAAATCTATTCCCCCGCTTTCAGGAAGGATCCCAAATAACCCTCTCATTCAAGCAGGATTCATTTCTAGCAACTTCCCTGATTAATCCATTCAGCAACAAGAGCAAGGCATCTAGCCTCTAACTTTCCTGTTGTACCTGAAGCACCTTAACCCATACTCTTTTTAAGTGGAAGGAGGGATGGAGTAGCTGATTGCTATTAGCTACCTACGAACCCCCTTCTATTTGAGTCTATTTCTCTAGCTGTGTCTCTGCCTTTTTTTCTCTACACTAAATAATACAATATATGAATACAACTTTGCTTAAATAGCTATCCTCTTTCCAGAAGAACATTTGTGAGGGACAGAGCTCTGTTGAATTCTTGTTTAAAATCATCCCCACCAAGCCATTCAGATGTTTCAGTTCTTCAGCAAAGCTCCTGGGAGTCACTTTTTAATTTCCTGGCAGCTAAACATTTCTCAGGGCATGCTGCTGGCCTCACTTGTGCTCTGTTATACCCAGTCTCATGTCATCACCAAACACACTTTTTGCAAGAACTCACAGTGCTTTCACATGACTTCACATGGAAACACAATGTTCCAGAAGGACTCTGAATCATTTTAGGGACGTGGTAGAGAAGAGAGCAGATGCTGTGTAAGTGAGTTCGCCACACATCTTTTTTCCCCACCTATTTGGTTTTGTAAAGGCAACTAAAACAGTACAAAGATCACTTCCCTGGGGGAATTTGAGAAGTATATTCTACATCCTATCAGGGTCTAGGTCCTCCCAGAGAAAGAACAATATTGCTGGAGATTATAATTGACTGTGATCTATTCTGTCTTTGGCCAGCACCCATTCTGCGCATCTCTACCCGGCTCATTTCAGCCACCACATTTATGTGTTCCGGGATTTCTCCCTATAGAATTTGCTTTATATGTGAACAGAATTAGAAGACTCACCAAAGAACTAGTCTTTTCCAGGATAGTCCCAATCTTCAATATTCTCCCCCCAATGTCCTCATAAGTACCTTATAATAACAGGCTCTGACATTTTTTTTTTAATTCTGAAAACATACCCACTTCAGTGATGAACAAGATGGTTGGGGCTTCTTTTCCTGTGTTCCACCCCTGGGCAGATGGTGCCACATGAGCCTATCACTCAACATGGAACTTTGTAGGACATCCTAGGATCATTTCCTCTCCAACCTCCATCATCTAACCAGTTACAAAATCCCTCTGATTTGCCTCTGTTTGATTATCTTTTCTTCTTCTTTACTTTCCATTCCTAAGGCCACTCTTCTTCTACTTTAGGTATTTATTGTCTCTCATCTGGACTTTGAAACACCCTCTTAGCTTCTTAACTAGGAATACTGCCCCCAATTTTAGCCTTCTCTGCTTTATCTTTCACATAACTTCCAGAATGATCTATCTGAAATGCAAAACATAGCGCCTGTTAAAACCTTTAGCAGGTTTTCTGTATTTCAGGATTAGTATTCCTTTCCTGAGCATACATATTCCAGCATCATTTCTTTCTGTGCGTGTTTGTGTCTTTTTAAAGCAAAAGTATAAAACATGTATAAGATTTTTGATAAATCAAGCAACTCAAAAGGGCATGTGAAGTACAGTAAGTATCCCTTCAGGTCATACCCCTAGTCCTAGTTCTACTTCCAAGGGACAACCATTCATTTCTTGTATATTCTTCCAGAAATGGTCAGTGCATATACAAATATATGTATTATATATATATATTATATATATATATATCTTTTTACACAAGTGAGTTCAATAACACTGTCCTACACCTTGCTTTTAGTATTGTCTTATATCGTGACAATCTGCCCTGTGTTAAGTTCTCATAAGAGTGAATCACCTGTGGTTCCTGGAACACTCCATGTTATTTTCAGGCACACCTGCCAATGCTTATGCCCTTCTTTTTGCTTGTGAGTTTCTTCTTTTCATTTGCAGCCTATACATGGTACAAACTACTATTCCTCTTTAGGATTCATCTCAAGGATTAACCCTTCACCATGCCTTAGAAACCACTCTTCCGGGCTCACATAGAATCCTGGACATACCTGTCTCTATCATAGCACCTTTAGCTAGTTAAAAGTGACTTTATGTGTACATTGTCTTGTATACTGTAAAATATCTGAAGGTATGTAGCAAAGCTTAGTCATATTTCCCTCCCTAGTGCCCATTTCAAAGCATGATTAAAAACAAGAATTGTTCTGTAAGTATGTGTTGAACCAAAATACCCCCAAAACAGGATAAATATAAATGTTTCCAAATCTTCCAAAGGGGAAAAAAATCTTCATTCCAGCAAATAAGATTTTAAATAATTTTTTTTTGAAAAGACTATAAACTCTACAAGGACAAAGACCAGTAGAGTAGCTGAATGAATGCTCTTGGGAAAATGCCCTTTAATCTTAAATATACAATATGATGACAAGTTTTACTGGGATTGAAAGAGGGGGAATATGTTAGGTACTTAATGGAGGGGTAGCAGAAAAAAAACTATTAGCAGAAAAACAATGAGGACTAATAAAGGTTCTAAAATGAGGTAACTGGGCTCACAAAAGAAAACCTACACATCTTTCATTCTTGTGGTCAGCGTTTTCTCTAAGTCATAACCACTGAGAGGAATTCATTGTAAACCCTTTCTTGAACATCTCTGTTCAGTGCTGAGTAATAGGTTGTTGTATGCCACAGACTATTAACTTCCTTCAATGGATAGTCAAGGGATTTCATGAAATGTACAATCTGCTGAAAACAAGCATTCTAAAATACAGAAACCTGGTCCTGGTATTAAAAAAAAAAAATAGGATTCAGTACTCTGAAAAAGTTCGTGGAGAAACTCTGTCCTAACATTTAATCACTATAAGCATATATCCATTTATCATCCTATTATCCTCAAGTATGGTAATGTCATTTGCATTATTAAAACTCAAGTCAGTTGGAAACACTACCATTGTTTTTCTTTTGAAATGTTTTACCTTCCTTGGTAATCACAAGATTTCACTCAAGTATGTTTTGAGGGTGCTATCAAGACTTTGGGGGCCTGCCAAAGCAAAAAGCATCAAACACTTACAGAATTGATACCAAGTAATGTCCAGCTGAGATGAACACCTTAGCTTTAAGGTGCTCCCAGACCACCTGATGGGAAGATTTTAAACGGGTTGGGTAAATCCTTTGGGATACCCAGATCCTGGAAAGTAATGGTTTCCTACTGTTTCACATTAAGTGTTGAAGAATGTATTAGTTTGGGAGAAATGATCCCAGTGTAAATACAGTGGACAGAATCAGATTGAAATATTTCCAGTTTGGTACTGGTTCCAATGTTCAATGTAATATACATGAGGGATGAGTCGACTCTCATTTTGAAGACCATTGATCCAATGTATCTTATTGCTGTCTGGGAATGTATTTAGAAAAAAATGGATGATGATGCCATGACCCATTAAAATGGTGATTCAATAGGCCCCGGATCACACACAATCATTGCTGCATTGTTCCCAGAAGACACCATAGTTTGCATTCAGTAGGAATTTAATAAATGCTTGCTGACTGACCTATCTAACGGGAGAATAAAATAGAATGAGATGGACACTAACAGGAGGATAAGATGGAGTGGAAGAATCTTGATTTTGGCAGAGTCCAAAATCTTTAAAGATCTGAGTTTATATCATAGAATATTTGAACTGAAAAGAAGTTTAGCAATAGTGTCATTTACTTCATTTTACAGAGGAGAAACTTGAGGCCCAGAGAAGTCAAATGACTCACTCAAGGTCCCAAAGCTAAATACTGGGAATATTTTTTTACTTGCCTGGCAGATGGGAGCCAGACCCTGGAGTCAGGTTGCTTGGTTTCAAATTATGGCTGCCATTTATTAGCTCTGTAACTTCTGAGCATGCTATTTAATCTAACCTTAGTTTCTCCATCTATAATGCAGGATAATAACCTGATATCCTTAAATCTAGGATTAAATGAGCTAGTATATAAAACACTTGATAAACATACCTCATACATAGGATTTGTTCAATAAATGTTACTATTTCTTTTCATTGTATTATACACTTTAATATCCAGTCTGGCCTTGTAATCCCAAGAACATGGGCTTTCAAATGTGAACTCAAACTTTAAAAAAAATCTGGGTAGGCTTGCTTTGTTGTGGCTTAGGGTACAAAAAGATCTTTTTTGTTATCTCCAAACAGAATGGCAAAGGGAAATTTTTCCTCTCTCAGCTTCTCAAGATGGTGTAATATTGTAACCCAGTACCTAAAAGTGAGACCTGGTTGATTACTCATGTAAGAAAAAAAAATGTATTTATATCTTTATTTAACTGCAGATATCTGTTCTTGCCTTTAAATGATACTGACCTGTTTGCTCTATTTGCAAAGGAATTTTATTATAACCTCAGAGAATTTCCTGACATCAACAAGAGTATGTTTAGGCTATTTTACAAAGCTATTGCAAGATCCTCAGTGGGGGAAAACAGTTTGCAATGTTCTCTATTCTGAAGCAGAAAAGTCATTGGTGTTCTGTAAAGCAGCAGGATAGTATTGTCAGAGTGATTGTGCTTGGAAATATTTTCATAGCCATCTTTTCAGGTTGGTTGACTCATAAGCATTGACTCAGGAGGACCGCTTATTAGTGAAGTCAAGCCTCAACATCCACGCTCTTGCCTTTGTCCTGTTGCTTATCATCAATTACTAAACTAATGTTCCCTTTGAGCACAGCTACCTGTTTCTCTAGAAATTAACTTAAAACTTAATTTGGAGCCTTGAAATAATAAAATTCTTAGAGAAATTTAAGAGGAAAAAAAGTTCATTTCTTCATAATGCAAGATCTTAGAATAATGTACTACAACCTTGCTGCTCCACACCAGCAACTGGCATCACTCAGGAGATGCAGAATGTAGACCCCATCCCAGATCTCTGATTCAAAATTTGCATTTTAACATTTTAAGATCTCAGAGTGATTCAAGGACACATTACAGACTGAGAAACACTGACTTAAAGAAATGGGCAGGGGGATTCTGAAAGTGGTTACTGTTTTGTGTCACCAAGACCAAGTAATTAGCCATAACTGCAGTATGTACCAGAATCCTCTGGAATCAAATAGTAAAATAACAGCAGTGGAATTTAACCACAGTGGATATTCGGTAAATTATATTTGTTTTTCTTTTAGGTATTATTTACACAATTGGCTCATTTTAGGCTTTTGTGGGTTTTTTTTTTAACTCTTTTTATTTTTCATTGCAGTGGGTAGAAGAGCATTCACTACTGCATCCACCCATGCATGAAGGAAGAAAGGAAACAATGAATGCATGGTAGTTATCTATTACTGGGAGTGGCTACTGGGGTTAGGATTCAATATATATAAAGTCTTCTGGGAGTGACCACTTGGACCATTCATTGCTCTTTAGGTCGGGGACAGAGAGTTTTTATGCTTGGGACTCCCACTTGATCATCAGAAGGCACCTCCTTAATAAGAAGACACAACTAGTTATTGGAATCTGAAATGCAAGAATTCAACCACTTGTTTGCAGGTAGTTAATACCATGCTTCCCCAGTCTTGTGCTCAAAGAGAAGACCTGCTTACTACTATCTGTGTTTTACTTGGTTTATATTAACAGATGTTAGTGGTTACTTTCAGGCAATTTATGGGGGCTGTTGTCTTCTTTTTGCCCCAGTTGCCTTCTGTTCAGCTTTCGTCTAGAGAGAGAGAGAGACAGTAGATATATAGCTTGGCAGGAACTAAGGGAAGGTTTGAAGGGCTTAATATAGCAATAAATGGAAATCACGGTAGCTTTTTTAAGATAATTGTTGAGAAAATAACAGTATATAATCACTATCACCTGCATAATATATCCCATAATGCCAGAGGAAAAATCCTTCCTAATTTAATCAATAATATTAATTCCTGAAAAGAAAAGTTTTGCTCCTAAGTATAGCTTTTCTGCATCAGAATTATTCCTCAGAGGAATATTGCTCAGAATTCACTGCTCAGAATCAACAATTCTTGATTATATAGGTTCTTGATTATAAAAGCTCTCTTTCATTTTCTTAATTTGGGAAAAACATTCTATATCCTGAAGAACATGAATCAGAAAATACTCGATGTTATGTGATGTTATGTTAGTCTTTAAAACAGATATGCTACAAACCAAAGTGGAATTATATTTTACTTAGGGTAGCATAAGAAAAGAAGAAAAATTAACAGAGCCTAGTTCTCAAACCCATTAATGTAATATACAATTATCATGTCATTTTTCCCAGCCATGGAATAGGTGGGTAATAATGGTAATGAATAAAAATATAAAAATGAACAGTGTTTTAGTAATGGATTTTAGTAGGAATTTTCTTTAGAATTATTTTTTATTATATTCCTTGTCCATTCTTATTTTTTTCAATTTTGGTAAAAATTTCCCTTTAAATAACCTCAAAATTTACTGCCTATCAGGGTACTAAAACATGCTTAATATAAAAATCAATGAGTCTTATTTCCCATTGATATTTCAGCCCTATTTATATTATCTAAAATTCAAAGCATATTGTAGACAATGCTCTTAACTAGGGCTAACTACTGAGGTTGTGTTGATAGCCCTCGATCTTGAAATTTTTCTTTGTTTCCATTTTTCTTGGGCTTATTTCCAATCTATTTATCTCAATGCTTTGTCATAGGTGAGGAAGATAAAACAGACCTTGGATCTCATTGGTAACTCTTATTAAAACAAGGAACAGTAAGTAAATCAAGGTTTATTATTTTTCACTGTTTAGTGGTTTCTATTTTCCCATCATGTTTCTAATACCACTGTGGAAAGGTAATTGGTATTTCAGTACAATACATTTTTCAAAGGCTTATCTGTTGGGGGAATAGTTTTTAAAAATCAAGTGCATATATCCATGGTGCAGTAAGTAAATAGGCTGTATTATTCCATCATTAGGAGCTCTTTCCAGTGGTACTGCAATTAAATTCAATCCTTTTTGTCTGGGCTATGTATGAATTCAGTTGAACAACTGGTTACACAGAGCTTTTTTGTTGTTATGGTGGTTGTTTTGGTTAATAGCAACTTCCCTATTCAATTCGGCTTCTCATTGTAACTCAGAAGTTGTTTGAAAATATAGTCAACAGAATTATGCATTTTTAAAAATTCTGAAAAGCATCGCACCGTATACAGAAAATGGACACTGGCAAACCACTGTTTGACTTTTGAGCTGTCTGAATCTTCTCCCATTTTATAAATGATCTATGTGGGTACTTACAAGGTGGCAAAATAAATGACTGAAAAGGAAAATATTATCATCATTTATCTATATGATACAGACTGCTTTTTAATTCATTATCTAATTTGTCCAGTTGCAGTGACATGGAGGAGGTATTATTTGTGTATGTGCACATGTTGTTACATTCCCCAGTGTTTGTAAGTAGTGGGTTTCGGGTTGCTTTGTGGTAGTGAGATGTATATGAACAGAATATTATAAATAAGTCAGTCTGTTAAAAATCTTTCTCAAGTCAGAAAATATTCACTGTGCATTCATTTTTTAAAAAATTATTTTTCTTTTCCCAATACAACCATCAGTGACATTATTTTAAATAAGCCACTTAAAGCAAGGAAAGTTACAGCTATAAAAGATACACATTTAATAGACTTTTTCTTCTAATCCTATTCAATAGATTATAAACATATTTATTTTTTTCCTGACATAACCGAAAAAAAGAAAGAATTCTTAAACCTTAGCGTGTTAAAATAAAACGGCACACTGGTAAGGAAATGAAATGAAATGACAATGACAATTCAGTAGCCTTTACAACTATAGAGTGACAAAATCCCAGAGGGTTTTAGTCTTTAAATTATTCGGGCTGTCTAAATGTCTGCTGCCACAATATTTTTTTTCGCAAATGGAATAAAAATGGCATTTTGCTCACGTAGATCTAGCTGTTCCCTGGGTGGTTGGTTCTAGAAAAGCAACAGGCTTTTCCCCCTGCCTTACAAGAAGCAACAGTTAGAAACTCTAACAACTAGAAAACTGCTACCCCACAGTGGTTGGAAACAGCCAAGAGAGAAGATGACAGCTACTGTGCAACAGCTTCAGAAAGGGAGAAGGAAAAAAGGAAATAAAAGAATGTTAACCTTTTGAAAGGGCTGCCTTATGTTACTACCGCACCCCACCCCCTCCGCCGTACCTTTAATTATCAGGCTTTTCTGGCATGCTTAGGTTTCTAGGGTAAAGCAAAGCAATAACTCCGACCCATTCTATTTCAACTTAAATTTGCAAGCTGCTAGAAGACAAATTCATCAACCCCCACATGGGAACAATACAAGCCTCCCCAGAAGCGGACTTGAGCACTTTCGTATTAGCCAGCATGAACTGTTGTCTCAGCCTGTTGCTCCCGCGACAAGGTGTGTTAGAGCCTGGAAAGAAGGAGGGCACACTCTGAAACCGTGTCTGTGTGCTCGGGCGCCTGGTGGCGGGACCTGGGCTGGCTCTCGGGTTCAGCGACCACTCCGGGTTAGGCGGCTACGGACCACGGTCCGGGGACCCTAGTGCAGGCCGCCCGGCCGCCGGCAGATGGTGCCCTCCGCATCGGAACACCAAAGGAAACCCGGCTAAAGTATCGCTCAGACTCCGCCCCACCCGATCCTCCCGCGCCTCAGTCACCGTCCTTCCGCAAATAGTGCCGAGCACGTTTCCTCTGGAACACTGCAGTAGCCTGTGTGTGTGTTGAAAATACAAACCAGGGGCAACGGCGGGGGGGAGGTGTTAGTGTGGGGAACACGCGGAATGGGACTCCCGGGGCCGGGGCGAAGTGACCGCCAATGAAACGCAGAGGGCGAGGGGACCCGTCCATTTCACATCTGCGTAAGCCCGGCCGCGGGCCCGTCGGGAGGCCACTCACCATGTTCACTTCGGAGACCATGTCTATGCTGGCGACATCGATCCGCATCCCTACGTCCACAGGGGGCCCTGCGGGAAGGTGGGACACATTATGGACATATCCCTAGAGTGACGACAGGATGGGGAGAGCCAGGGGGCTTCCCTGCGCTTACTACATTTTGAATGGGCTCCCTCCATCCCCCACTCCCCCTTGCAAGGGACAGCCTAGGAAAACAGGTGTGGGCACACGCGTGATGCAGTGACTATGCAGAGGGTGTGTCGGGCGGGGGGAAGGTCGGCTCTGCCTGGGGTTTCATCCACCTGCGACTGAGGGTCCGGGGTGTGTGTGTGTGTGTGTGTGTGTGTGTGTGTGTGTGTGTGTGTGTCCAGGGCGTAGGGCGTAGCGCACACTTGCGGAAATGACATGCCTTTTTTTTTTTTTTTTGACATTTATCTTTGACAGGAAAGGAGAATTAGATATGTATGGGTTACAGGTTGAAAAAAGATGAAGCATTACCTCCAAAGTCCGGCCGCAAGCGAATGTCATATCCTTTGAGCAATCTGTCCACTGTCTCTTTCACGTATGACATGTTGCTGGGCTCATTGGCGCTGAGGGGAAGAAGTAGGGACCGTATTCAAAATGAACACAAACTGCGAGCAGACATAAATATAGACAAGCACACCTTACCCCCAAATAACAAGCTACATGATCCAGCAAGCATGTAAAAAAAACACCAAGAAAAAAGAGACGTTCAACAACTGCAGCTCACCTGTGTGCACAACAGACCATGGCAATCATCACAGGGAAAGAGAGAAGCCCCAAACTCTCTCGATTTTGTACTGTCCACATTACTAACTCTGATTAAAGAATTGTCTTTCCTGCGAGGATTCAAGGAATGCAACTTAGTCGGCGGCAGGGCAGTAATTCCCGAATGGACCTGCGCATGCGCAGAGGGTGCTCACTACCAAAAGACACCTTGTGCCTTGCAAACAATATTCCTAGTGGAACAGGCAACAGATTTCATTCCTTTAAAGTTCCTGTTTGTAGTGTTCCACGTCCTCTGAGTAGTCGGAGATATCCTGCTCTTTCCTTGCTCGGGATCCTGTATGCATTTGCATACTGAGATTTCTTTGGGCATTAGAGGTTGCTATGTCCATTTCCTCTCTGTCCTCAACCTTTTTTTTTTTTTTTTTTTTTTTACTCAACTCCCAGGGATCTGGCTAAGGCTGCCTGTGATTGGCATCCTCCGTTGGCAGTCACGGTGGTCCTAGAACTGAGAGTGTGGAGGCGGGGCGGCTCTCTGGTCTCCAGGGTGTGCCGGTGTTCGTGTGATGGGGGGATGCGGTGGGGGGGGGGAGTGAATGGAGAAGGAGAGCTAGAGAAGAAGGGAAGAGGCAGAGGAAATTCAGCACGTATTTGAGGACCCCAAGAATCAGGTCCCTTAGGAAGCATCCTAGGACATCTGCCTTAGTGTAGTCCTTCTCTGTGGGAGGGGGAGGAGGAGAGGCGAGCCAACTTTTTCACTCGCTCCCCCACTTTTCTTCCCTCCCCCTCTCTTGTCTCTCCAGGCACGAGATTTAAGGGAAACAAGTGATGAAGCAGCATCTCTGGGCAGGCAACCCTTTTTCTAGTGCCATCTGCCGCAAGTCCCACTTTTTTCTAGGTTCTGGTAAGGAAAACCTCTTTCTTAAAATTGCCCATGTATGAACTCGCATTAGTAGCCCGGAACAGAACCGTGAAACACCCGGAGTGTCTAATCTCTGTTCACAGATAGGCTGGGGTTCTGTAGGAGCAAGAGTTGTTTAAATTACATTAAATTCAATCAATGCAATTCAGTAAATGTCATTGAGCACATGTTAGGCGGGAGGCTGTGGCTAGGAGTTTGTTCATTTGTTTAATGGTATATATTAAATATTTACTATGTTCTAAACGTTCTGGAACTTAGAGAGCACTTAAAGAGGGTTCCCGACCCAGAGAAATTCACAGGCTCCCCATCAGGAAGATGGACACAAATATAAGGAAGTTCAGTATGCTCTAGATAGTTTATATAGTGACCGGAGGCTTGTTGATCTACAAAGAAAGGTAGATAATGGTGTCCAGACAAGGAGAAAAATTTCTGTAAGAGCGGGGAGGGCGGAGTATGCCAGAAGGAGGGAAAAGCCTGTGCCAAGTCTTGGAGACTTGAAAGGCTATGGTCTACTTGGATAGCTGAACCCAGACATAACTGATCGGAATATAAAAGGGGAGAGGTAGGGATAGTGGTGGTGATGAGGGTGCCAAGAGAAGCTGAGGCCAGACCATAGGGAAAGTTACATCCTTTACTATGCCAATTTAGGCTTCTAGAAATCACTGGAAGTTTTAAGTAGGGATAGTCAGGGTCAGATGGCAGATTCAGACACAATGTTCTGGTAGAATAATCATGATCAGGATAATTAGAGTTTATCACTTGCTGACTATTTGCTGGTTATCGTGCACATTATATAGAAAATCTTATTTAAGCCTTCATAATAATCAAAATGTGGTAGACATTATTATTATTATTCTCTTTTTATAGATAGTGATACTGAGAACAAATCAGGGTAATGTAACTGGTTCAATATCAAACAGCTAATAAGTCATGGAATGGACATTCCAACCCAGAATCCGTGGACCTGACTACTCTATGCTATGAAGTATGGACCCCAAAAGGAGAAACCAGAAACAGGGAAAACAATGAAAAGGGAGAAGTGTTATTACAATGCCCCAGGCAAAAGGAACTAAAGTCAGTGTTTAACATGGAGAGGAGGTGATAGACCAGTGCAAGTTTTCAGAAGTATAATGGAGACATCAAATAGCTGGAAAGGTCAGCACCTGAAGACTTTTGGAAGGTAACCAAAGAATTGTACAAACATTTACACATGTGTAGATCTTGACATTCTACATATATTAACTTTATTTTCTCATTTGAGCCTCATAACAAACTTAAACACCGAGGCTATTTTTTTCTGGGGACAATGATCACTCTTAATCAGTTTTCTGAAAAGTGTGTCAAGTCTACCTCTTTTCAATTCATATGGATCTGCTTTTAATGAGTAAAAGAAAAGACTTACTTATGCTTCACGTCCTTGCTGAAGCATAGAACCTCTCTATGTGGCACAACTCTCAAACGCTGCATTGTAGAAAACAAAATTTGCGGAAGTTTACTTCCTTCATTTGTTCATTCATTTATTTCTCAAATTTCTCTTATTGAACATTTGGTAGGTGACAGCCCCTATACTAAAACCTGGTGACCCAACAATGAAAAAGATAGCATACAGAGTCCCTTTCCACATGAAATTTGTCAATTGACCCATCTTTGGGAGATTGCAAATAGTAGCCTTGCTAGCCAGATTCAATTCATAAAAGAAGTATTTAGTGAGGTGTTCACTGCTTGTTCACCTTATGTAGCTTTCATTGGGATATATGTTTTCCAGTTGGTCATAAGCCCCCCAAATTCTTTCTGAATAACAAA
Organism: Zalophus californianus; assembly: GCF_009762305.2. Classification (NCBI taxonomy): domain Eukaryota; kingdom Metazoa; phylum Chordata; class Mammalia; order Carnivora; family Otariidae; genus Zalophus; species Zalophus californianus. The sequence goes on along the minus strand of NC_045596.1, from coordinate 38,860,798 downwards.
GATTGTATTTATTAGTGTCTATAAAGGAGCCAAGATTTTATCCTAGAATTGAGGAAAACTGTGAGTGATTTCAAATTCTTGAATCCTAATGTTTAGTATGCTGCAATCTGGATCAATTTCACTAAATTTGGCTTTTAAATTATGCCTCCTTTTATGTAGAAGGACACTACAAGGAGTCATTAGATATTTATAATATCGTCTAATACTGGGATGCTATTGAGGATGGAGCCCCCTGTATCACTCACTATCTTATGTATGAGGACCTGTGGGAGAAAATTTTTCCCAGACCCTAGTCTGGGAAAGGCGGTTGGAATCCTCAAATTCATTAATTTCCTTATTTGCTTTGGCTACTGGGAATCTCAGAGTTATAGGGACAGTTCAGCTTTAATCATTATGTAAGGTCTTAATGACCTGCATTTTGTTATGTTACATTTCTCCCTGCTGCCCTCGAATCCTAAATTTAATTTTCCTTTGTCACACTTTACTAACTTACAAACAGATATGTTGCACTGAATATATATAGTGTGTAAGCTGTCTTGAATAATTTTTAGAACTAATTGGGAAATAAATTAAAAATAATAAAAAACAATAAGTAAATAATTGAAACATCCTAAAAATCATTAAACCAAGACACACTGTGGGTTTTTTTTTTTCATGGCTTCAAAACACCAACAGTTACTACCTCTGTGAAGTTGCTTGTTTCTTTTCCAAACTAATCCTCTTAATTAAGACCTTCCCCCTTCAAGATTCAACTCAATTTCCATTTTTTTTTTTTTTTATTAAAGCTGTCCCTGAAAGCCAATGTATACTTAATCATCCCTACTCTTACTATCTTCTACTGATAACTCTTGGGGGTTTCTAAAAATGATCATCCATTCAGCAAATTTAACTGTGAATCTGTGAACGGATTAGTAGGAAGTATTTACCAAAAAAGAAAAATTTCCTACAAGTAACTAAGAGAGAAAGAAAAAAGGACAAGGTGACACATAAATGAGGAACTGCAAATTAAAACAATGATATACCATTTCAGACCTATTAGATATGCAGAACTTAAGAATGCCAAATATTGGTTAGAAACTCTGATGTACTTTCAGAATTTATTCGTTTCATAACTGGTCAAAGAGTACAAATTTTCATTTATGGCATGATATATTTTTATCAAATCACTTCAAATCAACTCACCTTGAATTTTGGTCAGGTAGCCACACTATTACTACTTTTTAAATATTTATATGTCCTTTGTTATGCTTTCACCCCTTTTTTAATAGATTAAGTCCTGTATTTATTTATTAAAATTATAAAATGTTGTATAACTTTGATATTACAGTAAGTCTACCAGTAGCTTAAGTAGTACTTTTATCTGTACTTATGGAAATAGCCTCACTTTATTTTTTGCATATGAATTTACTCCCTAAGTGTTTATTATTTTCTTAGAAAAGAAATGTCTTGTGTTTCAGGCTATATTAATAGTCAGTTATTTAACACATTTTTAGCTGCTAATATGAAAATGTCTTTCTTTTTTACAAAAAGAATTTATTTATTTATTTTAGAGAGAGAGAGAGTACATGTGTGAGCAAGCAGGAGGAGGAGCAGAGGGGAAGGGAAAGAGAATCTGCAGCAGACTCTGCACTGAGAACAGAGCCCCACATAGGTGTGGGCTCGATCCCACGACCACGAGGTCATGACCTGAGCCAAAACCAAGAGTTGGATGCTTAACCCACTGAGCCACCCAGACACCCCTAAAAAATGTCTTTTTGATTTTGTGTTTTTCAGTTTTTCTTGTTCAAATATTATAACATGTTCAAATGTTCTTTTTTTAACTTATTATTTTTTATTATTATGTTATGTTAATCACCATACATTACATCATTAGTTTTTGATGTAGTGTTCCATGATTCCTTGTTTGCGTATAACACCCAGTGCTCCATGCAGGACCTGCCCTCCTTAATACCCATCACCAGGCTAACCCATCTCCCCACCCCCCTCCCCTCTAGAACCCTCAGTTTGTTTCTCAGAGTCCATCGTCTCTCATGGTTCCTCTCCCCCTCCGATTTCCCCCCCTTCATTCTTCCCTTCCTGCTATCTTCATGTTAAGAAGATAATATGGACTTTTGAGGACAAAAATTATGTCATATAATAGATCCAAGGACATTTCTACCTCTTTTTACTCTCATTTAATTAAACTTAATGCTATAACAATTTTATAAATTATCTTAAATAAATAAATTCATGTTTTATTCTTTCCCTGTATTATACTTGTTTTGAGTTTCTTCTGAAATTACTCTTTCCAGTATTTCTACTATTTCCAGTGTTTGGAGTGATTATAAGAATGTTCTTTTCTTGTTTTAAGGAGAATTCTACACAAATAAATAAGTGATTTCATGTTTTTTTCTTGTTTAAGTTCCAATTAGTTAACATACAGTGTAATATTAGTTTCAGGTGTGCAATTTACTGATTCAACACTTACAATAATATATACTCTATCTTATTAATAGAGACATTCCAACTTGTTGACTATATTAGTAAGAATAGTTAACATTTTTATAGGCTTATTATTTACCAATTTTAAATGCTTGACATATTCAGTGCCTACAATACCTTCTGAGGTGGTGATACTATAATTAGTTCTGTTTTACAGATGAAGTAACTGTGACACAAAAAGTTTATTAATTTATCCAAAGTAACACAATGAAATGACAGAGGGACAGAATTTAAATTCAGGTGGTCTAACGACAGTCTATATATACTCTTTACCAGTATACCAGTATAAGTATATATATATATATATATATATATATATATATATATATATATATATACTCTTTACCAGTATAATTGTGAAAAAAATGTTGCCACCATAAAACACTTTTTAAAGCTCTACTGAGATAATTATATGGTTTTTGCAAATTCTCCTATGTAATTACATGCATTTAGAGTTTATCCTATGTTATGAGTGACTTGCGTTTTTAGAACAAGCCAGAATTAGAGGTTTTTTTCTTGAAACATAACAGACCTATGCTCCCCAAGCGGAATCTTATAAAGGGTCACTCTGAAAACTGGAAGTGCATGTAGTGTTGTGACCTGTGGCTGACCAGTGTGATGCTCTGGGTACACACAAAATCAAAGAGAATGATTATTAAGGTTACCAGTGAGCTATTGCTTTAAACCATCATTTAAAAGTGTTGCCATTCATCACTTTGCTAATGTGTAGAGATTTCACTGTTATTCTTTTAGTAGAAACTATTTATACTTTTCATTTTACTTGTTTCATGGGCTAAATTTTTAGTACCTGAGATTAGCTAAATAACAAAAGTGTTACAAATACCCAGGTGATTATCCAGGTGAACACTTTTCTCTCTAAACATATAGCCCTGGGGCTTATTCATTTATTTACTCAAAAATATTTTTAGAGCTATGCAACAATAAAAGATTGTTCATCTTTTATTTATCAGGGTAAACATATCCAAATAACCAGTGTATAATGCAAAAAAAATACTAGAGATGAGAAAAGAATATTCCATCATATTGTTAAAAAATGAAATTCAACTCAATAAATTTGAAGATCTAATTGGTTTTATTAAGCCATTCATAAATCAGGGAACATCCCACCTAACAAGTAGAAAGGAGCTCCAGAAGTTGTACAAAATGAGTTTTTTATAGGAAGGGGGAAATGTGGGGCTTTTATTAGCAAATGAAAAGAAAAGATTGCTTCAGGCAAGGTCAGCTTCCCTTGGGAACCTAGAGGGGGTTTTATGAGGTGGATTGCCTCAGCTTCCTCTGGGGGTTGAAAAGGGCCCCTGTGACAGTTTGCCTACCTTCATGGTGTTGACCTACCAGCTAAGACTACATTTCTGGGGGAGGTTGGAACTGCAATTAGGTTAGGTATTAAGCCCTGGTTTGGTGACTCCATTCTGGACTGTGGTTTTCTTTTTAACATAACCTTGGAGTGTCAGGGAAGACACCTCAAAAAGTTGACACTTTCTGCTAGACTTTTAAGTCATGGAATTAAGAAGTTGGGAGGAGGGGCGCCTGGGTGGCTCAGTCGTTAAGGGTCTGCCTTCGGCTCGGGTCGTGATCCCGGGGTCCTGGGATCGAGCCCCGCATCGGGCTCCCTGCTCCGCGGGAAACCTGCTTCTCCCTCTCCCACTCCCCCTGCTTGTGTTCCCTCTCTCGCTGTCTCTCTCTGTCAAATAAAGAAAATCTTCCAAAAAAAAATTAAAAAAAAAGTTGGGGCAGGTGACAAACACAAAGGCTTTGAGTCATGCAGTTGCTAGTGATAAAGGAAATGGTTGTATTTCAGGGAGAATGGGGCATAGATGGTTTACAGTGGTGAGAGTACTAGAGGGATTCTAGGAGGAGAGGAAGGGAGAGCAAGACAAGGAGAGGGAGATGTTCCAACGTTTAGCTAACCGGAACCACACAAGATGAAGAAATGAGGAGATTTGGTTGGAAAATAAAACTGGTTTTTTCTTTGCCCCATATTAAATACATACTCACTATTACTAAATGGAGATCAAAACACTACTAACCTATCGTTTTTATTTTGTTGTCAATAAAACTCTTCCGATTATTTTAAGAGGGTTTTGAAAGAAAATTTGGAAAACCTAGAGATTTGGACTGGTCACTGAAATGATATAGTGACGAAGTAATTCATTAATTTCAAAATTACTGTAATCATTTTCTGAGTACAGAAATCAAACTTATAAAACCATCCTCCCTCTTAAAGATAGAACCTAAATCATCTCACATTTTAAGTAAAAAACAAACAAACAAACAAACGTTCTTCAGTCATAAGTAACTTCTATTATATATTAACACTGAATAAATATGGGGTAAAATATTTGGAAGTTGCAGGCCTCCTGGAATCAGAAATGAATTAATCATAGGCATGGGAAGGTTCTAATTTGGGTTTAAGAAATGAAATACTGTAATACGGACCCTCATACATAAATATAGACAGATAATCTCGGGGCGCCTGGGTGGCTTAGCCGTTAAGCTCCTGCCTTCGGCTGGGGTCATGGTCCCAGGGTCCCCGGATCGAGCCCCGCATCGGGCTCCCTGCTCAGCGGGAAGCCTGCTTCTCCCTCTCCCACTCCCCCTGCTTGTGTTCCCTCTCTTGCTGTGTCTCTCTCTGTCAAATAAATAAATAAATCAAATCTTTAAAAAAAATTAAAAAAAATAAAATATAGACAGGTAATCAAAAGTCAGCAAATCTTAAAGAAAATCAACATCATGAAGAAGAGGAATAAATTCCACAAGGAAAAACCAAATCCTCTTGGGAAATGTAACTACTTTAAAAACAAGCATAATAGTTTGAGAAAGAGTTAGGTAGATACATAATGGCCAATAAAAAGAGCAAACTGTTAGGCAAAAACAAATGTCAACAAGGACACAAATGAAAAACTGGGGTTCTAGGACGCCTTGGTGGCTCAGTCGGTTAAGAGTCTGCCTTTGACTCAGGTCATGATCCCAGGGTCCTGGGATGGAGCCCCATGCCCAGCTCCCTGCTCAGAGGGGAGCCTGCTTCTCCCTCTCCCTCTGCCTGCCGCTCCGCCTGCTTGTGCCCTGTCTCTCTGTCAAAAAAATAAACAAAATCTTAAAAAAACAAACGAAACAAAACTGGGTTTCTAGGAAACTAAAAGGTAGTCGCAAATTTTAAAAGAAAATTCAAGGGGCACCTGGGTGGCTCAGTTGGTTAACCTGCTGATTCTTGATTTCCACTCAGGGCCCTGGGATTGAGTTGCACTTCAGGCTCTGTGTTCAGCAAGGAGTCTGCTCTAGATTCTCTCTCCCTCTGTCCTTCTTCCCCGCCCCCACACCTCACTCCTGCTCACAGACACTCTCTCTCTCTCTCTCAAATCAATCAATCAATCAATCAATCAATCAATCTTTAAAAAAATTCAATAGATGAACTGAATGACACAATTGATGATTTTGTAAGTGAGCCAAACAATAGAATCAAATAATTATCAAGATTACGTTGCAAATGACGAATAAAATGTCATTGAAAAGAGATGTAGAAGTTACATAAGGAAAGAATAGAAGAAAAGAAGAGGAGCAAAGAAATAGCAATGTCCCAGAAATGACAAATGTTATTCGTTCTATGATTGAACAAGTTCACTGAATGTTAAACAGCATTAATTAGTCATATTCTGGTGAATTTTCAGAACATCTTGGATAAAGAAAAAATCTAGAATTCTCCTGAGGGGGAAAAAAATCATATATCTACATAGAAAAGAGAATAATTTGTCATTCTTATCAGTAAATTTAGTACTAGAAATTCTTTTTTATAAACAAGAGAAAAACAAAAAGAAATTTATTAACCCATGCATCAGAAATTCTTAACAAATTTAGTACCAGAAATCAAAGAATCAATGTTTTTAAAATTCTGAGTGAACATGACTTTGAAGTGTTAATTCTTTACTCTTACAAACTAGCATTGAGTTGTGTTGGCAATTTAAAGTCATTTTTAGGCATAAAAGGACTGAGAGTTTTGCCCCAGAAATCCTTTCAGCAAGAATTACTTAAGGATAACTATAGCAAAACAAAACATCAATACAAGAAAGAGGAAATTAAGACACAAAATAATCAGGTAAAAAAATTATTCTTCAATTTTTAAGTTAAATGCAGTGAGATCAAAAGCAAATGTTAAGAAATTATTCTGAAGCGGGGCGCCTCGGTGGCTCAGTTGCTTAAGCAACTGCCTTTGGCTCAGGTCATGATCCTGGAGTGCCAGGATCGAGTCCCACATCGGGCTCCCTGCTCAGCAGGGAGTCTGCTTCTCCCTCTGACCCTCTTCCCTCTCATGCTCTCTATCTCTCATTCTCTCTCTCTCAAATAAAGAAATAAAATCTTAAAAAAAAAAAGAAATTATTCTGAAGCTACAGGCAAAAGGTACAGAAGTTAAATATTTATGAGTCAGAGAAGGTGCCATAAAGTTGATGGGTTGCAATGAAATAGGAAGGAACAGATATTTTGAATAAGCCATATTTCTTAAGTAGAACCGATGAATTAAAAACAAAAGCTATTTTTCTTTTTTTTAAAGATTTTTTATTTATTTTTGACAGAGAAAGAGAGAGTGAGAGAGGGAACAGAAGCAAAGGGAGTGGGAGGGGGAGAAGCAGACTTCCCTCTGAGCAGGGAGACCGATGCGGGGCTCGATCCCAGGACCCTGGGATCATGATCTGAGCCCAAGGCAGATGCTTACGGATTGAGCCACCCAGGTGCCCCAAGCTATTGTTTATTTAATGCTTACTATGTGCCAAACACTATATTAAGTCTTTTAAAATGTATTATGCTATGTTGTATCTAACATTTCTAGATTCTAGTAATAGTGCCTTCATTTTTCAAACATTTTTAAAGGAAAAAAAGATATGAAGCAAACTGCTGTTGGTCACACAGCTTAGATGTGACAGAGCCAGGGCTCAAGCTCACAAAGTCAAAATCCAAAGCCAGTATTATTAACTACTACGTATACTGCTTCTTGGAAAAAAGTGGAGTACAGAGAATGAGATATCCAAATGCTGGTGAACAGATAATGGAGAATTCCTCTCAGAAATAAGACGTCACTGAGATGAGTTGAGTAACAATAAGAGTGAAACACTTGATAAAAGACCACACATGATTGAAGATCTACACACCTTCAGAGAAGCCAAAATTACTGCCATCCTTATGGGCTGCCATGAATGCCTGCCATGTCCATTTCCAAATCCATCATGATAACTGCTATTCCTACTGGCAAGGATTTCCTGTGTCCTTACATGGCCAAGTATTGTGGCTAAGATTTCTCTGTTCTTTACTATTGCATGTATTCTTACAACAAAACTACTAAATTGAAGCTCTGTGAGGAAAAGAAGCATTTTCTTTAACTCACCCACGTCTATCCCTTCTCTAGAACTGTGTCTGGCACAAAACAGATATGCAATAAACATTTGTTGAATGAATGGATAAATAAATAAACAAACAAATAAATTTAGCAATACTTATTGAATGTCTAATATGAATCAGGCACTATTCTAAAAACTGAGTACACAGCTGTGAACATAACAGAAGGAAATCCAACCTTGCCATCATGGAGTTTATATTCTAGTGAGGGAGATGGATCATAAGCTAAGTAAATACGTAAGGTATACTGTATATTTAGACAGTGATAAGAGGTAGGGGGAAGCAAACCAGGGAATAGAAATAAGAATCTGGGGAGAGATGTGTTCGTTGAAACTTTAGCAATGATGATCAGGGAAGGCCTCATGACATTTGAGTAAAGGGCTATAGATGGTGAAGGAGTGAGCCATGTAGATAGAGTGAGGAAGAACATTGCCAACAGGGTACAGCAAGTGTAAAGATACTGAAGTGGGAATGTGTTGGTGTGTTTAAGGAAGCCAGTGCCGCTAGAGCAGAGGGAGAGGCAGAAAAAGCAACAGGAGATGAGTTAGAGTTAACAGATTTGCTCTGAGTAAGAGGGAAAGCTAGCAGAAGGATTTGCTGTGGACAACTCAGGATTTGATCTGACTAGCTTTTTAATAGAATCACTCTAGGTACTAGAACATAGACTGCTAGAGGGCAAGGGTGGAAGGAGTTATGTCACTAAACCAGGTGGAAAAATTAGAGTAGCAGTGGTGGTGATGAGAAGTGGTCGTATTCAGTATATATTTTGAAGCCAGATTTATCAGGGCATTCTGACAGACTGGAGGTGGTGTGTGAGGGAAAGAGTGGAATTTAGGGTGACTCCAAAGTCTCTGAGCTGAGCAGATGGGAGAGTTGGGAAGGATGTGGAGAAATAGTTTGGGAAAGGGGGTTTGTGACCTGAGTCAGTTCTGGACATGCTAAATTGGATATACAGTTGACCCTTGACCAACACTAGGATTAAAGGCTCAGACCCCCACAGGGTCAAAATCCACATAAGTTTTGACTCCTTCAAAACTTAACTACTAATAGCCTACTGTTGACCAAAAACCTAACTGATAGATGTTTTGTATATGTATTATATACTGTATTCTTACAATAGAGTAAGCTAGAGAAAAGAAAATGTTATTAAGAAAATCTTAAGGAAAAGGAAATGCATTTGTAGTACTGTACTGTATTTATCAACATAAATCTGCTTATAAATGGACCCCTGCAGTTCAAACCCCTGATCCTCAAGGGTCAACTGTATTTGGATAACTCCATTTAAAGGAAGAGGTCTTGACTAGAGATATAAATTTGAAAACCATCAGCCTTAATTACATGTCCTCCCAAAATTCATGTTTATGCCCTACCCTCAGTCTGACTGTATTTGGAGATAGGCCATTTAAAGAGAGAAAATTAAAGTTAAATGAGGTTATATGGGTGTGGCACTAATTCCAATATGACTGATGTCTTAGAAGAAGAAGAAGAAGAAGAGACACCAGGGCTATTTGAACACAGAGGAAAGGCCATGTGAAGACACAGCAAGAATGGGGCCATCTGCAAGCCAAGGAGAGAGGCCTCAGGACAAACCAAACCTGCCCCCACCTAGATCTTGGACTTCCAGCCTCCAGAACCATGAGAAACTAAGTTTCTGTTTAAGCCCCCTAATCTGTGGTATTTTGTTATGGCAGCCCTCACACACTAATAACAACATTTAATGCCATGGACTACGTAATTTCACCAACATTGTGGGTATAGGTAGAAAAGAAAAGAAGAAATCCAAGGTGCACTGGGGCTTTTCAATCTTTGGAGGTTGGGGTAGAAAAGAACTAGAAAATGAGACTGAGAAAGAATAGCAGGTAGGAAGAAAACCAGGAGAGTGGGTGTCCTGAAAACTAAGGGAAGAAAGTATGTCAAGGAAAAGGAAATGATCAATTATGGTAGCAATTACTTCTGATAGGTCAACCAATATGAGGACACAATGAACCTTCCATTAGGCAGAGGAGAAATGTATTATTTTTCCCAAATTAGTGAATTTTGGGTGTTTCAGTTTTTAAATGACTTTGATTCAATCTCATTAGGATTTTGAGCTAAACCTCAAAATCAGAATGGAAGATCTTGAAAGCTTATTTTCAGAGAAAATCTGTTTTCCTTTTTAATGGTTAGTGATGTATATAAATTTCATAAATTATCAGGAATGAGCCAAAAGATGAAGAAAAATATGTTGTAAAATTTTTGTATTATCACATTATTTTGTTGGGCATTTGTTTTTTTGCTAAGCTGCAAATATTAAAAGTCATTGATAAAGTAGGTGAAAAATAATTCTCTATTAAAGAAGAAAAGGCAACAGTATTTATAAAAAGGAAAAATTAAATAAAAACATGGGTAAACAGGAAAATTGGTAAGAGTTTCAAGTTTGGAAAAGCCAATAATTGAAATCAGGACTCAAAAACAAATAAATTATTTGAGTTCTCAAAGAAAATAATCAGTTATTTCAAACAATGTTGAACTTCCTCAGCAATCTGTGGATAAATACACACAGGGCTCCAAAGCAGTGTTAATATAAGAGTATGCAAAATTTTGATTGAAAGATTAGTCATGTGCTAGTCAAAAAACAATCATAATGAGAATATTAAGACTTCAAAAGTTAAGTATCTTGCCAATGCTCCACAGTAAGTGGTTAAAAAGAAGCCCGCGTCTGTGTGTCTCTGTGTGTTTATGTGTGGGAAGGAATAAATCATTAGATTTTGAAGATGATGATGATGATTATTGTTTGTTGTTTAAAGCTACTCTTTCCTATTTTACATATTCCTATTTGTTTTCACTTGTTTCTTACTGTTTCTTTGGGCTTAGCCCTTAGGTGACTTCCTACAGTATTTGTCTCAGCACAATTCACCTGGAAGTCTGTTTCATTTTTTCTCAATATTTCTCTGGTTATACTGCATGCAGTACTCAGTTAAGAAAATATGCACTTTTAATTTTCTTAGGAGTTTGAATAAACACATGAAGAATGGGACCATCAGCAAAGTATCATATTTGTGATTATGAAAGTATCATTGAAGGTGTGCTTAATGTCACATAGTTGCCAGAGTCATAATTCTTTTCTCTGACAGTTATGTCGTATCAAAAACATGATGCCATACTCACACTGAATCCTAACACCAGCAGGGAACTCAACAATCTGGTCCAACACTCTCATTTTAAAGTGAGAAATAGTGAGATACATAGAAACCTTATGACATGCACAAGGCTACACTCCTAGTAAATTACAGACCTTGAATTACTTCTAGGTCAGTTAACTCAAAACATCATTTTTTCCAAACAACTCATTATCCCTTTCTCCAGTCAAAAAACCTGGTATTAATCCTCACATTCTCAAATTCTGCTTTCAAAACAGTCCATGCTATTTATTAAAGACTAAATTTTATAATAATAATAGGTTTGACATTTTAGCACCTAGTTCAAAAACTGATTCTACTCTCATTTCAACCCAGGAGCATCATTTTGTTCATTAAATTGTCTGCATAATAGAAATTTTGTCATCTAGGGGAAGGTAAAGAACATTTCTGGATTTGATTTTTCTTTTCTTCAGAAAATTATTAAACAATTTTGTAATTCACTGAAGTGTCAGTCTGTCACTTAAGTGATCAATTCAAATGATTATGGTTTTCCAGAAATTTCTATTAAATCATTATTAAAAGAGCTTGAACATTTTTAATGATGGGAATGAAAAAATAATTGAAATAACAAGCTTAGCTTTTCACTAACTAACCAAGAATATGAAAGTATGAAGCATTTTTAAAGAATCTTTGGCTTTTACAGCCTGGTTCCTATTTTGTTGAAGGCAATATGCTATACCGGGACATGAGGAACCATGACCCTCTCTCTTAGATTATCTCTGTTATTTTTCCTTCATTGAACTCCTCCCCTATTACCATGTCCTTGATGTTTAAAACACTGAACTGCTTCCATTTTCTGTGTAATCAGAAACAAGCCTTTTATATGCTGAATTCTGTTTCTGTGGTACTTCTCTGTCCATTTCAACCTTAAGAATGTTAAAGTGTAGTTTTCCCTAATACTCCAGCTGCAGCAGCATTTGGTTAAAATCTCTATTCAAACATTTTCTCCATAGTTCTATAGTTAGCTGGGTATATATTTTCCCTGCTAGACTCTGTCCGTTAAGAATAATATCTGTGATAGAATATAGCAAAAATCCTGGTACATTCTAGGAGATCAAACATATGTCTTAAATAAACGAAGAATGGAACGAATCAAAATATACAAGGGCTGTATGAATGAATAGAAAAAATTCAATTTATATTCTTATTAATAGAAAGAGTAAACATATTGCAAAACTAGCCCATGCCTACTCACTGTTTATAGAGTAGTATACTGATAAACAGAAGACAAATCTCAACAAATGAAAGCAGACAATTAATGGCAACACTTTTAATTAATGCTCTGAAACCATTTGGTGTCAAATTTTGCAACTCAGTAACTCCCTTGCAGTTAGAGTGACTGCATGACATGTTCCAAGCAATCAAATGTCAAGAGAAATATTATGGGTTACTTTTTGGCCAAGATGGTTAAATATCGAGTGTGTTTTCCCTTATTTTTTTCTTTTTCCTACTTCAATGAGGCTAAGAAGGACAGAAAGCTAAGATAGTGAACCATATGATGTAAGAATCTCAGATCCCTGAGTCAGCAGTTGGAGGAAATCTACTCAGGATTTTATATGAATAAACCACATTGGACTTTACAGGAGGGAGAATAAACCTTCATCTTATTAAGCTGTTTGTTGTTTGTTATAGAAGTGAGGGTTAATTACCGTGACAATGTATAAAAATGAATAATCTCAACAACAACGTATAATATAAAAAGCAAATTGCATGATGATACTACATATGAAAATACTAAAGGCATGATAAATAATATTATTTACTTTGTATAGTTATGTAACAAAAACACATAAATATGCAGGAAAAGAGCTCTACAAAATTCAATGTGATGGCTACTTTTAAAGTACTCTGTGTTGTGTTGGAGTACTTTGGAAGTTTCAATTGTATCCGTAATGTTTTGTTTTTATTAAACAAATTCTGAATCAATTTTGACAAAATGTTAGAATTAAATTGAGCTGAGTGTGGAGCTCCTGGATGTTAAGTCACTCTTGGTTGTTGGATTTTTTTTTTCCCCCTCTATTTTGAAATATTTAAGAAGTCAACTTCTAATGATTGGGAGGAGTTTAGATAGAAGTTTATAAATTGTGAGTAGCTGGGGAGGATATTTGTGCATTTTCATCAAACACGTAGAATTAGATTGAAGCACAAATCTTAAAACCTGAAAACCAGAAGTCTTTTTCCTTTGCCAAGAAATGCATTTTACTTAGAGAGTATAAACATATGAGCTGCCCCAGAGTTAGAACAGTTTGGAAAATACAAAGGGAAGCAGGGATTAGTCAAATTCGTAAACCTTACCACAAGCTGGAACATATTCACCATGGAGCACAGGTATGCATGCCCACAAGCAGATCTCCCTGGGAACAGTCTGGTCCCTGCATCTGTTAATTTCTCTGCTTTCCAGTCAAGCATGACCATTTGGCCCTACCTAGGACCTTACTCTCACCATCCCTGCACCTAGTTTTCAGCCCTAGGCAAGCAGTACACAATGCAGACTTCCTCGGCTTGGCCCCACATCCATCTTGCTGCCAGTGTTCTCAGTATCTGCTGCCTAGGCAGTTCACAGCTGGGCTCAGTGCCTATTGCAGCCCCCTTGGTCTAGCTGCAGGCTCATGTGTGTCTGCACAATCAAGCAGGAAAGAAGTACCCTGATTACATCTCCAGATACTGCAGCAGCAATGATAAGGTGAGGTCTTGGGGGCAAAACTGTTGGTTCACAAGTTGGCTCCCTTCCTGGGTAGCAGCAAGATGAACGGAACTCCCCGACTGGCCAGAATCTTAAAAGTTTATACCGAGGGCTTACCTGGGTTCAGTCAGTATTGAGTACAGATGGTCTCAACAACACCTTGCTCTCTTAAGGTTAATGGTTCCTTCTGTGAGGATTGTGGATGGAAGACAATTCCAAAGACCAGGGTGGAGTGAGGAGCCTCTGATTGCCTTGGTCCAGTTCACAGGTCAGCAGGTGGTCATGTCCTCTTGATGACCTCCCTCAACAAATTGGAAAGTCTTTGAAGTTTGTCTCTGGGCCTCCATCATCCTCTTTTGCTAACTTCCCGTACTCAGCTGCATTTAATTTTTCAGGTACCTTGACCTTTGAACTTCATCCACCATTGAAACCGCAAATTGTCTAATGCTCTCATTTTCACTTTGACTAACTTATTCTCACCAGTGTGTTAACTCCCTCATGTTTTAACACTTTTAAGCTTTTTACCTCCAGCTGTAGAGAGACTTTGTCCCCATCAGTGGCAATGAGTTAAAAAAAAAAGGGGTCAGCTTCAAAAATTTAATGTGTTAGTTATTAATATAGCTAACACTTTATTAATGCCCACTATGTTCCAGGCACTCTTTAAATTGTTTTAACATGTATTAACACATTTAACCCTCATGAACAGTTCTATAAAATAAGCACTATCATTGTGCTTGTTTTGCAAATGATGAAAATGGAGCCCAGAGTAGTAAAAAGATGTTTCCAAGGGCAAACAGCTAAGAAATGGGGTGGCCAGAATTAAAAGAGGTCAGAGTCAATAATATCCAGCTTTGAGGAAGAAGATATAGGAACTTTGCTACATATTAAGGGTAATGTGATGATGGCATGGGGGGGCGCCTGGGTGACTCAGTTGGTTAAACATCTGCCTTTAGTTCTGGTCATGATCCTGGGGTCCTGGGATTCAGCCCTGGATCAGGCTCCCTGCTAAGCAGGGTGTCTGCTTCTCCCTCTCCCTCTGCACCTCCCTCCCCACGCCCCGCTCATGTGTGTGCACACATGTTCTCTCTCTCTCTCTCTCTCTCAAATAAATAAATAAAATAAAATATGGTGATGGCATGATCATTTCACCACAATAAATGGTGTCCGGTAAATGAGCCAATATTTCAGCTGATTATAGTTACTTGCACTAATAAGGTTATCTCAGCATTGCTTACCATATTTCCTTCATTAGTACGCAACACCATAATTGCTATGCAATCATTAAAGGAACACCAGAATTGGAAACGAGGAATTGATCTAGGTAATTTTAAAAGTTCTTTCTGCTGTAATACTCTATAAAAGGGTCTAGTTAGTTTTTTGGCTATATCTTATTATGATTTGTTGCTCCAGTAACATGATCATCTAATCACATCCTAAACATTGAAAAAAAAAGAAAAGAAAAGAAAGAGTTAATTCCTAAGGTCCACTGTTTCGTGTCTTAGTTTTGGGCCTTATTCAACTGATTGTGAGCTGAGCTGTGAGTCCCGACACTTGTTGAAATAGTCATTCTATTTCAGACTCCATTGCTAATTCAGTTCTGGAAACAATGATCTGTTAGTCAGCTGAGGTCAAGTGGAAAGGGCTAAGAATAGCAGCGTAGTAGACAACAATGAGGTGGTAAATCATAGAAGATACTGGTAGTGGAAGCAGGCTTTGGGGCAGACATGGGCAGAAAAACAAAACAGATAGGGAGAGGAGGAGATGGACATCAGGAAGTGTAACTGACAAACTGGGATCTGCGAAGACTGATTCCAAGCATCTTAGTGAAATCTAACACCAAGAATAGCACATTCAGGCAGATGATCAGGGCACACCCCTGTGAGGCTGAAGAATAAGCAGCAGTTAAACATCCATGTTGACATATGGAGAGTTTTACCATGGAAATCTGTAAACAGGGGAACTACAACGCAGGAATCTGGAAGCTCTGCATAGGAGGATTCCACCAGCCCTAGGTAAGGAGAAGAACAACAGGACTCAAGTCTAAGTTACCAGAGAGAGAGAGAGAGAGACTGAGTTTCAGGGAGTAAGTCCCAACTGGAGAGGAAGTTCAGAACCATATAAGCTGCAAGAG
Source organism: Zalophus californianus (assembly GCF_009762305.2). Classification (NCBI taxonomy): domain Eukaryota; kingdom Metazoa; phylum Chordata; class Mammalia; order Carnivora; family Otariidae; genus Zalophus; species Zalophus californianus. The sequence goes on along the minus strand of NC_045596.1, from coordinate 38,844,921 downwards.
TAAGTTGAAGTCTAGTCCCAAAATGTTCTAATGGTGCTGCTTAAATGATCTTGCCTTGGACTTTTCCAAATGAGAGATTTTTGACCTTATCAATACTTCCAGACCTAAGCACTTCTTTTTCTTCTAGTTCATCGTTTGAGATACCAACAAGAATTGATTTTTGTTGCAGCCATTATGTCAGAAGCAGGGATATGAACCTGTTGCTTGTGGGGTTCCTGGAAGGGAAATGCCAATGCGGTTCCTGCTACATTGCCTTGTTACTTATCAAAAGGAGGTCAAGACAGTGTGTTCCACTCATTGAGAAAGCTTCCTTGAATATGTACCAAAGCTAAGCCTGGCTGAGAGTGTGGAACAGAACAGCCACATTTACCAAAGATGAGCAGAAGCCTGGTTAAAATGTCAGCTGTGGCAGGAAAGAATTCTTAGTTTATCCGCAAGGGCTTGGACAGCCCATCTAAATGCCTTGTTTTGAAAACTGCTTGACAGAGTTTTTTAAAAGAAAGCTTTCAAAGTACACACATCCATTTTTTTTAAATCTACTGAATTTGGATGAAATCTACAGTTGCTTACTAAATGGGGACCATCACCCTCTCTTGGTTTTACTTTCTTTTTGGTCCAGTTTAGAGACCACCGATCCTGTGCTACATCAACCACTCTGTGGCCAATATGTTATGTTGTTGGTTCATTTGTTCTTCTCCATTGGACCAGCCCTGAAACTTCCACTTCTATAGTTTAATTCCAGAGCACTACTGATGATAATCCTCAATTACATGGATTGGTGGTATGCTTACAGGAATATGACCTCTGACACCATCAGGATCCTCATGGCCCACCCATTTTATATGCCTCTTGTCAATTACCTTAACCATAGTTTGTATAATTGGACTCATTAACTCTCAGGTTCTATTTTTTCTTCTCCTTAAAAAAGTTAAAACTGATACTGCTTTGAACACATATTAAACTTAGTAGATGGTGTTGATTAAAGTGTTGAATGCATTACTTTTAGGTGTTATTCCTTAAAATTGTATGAATAAACCTATAGAGTAAATATTTTATAATACTGGTATTTTAAAAGTTCAGCTGTAAGAAAAAATATTTTGGGATGGCTAGGTGGCTCAGTCGGTTAGGTGTCTGCCTTCAGCTTGGGTCATGATCCTAGGGTCCTGGGATCAAGTCCCACATTGGGCCTCTTGCTCAGTGGGGAGTCTGCTTCTCCCTCTCCCTGCCACTCCCCGTGCTCGTGCTCTCTCTCCCTCTCTGACAAATGCATAAATAAAATCTTAAAAAAAGACAAAATATTTTATTTTTTCCCAAATGATAGTCAATATCAGAAGTTTAAAAATTGTGATTCTTTAGATTCTACCATAAGCTTTCTACTCATTCTTTTTTTTTTTTGTACAATCTCATGGTTTTACTACTTATAATCTCAAATGCTCAAATGTACATTTCAGGTCCAGAACACTGTTCAGAACCAGTGTGACTATATAAATCCGTTGGAATGTCTTCTGGTCACTATCTCCAATTCCCCCTGCCCTCACAGGGGAATTCTGTATTTAAGTGAATGATGCCACAAACGAGCATTGAACCAAAACAAAAATCTGGGTGTCATTTTTTTGTCATCAAATGCAAACAATGCCTATCTTGTCACCTGCATATCTCTCTAGTCTTTCTATTTATTTCCAACCTCTACTTCCCTACTACTATTCTAGTTCAGTCAACCACCCTCACCTGTAATTTGTAAGCACTCCCTAACTGGCCCCCTGACTCTAGACTTTTACTCACTCCAAACCATTCTTTTTTTTAAAACTTATTTTATTTACATTTCATTAGTTAATATATAGTGTATCATTAGTTTCTCATGTAGAGTTCAGTTATTAATCTGTTGCGTATAACACCCAGTGCTCATTTTATCATGTTCCCTCCTTAATGCCCATCACCCAGTTACCCCACCCCCCACCCTCCGCCCCTCCAGCAACCCTCAGTTTGTTTCCTATGATTACGAGTTTCTTATGGCACTCCAAACCATTCTTTACCCAGTCTCACTCCCTTTAACCCCATCACCACAGCTGCAGCCAGAATGACGTTTTTAAAATGCAGACTTGATTATATCAGTCCTAAAATATATATCTTTTAACGTTCTCCCAATGCTTGGTTAGGATAAAAGTGCCTCAGTAGTACAGCTCATGCCTCCCCAAGACCTGAACCCCACCTATGTCCCCGGCCACTTGTTCTGTCTCCCCCTACTTTTCTCCATTCTCTAGAAGATATTCTGGTTATCTATTTGTTATTAACTTCTATTAATTTCACAGTGATCAATTGTTATAATTTCAATCCCTTAGCATTTGTTTTGATCTGCTTTAAAACCCCAGCACGTGGTCACTTGGGAGTAATGTTTCATGTCATTTGAAAAGAATACATATTCTGCAGTTCTCTCAATGTTTCTTACAGTGTTTTTTTAAGCTATGAATTGAGGTGCAAACAAATTCAGAATTTTTATATTATTCTGGTAAGTTTACATCTTTTTTTTAACATGAAACATTCACCTTTCTCTCTCATAATGCTTCTTGCACCTAAAATTACTTTATCTGATAACATGGGGGTACACTTTACCTTAAAATTGTGTATCCTTACATTTAAAGTTAGTCTCTTTTAAGTGATATAAACTGGAACTTTATCTTGTTATTCAGTCTGGCAATCATTATCTTTCAATTGCAATATTTGCTTTCACATTTAATGTAACTATGGGAATATTTGGGTTTAAATCTATCATCTTACTACATTTTCTATTTGTCCCACTTATTCTGTGTTCTTGCTTGGGTTCACATATGGCAGAATTTTGTGTTACAAGCAAAGCAAAATATGTTGAAAACATGTTAGTTATTGAATCTTATGCCAAACCCACATAAAATGTGTTTCAATGCTTGGCTTCTATAATTACTTATTTTAGAAATGGTTTGCTTATAGGATAGACACTTTATCATAATTCAAGTCATTGTAATCAAAAGCAAGTGAAACAATTTGATTTTAGAGTAATTTTGTATTCATGATGTAAGGCAAATTATAGATATAATAAATGTACCAGACTCATAAAAGGAGAGAGTTCTATCTTTATGATTATTATAGGGTATTTTTTGTACATTTTTCCTTTTTTTGTTACTAAGAACTTTGTGGGAATATACACTTTGGAATAATGAAATAATAGCATAAAAATCTCAGTGATGGAGAATCAGAAGACAGGGATTCAAATCCTGAATCTAGTAGTTATTAATTAACTTGTTTGAGCCTCAGTCTCATACTTAAAATTATGTGGCAGAACTAGACGATTTCCCTGGTTTTATTTTGGCTTTGCAATTCTATGATGGAAGTGGGAAATTTAAAAGGTCAATATGGACATTTACTTTCTCTAAAATCTAATTCTGTCCTCACTTTACTGTCTGTTAATCTTGAAATGTCAGAGGTTTCCTTTAGTTTAAATTTCCTAAATAACAATGAATTTCATAGACTAATTCCTTACCTAAATATAAATTGAATGCTTAGAACTTGGGTCTTATAATAATACATAAGGCACCATTTCTACCCTTGAGAAACTCAGACAGGCAGGAAAGAAACCATTCCACAAATGGTCAGCAGATAGGCATCAACAGTCTGTAGGGATGGTTAACAGAACCCTTAGAGAGCACAGGCAAGACTTCTCAAGAGAGACACCATTTAAGCTAAAATTTTAAAGCTATATAAATGTTTGCCAGGTAGATAAAAGTGGAAAAGGGAATTTCTTTGACAGGTGTCGTATGAATATACATGGATGACTGAAAGATTTAGTAAGCACAGAAAAAATGGTTACATCTAATATATCACTAGAAGAAAAAATTGCATTGTCTTTTTCTGTCATAAAGCAAATAGGTGTGATTTGAAAGTCTTATGCTATTTGTAAGTCATTTTTACCAGAGGTTCAACTTTTCTCCATTGTAACTTGTTTCCAAAATAACTTTTTATGATATACTTTTTTATTGTAAGAAAAGTTTCAAATCTTTCTTTGATCTTTATCCTCATGCATTTTTGATATTCATCAATGTTAGATACTGAGGTTCTTCTCTCTATTCTTAAGTAGGATTTTCAGTTCCTTTAACTCTCTTTTAAAATTATGTTTAATGCCACTCCATGCAGTAGCCACCAGATGGTAATGAAGAGCAGTCTGGCTTCATAGTCTTCTGAGGACCAAATATATTACCACTGTGTCCCGTTGAGGCTTCACAGGTTTGTATGGAAAATTCAGTTCTAGACACTGTGCTGGTTTGATAGAAGGCCACTGTAAATCTGTGATATTTTGGCAACTTACTTTGTGTGACCCTGATTTGTGTGTTAAGTTCTGTATCAAGGACTTTAAAATACTAAAAAAGACATGTAAATACATTATATGCTTTTCTTTAAAGGCTTTTGTTATTTAAAAATTTTGAAAGACCAGAATATTTGTGTCTAGAATGATTAGTGAAAATAAATATGTTTTTAGGTTTACTTTTTTCTTCTGTTTATTAATATATTTGAAGTAGGAATCTCTTCATATCAAAGTGAAAAAATTGATAAAATTAAAATATCCAATGCAAATATATGCAATAAAATTACATAAAATAAACAATACATTTCACATCGTTGTTTCTTGGGCTTACTTAATTGCTAAATATGTTAACTCACTATCGTTTTTCCCATGCTTATAAAGCAAAAGGTAGTATTTCTTCAAAGGCTTAACCTTAAAAAAAAAAAAGAGTTTAAAAGTGTTTTCTTTGAATAATTGTACTGCACATAATTTTTTTCATTTTTTTGCTATATTGTTTTGTATTCTCCAAAATTTCTATAATTAGCATGCATTATTTGTCTCATTAAAAAAATCAAAACAATAAGATTTAAATACAGTGATTAATTCAGAACCAAAATAATGGCTCATGTATGTTTGACATTTATAAATGCTCGCATGTCATGAGTCCTTACTTGTGTCACAAAAATCTAAAAAGCATCCTAAAAGTAACAATGTCAGTAAGTTGTAACCTAAGATTCAGGGTTCTGTTATAATTTCATACCACTTTTTTCAGAAGAATTCAGTGGCATTTGAAAGGCAAGAAAACTTTTAACTTTTAAGTGGGCAGAGTAATTAAATTTTACTCATATCCAAAACATTCAGGAAATAGTCTTATATTCTTCTACGACTTGTGTTAGATTTGGGATCTCCGGAGAAACAGAACTAATGGTGAGTAGGGTGGGATTATTCATTTATTTTGGCTTACATAATAATGGAGGCTGGAAGTTCAAGATCTGTAGGATAAGGCAACAGACTGGAAACCTGGAATGAGTTACAGTTTGAGTCTGAAAGTAGGCTGCTGGCAGAATTCCCTCTTCCTATGGGGAGGTCAGTCTTTTTTCTATTATGGCCTTCAACTGGTTGGGTGAGACCCATCCACATTATGGAGGGTAATCTCCTTTACTGAAAGTCTGATTTAAATGTTGACCTCATCTAAAAGATACTTTCACAAAAGCATCTAGAACAATGTTTGACTGAATATCTGTGTAATGTAGCCAAGCCAAGTTGACACATAAAATTAACCATCATACCACTCTTATAAAACGTTGTTTGATTTTTCTATGAAGTATTTCAGGAATACCAAAAAATATATATGATAGCTAGTCTTCCAAGATGGCCATCCAAGAACCATGTCTCCCAGCAATGTTATCTTTGTGTATGTCCTCTGCACGTATCTGGTTTGTTCCTGTCTTGATCCGTAGAAAGCAGTAGTGGAGGCACTCCGTAACTTCCAAGACTTATTATTCTTAAGAAATCTTACAGCTTCAGCGTAATTCTTGAAATGTTTGTTTTGGAGAAGCCAGCTTCATGTTGTCAGGAGTCCAAGCTAATTAAGTGGGAAGTCAGAGATAGAAACAGAAAGAGAGTTAGAGACAGAGAGAGAGACAGAGAGATATCCAGCCAACCTTCCCAACTGTTCCAGAAGTCCCAGCTAAGGGGCCAGTCATGTGAAGCAATAAGCTATCTTCAATGGCCAGCTCAGTCAAACCTTCAGATGACTACTGTGCCAGCCCCATCTACCTGCAACAAGGTGAGGCATCTCTAGGGACAACCACTAGATGAGCCTGGTCAAACCATGGACACAGAGATCATCATAAATTGCTGTCTTAAGCTAGCAAGTTTTGTAATAGTTTGTTATACAGCAGTAGATCTTCAGAACAGTAAAAAAAGTAATATAATGAACACCCAAGTCCCTACCACCAGATTTGTCAATATTTAAGATTTTGTCGTATTTGTTCTATTACTTAAATAATTGAAGTAGCCAATTTCCTTTCCCTATTTCATTCCTCTTTCTTGCTCCCCAGCGATACCCATTAACTTTAATTTGGTGTTTATTTTTTCATGTGGGTTATGTATCACTGCATATATACCCATAAGCAAGTACATTATTTTTCATGTTTTAAATTTTGTATGGGTGATATTTGACTGAACGTATTATTCTGCCACTTGCTTATTTTATTTATCTTACATTCTTGACATATACTTGATTTCCTTAATTTTAATCATTTCATAGTACTCCATTTATACCATAATACAGTGTATCCATTTCCCTGTTAAAGGACATTTAATTTGTTGCTATTTTCCACTATTACAAACAATATACCACTTTTCAGTTGCCTCCTTGCAAATATGTTTGAGAGTTTCTATGGGCTATAAAACAGGCATGAGATGGCATAATCAGGTTCAACTTTAATTATTGCCAAATGGCTTTCCAAGTTAGTTGTATTAGTCCTGTATAACTCTTGAAACAAAACAAAACAACACAGATAGAGAAAGACAAATACTGAATGAATTCCCTGATATGTGGAATCCAAAAAAGCTGAACTCATAGAAACAAAATAGAAAGGTTGTTGCCAGAGGCTGAAGGTGGGGGAAATGGGGTGATGTTGGCCAAAGGGTATAAACTTTCAATTGTTTGTAAGATGAATAAGTTCCAGGGATCTAAAGTATAGCATATTGACTATAATCAACAATTCTGTAATATGTGCTTGAAATTCGCTAAAAGATGAGATCTTTTTTTGTTGTTGTTCTTTTGGTTATTTTTTTTATTTATTTGACAGAGAGAGAGAGAGATTGAGAGCAGAAGCAGGGGGAGCAGGAGAGGGAGAAGCAGGCTCCCGCTGATCAGGGAGCCCATGTGGGGCTCAATCTCAGGACCCTGAGATCGTGACCTGAGCCGAAGGCAGATGCTTAACTTACTGAGCCACCCAGGTGCCCCAAGAGAGTAGATCTTAAGTGTTTTCATCACACATACACAAAAAAGGTAACTATGTGAGGTGATCAATGTATTAACTAACATTGTGGTGATCATTTCAGAATGTATGTATATATCAAATAAAACAACAACAACAAAATTACATTGTATCCAAGTAGTTCTCCAGGGAAATAGAATAAAATCTTGACCTCCCTATTTTTTGGTCCATCATGTACGAATTACTTCGCATATTTAAGCTTCAGTTTATTTATAAAAAGAAAAATAATATCTAACCATAAATATTTTTTCTGACAATTTAAATGAAGTTAGCTATTAATACAGGACAATTGCTATTATTATACTAAAGATTATCATCATCATCATCATTATTACTACTGATATAAGCATGTCAAAAATGCCTTTATGGCTTAATGAATGTTAAAACTCACTGCATGTATATTACTCTAATTTTGTTTTAAATATAGTTGAAGGAAGATCACCATGGTTATGCACTAAATTGTGCCTCCCTTCCCAACCAAAATCTTAAGTTGAAGTCATAACTCCCAGAACCTCGGAATGTGACTGTATTTGGAAATAGGGATTTTTAAAAGGTCATTAAGTTGAAATGAGGATTTTAGGGTGAACCCTGATCCACCAGGACTGGTGTCCTTTTAAGGAAACTTGAACACAAACATGCATGCATACAGAGAAAAGACCATGAGAAGACAGAGTGAGAAGAGTGCCATCAATAAGCCTAGGAAACAGGCCTCAGAAAAAGCAACCAGCTGACACCTTGATCCTGGACTTCTAGCCTCCAGTGTGAGAAAATTAACTTAGAGTGTTTAAGGGGAAAAAAATTATTTGTCATAAGATAGACACTTGGCAGCAAATTTAACAAGTTTAATTTGGGGCACTATTGATAACCCATGAATTTCCCTTCCTAATCATTACTATTAGATGCTAAAAAAAAATCTGTCACTTGATAGTAGTATTTTTTTTTTCCAGAAACTTTGAAAATACACACACGTACACAAATACAATTAAGGGAAATAATTACTGGAAACAAAGAAAAACAGGTTGAATTCTTTCAAATTCATTTCATCACCACCCCAAATTTTTGTGTACCAAGCTAGTTGGGTGTTTGATAAATTGACAATAGATGCCTTCAATAAGGGCCTTCAAGGGAGACTCAAGATCTACATAATAGTCTATGGAAACTGGCAATGAATAAGGTTATCAAACGGGATAGAGATGTTTTTACACTTTAGTTACAAATGTTTTTCCCCTGTTTGATTGATTGTTCTATTATCTATGTCATCTTTTATATTAAAACACTAGCTTGTACTACAGTTGTCCATAGCCTTTGAAAATCTGATGAAAGTTATGAAAAGCCTCACAGAAAAATGCACATTGTTACCTGAATATAAAGTTTTGTATTAATTTTTAGGGCATTTCAGAGGCATGTGGACTCTGAAGTGCCCATCCTAAGAGTTCAGGAGTAGGGCAATCTATGTTATTTGCATCCCACCATATCAGAGATAAGCCTTTGTGATAAATTTATAATATGTGGCTGGCTTAACACGATGATGTTTGGGGGTTGTGCACTTGAACCCAATTCAAATTCTATTAAACAGAGCAATGAGAAACTTTTATTAACCTTAAATAAGGAAAACAAACTGAAGGTTGCTGGAGTGGTGGGGGGTGGGAGGGATGGGGTGGCTGGGTGATAGACATTGGGGAGGGTATGTGCTATGGTGAGCGCTGTGAATTGTACAAGAGTGCTGAATCACAGATCTGTACCTCTGAAACAAATAATACATTATATGTTAAAAAGAAGAAGAAGAAGAAGAAGATAGCAGGAGGGAAGAATGAAGGGGGGGAATCGGAGGGGGAGACGAACCATGAGAGACTATGGACTCTGAGAAACAAACTGAAGGTTCTAGAGGGGAGGAGGGTGGGGGGATGGGTTAGCCTGGTGATGGGTATTAAAGAGGGCACGTACTGCATGGAGCACTGGGTGTTACACGCAAACAATGAATCATGGAACACTACATCAAAAACTAATGATGTAATGTATGGTGATTAGCATAACATAATAAAATGAAAATAAATAAATAAAGAAATAATAGGTATCATTTTAACACATTCATATTTCTGCACAGTTATATACAGGCAATCAGAAGAAATCACTGACAATCTGAGTCGTAATGGATGGAAGTTTATATAAAAAATAATAGCATACTTAATGATATTTGTAACTTCAGTAAGTTGTATTTTTTTTTATGTTGGAGTTACTTTAAATTCATAGTAACAAAAATACATTTTTAAAGATTTCAGACAGTAACACCCAACATATAACTTCTTTTTCTTATTATTATTTTGTTATGTTAATCACCATACATTACATCATTAGTTTTTGATGTAGTGTTCCATGATGCATTGTTTGCGTATAACACCCAGTGCTCCATGCAGAACGTACCCTCTTTAATACCGATCACGAGGCTAACCCATCCTCCCACCCCCCTCCCCTCTAGAACCCTCAGTTTGTTTTTCAGTGTCCATCATCTCTCATGGTTCATCTCCCCCTCCGATTTCCCCCCTTCATTCTTCCCCTCCTGCTATCTTCTTTTTTTTTAACATATAATGTATTATTTGTTTCAGAGGTACAGATCTGTGATTCAGCAGTCTTGTACAATTCACAGCACTCACCATAGCACATACCCTCCCCAATGTCTATCACCCAGCACCCCATCCCTCCCACCCTCCACCACTCCAGCAACCCTCAGTTTGTTTCCTGAGATTAAGAATTCCTCATATCAGTGAGATCATATGATATATGTCTTTCTCTGATTGACTTATTTCGCTCAGCGTAACACCCTCCAGTTCTATCCACGTTGTTGCGAATGGCAAGATTTCATTCCTTTTGATGGCTGCATAATATTCCATTGTGTGTGTGTGTGTGTGTGTGTGTGTGTGTGTATATATATATATATATATATATATATATATATATATATATATACCACATCTTCTTTATCCATTCATTTGTCAATGGACACTTTGGCTCTGTCCATAGTTTGGCTATTGTGGACATTGCTGCTATAAACATCGGGGTGCACGTACCCCTTTGGATCCCTACATTTGTATCTTTGGGGTAAATACCCAGTAGTGCAATTGCTGGGTCGTATGGTAGCTCCATTTTCAACTTTTTGAGGAACCTCCATACTGTTTTCCAGAGTGGTTGCACCAGCTTGCATTCCCACCAACAGTGTAGGAGGGTTCCCCTTTCTCCGCATCCCTGCCAACATCTGTCGTTTCCTGACTTGTTAATTTTAGCCATTCTGAGGGGTGTGAGGTGGTATCTCATTGAGGTTTTGATTTGGATTTCCCTGATGCTGAGTGCTGCTGAGCACTTTTTCATGTGTCTCCAACATATAACTTCTTTAAGTAATATCAAGCATAACATAAATGAAAGGCTGTGAAATAAAATAAAATGATATATCTCTACTATTATCTTCAGTTTTCCTTACATACTATACACCAGTTAACAAAAGTATAATTGGAAGTAGCCACACTGAAAGGTGGAATCTTCTCTTTATACCTTTGAAGGTATTAGTTTCACATATTTAAAATTAGAATTTTAAAAATAATTTTTTTAAAGATTTTTATTTATTTATTTGACAGAGACAGAGAGAGACACAGCGAGAGAGGGAACACAAGCAGGGGGAGTGGGAGAGGGAGAAGCAGGCTTCCCGCTGAGCAGGGAGCCGGATGCGGGGCTCGATCCCAGGACCCTGGGATCATGACCTGAGCCGAAGGCAGACGCTTAATGACTGAGCCACCCAGGCGCCCCAGAATTTTAAAAATAATTTATCTTTAACAATAATTAAACCTCTTTTCCCAAAGCCATTATTTTTTTGTGTGTATATATATATATATATATATATATATATATATAGGAGGTATTTGTATATATATTATATATACATATATAATATTTTAAATGGATATTGTAAGAAAAATAGAAAATTCTGATTTGGGTTCTAGCAGGTATAGGAAAGCATTAAGACTGGAGAAATAATATATGTGATATAATAATAATGTGATGTATTATCAGCTTTTCTGTGGAGAATTATGAAAACAAATGCTTTCATGGCATATATGGGAGTACACTAATATTTTCACTTTTTTTTTTTCCCTAAGAGAGTAAGCTTGAATTTCATCCAAATTAATTAGGATGGATCTGGGAGTAAGCAATTATTAATTTGTTTAATTGTTCATTCAATAAATATTTATTATCTTTGTACTATGTGCCATGTATTATAATAAGAGAAAAAATAAATACAGATAAATAATAATTATCCAGCTGAGACCCTCAAGGGATCTTTTAGAGAAGAATGATACCTATGGGATTAAGATGAAGTGTAATAGACACTATGAAGGAAACAATATAGAATATCATGGAAGTACATACCTCTGCTATTATGTACTTCTGGCATTCAGAAAGGTTTCCCCTTTGCAAAGAAAATTTTAATCAGGATATTGAAACAAACAAGCCAAAATAAACAAAACCCTAAAATTCCCTTGGTTTGACTGTTTTCATATCAAATCAGCCCACCAGTCGACAAAATTTGAACAAACCATGGAAGTTCTAAACAGAATATAGTTATTGGTGGTGATAGTTTCCAGGGAAACTTTTGGAAATTACTTAGGTCATTGGTCCATCATATGCAACTTTCCACATGCATCACTATTAATGTGAAAGACACCTTTCCCCCAGAAAACCAATAATTAATGTTTTAAAAAGGTCTATTGAAAGTGCTTATCTCTGTTCAACAAAACGCTAAAGATGTAGTGTTTAGTGTTTCCTTTCAATTCATTAGTGAACTAAGAGGTGTTCCCCTTCATTTTGTCTTCCCATCCCTCTCCACCCCTCCAAACACACCTCACATTTTGTCTTTCTTCTGTCTCTCTCCTCTCTCTCTCCCCAGCCAACCTTTCCTTCTTCCTAAAGTGGTCAACCTTTGGAAGTCAGTGAGCTCTATTATAAAAGAGCGTCCAGTGTCACAAAAGGAGAAAGGGATTTTGACCAGATGTCCCTTGCCTTCACCTTCCCTCTCCTCTCCAGCAATGGATGGAGCAGCAAAGCTGAGAGTGTGTGCCAGGTAGGAACGAGTATAGTAAATGAATTTGGTATCTTTACAGCAACAGCTTGGCAAATGCGTTGAGTACAGAATGAAGCTCAAGGCCACATTCTAAGTTTGGCGAGAGTCTGTCCAGTGAATTGCAGCCCCTCTTAGGAGGAAGAATCTTCTTTGTTTTCCCGCCCCCCCCCCCCGCACACCTCCCCCTCCCCAAGCACCTGAAGGGAAGAGTCCCAAAATTTGTTTCTGTCCATACTTGATCCCTGGTCCTCACCACGGTCTCCCATCCCCATGCCCAGCCATTCCAGTCATCCAGCTCCTTCTCCACCTCCAGTCTTGAAAATGGGTACAAAACAGGTCCTCGAACAACCAGCCTAAGGAGAGAGGAACTTCATTGGTGAAATCCAAATCCCAGCAGGAAGGAGGGGGGGTCAGGAGGGAAAAAAGTGAAGGCAAAGCAATGCTGTGGGCAGGGACCCACTGGGGTTGGGGATGGCGGTCGTGGAGGGGGGGCAGAGTTAAAGGTTGGAAAGAACTTGCTCAGCCTTTCGGTGCAAGCGCGCCAATGTTAACCTCGGAAGCCTCACGGTGCGGGCACGAAAGGGTGTTGAGCGGTATACATAGCTCTCCATACACATTGGGAGCTCAGCGAGAAAAGGAGGGGGCGATGGAAGGCAGGTTCCGCCTCCCCCTGGCCCGCGTGCACACAAGCGCCCACCGCGGCTCGGGCTGGCTGAGCGCGGGCGAGTGTGAGCGCGGGCGAGTGTGAGCGCGAGTGTGCGCACGCCGCGGAGAGCCTCTGCCCTCGCCTCGCACCCTGCTCAGGGCATCTTGAGAGCCTGGAAACGTGAACAGGCTTAAAGTATGGCATGTTGCAAAGATGGTTTCTGCCAAGAAGGTACCCGCGATCGCTACGTCCTCCCGGGTCAGTTTCGCCCTCCTGCACTTCCTGTGCCTGGCGGCTTGGTGAGTTCCCCGGGGTCCTGAGGGACAAGGGTGGAGAAGTGGCCAGCTCCGGGCCCCCGCCGGCCGCGGCCCCTCCCGGGGCAAACCAGACCCTCCTGTCTCCGCTGTAAGGTCAGGGGCCGCACCTGGGCTTTTCTGTGACGGAGTAGACGCGGAAAGCAGAAGGGGCACCCGGTGCAAGAAGAGTATGGGTATTGGGCTGCGTGTGCACAGGGTGCGCCTTTCCTGACCATTTCTCTATCCCCCATCCTTCAGACCTGCCTCCTTCTGCTTGGGGCAAGAGACTCTTTCCCTAGAAGATAAACCTGTTTCCACCTGTTTTGTGATTGATTCTTAAAACAACCCCTTCTGCCGTTTTTTGTTTTTTTGTTTGGTTTTGTCTTTTTTTTTTTTTTTTTTTTTTTGCATTCGCAGTTTAAACGAATCCCCAGGACAGAACCAAAAAGAGGAGAAATTATGCCCGGAAAATTTTACCCGCATCCTGGACAGCTTACTCGATGGTTATGACAACAGGCTGCGTCCTGGATTTGGGGGTATGAACGATTTCAAATGCTCAAGTGTGTCCTGTCTGTCCCTCTCTCCGTCTGCCTGTCTGTGTATCATTAGGTATGCTTCGAGTGGAAAAATGAAAAATCTTTCTCTCAATCTCTCTCCCTCTCTCTCTCCCTCCCCCCTCCTTTGATGAGACCTCTGACAAGAAGACCGCCCCCACCAGTACTTTCCCATCTCCCTGCCGACTCAGAAGCTTTGCCTCTCCCCCACACTAATTACCTTCCGGGACCTGACTACTGGGTGGGGGAGGTTGGAGGGAAAGAATCAAAAATGGGAACTTGGGGCTCGGTTGCCCAGCTGCGCCCTGAGAGTGGACTTCCCCTGCACCTGGCCACTTTGCTCAGAGCAGGTTGCACTTGAGGCAACTGATCCTAAGTCCCTTGTCCTCCCACGTGGTATCTGTCCTTTTGCCAAAACCTCGACACTGTGTTCTACCTAGGACATGAATCTGGGGCATGAAGCTGCCTGCTCTGCTAGAGAACCCAGTCCTTTCCTGTTCTCTTCCACAGTGGGATGAATTTTTACTTTATTTGGGGAGATGGCATTTACCTCCTTCCTAAGACTTTGGAGTCAGAGGTGTTTCAGCTTTATTTCTTCCTTAAGTATTTATAATGACTATAATAGAGGCACATCCATTAGCAGTACTGTTGCTATTTTGCATATTCATATTCCCTTTGCTTATATAATGAGAATTTATGTGGCAAGCATTGTGCTAGGCACCATGTTCGCAGAATCTCAAGATATAATTCCTACCCTCAAACACCCGCTCAGTCCATTTCAGAGAGAACACATGACTTCACCCCAAGTGTCAGCTCAGGTCTTCTGACTACCAAGTCCATGTTCTTTCCAGCTACACTGAGCTAGTTATCCACTGGGAAACGAGTTGAACAAGATGCAGGCTCTATCTTAAAGGAATCTCTAGTCATAGTAGTAGTAACAAGAATAACCACTAATATTTTATTTATTTATTTGAATTTTCATATATACCAGGGGTTTTATAGCCATTACTGAGAGTAAGCTCTTACTATCCCCATTTTACAGATGAAGAAATTGAGGCTTGGGAAGTTAAGTAATCAGTTCGAGTTCACAGTTGGTAAGTGGCATGGGCAGGATGTGAAACCAGGTCAGGTTGTATATTTCAGAGACAAACCCATGAAGACCGAGAGGACATCAGATGCTATGTGGCGAGCATCACATGATATTAGCAGCGCAGGGCACGTTAAGCTTCCTATTGAGAGCGTATAGGAGATAGGAGGAGGAGAGCATGGAGAAAGGGAGAGGGAGCAAGACAGTCCCGTGAAAGAGGGCAGAATTAGACATGGTCTCAAGTTTGAAAGAATTATCAGAAGTAAAATAGACTTGGAGGAGAGAGTGGAACTGGATGATTTTTTGGAGTCTGATTAGTCTGGTTCTTCTCATTTAACAAATGAGGACACTGAAGATTAGAAATGGAAAGTCATTTATACAGGAACACATAGCATATTAATGGTTGGCTGGAATCAGGTCTTCTGATTCCAACTTTTCTTCTGGATTTTATTGAGAAGGTTATAGGGGGTCATTGAGGGTGTTAATTGAGTTTTTGCATGTTGACAGTGATAAATCTGGATGAGAAGGATGAAAGATTCTCCTAGTTCTTCTCACATTGCCTCTCCAGCAGTAGGATGCTCAGCACGGCATTTGCCTTCATGCGAATCTGAAAAGAGGTTTCCTTGCAGAAGTGAATCATTTATCAATGCACGATCTTTCACAAGTGACTGGGAAATTATCACTTTATATCCAAAAAAAGAATTCTGTGGAGAATATTTCAGATGATGTGATATCATTGAAGACCATATTATATCAATAAAAGAGAACTTATCTGCCCATAAAGGTTTTAAACATGACATTTTAAGTAAGGAAAAAAATAACAAAAATATCAAATCACGTGAGTTTAAATATTTATTAGAGCATTGATATACCTGAACATAAATTAAGGTGAAAAATTATAACTGAGATGATATGGTTTTATTATTAAATGATGAAAGTTAAAATAATATCTGCCCAGGTGGTTACAATACAAATATAACTCAAAAAGAAGAGGGAATCCATTGCAGATGCATCCTTTATACCAACTACCCTCTCCCATAATATTATATAGACAGTAAAATGAATGAAATCCATCCATGTAAGCCATTACTAGATTTTGGCTAGCTGCAGTACTGCTGAAATGTCTCAAAGGCATTATTAGTCATACTACTTGTCACTGCCAAGTGATCTGCATTACCCACCTGGAGATACTTTTATAGCTTTTTGGGAAGACGTTGAATTCACCTTACTTCAAGTGTTAGCAGTTGCTTAATCATTAAAAATTTACTATATCACACAATTTTTTTTGGCTATGCTCATAAATATTTGTGGTAAAGGTGATTCGTTTTTTAGGAATGGGTCATTCTCTGTAAATGCATAGCATACCAAATGTGACAGGGGGACTAGTAATTCTCACCTGCAGAAACCATGCAATCTGTTTACAGGATGTTATAAATGAGCATCACTGAAAATAATAAGAAAACTCATTCTTAGCACAGACTCTTGGATACCACAAGTTTGGTCCCTTCTTGACATTTCAATACTTTGTGGAAAGTTTGGTATTTTAAAAATAAAATGAAAACAATTCAGATTTTGACCAGTATGCTATAAATACAGATTTACTTCCTGGTTCCTTTAATCCTACTTCTGCTCTTTGTAGAGCATTTACTTTATATCTGTTTATACAACTTAGCTGTGTTCCATTTAAAATAAAGCTAAAAGCAAAGATTTGAATTGAAATTGGATGGTTTGTGATTGCTCAGTAGGCCGGCAGGGGTTGGAATAGATTTGGAAACTAAATTACATATTTTTAACTCCGCCGCACAGCTTGCAACAGGGAAGGAAAAGGAACTGAAATCGTTCTCTTCTTTTCATCCCTCCAGGGTCTCCTCTCCCTTGTCTCCCACGTTCTCCCATTGGAGAAGAAAAGGGGAAAAGGTGAGAAGAGAAGGAAGGAAGCATGGTGAGAGAAGCCAGATTGGGTCTTTTGAAGGGTATAGTTCTTTTGGCCTCTGACAAATCAGTCTGCTGTCATCCTGAAGTAGCTTGCACCTTCAGAAGTGGCATACAAGTGAGCCCTTCCACAAAGGAGCTAGAAAATCATTCCCCTGTACTCTTAGCCACTTTCAACACTGTTCTACATCATCTTAAAAATGCATAGCTAAGGTATTAACCACCAGGAGATAGCTTAGGAAGCCAGCCCTTCACCACTTGCATTTATTGAAGGATTATGCAACCCTTGTACATTTCAATCTTTTGAGGCACATGAGCTAGAATAATAAATACTTCAAGTAATGATAATTGCCTTAGATCATCTTCCACAACCTCCCTGAAATGGGAACAGACCATTAGGTCAGTTTTGCAAGGTTGCTCGCCACCATAGCCGGGACTTCACATTAGTGGTGTCCTCTACAGTTTGGAAACCTTTTTGCATACAATGTTTAATAAGATTCTCATAACAACACGAAGAGATAAGCAAGGTGGGCATCATCCCTATGTTAGAGGGGAGGCTGAGAAAAGTTCCAATGAATTGCTCAAGAACTCTAAAACTACTAATAGGCAACTAATAGACTAGGCAGCTGGTCTGTTGCTACATCCACTTCTAAAGTTTTCTTACATCCTTCTGTTAACCAAGAGTGAAATTTTCATTATCATACCTTCTTGTTCCTAAGTAGGTTATTAAAATAAGCAAAACTACATTTCCCCCAAAGGAGTGAAATAACGCTTATTCTAAAGCTTTAATAACATTTTAAAATGGAAAAGCAAATATGGAGGAATATATACACTTAGGTAAATTTGGAATAATTTTCCCACACAAATAAAAATATCCTTGCAAAATTTTCAAATGATCTATATCCTAACCTAAAATTACATTAATGCACTAACCATGTGCTAGCCTTATTAACTGAATGTCTACAGAGAATAGATTTTTTAAAATATGTAGACAAAAAGAACACAAGTCCACAGGGCAACGGAAAAATAAAGCTTCATTCTCTTTTGATTCGTCACTGTCATTTATGCATTCATTTATTGAACCAACAGATATGGATACCACTATGTATCGGGAACAATGTGAGGTTGTAAAGATATTCTGAATCAGACACAGGCCCTTGTGAACTTTACAGCTAAGCAGTGTAGAGAGATACAAATAACAAAGAAACAAATAACAAAATATTAAAGATAATGCTGTGGAACAATCTAATAACATGCTAAAATAGAGAAAACTGAGTAAAGGATCTATTTCAGATACGGTGGTGAAGAAAATCTTGTCAGTTGAGCCCTAAAGGGGACAGATATGGAAAAGGTAAGCAAAAATTGTTCTCAGGCAGGAAAAAAATAAAAAGAAAAAGCAAGTTTAAGGGTTCTAAGGTAGATGGTAAGTTAGTGTGATTCAGACAGTGAAGGGAGTCTGGTGAAAGGAATTCTGGGAAGGTAGTAAGAAAACAAGAGGAAGGATCTCACAGGACTAGCCTCTTGTGGTAAGCGGAGGCCAGAGCAGTCAGGGCCTTTTGTAATTTTAGTGAACCTGGAAGCCATCGGAGGTTTTTTAGGTGGGGGCAATGACTTGGTGTGACTCAGATTGTAACGTGATCCCTTTGGCCGCTGCATAATAAAAAGAAAGACTTAGATATAGGGGTTGAGCCATATTGGAAGCAAGGAGACCAACGAAAAAGTTTTTTCTGGGGTGGGGGGGTTCTCTTCATTAAGTTAATGGTGCTTGTTATAAGGTGGTAAATGTAGTAAAGACAGATTTAAGTGGAAAAATTGAGATATAATTTGGAGGTATAATTCAACAAAAAATTGGTGATGGATTTCATATGGGTGGTAAAGGAAAGGGAGAAGTAAAACATGACTCCTGGATTTTTATTTTGAGAAAATGGGTAGAGGATGGCTCTCTTTAAATTAGAGAGAAGGGGAGGGAGGGAGAAGAGAGAGGGGGTGAAATCAAGAAGTCAGGTGCGGAGATGTTAAGAGTGTTAAAATACACATATGGAGTCCTTTTGGTTGTACATACTTGCATATCAGACAAGAGTTTTATCTGGAGATATACAAGAGAGTCACCAGCATATAACGCTATGAGAATGAGAATAGATGCCTAGAGAAGAGTATAGAAAGGGCAAGGAGCCCAGAGCCAAGCCTCAAGGAACACTAACAACTGAGGAAGGGCAGAAAATGTAGAATTGTCAGAGGAGGATGACTGTGATATAGGTGGGCACTCGGAGCGTGTGAAGTTCTAGAAGTCAAGAGAGTGGAATGTCTTAGGAAGGAGGGATGAGAAGCCTCTCAAATTCTTCTAAGATTAAGTTATATAAGGCTGGCCACGTGGAGATGTTTCATTTCATTCACTTTTCATCAACTCTTTATTAATCATATAATATGTGCCAGGCACTATTCTAGGATGGCGCCGGGAAGTGCATTAGTAAACAAAAGAGATGCCGTTCCCTGCCTTCGTGAGCTGACAATTTAGTGAAAGACAGGAAATGAGCAACAAAGATAAGTAAAATATAGAGTGTCAGAAGTCGATAACTGCTATGGAGTAATAAAAAGCAGGGGAGGGGTTGCGCTTTTAACAAAAGCAGTAGGACAAACTTAAATGAGGAGGTGATATTTAGAACAATGATCCTAAGTCGGTAAAAGCAGAAGCCACATTTGGGTTAGAAGAGACTCTATGTGTGAAAGTGCCAAGCATGGAAGTCAGTGTCACTGCAGTCAAGCTTAACAGGACTGAGGGGTAGGAAGGGGTTCATCTGATACAAAGATGAGGTTGTGTAAAGCTTTGCAAGTTGGCGAAGACTTTGCTGTTACTCTGAGTCAGATCACAAGTGATTAGAGGGATTCCAACAGGGGCAAACCCCGAACGGCCTAATTTTCAGAGACTCACCTTTGTTGCCGTAGTGACAAAAGGCACTCAGGATCAAGGGCAAATGCAGGAAGGTTTTCACAATTAACTAGGCAAGAGATAATGGACGTCTTGACCAAGCTGGAGGCGCGAAGCTTGTAAAGTTGGAAGAAATGATCATGTTTTGGCTATGTTTCAAAGCGCTAGTCCACTAATGACAACTAGAATGTGGAGTGTGAGAAAAAGGGAGGTGTCTGATTCCAAAGTTTTTGACTTGAACACCTAGAAAAATAGAGTTGCCAACACTATGGCAGAAGCAGATTAGAGGTGTGGATGAACAATTTGTTGTTAAGTTTGGGTTGCCTATTGGACATTAAGTGGAGATGAATCTGGAAAGCAGGGATGATTGGTAGGTCAATATATATGGTACTTAAAGCCATAAGACTACAGGGACCATCAAGAGATTAAGGATGATATAGAAGAGGTACAGGTATAGAATTCTGAAGTCTCCAGTGTTAAGAGGTGGGGAGTTGGCAAGAATCTCTGTCCCAGGAAGACTGAGGAGTGGCCTTAGAAGTAGGAGGAAAATCTCAGGGTATGCATACTGGATGGTAAGTAAAAAGAGGAGGTGGGATTGATCATTTACTTCTTAATGTTGCTGACAGATTGAGAAAGATAAGAACATAAAATTCAGCACTACATTTATTTAATTTATTTTTTTTAAGATTTTCATCACTACATTTAGTAATATCTACCTCTTCAGTGATTTTGACAGAGCAACTTTGGTGGTGTGATGGGTATGAAAGTCTGATTGGGGGGAGGAGTCTCTGGATGTTTGTACAGGGGAGCAGAGAAATGGGGTGCTGAGTGGAAGGAGAAGTCAGATCAAGAAAGCTTCTTTAAAAATGAGAGAAATTAAATTATTTTTTAAAGTCTGTGGAAACAATGCTATAGATAGGGAAAACTAAAGATACTGACGAAAGGAATTTTAGTGGCTCCTGAGCATGAAAAGCAAGTTACAATAGATGACAGAGTGAATAGAAAAGGAAGAATTAGAAGCAATGTGTATGGATTTTTTTTTCCCCAGAAGTTCAAAATGTGAAAGGGAAGAGAAAGAGGGAACGTTGCCTTCTTTTAAGATTAGAAATATCAGAATACATCTGGAATAATCTAGTAGGGGATAATATAATATTACAGTGGAGGGAAGGGATAACTGAGAGAAAGGTGCCTTGAGAAGGTAAGAGACTACAGAACCCAGAACACGAATTTTCTTTGTTATTTTCTCGGTTTAGCAAAAAAGATGTACCGCCACTATCATATATTTGCATTTTCTTTAGGGCAAGTGTATTTCGTGTTTCCCCAGACAGGCATTGTAAAATCTAGATATAGGCTATCAGTAACTTTATGGAGATTTAGATAATATTTCAGTGGGTTGTTAGTTTTCTTTTGGGTGAAAAATACGTCAACTTGCATTATATTACTTTCTAAGCCTTTTTATTGTATTTCTTTTTTTAAAAGCCTCTTGTGTACAGAATTGGATTCTGAATTAATAATACTTGTTTAACAATTACTCTCATTATTGCTCCACATGTAACCTTCTTTTTATCCGCCCACCCACCCATCTATTCATTCATTCATTGTAATATCATAAACATAGCAGTTCAATCATTAAACTGCACAACCGTGACAACTTTCATCCTGCTAGGGAGTCTCCCTCACCCTCTCTTCCTGTCTGCCCCACCCACAGAAACCACTATTCTGAGTCCTTTTTAAATGATTTCATAGTTTTCCTTTGAATATTATTTTAGCTCAACTTTATTTTTTTAAAATTTCAATTACAAAAATTTAATGATTTTGAACATGTTACATATTAGCTTTTGGTGTTTTTTTTCCCCACTTAATTGTGTATTGCTAAGATTCATTCTTGCTGTTGCAATATTGCTATAGATCATTCATTTGACTGCTGTGTGATATTTCCACTTCATAGGAACCAGTTTATTCATCTTCTCTGTTGGCAGTAGGCATTTTGCTTATTTCCAAGATTGTGTTGCTGTGAATATTCTGGCCCAAATTTCCTGCTGTAAATGTGCAAAAGTTTCTTTTGCATATATATCCAGGAATGGATTTTTCTGGATCTTAGTGTAAGTGGGAGTTCAACTTGATGAGATAATGCCAAACTGTTTTCTGTGGTGGTTTTACAAATTCAAACTCTCATTTACAATGAATATGAGATTCAGGATCCACAAAACCTTCAACCATATACATATACATACATATATATGGAATATATGGATATATATATATATGGATATATACATACATATATATGTATGTATATGTGTATGGAATACTTGAAATGGCATTTGATTGTGAAATAATTAGAATTTTCTGATTTCTAATGTGTTCGAACATCTTTTCAAACCTTTATTGCCTACAAGAATTTTCGTTCTGTGAAGAGCATTTTCATCTTTTGCCCATATTTCATTGTTTTTTTAAAACACTCTTCTTAGGTATTTAACTATTTTAATCATTTAAAAGGTTGACCTGGATTGATAGAAGGATCCTAGGACATAGGAAGCGCTAATCTTTAATGTCATCTAAGTAAAACTTGATAGCTCTCTGTTTTCTCTGTGATGTCAATGGATATCTCTTCTCTGTTTACTCTGTAAGAAGGCTAGCATTTCTGTGTTTTTTTTTATGACAAACAAAATTAGATATTTCTTCAAATATATCACTCAAGATTCTTTGTTGTTATTTATGTCCTCAGTACTTTAAGCCTCTTGATTTTTATAAACAATGTGTTTTGTAAGATGTAGCTGGATGCATGAATTTAGGTGGCTGAAAAACCAGAAACATGTCCTCAAGTGGGTAGCTGGGGACACACTATGAAAAAGGATTGACATGTTTCAGTATCAGCAAAACATCTGAGGTCTTTCTCCTGGTGTTACAGCAAATTGGACACTCTTATTGGAGAAGAAATTAAATCATTATATCTTTTGACCAGGTCTATACAGCTGAAGTAAAGTTAGCAGTGGAAAATCATCTGATACACTGTTAATAGTTCTCCTACTTTCCACCCAAGTTAGATTCGTTAATAAGATGGGAATATTCCTCTGAATTTCATCTTGGTAGTCTTGGCTCTGTCTTTCAAACACTACTGAAAGTCACTTTTTTTTTTGCCTTGCAAAATGCCAACTACGTTTTGGGGATTAAGAAACATTTCCCTATTACCAAAGAAGTAGTATTTTTAAAATAAAATATGTCTTTGATGTTACACAAATGCATATAACATTATGAGAAGTCCTTCCAAGCCCAAAATTATCTGGTTTCTATGTAATTATGCTCTTAGTAAGGTTGATTTGAACGTCCTAAACAGTAGCATTAGAGGAAGCATCTCTAAGAATTATTCTTAATTACATAGCGACCATTATTCATAGAAAACTGATTTATTGAAAACCTATTACATTTAAGGCTTGAGATTAGTTCTGGGAAAGGATACAAATATAAGTAAGACACATTTTCTGCTTTAATCAGGAAATATTTTTAGCTTAGCTGGTGTAACGAATGAATCCAAGTAATTTTTCTTTTGGGGAAGTTTTTAAATCACTAGTGAGATGCTATTAAGAACACAAACACATAGTTATTCACCCCCTAGTATGTGCAAAGCATGGGAACTTCAAAGAGGATTAAGATTTCATCTTTGCTGTTAAGGGAAGAAAGACAGACTCAAACAGGCTATGATAAGATAAGAGCAAAGGCAAGGAAAGTGCTGCAAGAACATAGCTCAGAAACTTTGCATAAACAAAATTTAAGAAGTTTACATACGGCATGTTATGTAGTAGATAGAAAATTATATAAGCAGTTAATTATTGATTTATTATTTAATGATATCATTAGCATAGTAAAGCTAGAACTTACTTGAGGGAGTTATAATTCTGGCTCTGGCATATGATAGTTAAACTCTGTGAGCTCAGCTTCCAGATCCATAAAATTCTCATGATAGTATCACCCTCGGAGGGTGTTGTGAGAATTAAATGAAATAGTGTATGGAAAGAGGCTAGTATCCTGCCTGGCACATGGGAGGCCTTCAATAAATAGAATTATTATATCTCTGCTCTTTGCTTTTTGGGAAAAAAACCTGTTCCCTGTGAGCAGTGACACACCAGCATGCCCCTTGATCTGTGAACACGCCATCCCCACTGCTGCATTCCCAGTAGGCCATCATCATTTCTCAACTTGGCTGGTATGGCGGCCTTTTATAAGAGCCCTTCCTCTACACTTGCTTCTCTATAATTTACGGTCCATACAACTGCCAGAGTGATTTTATAAAATATATAATTCAGATCATATAATTTCCTTACTTCAAACTCTTGATGGTCTTCCAATGATTAAGGGATAGAAATCAAACTTCCTCACAGCCTAAGGCAGAGCTGTACAGAATATCAGAGGGAGAAAACTTTGGGAAAGAACAGAGGAAAATTGTTTCTTTTGTATTTCTGTATTGTTTTGTTTGGCGGCCATAACAAAATACCACAGACGGAGCAGCTTAAACAACAGCAAGATCAAGGTGTCAGTAGGCTTGGTTTCTTCTAAGTCCCCTTTCCTTCTTTGTGGATGGCTATCTTCTCTGTCTTCACATGGTCTTTCTAGTGTGTGTTTCTGTGTCCTAATCTCCTCTTCTTTTAAGGGCACCAGTCACATTGGATTCGAGCCCATCCTAATGACTTCATTTTAACCTAATTTCCTTTTTTTAAAGACCCTAATTCCAAATACAGTCATATTCTGAGGCACTGGGGCTTACGACTTAAACATATGAATTCAGGAAGAACATAATTCAGCCCATAACAACCTCTCTATGTGTTGCCCATCTGTCAGCGGGATTTCTACAAGCT
Source organism: Zalophus californianus (assembly GCF_009762305.2). Taxonomy (NCBI): domain Eukaryota; kingdom Metazoa; phylum Chordata; class Mammalia; order Carnivora; family Otariidae; genus Zalophus; species Zalophus californianus. The sequence continues at coordinate 38,820,197 of NC_045596.1, read as the reverse complement.
CTTTTCCATGTAGTTTTAACAACTGTCACTGTAATGTGTATTCTAAGTATGTTGCTTAAAAGGATGCCCCTTAAGAATATGGACTCAGGGCTAGGTCTCTGCCCACTGACTCTGGTTTTCATTCTGTTTATGTGGCTTTCATTTCTTATCATTCCCTTCTTACCTGCTTTGCCGCCAGCCTCACTGGCCTTTTTTCTAGTCCCTGAACACACTAAGATCTCTCCTGCCTCTGAGCTTTTGCCCTGAAGTACTTTATGCCTGGAATGGCGATTCTCTCTGTTCTTGCAGTGGCTCAGACTTACCCTCCAGGTCTTAGTTTAAAAGTCACCGCTTTGAAGAGTGGCTCAAAAATCTAGGCTTTCCCAGGCTCTTACTCCATTACCAGCCTATTTTGTACCTCTTATGAATGAAGAGATTCTTCCATTTAACTTATTTCTTTATTATTTATACTCAGACTCTTCTAATAGCATGGTAACTCCCTGCGGCAGGGGACTCTTTTATTTATTTATTTATTTATTTATTTATTGTATTTAATTTTATTTTACTTTTCAAATTTTCATTTAAATTCTAGTTAGTTAGCATACAGTGTAATATTGGTTGCAGGAATAGAATTTAGTGATGCATTACTTACATATAACACCCAGTGAGACAGGGAACTCTTAAGTCTTGTTAACCACTGTAGCACCAGGGCCTAGTATAGAAACTGACCCTCAGCAGGTTCTTAATTAATGTTTATTGAGTGAGTGTTCAAATGAAATCCCTCTACCAATCATATATTTTTAGACTCTCACTTAATCTCAAAGACCTATATGATTATATAAAGCAAATACTGAATAATGTCACAAACAAACTAACCAATACTAAGAGTGTAATTCGGGACACAAATATTTTTTCAAGAATCTTTAAGGAAGTATTATGTAAGAATTTGAAAATACCCATTATTTTCATGGAATCATTGTAACTACAAGAATTAGCATAATCCTACACCCCTTAAACCCCTTAAAATAAATTTGTAAGTAAAAATATCATTGACCTAATTCCTCTCCTATATTTCCCTTACTCCCATAGAACTCTTACGGTATTAATATTTTACAGGACATAGTTTGGTAAATACTATTCTAGAAATCAGATGAACACTGTCTGTAAACTAGAATAAGGTGAACTGTATCACCTAACAACTTGTTAGAAATGCAAATTGCCAGGCTCCACCTTAAACCTACTAAATCAGCAGGGCTAGGGTGAGGCCCAGCATTCTGTACTTTAACAAACCTTTGGGTGATTCTGATCCAGTTAAAGTTTGAAAACCAGCCCTAAACTGATCTTTAAAGTAACTTTTAAATTCTCAAGCATCTTGTCAAACAAATGGTTCAGTTGTCAGGACATATTCAACTGTAATTGTTCTAAGTAACTTATCTTTCCTTGCTCTGACTTGCAGTAACTTAGTGCTTTTAATAATTGTTCTTAAGAAACTAGCAGAGTGATTTGTCCCACTCTTGAACCACTTTGAATTAAAGCTCTTATCTTCTAAAGTTCAACACACATTACCATCTTCTTGGATTGCCTATGTATTCCTGAAACATTTTGGTTTGATGAGCTTATTACTACCATATTTTTGTTGTTGTTTACAATTGATCATTCAAATAAAAAGTCAGTTAACTTCTCACACTTATTTTCTCTGTTTTCCAAAGGTGTTATTTTTTTTTAAATGAAAGCTCATGATAGATCAATTTCATCTATACCTTTTCTTTCACTATACTTACAAAGATATATTTTTCTTAGGATACTTATTTATGAAAGAATTTTCTCATTCTCTTTCAAACTATTTTTTCTTCCTGTGGCTCAATCTTTGTCCTACAAAGGGAGAAATATTCTGATTCATTTTTATGAGGATAACTTTAGACCTAGGGCATTAAGCTATGCCTTTTGTCTTTTTTTTTTTCTTGGCATAAATCCAAATGCCCAACCAGTATCCAAAGGAAATAGTCCATCTTGATAACAGATGTTATTCTTTCCAGTATGGAGTATCTAACTTTTAGCCAAACAATGGTATAAACCATCATTTAAGGAAATGATGTTCAAGAGGGCAACAATTTTTTATTTTTATTAGTAATAAAAAATGGTTATATATAATAGTAACTACTATCATTATTGAGTGCATTATATTCTAGAGACTGGGACAAGTCATTTACATTTATAATTTCAGTTAATACTCGTTAAGACATTTACCTATCAGGATTCATGACTTGACTAAAATCATAAATTTAAAAAGTGTTAGAGCCAAATATAAATTCCACAATTCCTTATTTTAAGCACCATACTAAGCCCAGATTGTGGCACTTTTCCTTTGTCTAAAATCTGTGTCAGCCCCATTGTCATGATGCCCCCACCTTTTTCTTCTGCCAAGTAAACCTATGTGTGTGTTTCTGAAACATTCTTATTTAGGCCTGGGAAAGAATGTCCATAGCGGCCATTATCAGAAGCAAAGAGAAACTACTACTTAATAAGTACTCTTATAATAGAGTCACTGTGTTCAGGGTTTCATATGAGCAATTTCATTTGATCCCTATCAACAGTCTTGCCTGTATCTGTGGTTGCTGCTTTTGCGAGGTTCAATAGCCTGCCCGAGATCAAGTGGCTAGTAGGTGGCAAGAAAGTGAATAGGTCTGACTTGTAGGAGAGTTTATCTTTGGTTTCAGTCACCAGGGGATGGTCTGCCTATTGTTAAAGGTGACATGAATCATTTTTGTGCTTAAATTATTTCCCAGAATTCTCAGCTCTCCAAAGATGCATCCCTTACAACTATTATGGTTTATCTTCTCATTCTGTGGCTACGTTTCCTCTTTTTAACAGCTCACTTCTTTATTAATGGCCAGTCAGATGATGGACTATAAAAAATTACAAAGGCTAAAAGCTTTTGTTCCCTGCACTGCCTGTCATAACAGTGCCCGGAGATGATGTATTTTTGAAGAAACAAGGTTCCCCTAAGTAATTGGGGTGCGTTTTTGTTTTGTTTTGTTTTGTTTTGCCTGTAAATAAACACAGCTTTCTGGTTTTGTTGTTCTTTTGTCTACATTTTCTTTTATTTTTGGACAGATGCATTACCTCGCTGAAAATTTAAGATGCCGTAAAAACATGATATATCATATCTGTGTTTACTCTTTAATTATCCTCCTTGCCTATAAAATTGGTAATTTTTTTCACTCATTTACTTCATACCTACTAGGTCCAGTTACAGAAGTAAAAACTGACATATATGTCACCAGCTTTGGACCTGTCTCTGATGTTGAAATGGTAGGTATTTGGGAAATTCAATGTACCTCTTGAGGTTTGGAAGTAAACATGCAGAAGAGAGGGCAATTAATATTTATTTTGTTGTTAATCACACACAGCTAGAAAGTCAAAGAACTGCCTAATTAATCTCAAAAGTTTATAAGGAGTAAGACATTGAATTTGCATTTCATCTCTAACATTTGAATATTTTTTGGTTTGGAGTTACTCTCAACCAAGAAAAGAACTTTCCTCTACTAGTCTCCATGCACAACCTTTTATGCAGTAATTTTTTCCCTTAGAAAATTATTGAAGAGGAGAAAATTAAAGAGTGTAACTAGTTTTTGTATGAAACTGTACTGTAGTCCTAATTGCATTTAGTATTCCACGCTGGCCCAGTTGCTCACTCCCTGCCTCCACCCCAGCCCCTTCTCACCCTACCTCCCTCTCAGGCTTAAAGAGGTTAGGACACCTGATCAGGATGAATTCATCCATTCCGTCCATTCAGTTGTGCCTTCTAATCTTAATATATGTAGTTTAAAGGTCAAAGGGCCAACTTTACTTTTTTCCTTGACCCGAGGCTCTTAGGCTAACTTTAATAAATTCTGTGACTATAAAATTACTTTTTACATATTTTACTTTGTCTTAGAGATGCCTACAATTTTATGATCAATTATGCCATGATATTTGTTACACTTACTAATTTTGCTACCTGGTCTAAAGTACAACTGTAATTACCTGATGCTGGCAGTTTTATTAAATTATAGTAATTACTCTCAAATGATTCATGTGTATGGTAATTTACTTATCTAATAAAGTAGAAGATTAAGGTATCAAGATGGACATAACATGCTTTAATTGCTGAGAATCTTTTAGTTCTATTGATTTAAGAAAATTTCTGCTATTAATTTTGTTTTTATTTGGGTAGTTTTTTTTTACGAGTGGGAAGGAGGGTAGAATTTAATGCATATTTATGTGTAGTCATCTGTGATTTGAATATGTCACAAACTAATTTCCCTAGGAATACACAATGGATGTGTTCTTCAGACAGACATGGATTGACAAAAGACTAAAATATGATGGCCCCATTGAAATTTTGAGACTGAACAATATGATGGTAACAAAAGTATGGACCCCTGATACTTTCTTCAGGAATGGAAAGAAATCTGTTTCACATAATATGACAGCTCCAAATAAACTTTTTAGAATTATGAGAAATGGCACTATTTTATACACAATGAGGTAGTCATTTTTTTCTTTTTCCTTCTTCTCTTTTTATGCTTTTTTTCCCTCCTTCCCTTTTCCCCTCTTTCTGTCCTTCCTTCCTTCTTTTCATCTTTCTCATTTTAGGTGTCATAAAATCATTTTTAAAGTGAGAGCTAATGTTAATTGTATTTTTCCACTTTAGACTCACTATAAGTGCAGAGTGTCCCATGAGATTGGTGGATTTCCCCATGGATGGTCATGCATGCCCTTTGAAATTTGGAAGTTGTAAGTTACAATACAAATATTGTTAGAATTTATTATTACCTAATGCAAGCTGATATTTATATATGGGCATGATTCCCATAATCCATTTAAATCATTGTTCACGACAACAACTCTCTAAGATTTGACTTTGAGGAGACTATTTCAACCCATTTCCAAAAACCAAAAATCTGTTTGTACAGATAGCCTAGGTAGACTGACTCATTAATAGTAGGTTGGTGGTCAGTGGTGAAATTTAGGGACCCCTGGACTCCATGTGTTGGTGGTGTAACAAAGAAAGTACAAAGGATTTTTGATGGGGAGGGCAGTAATTGAACAGTGTCTGTTACAAGCAGTCTTCTTTAAGGCAGATTTGAAAAAAGGTGAGAGAAGTTTCAGGGTTTCTTGAAATGACAAGGGTTAGAATGATAGCAGCAGCGCTGTTAGTATCAAAGTGGCTGAAGCATGATGAAAGCATAGTAGGAGGTATGGTCTGATACACAGACAGAGCCAGATAATATATCACCTTATAGACCACATTAAGGAGTTTGGATTCTATTGTAAATGCTATAGAAAGCCCTTGGAAGGTTTTACTAGGGGATTTGGCATTCTTTGACTGACACTTTACAACTTCATTTCAGCTTTTCTATAGAGAATGGACTGTAGGGAGGTTAGAATAGAAGCAGAGAAGAGTTGGAGGCTATTGCTTTAGTACCATCAAAGATGGCAGTGGCTTAGACAAGGGTGGTACTAGAGGAGAAGCTGTGAGGTAGATGAATTGGGCATATTCTGAGGAGGTAAAGTCGAGAAGGTGAAATGAATGGGTAGAAAACAATATGGAATTCTTTTCCCCTAAGCTTCCTTCTCTGAGATGGCGGAAAAATGAGGTTGCCTCTTCTAAGGTCTGCTGCAAATATTTGATTCATTCAGAATCTACCAAAAATAGATGCTAGCTTTTATTATTGCTTCAGATCCTTAGTACACTGATTGTGAAACTTTTGCCTGCTATTACTATTGCTCACTGCTTAGCTTAATGAGAATTGGCCATCACCCTTCTTTTATAACCCCTAGTAATCACAGTATTCAGTGAGCTAAGTTAATTCTAGAGAGAGTCATTTGCTCCCTAACCAGTGACTTAATGAGAGAAGATTTAAAAAAAAACCCACATAGACAGAAAGGGCCATCTCACTGGGGGCAGAATTAAAACCCATTGGTACTGTAAGAATTTAAATTTTCCCCCAAGATAGTTCTTATCTATGGGAAGTTCTTTCCCATCCAGGCCCCTCTGGTTCCCATACACAGCACTCTTCCTAGTGACTTGAACATAGTTGATACGCAATCAGGGTTTGTGCTAAATAAAGAAATCACTCTTGGGAAGTTGAATTTTTGGATTAGGAATTAAGAAGAGAGACATCTTTTGATCGCCTTCACCCATTTTGCCCAGGCCCTCATTTCCTGCCTGAACTATTGAATCGTTAAGAGCAAGGTTATTCTATCAAGGTAGAATAGCCAATGGAAGGATACCTGATTTAGAATATCAAGGGCAGGAACATAGTATTCGGGCTCTTTGAAATGTCTACTGCTAAATGGCAACACAAGCCTCAGAGTTCGTTTCGTGAAATCATTTGTAAAAATAGTCTCCCTCGGTATCAGCTCCTTTGTAGAATTAAGCAATTTCACTGAGGACCTACTGTGCTCTAGCCATTTTAGGAAGGTTTGTGGAGGGAACCAATTCATCATGTTCTTTCAGGCTTCCTTGTGTGTGAGCCAAGCTACCTGTTGTGGGTGGACTGGTAAAGCAAGCAGCTGGTTTCCATTTGCATTCAACACCGAATAATAGAAAATGGGCTTAAATTGCCACTGGGAGGGATTTGTTGAAGACGGAAGGGAAAATGTCCTGATTGTAAGAGTTTAAAGGTAGCGGAACTGGTTGTGTATTTATAGTCCCTGGAGAGCTTTACAAACAGCAGAATCAGTTGTCGCTGCGGAATAGTTCCCAAACAACATGGGTGTTGCCCAGAGACAGTCTGGAATAGGTGACCCCTGAAGAGCTCTCCCAACAGTAGGATTTGGTTTTGGTTTTGTTGTTGTATTTTTATAGGCAGCATCTGGTACATTTCTAATTGGCAGAACGGCCTTAGGATGGAAGAAGTCAGTATTGGTCAAGCACTGGAATTGAGTTAGAGTGGAAGGAAATACTTTTTTTGGTGGAGGAGCATGATTTCTGTTTTTCAGCTGCTTATCCTATTAGTATGGAAGCACATCCAAGTGCATTGATGCATATATAACATTTAAGTTGCCTTAGTGTTAGTCTCTCCTTCTCCAATCCTTTGACATAAAAACAAGAAATATGCTGAGTTGCAAGGCTGTTCATTTAATCTCTACAGTTTTCTAAATCTTAAGCATGTTTGAATAAATCATAATGAGTATTGTTTCCTTTTATTCCATCTTTCTTGAACATGTGTAATATTCTTAAGTGTTGACCATCAGTCCTGATGAAAAAGGACCATTAAGTCTAATCACATTCTGGGCTCTCATTCAGATGCATATCCGAAGAGTGAGATGATTTATACCTGGACAAAAGGTCCTGAGAAATCAGTGGAAGTTCCAAAGGAGTCTTCCAGCTTAGTCCAATATGACTTGGTGGGGCAAACTGTATCAAGTGAAACTATCAAGTCCATTACGGGTGAGATGCTTAACGATTAAAGTCAATATGCTACTTGGCATTAATTTTCTAGCCTGCAAGTGGGATTGAAAACCATGTTTTGGGATTTGAGTCTTCTGAATCTTGGGCTTCACAGTCTGAGACTAAGGCCACAGCTTTCCTAAGTAACTTTCTTAATATGTCGCTTTCAGATGTCACATTAAAAATGTTTATCAACAGCTCCCAGAAATTTTATAGTTTGTTTCCCTTATTAGCTTTTTAGATTTTTGTCTAAATGCCCATAAAAGATGCTTGAACTCAGGGATGTTATATATGGCTCTATGTTATAAGTTTCTCTTTGTATTTTTCTTCATATGTATAACATTTAGAAATACAGCTCTTTCCTAAAACTAAGGCAGTAAGACAGCCTCTCTCGAAGCATATATGTATACGTAACGTATATCTGTGTATTTCAATTCTTTCCAAAATTAAGCTTTAGATTTTCAAGTGTGTGTATTTCCATTTTTTTCTAGTGATTTTCCATAAAAGTGAGGTCTAAATTCTGCTCTTAAGAAAAATGCTGAAATTGAAGGCTAATTGCTTTCGCAGTACCATATCTTTAAAATAGAAAACACTGCAAGAATTTTTTAAAAAGTTGTAGCTTAATTTGTTAAATCGCTTAACCACTATATAGAACAAAAGTGTTTTTCTACGTAATGATGTTCAATATCATTTCCTCCCTAGTTAGGAACTATATGTTTCTCAGCTTGCTTTCAATGCACAACAGATCATTCTTTGTCTGAAATACTGTTTGTTAGTCTGAAGTATGATTATGAAGTCATTGACGAATTGCCTGCATAACCAATAATACATTTTCCTTGTGTTTTATTTGTAGGTGAATATATTGTTATGACAGTTTATTTCCACCTCAGACGGAAGATGGGTTACTTTATGATTCAGACATACATTCCATGTATTATGACAGTGATTCTTTCTCAAGTTTCGTTCTGGATAAACAAGGAATCAGTTCCAGCTAGGACTGTATTTGGTAAGTGCAATTCATTTCATGGGTATTTTTGTTTGCGTTATATTTTGATCACGATGCACAGGAATAGCTCTTAGACGTCATTTTTTTTCTAAGAAAATATTAAACAGTAATATGTCAAGCTGTATGGAGAAAAGAATCACATAGCTTTCTTTTTTCTTTTTTTTTCATAAACTTTCATTTTTACCCAGCCAATACAAATAAGGTTTGAGGGGATATAGGGAGGCTATCCCTTCCTTTGCGGCCTCATCGTATTTCCCTTATTGAGACCAGGCAGATCAGACCAAGTGGGAATCTGGGTATGATTTCACTTTTTGTGATATTCTTGGGCTCCTACCTTAATGCTGTGTAGTTGAATTAAAATCATAGCTAGGTGTTAAAATGAAATGCACTGGGAACTTAAAATAAAACAAATAAAAGTCACGGCTGAATGACTATGAAAACCTTAGAATAATTTGCCTTTTAATGAAGAGGAACAAAATGCCAGTGGTTTAAATGCATCGAGTTGGGTGGCATTATATGCTTAGGTGATTAGCTCATTGTTATATTTTATCTCCATCTTTTCTTTTCTGAACACAGGCATATTTTCTTCTTTTTGTTTTTAGAGTGGCTTCCTGTATATCATATTCTTAACTATATGAGGTCCAGAACACATCAGTTTTAAATTTTTATAGCTGTGAACAAGTCTTCTGTACATCAGCCATGCTTTTGAATAATACAATTTGTTATAATGATATTTATTCAATTTAACATATTTCTCTATTCTTTTTCTATTGATTGTGAGTAGCAAAAGCATTCAGTAGTAGGATAAGAAGGAAAATGTTCGCAGTTGGTCTGGACTGGAGGTACAATCCTCACAAGAGATGTTACTCTTCCTTTGCTTTTCCTAGTTGGTAGGATCAGAGCCATGATATAATATCCCTTATCACACAACAGCAGGAGGGATGCTGGTGAGAAGAAACTGGGGGAAGTGGGAACTTCTCATCCCGCTTCCCCATCCGTATAGAGAACTGATCAGGTGTCTTAGTGTCCTCGGTGCCTCTGAACGTGAGGAAATTTTCCATAGACATCTGCACCCCCCCTTTAATCTTAGGTTTACTCAAGAACCCTACTGGGGAAACTATTACAGAAGGGTCAATGCTGGGGGCAGGGTATGACCCCAGGAGGGCAGTGAGCGGGTATCATGGCACTACTTACTTCACAGAGTTGTGAGCGTTCAATTAAAGAATAACTGCACATTGCAAGTGTTGAATAAATTTTACCCATTAAAAATGGGTGTAAAAATGAAAGAGCAAATAACAAATCTAAGCTTGGGACTATAATAGATTGGGGTTTGAAACCAGAATCTGGCACTTATTTTCTCCATCCATATACATTTCCATCCTAATGCATCTCTCCTTCATGGACTGATGAGGAGTTAGACTGATGTTCAGTACTTATCCCAGGGCACACGGTGCACTTAGTACATATTCGTTACTCTCTCTCGTACTTCTCTCACATGGAGGAGATTTATTTTGTTGGGACTTGGCTTCCTTGATTTTTAATTGCTTTTCAAGGAAAACACTTATTGTTATTGCATAATACCGGGCACTCTGCTAGGTCCCTTATGCTCCTTACCTCATCTAGTGTGTATAGCAGACTTGGGTCTTTACATATCACGTTCAGAGTCAGCCTGACAGGGCAGGAAGTACCTGCGGAGGCTGAGCACAGACCAAACTACCTTCACTTTCCTTGGCACAAATCATACCAACATTTCAGGAATTGTTATCAGAAAATAAGAATAAAACCGCTGGTACACATATTATCATCTTTTCTCCATGACCTTAAAGACTATCTAGAGCAGAAAGTATTGACCCATCCTCTGTGCATCTGATGAAGAGGCAATAGTGTCTTAATACAGATTCTGCAGCCAGGCAGCCTCGGTTCTAACCACAAGATCTACCACCGATTTGCTGTAAACCGCCCGTGAGTTACTTCTGCTCATTTCCTCGTGTGTTACAACAGGATGAATGGTTGTACCCACTTCATAGGGTTGCTATGAGGATTAAATTGAATTAATTTGGGTAAAGCACTTGGAACAAAGCCTATCACACAATACATTTTGTTTAAGTATTTATTATTATAATAGTCCATGCTACCATCTGCCTCATTTAAGAATCACTACTCGATACTATAATATGAATGTTCCCTGTATTTTATGGTTATTGTGATTGTTTGATAAGCTTCAGAAGCTTTTTTGGTTGAATACAAACTGGTAGCCACCGTACTATCTCACTTGTCCCCCAAACAATAGGAATTTCCAGTGGTGTGGAGAAGGATTACATTGATTGCATTAGTACTCACCAACATCTCCAACAGATAAGACACTGTAAGGAAATTAAGTGGCACGTAGCAAGGATACTGGTCGTACTACTACTAACGATGATAAGATTTACCATCTTATGCAATCTTAACAATAGCTCAGCAACGTAGGTGTTATTAGTTTTTCACAGATAAGGAAAATAACTCAAAGAAATCAAGAAACTTGTATAAAGTCACATACTTACAAGTGATGGACCCAGGACAGTTTCTGTCTAACTTCGAGAAGCCTGCCATTCTGTCTTCACAGGAAGTTTGAGGATGTGGGCATTTGTGGAGTATTCCAGAGCTTCTGAGTGAGATTGTATGGATGTGTGCTGAAGATAATTCGTGGGTAGCTTTTTCCATTTGAACTGTGACATTTGCCTCTCTTGTGCTCGTGTGCCAAGATGTTGGTTTTGATTGACCAGGGAAATTATGCACAATAATTAAGTCTTCAAAGACCTAAGATGTATCAGAATGGTGATTATTAAACTGTTCATTGAGGCACTGAGATGGCATTTTCCTAAGGAAGTTAAGTTTTAAGTATTTGGGGAACATTAGCAATCTATTTCATAGGAGCTTTAAGTAAAAAATTAATTCTGGACTAGTATTTCTTTTCCCTAATTTTCATTTCCCTCTTCACTCTGGGAGAGTATATGTTGGATCAGGGATGTCACTAGAGATCATGGAAAAATAGACTCTCCTCTTCCCCCCCACAAATTAATTAGTGTAAATATGAAAAGCAGAGTGTGTGTGCTAAATTCTCTCCAAAGGCCTTCTATCTGCAAAGCTGTATGCCTGTAAGTCTTGTAATTATTCCAGTATAGTAAAATGTTAAACCAGAGTAAATGCCAGCTGGCATATCTAAATCATTACTAGTTCATTTTCTTGGAGTGGCCAGCCAAAAATTTACTCTTGAGCACAGTCTTAGCCCACTCTTACATGCCCTCTCCCAGCCCCTGGGCCAGCCAATATGGTACATATTCAGCATTATAAAAGCAGGTACTGGCAGCTCTACTTGAACATGTCAAAAAAAATTCTATGGTTGTTGAAATGTTTTCAGGGTAGATGCCAATTAAGCCATTTAGAGCAGATGCACTGTCTTCCTAGATGCAGAGGAAGCATGTCTCCTTATCTGAAGGGTTGGCTTCTGTTTGCTACTCTTTTGGTGTTTATTTAACCGAATGCTCTGTCTAAAAACAGCTATAAGAAGCACATTCCTGTCATGCTAGGGCTTTCTTTAAGTTTGACCACAAGGAGGAGAAAATTTTTTGTCTAAAAGGACGGCAACTTCAAACACTTAGCCAATTGTTTATACAGGTTACTTGCCTAACTTTGCCAACAGTCATAAGATATGAACCATAATATTTGAAGGGCTCTTCTACAAACTTTCAAATCAAATTGACTCAAACCAGTGAAAGAGAAGTGGAAGTGGCCACATATTTTTTGCATTTATGTCCATTAGCATCATTTAACATCTTCATGAACTTGGTGATCTACCCTCCTTAGTGATCAGAAAGTAATTTTGGGATTCAAGGCCCAATAATTGCATTAATATCCTGCTTGCTTAGCACTGATAAGGGAATTTCTTCACATGACAGCAGGAGATGAAGACCACTCCTTCAGGTGTGCAGGAGAAATTGTTCTGGTACCAAAAAAAAAATGTTCAAAGCAACCTGAGAAATCCTAAATCGCTTATATTTGAGTTTGCGTTTTCTTTTTTGGTTATCACATTATTCTGAATTCTGAGAGGTGTTCTTATTTAGGCTGCACTGTTCATATTTTATTTCCAAGTGCTTTCAGCATAATTTCTGTGATAGTAGAGGAAATATACACAAGGAAGTTGTAGAACAGTTTTGAATTCTTAATAGGCCATTAAACTTAAATTTTTATGAATAAGAAGAAAAACTTTGATTTATCTTCAAACTTTGTAGCTAGAATTTTCAGTTAATTTACATCCCACAGGCAGTATGGGAATGCTGCCATTTTTCTGAGATCAAATGGAGGCCTAAAAGTTCTAGGGTTTCTTTCTGAAATGAAGTCCAATAAATTCACAGTACTCCATTTTCATAGCAATTTCAATATCTCCATATTTGACCCAGCAAACATTTAAAAATCTGTTTTAGATGAATAAAATTCTAAAACATCACACTTTTTTTTCTTTAAAAAGGGAATACAACCAAATCCTCAAGTTTCTTTCTCTGTAGAGTTTATGGAATATTTTTTAAAGATCTATAGCTTATACACTGCACAGTTGCTCTAATTTTTTATGTTCTAAACATTGACAATTCAGAAGGGACTGGAGAAGAAATGGATTGGTGAAGGAGGTGAAAAATGAGTTTTTATTTACTATGCATTTATCATGTATCCAGCATTATATGAAGTATGGTAAATCCTGAAGCAGTGTTAGATATTTCTGCCCTCAAGGAAGCTACACTAAATTAGGTTGTGGAGACAGGCCTACATGCATGGAACAATTAGGGAACAAGGCAGAATGTAATTAAATGCTGAGTTGAGGAGACAATATAATTTCTCCCTAATTTCAAATATTATTATTCTATTACTCTTGCATGGGCCTCACTATCTCTTCAGTTTGACATGTTATTATTTGGCTTTTGGTGAAGGATTGACATGGATTGGAGTATATAGTTTAGGTGACTTTTTCATCATCATCATCATCATCATCCTCCTCAATTCAGGAACAATTCTGGATATTAAATATAATGAGTTTATTTTTATTTATTTTTGTAAGGATTTTATTTTATTTATTTGACAGAGAGAGAGAGAGAGCGCGCACAAGCGGGGGGGGGGATGGCAGAGGGAGAGGGAGAGGCAGACTCCCCACTGAGCAGGAAGCCCGATGCAGAGCTCCATCCCAGGACCCCGGGGTAAAGACCTGAGCTGAGGGCAGAGACTTAACCAACTGAGCTACCCAGGTGCCCCTAGAATGAGTTTAAATGGATATAGTAAATTCTCACAGAAATCTCCAGAGCTTAACTAGATAACATAGCTTATATATGCAGACAGACAAAGATACACAAAGAGACAACTATTAGCATCCTTAAATAACACATTTCTCTATAGCTCCAGTGACAAGTGGAATTTTTCCACTGAGAATGGGGGCTAACCTTTTTTTTCAGGCTGAGGAGAAGGCTTCCCCAGAGATGATATTCTTCAGAAACCTACTGATGAAAGAGAAGTACCTCTATTCTTGTTGCAAAGATTTTCCTGCCTACCACAAACTGATGCATGGTAGATGTCCAGTATTTTTAAAACCAAATTATTCTAGAAATCTATTTTTCCAGAAACATACCTTTATTCTTTTTATAAATGAAGCTCTTTCACAACTAGATTATTATTTTATTTTTATCTTAATTCAATAGGCAATATTCAGTTATAAGTATCTATGATTCATGATTTTTCTGGTCATGATTCTCCATAGCAATGGGCCATGCGTATCCCAGAAATTCTGATGCTCCAAATGACAGTGCTATCAACTTCTCACTCCTGGTTGAGAATCAGTGCCTCAGTGAGTCACACTTCCTGTTAGGTTGTGTTGACTTTCTCAGGTATGTTGGCTCAGATACTAACACCAGTCCAATGTATGATAGGTGCCGCATATACTTGTAATCTTTATAGCAAACCCAATAGGTAAGTATCAAATGAAGCCCAATGAGTTTTCCTCACTTAATCCAAGTCACACTGAGCCAATGATTAGAAGAGCCAGGATTTTAATGATATCTATCTCTTACTTGAAAACCTGTGCTAATTTCACTGAACCGCTAGGGTTTGAATCTTCCATCAAAGATGATTTGAGATATTGTAAACTTTGTTACCCCTCCCCCTCCAAGTCCCGAGGTTTGTTGGTTTGTTTGCATAGAAGTAATGGTAAACTATTTTGTCTCTTTGCTCTTTTGCTTCTGAAGGAATAACCACAGTCCTCACCATGACCACACTGAGCATCAGCGCGCGGCATTCTTTGCCCAAGGTGTCCTATGCTACTGCCATGGATTGGTTCATAGCTGTCTGCTTTGCTTTCGTATTTTCCGCCCTTATTGAGTTTGCTGCTGTCAATTATTTTACCAATATTCAAATGGAAAAAGCCAAAAGGAAGTCCTCAAAAGCCCTCCAGGAAATACCAGTGGCTCCCGTGCAGAGAGAAAAGCCTCCCGAAGCACCTCTGCAGGTATTTGACTTAATCTCCTTCAGTTGAAGATTTCAGCTTTTTGGTCAGATTTGCATTGCCAGGGGAAACACTGAGAATTCGAAAATACCAATAATAATTTGTAAGTCATTTAAAATCCAGAAAAATAGAAAAGGATAATTGTAAATGTAAATTTAAAACTATGATTAATGGCCTAAAAATCAGATGGGTCCCGATGAGCTAGATTTACGTGGAGCCAGTTGTTTGAAACCTCCTGTCAGAATTAAAAGTTTTTGACTGGGGTAAAATCTGATGTCTACTATTAAGAGGAACCTGTGGATAACTTTGAGTGGGTTGATCAGTCATTTTAGTGGACTTCATTGAACAAAGTAAAGCAGCGGGTCTTGACGTGATCCCACATTAGAACTATCCCATGGGGCCTGGTGGGGCCTGTGCCCTTGCATTAAACAAGAAAATAAAACCAATAAACAAGAAGACCCATAGTTGTAGCTGATGTACACCAAAGATGAAGCATTATTGTCCTAAAGGGACAGACCTAAAAGGATGTAAAAATCTAAGAGCTACTGTAATTTACATTGCGCACATCAGTGATTCTGTGATTAAAGAAAAAAAGTTTTAAAGTAACGTTTTCCTCATGGACTCCAGTTGTACAAAAATAGCAAGATCTTCATGAAAACTGGTAAGCAAACAGGCAGCTCCTCCTCCTCCTCTCCCCCCTCCATCTCCCCCTCCTCCTCCATGATCTGTTTCTTCCTTAATCTCACTCTACTCAGCTTCCTCTTGAATCAGCAGACAAGTGTCTGTGGTCCCTTATCCATAGCCTTGTAGTTGCCACAAGTGGTCTAACACTCTTTTGCCCAAATCAAAGTGTATATATAAATGATCAACTTTATTGTCTGTAGATAATAACTCATTCTTATTTGTTAAACCATTCATTCATTCCTTTATTTTTTTTTTTTTAGCTCATTCAACAAATACACATCCAATGCCAACCATGCAACAGACTGTTTATGGTCTGGGAATCCACAGTGTACATACCCCCATCCCCGGCCCTGCCCTGCAGCAAATATCCAGCTCTGTGGAGCTTACATTTAAGTGTGTAGGAGGAGGAAAGGGAGACGCATGATTTAAAGAACATAACTAATAAAATACGTGGCGTGTTAGATGGTGACTGTGGTAGGGCTGGTAGTGGTGGTAGAGCTGCAGCCCCTAAGAGGAAGGACCGACGTGCTGGGACGGTGTGGGAGGGCTGGGATTCCATTCGGAATGCAGGTGCCAGGGCAGTCCTCCTCCGCAGGAAGATGGCGGCAGAACAGATTAGGTTAGACGCTCACCCCCGCGGGAATTAACTGGTCGGGGTTCAACAGTCTATAGCTCCTGCAGAGCTCTGGGCACTGGTTCTCGAAGAAAAGCGTGCAGGTAGGGGAATTACTGCACTTCCCATTAAGTCAATTTTGGTAGTTTACATTTTCTTTTAGAAGAACCCATTTCACAAGATTTTCAAAATCATTAGAAAGGATTTTGTACACTCTTTTCAGTGGAAAAAAAATGATTATCTGCAGTTTTATTCCTTTCCCGTTCCCTAGGGATAAATTTATGTCCTCTCTGCCTTTGATTGTCGTTTTAATTGCTTTGCTCTATTGTGTTGAGGACTTGGTAGAACTTACTATTCCTTTCCAAAAAAAAAAAAAAAAAAAAAATTAAGTCTTGGGTATTTATTTATTTATTTATTTATTTATTTTACTGCTTCTGTTTTCTAATTACTGATTTGTGATTTATTTTATTTCTATCTTTCTGCAGGTTAATTACGTTACTCTTTTTCTAGTTTCTTGAGTTTAGTTCCTCTAATTTGTTTTCACTGTTTCTTATTTAATAATAAAGATTCCTTTATTGCAATGAGCTGTATCACATACAGCTTTGGCCATAGTTCATAACTTTTGATGCTTATTATCATAATTATTTGCTAAATATTCTACAATTACATGACTGTTTTTCTTTATAAGCTAAGACTTATTTGGAAGATAATATTAAAATTTCCAAAGTGGATTTGGCTTGTTTATTTAACTCCACTGTTCATTTCTAGTTGTGTCACATTGTATTCAGAAATGTTACCTGCACAAATGTAAATATTATTCACACTTTCATTGTGCTCTGAATTATGTTAAAAGCTTATAAATGTTTGATGGCAGTTTGAAAGAAGTTGATTTGTAGCTATTAAATCAATTTTACTTAAAACATTATTATTTCATCCATCTAATAAATCACCTCTTGTCTTCTTGATCTTTCAAACACCAAGAAAGACACAAACAGTTCTCCCACTGATAGGAGATTTGTGTTAAATTTTTTTCACATTTTGACTTTTTTTGTCTTATACACTTTGATACTCTGATATGCAACATGTAAAGATTCATAACTGCTCTGTTTTCATATCAGTTTATGTATTTAATCACAAAATAACCTTTTTATTTTTGTCCCATATAATACCTTTTCCTTTGAATTCTATTTGGTCTGATTTTAATGTTTTTTGTATTCTTTCTTAATATTAACTTTTGTAATATATTTTTACTACTAAATTCCTTATTCTTTATTTTCTCATGGACTTTAGAAGCTATATGTCATATCTTTATTTCACTAGTGATTAACTTTTAAGTTTTAAGACAACATATTTCTACTAATGATTTTCTAATAATGTTGAAAAGTATAAAAACATAATGACTCTCCCATGTAGCTATTAACTTCTCCCAACCCCAGGATTGCTCAAGTCCAGAGATTCTGGATTTGGAGATGTATTTTATATACATATTTTTTTCTATTTATAATGAGTTGTTATGGTTCTCTTTTCATTTTTTGCAAAGTGAACTTGCACTAGTGCTGTAATGGAATATTATAAATACTTAAAAGTACCACTTAATCAGAACAAAGCTAATGTCCAAAGGTGGGAAGAGGACCGATAATCTTCTGTTCGCTCCTTTAAACATATCGCTTGGATGGAGCTGTTGCCATTGCCAGTAAATCTCAATTGAACAAATGCAATGGGCTAAGTCCACTCTGATTCAGTAACTCCTCTTGGCAGGATGGGCCACAACCTGTGTGCAAATGACATAACCCAATGTCAAGAAAATTAAATTCGTTTGTGAGGGCATAGATTCATAGTATTTAAGGATGGGAAAGAAATCTAGTCAAAATATACATCAGAGGCTTCATGTCCTCTACAATATTTGACTATGTATGTATAATAACTCAGATCTCCACAGCAGTGTACTTGAAGTCTGTGTTCCTAAGACAGTGATTAATAGGTTAGCCCACCCATCCTCCTAACTCCAGATTCTCACCAGAGCATAGCTGGCTTTGGAGTGTCAGTTGTCAGTGAATGGCTTCAGTATCAAGTTCAACTTTGAAGGTTGAGAACACATTAAAATTAAGAGGGAGGGAGGATTTGGGGAGAGGGACAGAGAGAGAGAGAGAGATAGGGAGAAGGAAATTTAGAAGGAGAAAGATTGTGTTAAGAGCAAAATTTTAAAACATATTACGGGAAGGAAATATTCTAAGAATATATAAGGTTTGGAGTTTCAGTAGAGATTCTAATCAGACAGCTGAAATTTGCTTATTCAAATATGTATTCCAGCTTGTATGGCTGTTTACTTATTTGAATGGTGCTGCCTTTGTTTAAAATGTGCTTACACTCCTTATTTGGAATTGCCCCGAGAGTCTACCTGACATTTGGTAATTCAATAGTCCTTTGGGTAAGGTCACTAGTGGCTTGATTCATTGTCACTATATGTGACCTGTGGACTGTTAATGGCCTGGCAAAGGTTTATGGTGACCATTCGTATTCTCTGGGAATTGGAATGTGTATGGTTTATGCAATATTCATGAAGTAAGGAGAAAAGGCGGATTGGCAGAATCTAAGGGCAGCTGTGGGCAGCTTGAATATGTCTTTGGGCATCTCAAGAGGCAAAGCAGCTGTTCTACTTCTCTACTCAGCATTACCTTAATTCTGCCTTTGATTCTGTCCCTCCAACATTTGAGTTAAGCTTCATTGTTGTGGCTGTACCCTTCCACATACTTACTACTTTTGAGAGTATCTGTTCTCTCACTGATGCAGGTAATTTGGATTAATAGGCTGGTTTAGAAAATAAATAACTCTTAAAGAAGGGAATATTTCTTAAAATCATATTTTAAGAAATCATTTGAAAATATATCTTATAGTCCTTGTTCAGTTAGAAAGTATGCATTTATGAGTGTATGTTGTATCTTGTGAAAAAAATCCCATGATATAATAACTAAAGTTAATTGGTCTCTTAAATTGTATCAGGTACTATGTGATATGCTTCCCGTGTGCTATTTAATTTCAAGGTCATGATAACTATTTTACAAATGAAGAAACTGAGGTTGGCAGTTGTTAAGCGATGTACTCAAGAAATGGTAAACCCAATATTTAAATTAATTCAGCTGTATCTGAATGCAGAACTTCTTCTCTTTTATTAAAACTCTGTTTTATAGTATTTAATTTATTATATACCTATAAAGAATAGACAGTAGAACGTGTATATTATATACATGTATAAAACGATCAGCCCAAGAGTCTTGTTCATATTTCTATAAATAAATGACAATAGCAAAATATTCTGAATGCTCTTAACATGTCAGTTAACAAGAACTGTTGCAGACATTCAAGCCTTAATGATGGATTAGAAATGTTGAGTGATGGAACTGGAGGGTGAGATGGTAGTGTGTCATTCTCTGGAACAGAGAAGAGCAGTGAACCACCTTTAATTAAGAAGTGAATTAGTTCAAGTTTAGGTAGTGGCAGTTTCCATAGCAGGACATTTTCTCCCTTCCCACGATAATGATGATTTTCTTTTTTCAAGCTGCAAATGCATACTTCTCCACTGCATACCTTTCCTTTCCCATCTACCTAATTTCTTTGTTTCCTTCTCACTGTAACTCTTCTTCTTGGACTTCTCAATTTTAAAATGTTTGTAGATTCTTACAAGGATATTTGTAAAATTAAAGAGCTATTTGCTCTACTTAGAGTCTTAAGAAAAAGATCATATAAAGATATGTAATTAATTCAAGGTGCCTCTTGGATTCAATAATTTAAGTGCACTCATGAGAATCTCCTTTTTTACTATCCATTCTTCAAAGTCAAACTCAAGCCTTATTTCCCATATGTGACTTATTCTGACTGGGGGTAAGGATCTCCAGGACATGGTCTTAGGGATCCACATCTACAAAATGGGGATGCTAATGGGACCTACTGGAAAGGCTTATCGTGAGGGTTAAATAACATCGTACATGTCAAGTACATAGTACAAGTTTTAATGCCCAGTAAATAATTGTGTGATTGTTATTATCCTTTATTTCTCGAAGCATCTTCAACATTTAAAGTATGTATCACAAAATTTGTCATTCATAATATCCTGAAGTATTGTGCATAAGCAAATTGTTTCATATATGACTGCTATATTTACCTAGCTTAGGCGGCGAGCTCCTTAATAAAATTGATTATGGTTTCATTCTGTTTCCTCACACAACACATTGCATGGTGTTTAATAGTTACAGTTTATTGATGGATTATAATGAGTCAACTCTAGGAATTGGACAACGGAGAATGTGGTGCCTCTGAAATTATATAAATATCAACCGTGTCCAAAAACATTTGTATTTTATGTAAAGTTCTTTCTCACCAAAGTAAATGTGAACATCAAACAGATGTTATGTAGTGAGCTAGAGCTGAGTCGCTGGGAGCATCGAGAACAGCAAATATTCAGTCTTAGCATTCTGAGACACACTTGTTAACAGTTAAACTCAGCTAGTGGGCAGCAATGAAGAGCTGAGAGGGATGCTTTGAAAAAAATAAAACAAAACAGAAATCTCAGTAAATCACAAGTACAACTGTGCATTAGGAGGAAAGCATCATTTGTTCTCCTTTGGTCATTTTAATCATATCACTTACACAGATGTCAATGACTATTAGCAACATCAGTGTTAAAATACAATGATTTCCTAGCAGTTGGTAATACACAAGCTTCATTTCTTTGCAACAGGGTGTACAAACTAGGTCAGTTTCAGATTTTCATTTTAATCATTCTCAAAACTCCTCTTAGAAATGCTGTTCTTTAAATAGTTTAAGCTAACACACAGAAAAGTTTCATTTTTCCATTTGTCCATATTTCTTTCATTTCTTAACTTAGTTTAAAAATCTCTTTTCTTGGCAGTTTGAAAAAGGACATGAAGAAGTGCTGTCAGTTCACTTGACATTTACATGTGTTTGTGACAGTAGTTTAATGACATTCTTTAAATCTTATATAAATTGTACCTCCCCAAGCCCATACCTTATTCAGTACAGAATGTTCATTAGTTTAGTAATGCTCTTTAGGCAATGAGTAATTGCTTAATTGCACAATTACTAAGCGGTATGATTTATGTTAAGAATAACAGAATTATGTTTCATTTTCGGCCATATTTTTTATCTTTTAGTTTTGTTACCTGTCTTCTGCAGATTCATGAGAAATTGTCATGTTGCTAATCCTTGAGAGCAAATCTAGTCATTTAACAAGTGTTTACCAAGCAACTGCTATTCACCTGTCACCATGCAGGGCACTGAGAACTCAAAGATAAAACTTTGGAGCATTGTCTAGTGAAGGACAGAGGTTAGTAGTCTTGTGAGTTAGTAGTATATTTAGTATATAGAAGTGTGTCTCGAGTCCTGGTTTTAGATTAATGCAAGCATACTTTTAGTAGTGGGAAATTACTCTCAAATCTTCACTGCTACCTCAGACCTGTCTGCTGAAATACCAATCTCTATATTCAATTACATATTGGGAACCTATTATATTTATGAATATTATGAAATACCTATTAAGTGTCAGTATGCTAGAAATACTGTGCTCACTCCCTTCATAGATATGAGGATAGTAGGGAGGACCAACATTCAATGATTAATTTCAAATAATTAAATAATGATTAAGTGCAGAATGCTGTGCAGAAGCGGAGAGGGTAGTGATAAGTTATATGACAGAGAATTACACTGAGACTTCACATTACTTTTTTGAAATGCAAAAAGTGACAAGTTAAGGGACATCACTCAAAATGACAAAAGGAGGAGAAGCAATCAGTTTCAATAGCTTATCAAAACCATATTGTGCATATTGGGTGATTATTGGTAATAATATTGCATGGGAAGAAAAATGCCAACATTAGCATCATAATGAAATATGTAGTCTATTTCTTCCTCCAGAATGGGAAATGCCATAATTTTGATGCTGCATTAGGAAGGCTAGATATATTAGTCAGTGTTCAAGGAAAAAGTAAGGCATCTTATAAACCTTGGTTTATAAGGGTAGGGTGTGTGTGTGTGTGTGTGTGGTATAGATATAGATTAATAGTAAATCCATTCTTTTATTTTCTTGTATTCTATATTTATAAATATCGCGGCAAAGGGAGAAGCTGTGAAATGTATTTATGTAGTACATGGAATTTGGGGACATCGCATGTCATTACCATCATTATCATTGTTTTTACTGTCTACTATGTACCATATAGATGTGTGTGTGTGTGTATGTGTGTGTGTGTGTATGCATATAATATATGGTGCTAGTTGCTTTATATGGGATATCTCTAATTTCTACAATGAGTCCCAGGATGAATTGTTGTGTTGTTATACACATAATTTTATGGTTGAGGAAAATAATGTTTTGGAGACTTTCAGGTGCGTGGTGCTGCACTTCACTAGAGAAAACAAGGAGGCATAAAGGAATTGTGTCTCTACTCTCAGTTCTCCAGTGTAGCTTTAATCACACAACCCAGTATTTCGGCTTGCACTCCTCTGTTAGATGATGAAGTTAGGCAAGGTTATATCTAAATTTCCTTCTAAGTTTTTAAAAAGATTTTATTTATTTATTTGAGAAAGAGAATGAGCAGGGGGAGGGGCAGAGGGAGAGGGAGAAACAGACTCCTCCCTGAGCAGGGAGCCCGATGCGGGGCTGGATCCCAGGACCCTGAGATCATGACCTGAGCCAAAGGCAGACGCTTAACGACTGAGCCACCCAGGCGCCCCTAAATTTCCTTCTAATTGAAAAATTGACATTCCTACACACTCGCTTACTCTCTATAAATAATGCCAGCTTG
Source organism: Zalophus californianus (assembly GCF_009762305.2). NCBI lineage: Eukaryota > Metazoa > Chordata > Mammalia > Carnivora > Otariidae > Zalophus > Zalophus californianus. Next base: position 38,797,136 of record NC_045596.1, on the reverse strand, counting down.
CTTTATATTCTTTAACATGTGCTTACTTTAGTAAAACTGATTAGAAGGAGGATGGTTCTTTTTGGGTTCACTGAATCAGATCAAAATAAATATTCAGGGTATTTTATGCTCACCGCTATAGTAAAGATCGTACCGTTCCAATAACAATAAGAGCATTAACTGATACTATGTTACCAAGTACCAGAGAGTATTTTAAGCATTTTACGTGTATTAACACATGTAATTGTCACAGCGGTCCTGTCCTGTCTTCATCCTCGCTGACAGATGAGGAAATTGAAGCACAGAGAGGCATGAGTGATTTTTTCCAAAATCATGCAGCTGCTAAGTAACCAAGCCAAGATTTAAAGCCAGGTAATCTGGCTCCAAAGTTTAGGTTTACAACCCCTAGGAATTGCTGCCCCACAGTCATAACCTGCTTCCACCACTACTGATCCTCAGCTGTGCCTTACCACCACATATTCATTCCGCATCCCAATTCCAGGTTTCCTGAAGGCTGTATTAATGTTCACATTGTTGCAAGTGTAAGCCATACTTTGGAACTCTATCCTGTTTATAAATAAGCCCTGTCCATTAGCTAGTAGTTTAGTTTACATAGAAGCCAAAATCACAGAAAATTAGTCACACTCTCCAAATCTCCAGCTTTGCATAAAACACATGGGCATTTTGTCAAGGCTAAAAATTATAAATTGATTTAGCACAGTCATTTCAACAAATTTTAGAGCAGTCCACCGTTTTCCCAATATTTGGCATTTTAAACATTTAAAAAAACATTCAAAAGTATTACTATTATTTTTTATTTGAAACAACCTATTTTACATGTGTTGATATATTTAATTAACAATATTTACTTAAAACATATGCTCAGAGGAATTGTTTTAAAGGTTGTAGGGAAAATTTTAAACAAGTTCAAGAGATAGTTTTTGCCCTAAATGAATTTTGTACTATGTCAGGTGGCGGAGTATAGGGACGTAAATCATCAAGAGGAGCAAATATTCTGTAGGGATCAAGGAATGTTGTGAAGAAACATCCTGAACTTTGACAGGGCATGGTGGGAGAACTCAGCCTGGCAGTGACGTGTATTTTACCGATGGGCAGCAGATGCAGGAGAATGGCAAGGAAATGAGCTAGCTAGCTCATTACTGTAAATACCGTTAGTTTGGTTTGTGATATTCATGGACCAGCCTAAGGATCGTTCTAGCATTGCTATATGATTAATAAACTATTACTATATTACTGGAATTTTTATTACTTCTCCATTTACTCCAGCACTTCTGGCCCAAATTTGCTAAGAACCTAGCAAGTACTCAAGAAATATAATTACTGACTGATTTCAGTCCTCATACAACTGAGATATAGGCTCAGTTGCCAGGAATAGCAATATATGAAGGAACCACATAGTTCCATCAGTGAAGTTTTATTAAAAGTATTTTTTTAAGTGGTGTTTCCAATTTTTATTAATTCGGTGATCTTTTCCCATCTATGTTAGTAATGTGAGTGAACCAGCCCTTCTTTTAAGAGTGGAAAAAAAATCAGCTTCAAAAATTACAGCTGCTTGAAACAAATTCCCTCAATGTTTAGCTACATTTTCCAGCAAATTCTCTTCCCTAAGCTACTATGTAAGATTATTCATTCCTTCTGGTTTATTTGGCTAAGCTGCCAATTTCCCTTTTGCTATTTTGAGGGACTAATTTCTCACAACATAATATACATAGCTAAATCTCTAGCTTTTCACTCAGCCTCAGATGTTTTAGAAGTTTCAAGAATTATCAGTTTACGTATTACTTATTTCATTTCACTTAAATGAATTAAAGGATATTATGCATAAAAAATATCTCTGGTAGAAGATTATTATGTATTTTGGTTAATTTAAGGAGAGGGCAGTTTCTACTCAGATTGTATGGCATGATATGGTTGTCTAGGTTCTAGAATTTCAGATTTCACAAGACTCTTACCCTGTCTAGCTTTGTTGCCTCAATAACACATCTTATTCTCTCACAAAGCCTCCTGACTTTTCATATCCCTCTTAGTTATTCTGCAAGGTGCTATTCTTTCTCCCTCAGTTTCTCTCTCTTGTACTTCGACTTCAATTTTTAGAACTCCAACATGGTCATAGTGATGACTAGCATGGGGATTTGCTTATTCTCTCCAGTCTCGTGACTCCCAACCACGCAGTCCAGTGATTTTGGCTTCTCTCTCAAGCTCTCTCTCTCTCTCTCTCTCTCGGGGCAAATTTGGCTAAAACAAACTTGTTTAGAGATGACTTTTACTTGCTTTTTGCTTGACTAACTGAAAACAGTTGTGGGCTCCATAGTCCGAGAAAAACCTGTCTTTAGGAGATTCAAAGAAAGGAATGGGGGTGTGAGCATGAGGGTGTGGTTTAGTTTTTCTGTGAGCACTTTCTCTCTTTACCTCCCGAAAAAGTTTATCTAAGCCAAATCAGTTTAATGGGGACATCAGGGGGGCCCTTGAAAGTGCAAAATTATGCTATTAAAATGAAAGGAGGATATATGATGGAGGAAGTATCCCCATCACTTAGTACATCTGTACTTTCTCTTCAGCCGTCTTCGGCACTGGAGCGTTGGTATTTTCAAAGAGAATGTGGCAAAAGAGGGTATGGACTCTGTATCCACGGAATGGAAAGCCAACTCTTTACATACAAAATGGGCATACTATTGTTTCCAGCTTAACCAACTATGAACACTTGTGAACATCTGGATAGATTTTTTTTTAAGTCTTTAAGAATGTGAACTTTAGGACCAATATTCAGCACAGAGCCTGGCACCCAGTAAATGCCAATTCAATGTTGACTGAGTCAGTGGATCAGAGAATGAATGAATGCAATGTGGTCTCTGTAAAATATTAATAATAACAATAGTGACAGGAAAGAGGAGTCCTAGATGACAACAAAAATAGAGAAAACTCCCATATGCCCATTCCAGTGCTGCTCTTTTACTTTGTAAGGCCCACACTGACTTTGGGGATTACTGAAGGAAATCTGCATGACTCTTTTCTTGACCCAAAACCACCTGGTTTCTTTGGAAGTGTCTCATATGAAGCAACTATTATCCCTGCCCTTTCGACGGCTGTGCCTTTGACTCGGTCTTATTTGGGTTACTCTGGCTCCTGATGTAGACAGGCTACTAGATGGAAGTGACAGTTATGCTCAACTGTGCTGTTCAGGCTACACCTGGAACACAAGGAAATGTTGTTTGATTGTGTGTGAAAAAAGGATATAATCGATTCCCTTCTGAGAACTGGTTTGAATGGAGAAGCACTGAGAAGGGTGTCCTGCTTGGAAGATCAGAAAAGGAGGCCTTGCGGAGCCTGAAAGGTGCTTCCACAGAAAGCAAGTGAGAGCTGGACAACCCTATAGTAATTTGATAGTTTGATATTCTTAGAGCGGATCCGTCACTAAAAAAATGTGACTGCAGTGATGAATGAAGAGCGTGGGCTGAGCACTTGACATTCACTAGCCAAATGAACCTGTGATTTGTTTAGACAAAAGTCAGTTTTTATTAGGTTGAACCATATGAAAATACTATTTATATTGGTTAAAATGGTTTTAAAAAGTCAAAAACAGTCTTCTGAAGCGAAGATGAGGCCTAGATCTGACTTATAATTTCTTTTATCAACTGTTTCTTTTTGATAGCAAAACAGGTAATTAGAAATAAATTGTCCTAGTGATTATAGTGGTTAACATTTTTAAAATGTATTAGTTTGTTTTCAAGACAAAGGTTTAGGTTGGAGCTGAGAATGTCAAAACCTTGGACCTGTACTCAGTGTGCCTGGGGGCTGATGGGAACATACCCTCTATGGGCATCTTAATACTCTCAGTAGGATTGTTTTGTTAGTTTATTTATTTTATTTATTTTATTTTATTTTGACTTGAAGCAGCTGAGGCTTGTATAGATGTAGAGCATCAACAGGCACTCTCCCCTGTGTTTAGCTCACTATTCCTGCTTCTGCAAGCAAGAAACCCACTTTGCTAAAGGCTTAGCTGATCCTGAAAAATGTTAACATGCTTTCTGCTTAATGTTTGCCAACGGGCTGATCTAAAAATGGCACCAAGGAGGTTACCTATTATCCACAGAACAAGAATACTTTTCGGGACTGAAATAGATTACGGCCAATGGGGACTTGACTCGCGGACAGAAAGTTATATTAGTATCCCTGAGCGATTCAGAAAAACGGAATTAGATCTTATGTGGTGAATCCTGTTTGTTTTTGATTAATTAAAAAAATGAATCTCTCTTTAGTACTTCCAATATTTAAGTTCTTTTTCTCTTAGACTTATTTTCCCACAGTGTTTTTTTTTTTATCAAGTGCACTCATCTTTCAAAATTATGGAAATCGTTCATTTTTGCACATTTGCAATGGGTAATATCTTTTGCACCATAGCCAAATTAATTTTATCAAATTCATTACTAAAAATACTTTAAAGAAGTGTTTTGAAGCATCATTGAGATAGAATATGGAAAGACTTAAAATCATATATTGAATGAAACATACATTTTTTTTTCTCTGTGGTCTTCAAATTCCTAGCAAATTGGAAACTTTTATTGTTTTTTATTTTTCCAATTAATGTATAACGGGTAGGTTGGCTTTGTTTGCTTGTTGCCCTTGTGGTTTACCCAATTTAGGATTTTTTGGGGGACAAAAATGTCCTGGCTTGACCAATAGACTAGATAGTCACCCTAACAATGGAGGAAATGTAAAAAGCAGTTTTCCAGCAATGAAAATTTGCTAAAGGATTTAAGTTAATTATTTCAAATTATAATCTAGGTATATATGACCTTAATAGGCATCTTATAATGGGGTTAAAGGTTACAATTACAAGCAGTAGGGGATTTCAGAATTTCATGAGACAATTTAAGGTAATTATTGGCTACAATTAACTTCCTGGTTACTATCCGGTCGTTTCGCAGCCAGTAGGTGCAGCTAGCTACTCAGAGTATTAATATTCATAGCACTGTGAAGTTTCTAAGTTCCAAGGCACACAAAATTGAAGTAAAAAGGATCGCATCTCCTCATTGTGAGGCAGTGTTGGTATAAGGTACAGGCCAACTGTTCTTTAATGTAAGACAGAGCAATACTATTGCTTTATTCTCAAAAAGATACAGAGAGATGTAAAATTTGGAGCTCAAACATGTGGGTTGAAATCAGAAGTATGAAAATAAGGAGAGAAATACTGAATAAGATGTCCTTTCTTCCATGCACTTGCTGTCATTGCCTTGTGTGTTATCTAAGCATTTCAATTTTTTTTTTTTTTTTCTGTCAAGCCCTAGTTGAGGATATCCTAAGATTTCATCTTATGTGCTGATCTGGATGAGAGCATCTGCCAGACTTATATTAGGAAGAAGGAAAGAACTCTGCTGTTGTTTGGGATTATGGTCCTCTGCTCGGGAGACCTGACTTAGCACTGTGTAGTCCAGCCCAATTCATGATAGAGCTGATCATTTCAGAAATAGCTACATTAAATATGTACATTATATATGTTTATTCCAGACCACTTTCCTAGCACAGTAGAGTAAGCACAATCATACTCTCTCAGCAGTGTAAGCAATGAGACAGAATTTGTTGCTTTTTCACTAGCTCACCACAATGTTCTTCCCCAGTTTGAATGTGCTCCACCATCTGATTATTATGTTTACTCCATGGTGTTCTTTCTTCATGTCATTAATATCTTATTTTCTCTTTATTTATGATAATAGTTTGATAGATTTCCAGAGGATAAATAAATGTGATTTAATGGCTAAAATACAAATTGGATGGTCAATGGAGGGTTCATGGCTGTTTCGGATCACCTGGATGATCTCATGGTGTAGGCCTAGGTAGGTTCACTATTAGAACAATTTTAAAGAGTGCTGAGAAGATAAAGACATTAGCCAGAAGCCTCCTGATAAGTTCATGGTAGATGACAGATTAAGATGACAAGAACATAGCTCCACATAGACTATGTTACCCTTTGTAACAGCCATTCATTTGGTGTTTCTATTTCTACGTATGCATGCCCCATGTTGAGCAGGTATAACCTATAATTCATGTAGGAAATTCCCATTTATCTAACTACAAAAAGATAATTAGATTAAAAATCAGATAAAGTACAAAAAGCTAAATTAGATACAAGCACTTTTTGGTAATTCTATATAGTGCTAACTTATGTACGAATATGCTGCAATATAATTTTAGTGTAGAGTTAGTTTTTATGATAACCAAATGCTTTGAAAATTGACAACGCATGAGTAAAATGGGATTCTGCTAAGCACACAAAAAAATTAATCAGAAACTCATTCCAAAGTTTAATTTCAATGTTCAGTTTTTTTTTCACAATTCATCGAGCTGACATTAAAAGTTGCTTCCCTCCTCTTTTAAAACTGAACATTTTAACTCTTCCCTCACCAATTACTCTACCAACCAGATAAAGAGAGCCTTTGAAGCCTGGATCTCAGGCTTGAGGCGTTTGGGGTATTGCAAAAAATATATTGTGACAGAAAACATTTTTCGAGATGGTTGTGATAAGACCTCCTCCCCCACTGGTCGTCTGCCATGCATTTCTTACAATGTGATGGAGTCTGTTCCCTCACGTTTGAATCTGGTTGGGGCAGGGGGGCTGTGAGCCCAGCAGAAGCCGTGCTATGTGACATTGAGGCTGGGTCTCCTGAGACCCCTTACTGGGACCCAGCCATCATGCTGTAAGGAACCCAGGCCACATGGAGAGATCACAGGGAGGGTGTTTCGGCTGACAACCCCATTACCAACTCCCAGAAATGGGAATGAGGATGTCTTCAAGGTGGCTCCAGTCCCAGCCACTCTGACTAAAACCACCCAAGGGACACTGAGTGAGAGCTGCCTAGCTGAGTCCAGTCAACCTCCAAAGCCATGAAAGGGACTGTTTGGGGGGATCTGTTATGCACTCGATAACTGGAAAGCATATGCTTTTTAAAAAGTCAGATATACTCGAGTTCAAATAGTGACTCAACCTCTTGTTAGTAAGATGATGTCAGCCAAGGTCTTTAATTTCTCTAATTCTGTTTGTTTATCTTACAGATGTTTAATCTGGAATACTGTGGGTGCTCAGTAAATATGTTTTCCTCCTTTCCTCCCACTGTTCTGCCTTCCCTCCCTCCTTTCCTTTCTTCCTTCCTTCCATCCATCCTTCCCCCCTTTGCTTGCTCTAACTTTTCCTTCTTTTCCTTCCCATGTAAATTCAACTGAGTTCAGCTGCTTTTGTGGTAGACCATTTCAAACTGGAATATGTTAGTGCCAGGTGTGGATTTAATTGAACCTTTACTTAGAATGCAAGCAGACAGAATTCAGGATGCATTTTTTTTTCCCCCAGCGAAAACTGCTGAATCACTGGTTCCAAAATCGGCATAAAATATGTTCAGACCTTCCACAGACGGCATGTGTGATGCTATCAAGTGTCTTGGGGGAATGGGGTAAACACGTTTTTAAAAAAGGAATGTTTCCATCAGTTCCCAGTGAACATTATCTGAATTCGTTCAGGCGAAGAATATCTTAAAAAGCTAGATAAAGGAAATGAAGGCGTGAGCAACATGTTATTTGTAGGAATGACATACATTATCTCCTTGGCAACTGCAGGGTGGCATGCAATTTGGCAATCTATGTTGTGTCATCTCGGATGCCTGGAAGTCACTGTTTCCTATGGAAACAAAGGAAAGAACAACATGGGAAAAAAATTTTGATTTTAGTATGTTGGAAAATTATTTTAAAACCAAGGGGCCAGCAGGCTCCCATGGCATAACAAAAACTCAAAACGGCATTAAATTTTCATTTATTAATTCCACAATGCTTTAGAATATGGACTTGATCCAAATTTTCTTCGGCCCTGCTGAGCTTTTTATTCATGCTTTATGGTCAAATGATGACTCAAGACATGTGTATGGAACTTTGAATATACTGGTGTTTAGTAAGACTTTCTTAAACGTCAGGATCTCAGCTTATGCACGTTCATTTATCTGTTAATTCAACAAATCATTGTCGAGTGTCATCTTGCGCCAGGAGTTGTGCTAGGTGTTGAGGCTGTGTGCACCCTTTGCCTTATGTCTTATAATCATCCTGGCATATTCATAGGCTAGCATGGCTTTTCCTTATCTGAAGTGAATCCCTAATTTAGCAAGCATTCATTTGGCCCTGGTCTGAAGATCCCATTATATTGGGAGTTCAGAGATAGCAGATGGGAGCCACAGGGCTGCACGATACTTGATGGGACACAGAACAATTCTCATCATGGCTTTTCTTCGGTCGGTGATTTCAGAGAACTTTCTTAGGTATAGTGTCAGTTGGTTTTCATCAACAGCCTCCAAACGAATGGCTCTAAAATATTTCTAATGGTGACTGGTACTGGGAATTCTTTCACAATGGCATGGCAGATAAGGACTTGACATTTACTGTGGAGCAGAAACTTGGGTACAGGAGTCGGTAATTTCCAAGAATGATCTCGCCTCCCATTGATCAGTTTAGTGTCTCCAAACCATTGCCTTTACTGCTTATTCTACATCGGCTTCCAGCCTCACCACAGCAGAAAGTGGGACATTTATCCACATTTCTGAGGTGTGTCAAAGAACAAGTGGGAGGCAGACTGCTACTGTCCACCAAAGAGTCTCACAAAAGGACCTTATAGGCTGAACCTTCCAAATAGTGATTGCAAGTGTTCTTCCAGCCTGGAGGAGTAGAAACCATATGCCTGATTTTATAATTTCAATATTAAAATTAACGACCAGATTTCACTTCCTGGATTTTTCCCCCATAGGGTCTTATTTTACTATGTCCTTTCTAAGAGCAGTATTTCAGCTTAGAATTTTCTTGGGTTTGTGGATATATTCATGGAAGATTTAAATAGCACTGCAGCTGTACAGAAAAGCTGTTCTAGTGTGTGCTTTGAAAATCAGCTTTTCAATAACTGATAGCTTTAGAACTATGATTGAGAGGAAAAATCCAGTCCTTGTTAAACAAGCTATTTCAGCCACTGGCTACATGTTTCAACTGGCTTGAAGGAGAGACTCGCGTTTCCCATTGCTTTGCTCCTGCAGAGGCAGGTTGGTGCCTGTGAGCCTCATGCTTCTCCTGTGTAGCAGCAGAGGGCGAAGGGAAGGGGAAGGTTGATCCAGGAGGTGATGCTCTTCTGCTCAATAGCAATCATCCAGTCATACTTTTAAATAAGCAGATGTATGAAATGGGAGAGGAAAGACGTTTAATTCTGGTTATCAGCTAATATTCCGGGATTGACTCATTAAACAGTTCATTAACTACTGTAGTAGCCCAGGAAGTATAATCTGGATAGAATAAATGACTGTCATCTGGTTTCCAAGTGGATTTAAATGCGCTGCTTTTGGCTATATAGCTTTGCCAACTACTTATCTCCTGAGACACATTGTGTGAGACTCATTTTTGCTGTTCCGAGTGTACAGGAGGGAATGATTTCATTGTTGATTTATTTCAATACCATTTGCTCATCATTTATTTGTTATTCATTTGGCTTGTTTTTATTGACTATCTCTTTGTGCTTGGTACTGTGCTAGTTAGTGGGAAAGGGAAAACATAAGAAGCCTGCAGCCCTAAGGAATCCACTGTTGGGAGGGACACTCCCACAGTATGCTACACGCTAGGCTAGGGAAAAACCTAGAAGGCTGTGTGAAGATACAGCAGTTCAGATTAGCATCTCTGTGGTGGGGTATTCTGATGATGGTGGTGGATGTGTCACATTGAATTTCTCAGAGGAATCAATAGCTAAGTACTACCTTTGAAAACATAAAAGGGAGGCAAAGAAGATGGAGGAAGGAAGGCAGTGAGGGGTACGTACAAAGATCTGGAAGCAAGACAATACAGCTGATACCTGTAGAACTAAATGAAGGCATCCTGCTAGAGTCCAAGTGTTTTAATCGGGTTTCCCCAAAAGCAGAACTCTGCTGCAGGGATTTATGTGCAAGCACTTTATTTTTTGAGGTGATCCCAAGAAGTGCTGTGAGGAAATTAAGATGGAAAGGAAGAAAATCCAGTAAAGTATGATTAATGAGCAGATTTACCACTGTGTAATAATCTAGAGATTCTCTCAGAGTATGTGTGGAACACACCTCAGAATTGTCCCACTGGTTGACAAAGAAGTGGGATATTTATTTACCAACTCTTGTCTCTTGTTAATTAGGATTACTCAAGGGATGTTAACTTTCTTGAGCTTTTGGTCAAACCCTCTCCCCCAGATCAAACTCCTGTAGACAGAGTACCCTTTAGTCAGAGAAAGGCAGTAAGCCATCATCTTGTCTGGAGTAATGTCTGGGTAAACCAAATAAAAATAGACAAGGCACCAATAGCATATGCTACACTAGAGTAACTGGGGTAGTTACAAGGAGGGTTTGAGAATAATAGGGAAGATGAGATTGGACTGGGAGGCAGGGCCCAGGTAATGTAGAGTGTTATGCTATGTAAGTATTTAAGTTTTTTTTTCTTGAAAACCGTAGAGTGCCAACTGGAAGAATATAAACAAGGAAGTAATGTGATCAGATTTACAAGGCATAAATATTATTTTAGTGGAGAGTAGAGAGAGGGAAGACTCATAAGCATGTTAGGTCTGAGAATGTTAATAGCATATGCAGTAACCAGGTGAGAAATGTTGATTGCCTTTACAAAGGCTGTGAAGAAGACTAAGCATATCGGAAAAATATTGGAGAAGTTGGACAGAAAAGAATAAGGCAGAAGTGGGCAAGAATAGTTGAAGTTTTGTGGCTTGTATAGCTAACTGGTTAGTGTGCCAGTCTTTAAGATCTAGAATACAGCAGGAGGGATGTATTTGTAGGGATAAATACCTTGGATTCATTGGATATGAATAAATTTGTATATAGATTTGACTTTAGACAAAAATGTTTCCGTAAGGGTAAGAATTTTGGGCCTTTCCTCCACTCTTGTATCACTAGAGCCAAGAACAGTGCCTGACGTATAAATAAACACTCAATAAACATGTGTTGAATAATTGGATGAATAAGTGAGTGGATGTACGAATGAATAAATTAGAATCTTGGTATGCTTCTCGTGTATCTGAATGATAGCCTTCTGGATATATGGGTCTTCAGGTTGGAGAGAAATTTGGGAGGTAGCCATTGATTTTATAATATTGATATAAAGATGGTCATCCAAGCCACTGGACAGGCTTATTTACCCAAAGACTGAGATGTCTGAGAGTTGAACCCTATGGAAAGACAGCATCTTAGAATTAGGCAGAGGAAGAGAATCCCACATCAGAGACTAAGAAAGCTAAGGGGGACGTGACTAGATTGTGGCATTTATAGGAAAAAATTGAAGAAGGAAGAAGTGATCAACAGTTTTAGATGCTACTGAGTTAGTAGGTAAGACGCAGATTTTAAAAAATGCCTGTTGAAACAATCCACAAAGAGTTTTAAGGGTAAGGTAAGACAGGACCTCAGATAATGATGGGTTGAAGAGTAAATGACAGGTGAAGAATCAGGAGTGGTAAATGGAGACAGTTTTTCTCTAAACTGGCAGTGATAGAAAGAACAGTAGCTGGAAGGGGTCAACAGATTGAGGAGTTGAGGGAGTTGATATTTTGGAAGGGGTCAACAGATTGAGGAGTTGAGGGAGTTGATATTTTCATTTTCTCCTTTGTAATATAAGAAACATTTTAGTATGTTATATGTTGAGAAAGCGTGAATATTTTTTTAAATGCTAATAGAATTAAGTAGGCCCAGATCACAGGATTCCTGATTTTTGTGTCTCTCTTCAAACATCCATCAGCCCAGAAGGACACCTTTTAGACAGGAGCCTTTAATTATCTCTTCCTGCAACTGACAGATCTGGGCAAGTTGGGTTTTAGCTCGTTCTTAGCATAGCTCCAAGGAATGGAGCTGGTTATCTCCATCTAGAAATAGGAAATAAGATGAATTTTGAGTAGAGCACAGAATGTAGTTCCCATATATTTCCAACACTTTCTGAGGTGTACAGTATTCATTTAATATTTAGTTCTTTTGAAAAAATACAGTGAATATCTGAGGATAGAAATAATGGAAGCTTATATTGTAATATTTTACCTGATAGGGACTAGCCACATTTTTGCCTTAGAATATGAAGTGATAACAATGTAATATTAATATTTAACAAGTACTGTTTGCTTACTGTGTTCTAGGTAGAGTGTTAAGGGCTTTATGAATACTACCCCATCAGTAACTCTAAGTACTATTGTTATTATCCTCATTTTACTCAGGAGAAATCTGAAGCACAGTGAGGCTAAATAACACCCCCCCAAGGTCACATAGCTAGTATTTAGCAGAATCCGAAACTTGAATCTACCTGATTTCAGAACCTATGGTTCTGACTTTGGTTTTTAACTCCTAATATCCTGCCAATAAGAATGATAATGAAGATAGATGTTTGGGAGCTTTGGGCTTTAAGATTCATTTTATAGATGTTTGTAGAGGGCACATTTTTCTTGCTTCCTACCAGATATTTGGGCAATCTAGTTTCTGGCCTGCTTGGCTGAAGTGGTTATCTTGGTGGTATACATTAATGTGCTGATGAGCCATTTACCATAAATTGCAACTCAGCTACTGGTTCAATTCATGCTAAATTTGCAATCTGCCTTTACTGAAGTGCAAAATTGTCTTTCTTGTCATAAAGTGGTAGAACATGCAAAATAGTCTAATACCTTATTTTCTAGCTCAAGTAAGATTATCTAAGCTCAGAGCAAGTTTTAAAATTTTCACTTTGGATGAACAGCTGTTTCAGCATGAGAGCCTTGTTAAATGTTGAATGGCTTTGATAATGCCCCATTGGAAACTATAGCTGATAGCATGGTACTTACTCTTCAGGACAAGTCAAATTATTTCCTGGAGAAAATCTAAATGGCTTCAGCAATTTGGGGGGGGGGGCGTCGTCTGACAATGTAAGAGCTACCAAGTGGTGTCATGGTACACTATCAATTTGTTCTGACTTAATGTGCTGTTTTACTGAGATGGAGTAAATTTGTAATGAATTGTGTTAAAAGGATAATTCAACATAGGCTTTATGACCAATTGCCTGTGCTTCCAGTTGTAAAGAATAGGGAAAGGAATTGATTTCGGAAATATAAGAGCATACACAATCAGTGGCTCAATGAGTCCTTTTTTACTAGACACATGTATGTATACACATTAACTTTATACATAATTTGGCACATGGATTGCTGAACTTCATTATCTTTAATTACTTGTAGATAATTACATGTTTGAAGAATCATTCGCAAGTCAGAAACTAGAGCTACTACTTATGTTGATACTTTCTCTGGGTTACAATTAAAGTTGAAATTGCAGTGTCTTATGCACCAGGGGGAGAAATGTTTCGGCTTTAGCATATCATATACTTAAATGGTAATTTTTTTTTATTTTATTATGTTATGTTAATCACCATACATTACATCGTTAGTTTTTGATGTAGTGTTCCGTGATTCATTGTTTGTGTATAACACCCAGGGCTCCATTCAGTACGTGCCCTCTTTAATACCCATCACCAGACTAACCCATCCCCCCACCCCTCGCCCCGCTAGAACCCTCAGTTTGTTTCTCAGCGTCCATAGTCTCTCATGGTTCTTCTCCCCCTCCGATTCCCCCCCTTCATTTTTCCCTTCTTACTATCTTCTTTTTTTTTTTAACATATAATGTATTGTTTCAGAGGTACAGGTATGTGATTCAACAGTCTTATACAATTCACAGTGCTCACCATAGCACATGCCTTCTCCAGTGTCTATCACCCAGCCACCCCATCCCTCCCACCCCCCACCACTCCAGCAACCCTCAGTTTGTTTCCTGAGATTAAGAATTCCTCATATCAGTGAGGTCATATGATACATGTCTTTCTCTGATTGACTTATTTCGCTCACCATAATACCCTCCAGTTCCATCCACGTCATTGCAAATGGCAAGATTTTGTGGGTTTTTTTGTTGGCTGCATAATATTCCATTGTATATATATATATACCACATCTTCTTTATCCATTCATCTGTCTATGGACATCTTGGCTCTTTCCATAGTTTGGCTATTGTGGACATTGCTGCTATAAACATCAGGGTGCACATACCCCTTCGGATCCCTACATTTGTATCTTTGGGGTAAATACCCAGTAGTACAATTGCTGGGTCATATGGTAGCTCTATTTTCAACTTTTTGAGGAACCTCCATACTGTTTTCCAGAATGGCTGCACCAGCTTGCATTCCCGAATGGTAAAATTTTAAACATCTTTTGTGTGCTATATTCTAACTCAAGAGAAAGTTTGTGGAAGAAAGTTGGGGCAAAGCTTCCCTCTTGCAGAAGATCATCATCAAAATATTTTCATCATATAGAAGACAGAGATTTTGAGGGGTAATATTGATTCATTTTTAAAACAGTCCAAAATATACAGGATAGCCGAGATACAAAGTAATGTCTAGAAGCCTGCTATGACAACCGAGCACCAAAGGAGTAGGAAGAATATAAGGAAGAATGGGAGAAAGAGGAATCTGTAAAAACTCTAGAACAATTTTCACATATACTGGAAAGGAAGGATTAATCAGAGAAAGACTTTTTTTGTGAGTCAAAGCATAGCACAGGGTTTAGCTTATGATAGAAACCAAATAAATGTAAATAAAATTAATTCTGAAAAGCCAAGCCATTTATAATTGTCACTCACCTGATTTTGGGTTTTGGGGACATATTTCAGGTAAATTCTTTTCTCCTTCCCCTCAGTCCCATTAACATATGCATTTGCTGTTGTAGGCAGCATCCTGAAGTGGTCAACAGTGTGGGTTTGGAGTTCAAATCCTGCCTCTGACCCATTTTAATTGTCTGACCTTGGGAGAAGTACCTAACTTTTCTAGGCTGTAGTGTCCTCACTGGAAAAACTGAGAATGTTAATACTAGCTCCCCGGTGGTTGCAGGAGATATGTGAGGTTATTTGTGAGAAACACTTAGTGCAGTGCTTGGTCCTTAGTAAGTACTCAATACACTGTAGAGATGTTGGTGGAGATTTATGATCTCCTTCTGGCAAGTGCTAGTATCAGATATTAATTATGTGAGAGTAGCCCTGAATGTAAAGCATTGCCTTAATTGCCATTTCAAAACAAGATAAGAGGAAAAAAAGAAAGGGAAGATTTTAGAACATCCTCAAGGGATTTCAAATTTTAACTGACAAGGAAGTTTCTCAGCCTTCCTATCCTTGTGCTACTGAGAGAAATCTTCAGAATTTGTCCCCACTACCATAGGGCACTTCCTTCCTTTCCCCCACAGTTCCTCTTTTACCTGGTTAAGCCTTACTCATCCCTGA
The DNA here is from genome assembly GCF_009762305.2 of Zalophus californianus. Taxonomy (NCBI): domain Eukaryota; kingdom Metazoa; phylum Chordata; class Mammalia; order Carnivora; family Otariidae; genus Zalophus; species Zalophus californianus. The sequence continues at coordinate 38,781,834 of NC_045596.1, read as the reverse complement.
AGTTTCACTCCCTTTCTCAAAGAAGCTTTCTCAGGTAATGTACTCCCTAATTCTTTAATTTTCCTTTATAGCGTTTACTGGTTATTACAATTTTTTTATAATTCCTGAGAGAAGTTGCCAAGACTGTATTTTTTTCACTTCCATACTCCCAATGCTCAGCAAAATAACTTGAAAAATTGGACACTCAATACATATATGTTGGACAAATTAATAGTGGAGTGAATCAATGTCTTTAATAAGTCCTTTATTGCTTATGAGCTTAATTGTGGATCTTCTACTACTCACTTCCAACAAGAGAGGAAGCCTGGCACTTGAGCTCTTTTTCCTAAAAATAAATCTATTGAAGCTATCATAAATGTTTAGATTCAGTAGGCAAACATTGTCTAATATTGTAAAGAAACTCAGCCTGTCTTAGGTAAGGTTCTTGGCTCATCAAAGGCTTTCTTACACTGCATAGCTATGATTTTACAAAGGGATGCAACTGATAATGCTTGAGCTTTGAAATGTTTCCTTCCAGCAGAAGTCTACTGAGAAGCTGGTCTTGATAAATTATTGCTTTTTGGATAGTGCTCTTGTTGCCTTTGCTGATGCAGATGAAATTGTGACTCAGACTACTCGGTATATCAGCCTCCTGTATGGTTGGCATGAACCTGAATCCTTCTGGGTGGGTATTTATCATAGCACAGTTTCATTATGATCAAATCGTATCAATTCTATAGGAAGAAAAAAAAACAGTGTCTAAATGTTTTCTAAGTTCAAATGTAATTTTCTGAATATTTTGAAGTTGAAGCAAATCATTTCCATAGGATGATGTGCATGCTTTGAAAAATAAATTCATTTGGCCACCCAAATCAGGGATTTAAAAACTTGGAAAGATTTCTTTTGCACTGTTTAACCAGATATCTACATATATTAACTCTACTTTTAAGGATTAAAAAAAATCTTAATATAAAATGTGGAAAAGAAAAGTTATAAATTATGTTATTAATGACATTTTCCCAATATTTAAACAAATAAATGCCCTGAAATTCACAACACACACACACACACACACACACAGAAAGAGAGAGAGAGTCAGACATTAGAGTCATGATAGGAAGAGAGGCAAAAATATTTAGGGAAAATTATGGGGTTGGTAAGAAGGATCTGGAGCTAAGTCCAAACTAGAAGGATAAATAAAAGCCTCAGTTAACCAAATTCCTCTGATTTGAGTGAAGAGAAGATGTAAGGAGCTCAAAAGGTATCCTGGAGAAATCTTATATCTAGGCAATTGGGACAGTTTAGGAAGAGAATGTAGATGTTCCCAGGTATATATGAAAGTATTTGTAGTCATCAAGAACAACTGAGAATATTACAAAGAGATCAATGCTTGATTTCTGTCAAAGGCATCTCTATTTCTCTGTATGTCTTGTATCTTAACTCTATCCAGGATTTGGGGTTATCAGAAAGGTATACTCACATCATTAGTTTTCGATGTAGTGTTCCATGATTCATTGTTTGTGTATAACACCCACTGCCCCATGCAGAACGTGCCCTCTTTACTACCCGTCACCAGGCTAACCCATCCCCCCACCCCCCCTCCCCTCTAGAACCCTCAGTTTGTTTCTCAGAGTCCATAGTCTCTCATGGTTTTTCTCCCCCTCCGATTTCCCCCCTTTCATTTTTCCCTTCCTGCTATCTTCTTCTTCTTTTTTTTTAAACATATAACGTATTATTTGTTTCAGAGGTACAGATCTGTGATTCAACAGTCTTAGACAATTCACAGTGCTCACCATAGCACATGCCCTCTCCAATGTCTATCACCCAGCCACCCCATCCCTCCCACCCCCCACCACTCCAGCAACCCTCAGTTTGTTTCCTGAGATTAAGAATTCCTCATATCAGTGAGGTCATATGATACATGTCTTTCTCTGATTGACTTATTTTGCTCAGCATAATACCCTCTGTAATGTATGGTGATTAACATAACATAATAAAATTTTTAAAAAAAGGTATACTCAGTGGAGAAGAGAGAAGAGCACAGGCTAAACAAAGAAAAAAATCTGAAAAGAGGGAGAGCTGCAAGTTTGTTTAGGTTTTGTTTATTTTTTTCTTATGAGGTTAGTTAATATTTATTATTTTAAAAATCATAAAATATATGTGCCTTCAATTTAATTTCATGGAAGTTAGAGAATTGCTTTAGTCGGCTCAGGCTGCCATAACAAAAATAACATGGACTGGATGGCTTAAACAACTGAAATGTGTTTTCTCGTGGTTCTAAAGGCTAGAAAATCCAAGATCAAGATTCCAGCAGGGTTGGTTTCTGGTGAGAGCTGTCTTTCTGGCTTGCAGATGGCTGCCTTCTTGTTGTATCCTCTTTTGACATGGAGAAAGAGCTCTGTGGTGTCTCTTTTTCTATAAGGATACCAGTTTTATCTGATCAGGGCTCCATCATTATGACCTAATTTAACCTTAATCACTTCCTTAAAGATCCTATCTCCAATACAGTCCCAGGGTGGGGGGTTAGGACTTCAACATATGAATTTAGAGCGGGACACAGTTCAGTCTATAGTAATGATTAAAACCTCTTAATGTTTTGATTATTTTACCTTCTTTGACATTTGTTGCCTTCTACTATCCCAAGTCTAGTGCTTTCACTGCCCCATTTCCTACATCCAACTTAAATGTGGAAGAAAGTCCTTTTGACTTCTGTAATTGAAATAAGAAATAAAAGAGAGTGATACTATAGTGCCGGAACAATATATCCACAGATACAATTCTTTTTAATATTCCATTATATTTAGAAAGTGGGCCAGCCAAACTAGGTTGCCAAAGTTCTCATTTTGAGCCAATGTTCTGCGTATGTCTTTTCATGGCATAGTGTGGTGTGAATATCCTCCTCGAGGTTGGATTACATCAATTCCTCCAGTCTTTGCTGTTTCCCTGATGACTAGTCTTTGGACTTTACTAACAGTTGGAAAGTTCCAGAAAGAGACCAGTGATCTAATACATGAGATTCCTTTGTTATATAACCCACAACATTTTTGCACATTGAAATACTCGTGGCTATAGTTGTTCCTATATGGAGTATGACATATGGTTGTGGCAGCCAATTAGTTAAAAGCATGTTAGCTGAGTGCCAGTTGTAGAAGAACCACTCAGCAAAAATTAACCATTGCTGCGGCTGTTGCTGTTTTTTTCCTAGAAGAGCTTTTTATATTTGTCCTATGTCATAAGTTATAGGATTTACTATAGTGTTAATTCTCCCATTTACTCGAGATTTAGTTTTAATTTTATATTTCCTCATATTTATTTCTCATTTTGTCCAGCAACATCCTATTTCTGGCCGACTTCCGCTTACACCACAGACTGTCCCTTGCTTCAGTGTTTCTCTACCTTTCTGATTATTAGAAATGGTGGCCATATTTTTATAGAAACCCAGAAAATATCTTCTAAAAGTTTATTTACCATAGGGATTTATTAAGAATGGTATACCTTTTTCTTTTAGGGACAGAATCTCATTACCTGCCTTCTGCTGGATTATTTCTGTATAATGTTTGTTTGATGCCTACTATGTGCTAGACATTATAAGTACCTTACATGCATTATTTTATTTATTCATTATGAGGAAGGTACCCTTGTTACTCCTGTTTTGGCAAGGATTTTTGAAGTTTCAAGAGGTTAAATAACTTGCCAGATATCTCACAGCTAGTAAAAGGCAAATTCAATACTTGTATCCAGGTCTGTCTGATTTGGGGGGTACATAATCCTAATTATTTAGCCAGTGTTTCCCAGTTTCTGATCTCTGATGATTAGTAATAACATAACTGATAAATAAGGCTTCCTGCAAATAGGCCAGAGACTGAATTTTTAACTAGCTCCTAGGTTATTTTTTTTTTTAAGATTTATTGATTTATTTCAGAGAGAGGAAGAGAGAGAGAGAGCGCACGTGCACCTAGGAGCAGGGGAGGGGCAGAGGAAGAGGGAGAGGAAGAGAATCTCAAGCAGACTCCCTGCTAAGCATGGAGCCCATCATGGGGCTCAATCTCATGACCCTGAGATCATGTCCTGAGCCAAAACCAAGAGTCGAATGCTTAACCAACTGATTCCCCCCGTTGCCCCCCAGATTATTCTTATAAACACCTAGAATGACTATAATGCTGCTTTTCATTAATAAGCAAGAAAAGATTCATCCAGGTTAGTGTTTGCATTTGGATAAAATGAGTGGAGGGCCCTTTGCCCTCTACCGTCTCCAGGGTTATGTTGGAAGCATTGGTGAATGCGGTTCTCACAGCAATTGCAGTAGCATTCAGTCAAGTTCACTTGATCAAACTGAGAGCTTCTGCTCTGACTAGTGAAAGCTGGGACAAAGAGATTTCCTCTGCTAGGGCCATATATTTAATTGGCAAATAAAAAGAAGCACTAGCAATCGCTATGAAGCAAAATTCACCACCACACTGCATGTCTATATGAAATCCTGATATTTTAAACTTTCAGCTTCTAAACCTGTAAAGACAAAATGAATAAATTCTGTAGGGGCTTGTTCTCTGGTACTTTCAAATTGAAGACATAATTTTTTTTATCCCAGTGCCTGATTTTGAAAGTAGTATTTTCATAGCTTATGGAAATACAAACATTGAATTAAATGCTAACATTGGGAGAAAATGAAATACAATAAACAGAGAACTCAGCATTTTCATTTATGCATTTTGTTGTTCAATGTATGATCGAGTCCTCCGGTAACTATGAAATACTTAGCATATTTATTTGGAGGGGATGTTTTTCATTTCTATGCGGTAGCATTTTCTAAAAACACTACTGATAATCCTCAGTAAATCATTACCTTGGAGTTTAGTTTCAGCTGCTCTACCATACTTGTTTGTTTCCTTATTAAATAAGATGTGTGGCTGAAGTCCTGTCAGAATGGCCTGGAACAAATGTTTTCATGTTATTGGGTTTTTTTTTAAACATTTGACTCATTGATATTCTAGAAGATAAACCTGTTCATTATTAGCCTTGTTTGTTTTTAATTTGGAAGGGTTAAATTACATTTTATTAAACTTCATTAGCTTCTCAAGCAAGCAAGGTGAATGTAATGTGTATTCTGCAAAGCTCATCTTGGTCACTTTATCTCACTGCTGCTGGAGTAATAAGTGGAGATGAATTTTCTTCTTGCAGTTGATAATACTTCTTTGGAAATTGTGTCAGATCAGTCATGATTGACGAATTGCTCCGATGTGCGCCTGTTTTCCCATTGCTGCTTTCATTTGTTGGGAATGTTGGAGTCTGCCACCTCGCGTCTCTATCCCACCAGTTTCCTTGCTTTGGGCTATTGTGACTAATGACAAAATGATTTCAAACTCAGTCATTTTTTAAAATTCAAATGAAGCTTAGGTGCTTTTCTTGTTTGTAACCACCGCGTGTCTGCTGAATACTGATGATGCCACTCAAGTCTCAACATTACATCACTCTGACACAAAATTCCAAATTTCCAAAATTCGAGGTCTGTGTGAAGAGTATTCCTAGTGAATCCTGTGCCACGTGGGCCAGCAGGTTTTTCAATCCTTTTGTGGTTTGGCACCATGGAAATTGACAACTACTTTTTACATAGTAGTCCTTGGGACATCAGTACAAAATATCTTATCATTTGGCTGCTTGACAGGAAGCACAGATTTAAGCCGCAAATCAGTCTAATTCTGCTTTCCTTTATGTGGGTTCTGATATATAGAGTACTGAGACTCATTAGGCAATTTTAGTCAGACTTGGGATTGCATCAAGGTAACATACACCTTAGGCACTGTCTGCAACATTCTAGAAATCTGCCCCATCAACAAAGGAATGGTTATCTGGAGGCCAGATTTTTGACATTTTCTCTTCATTTTTTTTAATTTGAAAAAGAACCTTGATTCCATAATATATCTGTTTCAATGAAATGTATTAAAAAACGAAGTAGGTGCCTGATGTGTGCATTCTCCTAGAGTGATTAATAAGATAGTATTTGTACTCTAGAAGCTTACTAATAGTTTTAAACCGAGAATAAAAAGATTTGATCTTTTGTGGAGTGGTAATCCTAGTGGCACACTTCATACCACTCCCTCCATTTTCATGAAGTCTCTTGCTTCTTTGGTTCTTTTTTTCCAGTCGCCTTAGATGGATCCTATCTCTTTGGCTTGGGATCACTTTCTTTCTCCAGGTGTGTTCTTCAAGTCTATGCTTAATTTCTTCGATATTTATAACTTGTCTAATAGTAGATGTTGTGAGAATATATAGTATATCCAGTCGGAATATAATTTTCAAACCATCAAACAGAGAAATCATACAAATATGAAATGGACATCTGCCGAAGTTTTATCCAACTCATTAATTAATGAGGGAACCACATAAATGGTAAAACAGGTTCAAAATCTTCTTAATGATTATAAGTAGCCATTTAAAAAAATGGAGTACTACAATAAATACTAGGTATGATATAGAAGTGATTAATATCCTACAGGGCAACCAAACCATAACAACCTTTGGTGGTCTTTTCTACTGGACAGGAAGCCACAAGTTAACACGTAACTTCACAGTGTTTGCACTCAAATCCAATATTAAATAGCAAAATCACACTCAAGTGAGTTTCCCTACAAGCTTAATAATCCTCAGGTGGACTTGTTAAACAATGCCCCACTGTGACATTGAAAGGACATGCTGTACTCTTTTCTGATTTCCAAGTCTTTAATCAGTTTCTAACAACGTACTTAACTATTACAAATACTTAACTGCCTCAAATAGATAGGTGTTGTTTATTAAGTTCTTTAATGGCTCCTCTGCATTTGTTTATCAAGAGGCTATATAACATGGCAAAACACTCTGTAAGTAACTCGCTGTATGACTTCAAGCCAGTCATAACCTCTATTGTTCTTACTTTCCTCTACACCTAAAATGGGGAGCTGGAATTTTAGAATTTCTCCCAGTTTTAAAATACTGTTATTCTTTAAGAATGGGATTATAAAGGGCAAAATATCTTGGTCCTTTAGCTAGTATATGGAGCTAGTCAACAGGGCCTCCTAATGGTCTTCGATGAATTCTGGGCAGGTCAGCCTTCTACTTACCCCAGAATGTTTGAGAACTCCCCCCCTCACAATAAGTTTGGCAATATCTTCTGTTAGGACCCTTGATTTAATTGGACTATATATGTTATCTAGAGCCACAACAATACTACATAACAAACAAGTACAAAATTTCAGTGGCATACAATAAACATTTAATTTTGCTTTCAAGTCTATGGGTTAACTGGGAAGTTCTGTTGATCTTGATTAGGCTTGGCTGGGCAGTTCATCCTCTCTTAGCTGGGACAGATTCAGGTGTCTAGTGATCAGCTAACTGTTGGGTGACCTAGGATAGCCTCACTGGGATGACTGGCTCTGCTCCAAAGGATCTTTCTAGCAGTTTAGTCCTAGCTTGTTCTAGTGGTGTTGATGGCAGTGTTTTGAGAGAGAGTGGAAGCAAGCAAGAACTCTTAAGGCTAAGACAAAAATGACACACCCATCATGTCCACCACATACTGTTGGCCAGAGAAAGTTATAAGGAAGCCTGTAGGGAAAAAAACTCCATCTCTTGATGGGAGAGGAGTGGGACATTCATGTCACAAGGGGGCATGAATATGAATATGGAGAAGGAGGAAAATTTGTTGCAATTTCTGTATTTAATCAACGATACAGAACATGATTCACAGTTGGGATTTCAGGAAGTTGCAGAAAGTTGCAGACCTAGAGGGAAAGAAGACAGATCCTGTAAGTGTTCTTGTACTTTTTTCTGGGGCCCACCTAAGTCACTTAGAGTGAATTTCATCCTTTCAGTTCTTACTTTTAAAATTCATTCAGCAGGACTAGAGCTGTGTTTAGGGCTAATTATTCCATATTACTGAAGCAAGGTCCTTCTTCGTACTCTACCAAACGCTACACGAATGGTGAGATTTTACAGTCTGGCTGGTGGGAACATGCATTATCCCTAGTTTTGTGTGTTCCAAGTACTGTTTCTTCTAATCCTTTTAGGGGGTTCTTTTTGCAGCCTTGGGTAGTGCTTCATACTCATAAACTGATCTGGGCTTAGTGCAATAGTCAATGGAGACTCAGATTTTTGGAGCATACTCTCTCTCTCTCTCTCTCTCACCTTTTTTAGCATACACTTGCCTGTTACTTTTTCCTATAAATGCTAGCCACCTTGACTTCCCCAGATTCTCAGCTCATGTCCTCAATTCAGGGAATCTGTCGTATTTCTCCTGGATTCTCCTTTCCTGTTCTACAGCATGGATTTGCTTTCGTTTGTTTCTTCTCTCTCAAAGATTATGGTTCTATGTTGTCTAATGCTCAGTGTCTTCAAAAGACAATTGCTTTGGGTGCCTGGGTGGCTCAGTCGGTTAAGCGTTTGCCTTCGGGTGGGGTCATGATCACAGGGTCCTGGGATCAAGCCCTGCATCAGGCTCCCTGCTCAGCGGGGAGTCTGCTTCTTTCTCCCTCTGCCCCTCCTCCTGCTTGTGTGCTCTCTCTCTCTCAAATAAATAAATAAAATCTTTGAAAAAAAACCCAAAACAATTGCTTCACATGTTTTGTCCAGTTTTTTTTTTTTCCCTGTCATTTCATACAGGAGAGTAAATTTAGTCCCTTTAACTCAATTTTGGCCAGAAGTGGAAGTCTCTGATTCTTAGAATTTAGTTTTGGGGAAAATATGAGTTTCTAAAGATTACGGGCGGCCTAACTTTTTGTGGAAGAAAGCAGTATGCAAATATCAGATTATATTTGAAAACATGTTTCTTTCCTGCTTGTTTAATTGGTCTGCTATTCCTCTCTTCCCTTCTCTTCTTAGTATGTTGAGCATTTTACTAGTTTGACATTCACTATATTTTACTTTGAATCATGTGTGTGGGTATGCATCTTGTCAGTGATCGCGTAAGCTCTTTAAATGTGGATATACCTTCTTGTTTATATTCTTCACTGTATGTATGACATTTCAAAATTAATGTTAACCGATTAACTTATTCCATTCTGTAAAAAAGGACTCAAAATCTGAGGATTAATTGACATCTACAATGTGCTTTGTAGAGGAAAATTTCAGGGTAAATAATGGTATCTTTAGCTTTTATGTTGATGTCAATTTTAGTTTCAATTGTCTCCACCAAAATTAGGTGCCATATGTCAGACTACAATTTCTCATGAGTTCAACTGAACCTGCCTAGGAGAATACTCCAGACGGACATAAAGAATACTTTCTAAACCTCTCATATCTTACTTTGGCTCTATATTTTGTGAGGCTTTTATTCTTTCTCTACTTAGCAAATTTGAAGTCATAATCCACAAATACATTAGATACGGATTAAACACTTTCAACCGACTTGATGGGTGTGGTTTTGAAAAAGGATTATATTTGTAGAATAAACATGTCTCTGTAAAATGAGCTGTCAGTCAATTGTATATGATATTATCTGTGATATTCCTGTAGGCTGGCTCCTTCTAATCACCCACTTGTGCGCTGGTCTTCTTCCTCTCCTTCTTCATCTCCTCACTTACCATGTATTTCATAAAATGGTAAGGGGAGAGGGTATAGAAGGCAACTATCCTAAGGCAGCTTAGGATAAACATAATTAAGGAAGAAATGTTTTTACAAAAAAATCGTGGTATATTCTAAAGACAGACATGACTATTTGGGGAATCATTTGAGCATTGCTTTCCTTCATTAGCATGGACAATCTATAGTTAGCTATCCAGTTATTTATCATGCCTGCCAGAATATAAGGAGAATTAATTTTAATCTTTATTATGCATCTGTATTCAAATATAGTCTTGTTCTACACATAAAGTAATTTGATGGAAAATAGTGAGTTCCATTTTGATTTAAACACCCTTTCTTGGTAAGTAGTTTGAATTCAGATATTTATGCAATGGTATGGTGATGCTGTTTATATGTCTACTATAACATTTATTTAAAATTAATGCTCCTTTGCATTTTTATTATTGTGATGAAAAAATAAAATGCATTAGGATTGCCAGATTTTATAATAATGTGTATTATTGCCTATGTAAGATTATGAAAATAAATTTCAGGGTTTTGGAAATTTAAGCTTTTGGAGTTTGCTTTTTTTAAGGAATGTCGTGCACATATAGATGGTTATTATTGTTATTCTGTGCACAAGAGTAAGTACAGTTCCTCCTGTTTATAAAAAAATATGTAAAACTCACTGAGGGATATACAACCTATCACAGAATATGATTTACAATAAAACTAAACAAAGAAGTTGTACTGCTATCATCATGGACTCCTAAAATTAAATCAAGCATAAGTCTAGTTTATAGTTCTAAAAGCCAAATCTTTCTATAGATTTAAATTCTGATTACTTATAAAAGCGGACAATATTTTGAAATAGAAGATTTTTGATTCAGAGTTTCAAATAGATTCATGTTCTTTTTTAGTTAGGTATTTTTAAGCTTTTACATCAAGCTGGGTGGCTAGAGCATATTAATAACAGCTTATTTTATAGAAGCAATGAATTTTAATTATTTGATCCCTTTAAATTTCATATACATCTACATTACATAATCAGTGTAATTTTTAATATACCCTTTCAGAACACAAATGCCAGTCTGAACATGAGGAAAAGATCAAATGCCTCGGTTCACTCTGAATCTGATGTTGGCAACAGAACTGAGGTGGGAAACCATTCGAGCAAATCTTCCACAGTTCTTCAAGGATCTTCTGAAGCCACATCGAAGTCTTACTTAGCTTCCAGTCCGAACCCATTCAGCCATGCAAATGCAGCGGAAACGATATCTGCTGCAAGGGCACCTCTATCTGCTCCTCCTTCTACTCCTCGTAGAACTGGGTATGTGTCCCAACAGGCTTCCGTTGGATCTGCTTCTACTCACCGTGTGTTCGGATCGAGACTGGAGCGAATTAAGACCACCGTTAATACCATAGGGGCTCCTGGGAAGTTGTCAGCCACCACTCCTCCCTCTGCTCCACCACCGCCTGGATCTGGCACAAGCAAAATAGACAAATATGCCCGCATTCTCTTTCCAGTAACATTTGGGGCATTTAACATGGTCTATTGGGTTGTTTATTTATCTAAGGACACTATGGAGAAATCAGAAAGTCTAATGTAATTTTGTTGCTAGAGTAGTTTCCTAAAAGATGATGAACTTAATGCAGAATGCCTTTTTAAATGTTTTTAAAGATAAACCATTGTTCTTTATTAAAATAAAAAGTCTATGTAATTTTTACATTGAAAAAATTCAAGCCAGTTATTGGGAGAGTTAATTCATTCCTCAGTGAAGAGAGAGTGAGCCATCTTTCACTGCAGAAAAATGCTTTGAATAGAGTCAGTTCAGCATTCAAATTAGATGAATTGCAGACCATCCTGGAAAGTTGGGACAAGAGAAATAGGGCTGCTAGAGATACGTGGTACATACTTACACACTGAAATTTGAAAACAGACTACGACATTTTTTCATATACACTATGAATACCAACCAACCACCCTAAATTCCCAGTGGCACTGCCCTTAATCAGAATTGTTTATCAGATATCATATGAGGTGACCTTTGGAGATCCTTCTAGTATCTGCAAGAAAAGGACTTTTCTTGTTAAATGAAACATTTTTAAAAGGAAATGGAACAAAACAAATACTGACCAATGAGTGAAACCTCTGCTGCATCAAAAACAAAAACAGAGACCAGGGAAGATGTGTTCCCTGTCTTACGTTGGCCAAACAGGACTTAACACTTGACTTGAAAATCTGTGCTTTGAGCCAAAGTTTAACTCATTGTATGAATTCTTTTCGACAGTAGTTCATTCAGTTATGTATTCTTTAACACATAGTTATTCAGAGCCTACTGTGTTCCAGGCACTAAGCTAGACACTCTCTCTAGGAAAGCTCTTTCACCTTTATCTACGCTATTACTTGAATAGTAGAACAATCAGTGCATGCTAACGAACCATAAACTAGCAGAGGACATTGCATTCTTTAATGGAAGAAATTTATTTAGAGTCTGAGAGCATATTGAAAATATTTGTTTCTCCTATATTATAGCGGGTAACACATTAGCACAGCTTCAGCAATTCACTTCAAAATATAATGAAAATGTGTACAGATTGTTCTCTAAATAAGAAGCACTGTGTACCTAAGAGAAGATATCTGGGCACTATAAGATCATATCAATTATCTGTCTCAAATTTGATCAGAATAGTAGGATAGAATTTGATCAGAACCATTAAATCATCAGAATTAGGAACTCAATACAAGGCCTTTTAGATGTTTTTCCCAACATAGGTCTATATGGCTGATGAAATGCTAATCTTCTGGAAAGTTTTTGTGTCAGTAGTTTTGTATTTCTGGGAAGTGTAGTGTTTTGGGGGAGGGCAGTTTTTGTATGGTTTCATAACGAAGGTGAGTATTTTAAAATCAAAAGAGCAGCAAAGGAATGGAGTAAAGAAGAAAGATCATAGCCAAGGGGTAAGATTCTACTGACTCTGGTAAAGAATTTATCAGGGTTTTCATGTACTAACTTTTCTTTTTCATTACTTAGGCTTAACAACTTAATTGAATTTCTTGCAGCTGTCTTATGACACTAAATCTAGGTCTAGTTTTTTGTTGTGTTGCTTCCAGATTTTTCTTCTATATTTCTTTCTTCCTGATCTGGGTTGTGTGAATGAATGTGTTCCGGATGTTTGGGGGAACATTTTCATAAAAATGACCACCTTCTAAGCAGAATCTCTTATTTTTTAGAAAAGAAATGACATTAAATAATTGCCATTAGTTTTTCAGTTATTGCATTGCCTTGGAATGGTTGTATATGAGAACTATAAAATGTGCAAATGCCAAATATTAATTGTGAGTCATATCTGAGAATTCCTTTTTGGCTATCACTCTAGGTATGTCCTAGAATCACTAACAATTTTAAGGCTGAAAGATGCTTTTAAAATCATCCAATCCAAGTCCTCACTTATAAATTGATGCTAGTAATATGAGGCCAAATAAAATTTGTATATATGTATATGTTTAATAAAGAGTACTTGTACAAAAAAAAGCTTATCATAAGTTATTTTATGAATGTGAGTAGATTTCTAGCCTTGAGGACAATGCTTGAAATTATTGTTGGAAGCTATGATTGCTTATTATTCCAATGAAATGACCTTATTTCTTTACTGAGGAATATACTCCTTGCTTATCCATTGGCCTATTCTTAAGAAATATCTTACTGGCTTCTTTCCTTTTTAAAAAAGAAATTCTTCTATAAATTCTACAGATTTTAAAGGGGTAAAAATTAGTGATATTAGATTTGCAGCCTAGGGATCCAGGTGAACCCATAGTTTTCTTCTTTGCATATGAGGAAGATTTTAAAATAAATCAGGTGGCCAAATGAAGAGAAAGGGCAAAATTAACTAAGGAATTCTTAATTGTTAGTATGAAGAATAAATTGACCAGAAAGTCTAATCATTAGTAAAAAAGGAATTATTTCATTTGCACAAAATGATACTAATCATAATCATGCATAGTTTATTTTCCCTAACTGAATTTCATCAAATCAAGTCATGACTACATTTTTTATTTTGGTCATCATTGCTATCTTCCCAATAACTTAGAGCTATGTTAAATAAAACACTTTTGTGAAGAACCAGTCACTTTTTACTATTAGCAAATCTTACAAGAGTCATTAGGAGAGCTCAAAGTCTTGGCAATTTGTGAAGAAGAATTCTGGCTGAGAATGGTAACTATGTATGTCTTATCTTTTAAAGATGAAATTCAGAACTGTCTTTTTCAGTACCAGTATCTATATCCTAGCTTTCAACTCCAAGTGGGACCTTATACGTAATTACTTCCAATTTACTCCAGGCATGACCGAGTATAATAGTGTATTTATATGATTAATCTGCAGTTAAAAATGACTTGCATTTGCTCATATACAGAGTATTTGAATAGTGTATGTTTTATATCGCACCCCACAAATCTTGAATTAGAGTCGGTGTAAAGTAGAGCCACTCTCTTACCGATGAAAATGAATCACAGAGAGGCGGGTGACAAAGACAAAAGCAAGGGGCCAGAATTAACTTTGAAAGGTCATTTTTCAATCACTTCACCTTAACAGTGACCATGTTTCAAGCCATAAGTAAAAATTTGTGGTTTATTTTACCCATGAGCTGGTCAATTCTGCCTGACCTAGAAAAAATCCCCACTCCTCACTCACTGTTTTCCAACGGTCCCCTCTTCTAGACCGGTCAATAACCTCCAGTGAAAAACACCAGGTGGAGAAATGAATGACCTCATTTCAAGTTCTGACTCTATTGTGATTTTAAAGGAGTCACTTAACCTTGCTAGGCTTGATTCCTTATTTATAAGAGGGTGGGAAGATTAAATATTACCTAAACTTTCTTTTAATTTTAATATCTTCTGATTCTCATAGTAGGCTAAATACAGGCATTTCTTGGAATAGATACACTCAAAACTTTGTACCACAGATAGATGTTCATGGGGAAAAAAACCTGATTTTAGTTTCACTGCCTAATTACTTTAAGCTCATGACTTGATTCAAGCTAAGGTTCCCTAACCTTAAGAAAACAAAGCTAAAACAAACAAACAAACACCCATCTCCATTTAGATTAGGCTTTTTTTCCCGTGTGGAAGATTTTATTCTTTAAAGAATTTGGTTATTTCTCTTGTCTGGGTATTTATTCATCCTTACTAACTGGGTTCCTGCTCCATATTAGGTACTATGCTCATTTTTAGATATACACAGAGAAATGAAACTGGTTCCTTTCCTTTTATGTGGTCCCAGTCTGGTAGTGATAATAGATGTGTAGACAAGGTAACTATAGAGTGTAATAAGTGCTTCAGCACTACAGAGTAGACTAAGACTAGGGTGATATGAATGAACCCTCACCTAAAGCACAAAAAATATAGAGGGGCATCAAAAACCTTAATAATCAAGATAAATAATATTTTGAAAGAATATTTTTAAAAATCAAAATTCACACAAAAATTTATGATTAACGAAATACCTAAATTTTAAATAAATATAAGATTAGTATTAACATATTTTTTTCTTTTGCATCAGGCTTTAATATTGTTCAGCTTGGCACTGATTCAGAGGGTGGAAAATGATGCACGTAATTTTATAACTTTGTTTATGAGGAGGAAAAAGAGCGATGGCAGGGAAGGCTTCACAGAGATGATTTTGAACTGAATTGTGTGGAATAATTTGGAGTTTCAGCCCCTCTGCTGACTTCCGCAAACAAACAAACAAACAAACAAGAGCACATTTTTACCACCTCCTGAAGCATGAAGAACTCTTACTACAAATTATTCCAAGCAGTAGGAGGGAAGGTGAATTCAGGGAAGTGAAAGATGGTGATGCTGGAAAGACCTGCTGGAGCTGGATTAGAGAGTTTTGTGTAAATTACTAAAGAAATTAGACTTGATCCTGGACTAGTGGCAATTTATTGAAGATCTTGCAAGATAGTAAGATGACAATGAATATGCTATGCTTCTGTTTTAGAGAACTCACTTGATTGCTGTATGAGCTATGGAACAGAGGGCCACAAATCTGGAGATCATACAAGAATCGAGAGGTCTCATTTTTCTTTTCTCTCTGTTAATCTTGGCATTTCATTTCTTCTTTTAAATCCCAATGACTTCATTGTCATTTGTTACAATGATACATAATTGTTAAAAATGAAGATAGGCATTACAGAAATTTAAAAACAATCTCAAAATCCCACCCCCAAGAAAGTGTTAATATTTCATGAATATCAGGCCAGATACTTCTGTATAGATATGGTTGTATAGAAGAGTAGAGTGAGTGATTGATTAAAAGGCAGTTTTATAAATTTAGGAGCCAAATATTTCATAAATGAATATTGTTAAATAATAAAAGAAAAACATTGACTCTACCTTTGTCTAAATTTAAGATTAAAAATACTAAGGTAAAACTGGAGAGATTGTTGAAATTTAGACAGTGTTGAATAAAGCAAGAGATTCTGGGGACTCTGTGTGTTTTTGTTCCACATTTCAGTCTTTATTTCAGGAAAGCTTTTTCCCTATAGTTTGTCTAAATAATTTTTCTTTCTAAGTGCTAATTATGTTCATTCTCTTTTGCCTCTGTACTATATATAATATTTCTTATAATCACTTTTGTATTTATAAATTTGTCAACTCTTGTTAACCATAACCCAAGTGAGTTTTCAGTTGTGTTTATTTTAGTTTGTAACCTCTAATGTAATTTTTGATTTCATAATGGTTTTACTCTTTTCCATTGCTTTCTTGGTCTGTGCCATGTCATTTGTTTCATTTCTTTCTACTATTTTTAGAATCTATTAAAACATTATCTTTTCTTTGAGCCTCTCACTCTTCTATTAATGAGATCATGTCTGTAATTTGAGACTACAAATAACTCTTTATATAAACTTTTCCTCTGTTTCCCGAAAAAAAAAATTTTCTCTGGTATGAACTTCCCCTGCGTTTTTATTGTGTTTCTGCTTCCTCTGCCTGTGTTTCAGGCTGATTTCTTTCTATTAATCACTGAATGAAGCCAGCTATTTACTGAACTCAATGTGGGAAGTGGCAGGGAATGAATCAGAGCAGCCCACAGCAGCTATTTAAATTTCAGATTTCAAGCCCATCTCCCCAAATCTGTTTTAACTTCTGCCCAGGGACCATACTTTTCTCTATTTTTGACATTTGGTGTTCCACGTGGCTCACGGTGTAAAAATCTCCCAGTTTTCCTTTCTCGGTGTTGTTAGCACTCTAGTGATTTTCTCCCCTTCCTCCTGTCTCCCGCGTTCACACTAGTCATCTGTTTTACCCAGCACGCTGTTTCACAACTATCAAATACAGTCTATCAGCAACTTCTTCCTTATCCCCATATTCCACCATTTGGGGATATGTACCTGGAATTCTATAAAGACAGATTTTGTTTATTTCTTGCCTGTCCTCTTTCCATCTCATGGTGGCTTTGAACAGTCTTTGAAGAATGTCTCCGGAGTGAAATCTAGATCCTCTCTTAAGATATGTGCCAGTGAATGTCGTGTCTTCCATTAGTGCAAAAATGTGTCCCTGTTTGAAAGCTATTTATCACCGTTTGTTGTCGATTACTTATAATTACAGATGTGGTTTCATTTTGTTTTTTTTTTTTCAATTTTTCATTATTTATGTTATTTTTGGGAGGGTTTCATAGGAGAACGGTGAATTGTAAATGGTTTTATTTCACCATCTTCCACTGAATCACCATCGATCATTTGTATTTCTGTTACGCCGGGGGTTGCCCAGAGTATCTTTTGCTGACAACCAAAGCTCTGTGGTTTTTCCTTTTTGTATATCAGGTGTTACTGGAATCAGGTAAGAAACCTGGATTAAATCTGTGATAACACAGTTGATAGAATACATTTCCCCTTAAGGGGAGAAAAAGAAATTATAATAGTAGGAAATAAATATTATTGCAATTAACCTTTGACTGACATACTCTTTTTCACTCTTGTATTTATGAACCGGTATGCTGTATTCCGTCCTTGCAGATGTTTGCTGATATAGTGGAGCATGTTTGTTTTCATTTTACTGATTATGTATACCATTTCCTACTTCAAATATACAATAAACCAGAACTTTCATTTTTCTAGCTCTGTAAAATTATTGTTGGTTGATGAAATAGGGTTTTATAATTTTAAGGGAGTTTTATCAGAAAATGAATCAAAATCCAGTTTTCAGCTGAAGCCATACTTTATGCTATAAGACATTGAATGGCCGTAGTAAAGAGGAGGTTAAATTTTCCACTGGTTTCTCCTTTAATGATGAAAACTCCTTAACAATTTTATGCTAGAAATGCTGAGAATTGAAGAAGGAATAAAGTATTCTGTTTGGTTTTTCAATTGTAGTGTTGCACAAACTGAGGAATAAAAACTTATCTGCCTGCTCTTTGAATAATTTTAAATTGTTTAATTACACAATTAAAAATATTCCTCATTATGGGAGTAAAGAAAAATATTAATGCATATTTCATCATATCGTGAAAACTAAATTTGTTATGCTTTGAGCTTTATTATTCTTGCTCAATCAGAATAGCAAATAATAAAGCATGTTATTTTAAACAGTATAAAATTTGGATGAGATACAAATGTTTTGATTTCATGGGAAGACAGTTTTCTTACAAAGTACACACTTCCTGAGCTTATAGAAATCACATTTGACCCCCTGAAACTGATGATTTTATTTTATTTAAGATTATTGCTACAATATGTTACAGTAAAGAACACATAGTCATTATGATTTTATTTTTGCAAATTTGTTTTTTCATCATTTTATTTATTTTTCCATCATGATAAGTATACTCCTTAACCCCCACGTTTTTGCAATTTGTTTTAAAAAGATGGAAACATTGGTTTAGTATTTTAAAATAATTCATCAGAAAATGATTTTCTAATGCCCTTTAAGCAAACTTCTCTTGCTTTTCAAAGCTAAACTTATTATTCGTGGTAATAAACTTCCTTTGCTTCTTAAAAAAAAATTTATATCTGAACATAACAGTCTGGAGTAATTCAGGTTTCAGTTCTTCACTAAGGGATGCGTATTTAAAATAAAAAGGATTTAAATTTCTACAAAATTTTATCACAGATACTTATATTTTAAGATAAATGTGTTGGAGCTAAACTCTGCGATCTTTAAAATACAAACGTATCTAATGCATTTTTTTCTATTTAAATTTAAAACAATAAACTTAAATATCTGGGATTTTTTGGTTTAAGAACTTTTTTTCTGTTTATAAGTATACTTCCTTTAAATTGGTCACAGTATTGTTTTGGACATGATATTTCACTTATTTTTTAAAAATATTTTATTTATTTATTTATTTATTTGACGGGGGGCAAAGGGAGAGGGAGAGAGAGAATTTCAAGCACACTCTCCACTGAGCATGAAGCCAGACACAGGGTTCAGTCTCACGGCCCTGAGATCATGACCCAAGCCGAAACCAAGAGTCAAGAGGCTTAGCCAACTGAGCCACCCAAGCGTCCCTGATATTTCACTTTTGAAGCCTTGCCTCATTCATTAGTATTCCTAGGTTTCACTTACCTCTAGTTCCCTGCACGACCAATACCATCATCCAGATTGTAGTTTTGCCAAGTTTACATGGTTAGGAAATTCTTTGTGGGTGATATGAATGAAGGAAAGTGATAGGACCCATTATATTTGAGGTGGTGCAATGAAAACCTTACATACGTGATTCTGATTGATCAAAGGGGTATCAAATGTATTTATATGTCTTTTTTTATCTGATGCATC
The DNA here is from genome assembly GCF_009762305.2 of Zalophus californianus. NCBI lineage: Eukaryota > Metazoa > Chordata > Mammalia > Carnivora > Otariidae > Zalophus > Zalophus californianus. Next base: position 38,762,555 of record NC_045596.1, on the reverse strand, counting down.
AAAATAAATAAAGTAGAGCAATCTACGACTTAATTCTAACTTGTGAGACCAAAGTAAATGTCTGAGAAGCTGAATGAGGTTAACTTATAAAAATATGTGAGCTTATGCTTTTCAGTATCTAGCCCAACATAGTAGCTGTATTTATTTTGTTGAGATGAAGTGCTTTGAACACTCTGATGCCTTTAATTAAAGTTTTGCTTTTGTTTTTATATTTTATAATGTATCATGAAATATTTTGAATGTAACCCTCCTTATTCTGAAACAACTGTTTTCTGAAGAAAAATTCGGGCTTTTGGTTTGTACCTTTTAAAAAAGTGAATGTACCCGAAAGAAAAAAATTGACCACGGATTTTCCACAACACACACCCAGATAGACACACGCATTCCTGTATGAGTACATACTAATAAAATACACGGGGGCACCTCGGTGGCTTAGTCGTTAAGCTAAGTCTGCCTTCGGCTCAGGTCACGGTCCCGGGGTCCTGGGATCGAGCCCCGCATCGGGCTCCCTGCTCCGCGGGAAGCCTGCTTCTCCCTCTCCCACTCCCCCTGCTTGTGTTCCCTCTCTCGCTGTGTCTCTATCAAATAAATAAATAAAATCTTTAAAAAAAATACATAGTACATGCAATATTCTTTTTTTGTTGTTCATTTTTATGACATATTAATTAAGTCCCTTCCATATTGATTGTATTTGTTCATGTATGGACTGAATGTTTGTGTCTCCCCAACAAGTGTATGTTGAAACCCTACCCCCGTATCGTGGTATGAGGAAATAGGGCCTTTGGGAGGTAATTAGCATTAGATGAGGTCATGAGAGTGGAGACCTCAGGAATAAGACTAATGCCCTTATAAGAGTCACTAGAGCTTGCTTCCTCTCTCTGCTCTTTACCAAGTGAAGACACACTGATAAGTTGACAGTCTGCAACCTGGAAGAACCTGACCACTCTGGCACCCCAATCTTGGACTTTCAGCCTCCAGAACTGTGATAAATACATTTCTGTTGTTTAAACCACCTAGAATGTGGTATTCTATAGCAGCCGAAACTAAAGGCAATTCCTTACTCCCATGAGAACATTTCTTTAATAGAAATTAAATATTTATTTAAATACTAAATTTTAGTATTTAAAGTAGGTAGCACCTTTGTTGTGTAATGATTTCTGATATCCTTTTTTTTTTTAATTTCTATAGGTCTCACTGATCACCAGATCCTGTTTCCAGCTGAACTGAAGACTAGATACAAAGTGCCTGCCTTTTATTTTCAATATTGATAATACAGAACGTAGAATAATGTAGAAGAAAGAGGAAGTCAAAATAAAAAAACTGTTCTCAAACACAAGTATCAATAGAGAAGTAGGAAAAATAAGGCAATGGAACATGTAGAGGTATTATGACTTTTCAAATTGGATTACTTCAATTGTTTATATTATGCTAATTTCATTTGTTTTAATGATTAATTGGTGAATAATTTCTGCGTGGCTCATTTTTGAAGTAGAATAGTTTTTTTTTTTCCCCTATGTTTTCTCACCAACTTTTTTTTTATTATGTTATGTTAGAAGTAAAATAGTCAAAAGTTAACTTTCTTTCTGACTAATTGGAAGCCAGAGATCACTGCTGGCCACTGGGTTATGAAAAACACTGAGATGTCAAAAAAAAAAAAAAAGAAAAGAAAACCACTGAGGTGGTTCAATAATCATGAACTTGTTTAAAATGTTACCTAACCTATATTATCATCCCCTGTGCGTTCTGAAAATTAATTTCTCTCACAAGAAAAATTGTGTGAAATTCTTACCATTATAGTCGACTGTGTTTTCTTAAAGTCAAATAAACATCCATTGTGTGAGTACTTAAATGGTATCCCTCTCTTTTTATTCTGGAAAATGTAAAATAATATCATCTATTTAACATTGGTTTGGATAATATTCTCATTTGAAAACTCTTCAGGGTAACATTCATCAGCTTGGTATTCTAGGCAAATGGATTCATAAATCTGTATCATTTAGTGTTAAGATAAATGCTAATCAGTGGCATCATTTATTAAGTGAGGACCATATGTCTGCTGTGGAATAATACTATTGTCAAGATGCCCCATGTGCATTTATCATTTGAAAGCTAAACAGACTGATCCATGTGTACTCTTAACAGAGGGAGACTTCTCAATTGGCACATTACTCCAACATTCTGATACATTTCTATTCTTCCTCAGTTTCAGTTGCCTGCATTTTGCCTACTAGTCCTTAGTGTAAACATAATGTAGTATGGTATCAAAACTCCTTCCCTCATAGTTTTTTTTTTAAAGATTTTATTTATTTATTTATTTGACAGAGAGACACAGCCAGAGAGGGAACACAAGCAGGGGGAGTGGGAGAGGGAGAAGCAGGCTTCCAGCCGAGCAGGGAGCCGGATGCGGGGCTCGATCCCAAGACCCTGGGATCATGACCTGAGCTGAAGGAAGATGCTTAATGACTGAGCCACCCAGGTGCCCCACCTTCCCTCATAGTTTATGATATCCCTACCAGTGCTATGGAGAGAACATAAATCCCTTTCTCTCCTGCCTGCAAAATGGAAAAGATAAAGGCATCATTCTATTTTTGTATATATTTTTTATTTTTGTATATTTTCAAGTGCACAATTTTCAGACCAATATATCATACAATATATAATACTCTTCCATAAATGAGAACAAAATTTTTTTTCACTCATAAGTAAGACTAGGTCTAATGTTTCCTTTAGCAGAAAAGCAAATATGAAGTAAAAAGCTATTACTCTTTATTTTGGAAAAGGTTGCATTGTGAATTGAATAATACCTCTGACCACTGTAAGAATAAACCATACATAGAGTTGAAAATGCCCTGTAGAGATTGTGCTAAGTGAATTATTCAAATACATCCCTCAAAGAGCAGATCTAAAATGTTGGCATTCCTCATAAAGGTTGAGTGGTATGTAACTCATTTTCCATTACACAATTACTCCTTGCATTTCTGCTCAAGTGGTGGCCTTCTTTCCAGCTCCTTGGTCTCATCTCTTCAGCCCCACCCATTCTACACACTGATGTCAGAATATTTCTGTGCATTTCACACTTGCCTTAGCGTCTCTATTGGCTCTCCATCACTTTTGGGATTAAAAAAGGAATTCCTTACAATGACATTCAGGGCCTAACACAACCCAACTCTAATGTCCCTTCATCCTCTCCTTCCATCTGTTTTATGATCTAGCCACCCAGGACTACATGAAATTCTCTGAACATTCTCTGAAATTCTCTTTGTGCTTTTTCAAGCTAAATCCTTTGCCTCACTTGCCTTTTTCCTGCTCTTGTCTTGTCGACAGCTTCCTATAAATCATAGCACTAATATTTCCGCTAACTGAAGCCATCTCTGATTTTCCTTAGCAGAATTAATCCGTGGCAATTTCCCATTTCTCCTACCACTCTTTTGTAATATCTTTCATATGAAATTATGGTAATAGATCTGTTTTTTTATTTGTAAAATAAATAAAATATGTATTGAATATATTTGGGCAAAAAATGAATAGACTATTCTCCTTGATCAAAAGTTCACAATTTTGGGGTGCCTGGACGTCTCAGTCAGTTAAGCATCTGCCTTCGACTCAGGCCATGATCCCAGGATTCTGGGATCGAGTCCCATGTTGGGCTCCTTGCTCAGGGGGGAGCCTGCTTCTCCCTCTCCCTGCTGCTCCCCCTGCTGTGCTCTCTCTCTCTGACAAATAAATAAATAGATAAATAAATCTTAAAAAAAGTTCAGTCTTATGTTATAAATTTAAGAAGATTAAAATAAATAAGTCCATTGTCTGATGACAAACTGAGGTTCCTAACATAGTGCTTGTCAATTTGTAGGTTTATTTTCTTTTATTATTTATTTATTTCTTTATTTATCTTTTTTTTTCCAGAGAGGGAGAGATGGGAGAAGGGGAGGGGCAAAAGGAGAGGGAGAGAGAGAATCATAAGCAGGCTCCATGCCCAGCACAGAGCTTGATGTAGGGCTTGATCTCATGACGCTGAGATCACGTGTAGGTGTAGTTTATTGGGCGATTTGAATTTAGCTGAGTGCCAAAGAGGACACTATGCCAACAACAGCCTGCAGTTTATTTATGCATTTGGTAAAATAATATTTAATTATTTAAAAGAAGGAGGCAAAACAAATAACTTTGTACAATTCCAATTTAAGATTGTGTACTATGGCTAAAACAACCACTTTTAATGCTTCCAACTGAAGGTATTATTGTGGCTCTATAATCATAATTCTGACATTGACTTGATAGAAATTGGAGGGGGGATTCAGACGTATATATTGCAAAGTTGTTTTAAGATTGTATTTTTTTTAAAATAATAAATATAACTTTATGGTTCTTGACTGTCTTTTCTTTACATACCCTTGATAAGAGAATATATATATATAAACATATATATATATATATATATATATAGAAAATAAAAAGGTTCAGCCTCACACTATGGCATGGTTGAAAACTCCTCTTTATACCCTTGAGAAATTCTGTCATTTAAGTGCTCAAATAAATTTGTCATTCTTTGACAATAATCATACTTTGAATTACAAAACATGACTTATTCAGATCATACAAATTGTTTTGTGAAACAAATGTTCAGATAAGTAATTGTGGGATAGAATTGTTTCCACTAGTTTCAGAATTGACATTACGTTGTTGTTCTATGAAAATCTTACTTTAGTAATAGTACAGTAGTGCATTGCTAATGGCATGCTACCATGTACCAAACTCCCTCCTATAGTGAGAGTAGGAAGAAAAATATGGTATCAAGGAAATAAAAGGGTGAGAAAAAATGAAACAATGGTAAAAATTATTTTGAACAAAGTTCCACAATGATTTTTAAAGTTGGCAAGGAGTACAATGAAATGAAATACTTTACAAAGCAGGGATGCCATTCCACTATTTCTAGATCAATTTTCAAATTTGTACAACTCAAAGTTAACCTTGGGATACAGAAAATAAGTTTAGATAATGGAGAGGACAGAATGATGGGTCTTTTTCAATTAATACAATGTGATATGTATTTAAGCTTGTTGTTGTTCTTATTTCCAAATTGTTTGCCCAGAAACATGATACTTAGTATAATTCTACTGTGTACATAAATTGCTGTTGCCAGTTCTAGCCACCCCTATAGACGGTTGTTGGTTTTGTGGATATAAATACAAAACTAAAACCATTTCTCCTACCTGATGCCTGATTGGCAAGAAATGACTTCCTTTGAATCCAAATTGATATTTATATTATTATGGAAGAATAATTTAAAGATAGAAAAGAAGCTGTGAAAGTAAAAATAGAGAAAGGGCAGAAATTCTTTGAAGATATAAAGCATACAAAAGCAAAATTAATACTTTCAATTTTGTAGCTCTTGTATTAACATGCCTTTTCTTTGGGAATTCCTAACTCTTCCTGGCGATAAGCACTTCAGGAACAGATTACATGTAATCTAGTACTTTATTTGACCTTTAATGTTTCCATGTTACTCTTTTTTTAAAAAATTTTTTATTGTTATGTTAATCACCATATATTACATCATTTGTTTTGGTGTAGTGTTCCATGATTCATTGTTTGTTCATAACACCCAGTGCTCCATGCAGAATGTGCCCTCTTTAATACCCATCACCAGGCTAACCCATCCCCCTACCCTCCTCCCTTCTAGAACCCTCAGTTTGTTTTTCAGAGTCCATCATCTCTCCTGGTTCGTCTCCCCCTCTGACTTACTCCCCTTCATTCTTCCTCTCCTGCTATCTTCTTCTTTTTCTTTTTTCTTAAAACCACATGATGTACGCTGGTAATATTGCATGGATAGGAGATTATATATAAGTTGAATCTTATGTAAGAGTTAATATTTCTTTATTTTTCTCTTCTGAGGGAGGAAATATGTCTGATATGCTTAACAAACTTCCTCAAATTTTGGCGGCTTAAAACAACTTATTTGTTTGTTTCATTATTCTGTTGGCTCATCTGAGTGGCTCTCCCTTGGAGTCTCTTAGGTAGTTGCCCTCAAATAGCAGGTGAGGATGGAGTCATAAGAATGTGTTTTCACTCATAGGCCTGATGCCTGGACTGAGAGGGCCGCAATCATGGTGGCTCCTTGAGGATTTCTTTCTTTACACGGTTATCCTGGGATTTCTCATGGCATGAAGTCTCTTAGATCAGATTTCTTACAGGGCAGGTGGTTCGCCCCAGAGCAAGCATTTCAAGATTAGGAAGTGGAAATAGTAAGTCTTTAAGTGCCCATCCTACAAATTGTCACAAATTTGGCACAAGTGCCATATTTGTCAGAGTAGTTGCAGAGTCCTCTCAGATTCAAGTAGAGGTAACACAGATTTTACCTCTCAATAGGAGGAATGTCAAAGAATTGTAGCCACCTCTAATCTGCACCTGTATTAACATTACTCGTGGCCTATTTAGTGTCAACATTTCATGCCTTCTTAGTAGTTGAAAACCCCTATGCAATTTAGCTATATCGGCCCTAGAGTATCCACACTGAGACGCACACACAAAAAAAGTTCTTTGCATAATTTGCTTTCTAATCAATACAGAGTTTCAGTTTATGAAAAAAAAGTTCAAACTATTCCCTTTCACCTGTTACTTGGTGTGCGGCTGTATGCACTGTCACTACCTAATAGTCAAACACCAATCCAGAGGAGAGGATGTAGGAGAAGAATCATTTATTCTTCAATAAAATCTATAGAGAATACATATCTCTACATTTATAACACATGAAACAGGACTTTGAGAGAACTGGGTCACATATGTTTCTGTCAGCAGAGTGTAAAAATTAGAGGTCATTCAGGTTCCAGGGAAAAAAACGACCAGGGTAGACCAGCTTCTTCCTAAACCTTAGCTAAAAATAGCAACACAAGGGGCGCCTGGGTAGCTCAGTCTTTAAGGGTCTGCCTTTGGCTCAGGTCATGATCCCAGGGTCCTGGGCTCGGTCGGGCTCCCTGCTCAGCAGGAAGCCTGCTTCTCCCTCTCCCCCTCCCTCTGCTTGTGCTCCCTCTCTCGCTGTCTCTCTCTCTGTCGAATAAATAAAATCTTTAAAAAATAAAAATAAAAATAGCAACACAATTAAGTAATGGGACTTTGAGTTTTGGGATTGTGGCAACGAAGATATCGTTATCTTTCTGCCAATATCACACCATCCCATTTATTGTCCTTTCATTTAGCTAATTTACTCCAGGCCTGATAGTGAGCTGGCAACTGAGTCAAATAAGTGGAAATTGAAACAAGGGAAATTTTAATTTTGGGGGTGCAATTTCACAAATTTAGACAGTCGATATAAACAAGAAGTTCTTAGAAATAAATGGAGATGTCAGTTCTGTCAAATAACCTGAAAACCATTAGTTTCAAAAGGAAACAAAACCAAAAATTTGCCAAGAAGCATAAAGTAGAGCCTCTCAAAAAATCATGCAGATGGTCAAGGTGAAGGGCTGTGTAGGCTGGTATCATAAATCAAACATGTTGTATAAGTGCTAATATAGCTAGATAATTATTTTAGCTTGAAACATTTCTTGATCAGGGCATATAGTTTTATCCTAAATTCCACTGGTTGTTCTATTTTTACCCTATTGAAATCATAGGGTTACAAAGTATGGTGGTCAGCATCTAAAAGCAATAAAAAATCAACTTCCAAATACATAAATTAATTTAGATGCTATAAAGTATATTCATACAATACAAACACTTCTTAACACTTCTTCCTTCTATGTCCTGTCCATTTCCCCATATTCCACTGTTACTTCCATATCCCTGCTTCCAAAAGTCTTCACAAATGCCTCCCTGAACCCTATACCGTGTACCTCTCATCTTTTTTACCTTTACTGCTTTTCCTCTTCTCAAGTTTAATTTTTCATCATAATCCATTATGAAGAAAAGAACCAATCCGGCAACTGACAAAATCTTCTTTAGAGGGTTCCAATCTCCCCTTCTCCCCAGGTTGGATTTCCGAGTGGGATCTAAACTAAGAAGTGGGGTGGAGTGGTCACTATTCAGAGATAGAGGAGACAGAATTATGAGAAGAGAGTTGAGCACACTGTGCCCTTTCTCACTTCTGAGATTAAGCTCTGTGAATGAACAAAACAAAATATGTGTAGTTAGATGTAGCTATAAAGGGAGGGAAGTAAACAAAATATATGCAGTTGTGTTACAGAAGATTGTCTCAGAGGGAACTTGCTTCCACTCATCTAGAGAGGTCTGAAGGTGTCAGGCTCACAGAAGCATGCCAGACAAAATAATGTATATCCTATTTCTTGGCAGCTTGTCCAATACAGTAGCTCAGATATTTAATTTTTGTTGAGAAATTAGTTTTTATGCTTAGACTAAAATATATCAGGGTGAGTTTGTTAGATCTTGACCTTATGCTTCTGTTTTCTGCCATGATGTCATTTAAAAATGCATGAACAGTGCGTAGGAAACAAAATTCTGCTGTTAACAGTCGGTTAAACCTGAAAGACAACCAACAGTAGATTATCTCTGGTCCTGATATTTCCAGATCCAACATAACCAACGTTTTTCTATTACGAGTATTATACAAGACAATTACTAATAAGGCAAGATGATCTGGGTCGCTAGCAACTCAGGATAGCTAGGAAAGATAGCTCTTGGTCTTAGGAGGGCCATAGGCAACATATCTGTTGCTGTTCTCCCTGCTGTTGACTTGGGGTATCATCCAGTTGTGGCCTGGTCCATGTACAGGGCTTTCAGATGCAGGGGGCCTCTAGGCCTAAGATGCCAAAGGAAAATGTTAATGAGATTTTACATACTAAATTTCTGTTTTCAAGAAAGTTGATAAATAATATGTAAAAGTGTCAATACTTATCATCACCATGAGAACGTTAGTGATATCGCTATGAAAACCAGAAGACATAGACCCACAGAAGAATCATCAGCATCTGTTGCACAGGTTAGTAGTTATTTTAAGAGGACTGTATGGAGAGATAAGAAATTAACCCATGGCTGCAGAAAGTACATGTACATATAACACTGTGAAACAGAAGTTTTCTTTTAGAATAAATTACAATTCATATAATTAGTTTTTCTTCTTTTTAATCCCAAGTTTTTCAGTGCATGTATGTTCTGTCATGATGGCTGTTACGTAAGGCCAGCTTTTATCATTTTTAGCTAATACTTCATATAGTAAATCAATTAAATAACTTACAAGGTTTTTACATTTTTCTGTTCCATTCATGGAACCAAATTGAAGCTTGAAAATTCATTTTTTGAAAGTAAAATATCTGTTAGTACTGTAAATATTATTTACTAGTACTTAAAGGATTATATTTAAAACTATTCACAGTTTAACAGGAATTTAAATTGGATAGAGTCTAATCATAGTAAAAAATAAATTCTTATTAAATTAAGAAAACTATGGAATAGCTATAACCTTGAACTTGTCTGTGTTGTACACATAATTCATAAATCCAACCAAACTGCAACTGAAATATAAACTGTAATAATGAAAATTCATAAAATTGTTATATAAATGTTTGATGATTAAACTATAATTTTTTTTGTGCTGAAACTAGAATTGAGTACCAACAACAACAAAAAAAGATTCTCAAACATAACAGCACGTGTTTTCTTTGTTGCTCCTAAATAAAACTGTGCAAGTATTTGTTTTTTAAAAAATACACTTTGTAAATAAATTTAAATGGTCTACAAAGGTACTGAACTTTTTATAAACAAAATTTATAAAATTTTGTTGCACTGTGTTAAAAATCATTTAGAAATATTTAATCAAACAATTCAAAAAATTTATGCTGATAAAATTCAGATTTTGAGGCTTTTGCAGATTATAGTTATTGAAAACAAAAGCCCACAACACAGAAAGACATTTAAATTTACCCCTACAAAATCAAGGAATAACCTTAACAAATTCAACTGGATTTTAGATGATGTATAATATAAGACTTAATCTTGAAATTCTGCAATTATAGCTTGGAATATTTTAACCCATATGAGAAATTTTTTGATGTATCTCCCATTATAATTGAATAAATTTACAGTTTTAGAGAAATAAAATTAAATTTAAAAGGCTTTCTAATTTGCATCATCTAAATTTGACAAAACCTTCAAAAGAATCATAAATAACAGAAAACTTATTTGATGAAGGTCATGTCAAATATTTGCTGAAGACTGGTGCTCTGAATAGAGGCAAAAAAAGATAGTACTTGTGAAAATATTTGGGCTGAAAAATTTATACTTCAATATGAAAAAACGGGATATTTTCTGTTTAGTGTAATTTCTTAGCTTATTTTCTTTAATATAAAATAGAATCTACAGTGAAGAGCAAATTGAAGGTGTCAAAATTTCCCATATATCAAACATAAAATACATATTTGAGAAAACAACTAAAAAATTAAAAACAACAATAAATCCATATTAAAAATGTAGTTTTCAGGAAAGTATTAGTGACCCAGTATTATAGACAAATAAGGCTGAAACTCTAAAATACATTAATATGTGCCACGAATTACCATTCCGTTATTTTTAGTGTTCATATTATCAACATAAAGACATTTTTAGTTTTTGCTTGAATGCAGTTATTTTAATTTTTAGAAGTAATCTCACTTTATGAAATGAATTTTGAATTATACTTTTTATAAGTCCACCAATATAAAGTTTATAATCGTAATTAATTTTATATTCTTTTATTTTAAAGTGGCCTGGTTTGGACAATATCTTATACGGTTACCATATAAGATATTGTCCACACATGGTTGGCATGTTTAGGGGTGAGATACACTACAAAAGACTTGTAGCTCGATTTGCGGTTACAGGCAACTCCCAAGTTCCCTTGTGACCAACTGGGAATGAAGATGTAACTGAAAGAGCCAGTGAGCTTGCCAAAAGATTACTGTGACACGGAAGTTAAAGGTCTCTACATGAAAGATTGGATGACATTGAGGAGCGGGAACACTTAATTCCCAAAGCAGTTTCCTCCACTATGGAGGGACATATATAAGAACAACACGCCTAATAATTCTGTCTCTTCCTGTGGTGGTGGTGGCAATCAGTGATCTGATTGGTCAATTTGGAAAGCGGGCATTAGCTTTGTGACCCGCCCTTTCCTTTTCTCTTAGGGAGGAGGGGCTCAGAGGAAGTACCCTCTTAGCTCCGCCCCTCCGGGCTGTACTGTTGTTAGGTGATTTACCTCTGCGCCATCTTGCGTGCGTGCTGTGGCGTCGGTGCCGTCTGTGGCGTCGTTGGTAAGTCTAAGGCTGGGGTTCAGAGTCGGTAAAGCTGCAACATATAAGGCTTGGTCTTCAGTATATTATTTAGCAGTTATAAAGGAATATTTTGGTTTCCCTGCCGCTTTGCTCTTAGTTCTCTCAGGGTAAAAGAGACATTACGAATCGGAATCTCCTCGCACCCCAACATCCAGGATATAGAGTGGGAGTAAAGAGAAAATGAAAAAGGAATTCTGTGTTGTAGGGTGTGGAGAAAGCTTCGGGCATGCTTCTGGCATGGCTAAAGTGGGAGGTGTTAAACTTTGATGATATTGGACGAGGCACTAACCACGTATTTTCGGTGGTAGTGGATTGTTAACAGTTTATGGCAGTTTTTCCACGGGAGAGTGGCTGGCTTTATAAAAGTAAACACCATGCTTTCGGCAGTAAGCAAAGGCAGGCAAGCCTTTGAGGGACTCAGGAAGCAAAATTTGACTGGGAGTGATGAGACATCCTCACTAAAGCATCCTAGTAAGACAGTTCCTACTGCTTGACCTTAAACTCTGAATACGTAATTTTTTTCTACGTAGCCTTGTCTGAGACAAAGTTTAGGTTATAAAGCAAGTGTTTTCATGTACCAGCCTTTTTTAGGTGTCGGTGTTCCTACTATATCCAGCCGTGCCTGCTGGAAGTATTTAGTGCCAGGCCTCGGCTGGTGGCGTAGAAAGTCTTCTCAGATTATGATCCACTCTTAGGTTGTTTTGACCCCCTTTCAGAGTCAAGGGAAGGAATGTTGGAAGGACAAATCTAGGGGTCATATGACTTGTCTGTAGGTTTAAAAGTTGCTCTTACCTTTTGATTGCGGGTGGCTCTGAATTTGATAATTCCATATTGTCAATGACTTTTGATTGCTGAGATTCAAACTCAGAGTAGGAGGTTGATGGCTATCAAATTAAAGAATTGGGGCCCTTTCTGTAAAGAGCGTATACCTTCTCCTTAAATTGGGGATGAAAAACAACTTAATAAAATATTGCAAAAACAGTGGCTTAGAAAGCAGACAAAAAAGGGCTTGTTCTTGGAATGCTTTGGCTCTAATAATTCATCTTGCTTTGGAGTTTAAGGTGTTACGGTAGTTTAAAACTTGTGCTTCAGGTTAATATAGAGTTATGGAAGAATGGAAACAGAAGAAAACAATTTGCTGGAGGAAAATAAAACTTTTTTTTTTTTTTTTTAGAAACTAGAGAAACTAGGGGACGAACGTGACAAAGGTGACAGAAAATAATTTGAAGTTCAAGTAGACATCTGTGAAAGGGAAATGGAGATATAAAGGGATCTAAATTCTCTTCAACAGAGTACTGGAAAAGGGAAAGGTGTTCAGTTATTAGACTGAAATAAGGGCCTAGGTGTAAAAGTAATCAAAAAGAGAAAGAGGCAGGATATCAAATGGAATAATTCCTTCAGAAAGAGTCAGGAAACAGGAAACTATTGAGAGGTCACAGATAAGGGGGGTTATAAAAGGCATTAGAACAGCATCTTAGAGATTGGGAAAGACTAAGAAGACCTGTAGAATACACAAAGTATCATTAGGTGATTTTTTAAAAAGATTTATTTATTTTAGAGAGAGAGTGCTTGCAAGCCAGTCAGGGTGTGAGGGGATAGGGGCCGAGGGAGAGGGGTAGAATCCGCAAGCAGACTCTCGGCTGAGCATGGAGCCTGCGAGGCGGCTTGATTCCATGACCCTGAGGTCATTACCTGAGCTGAAGTCAGGAGTTGGGTGCTTAACAGACTGAGCCACCCAGGAGCCCCTCATTAGGTGATTTTTAAGGTAATACAGTAATTGTAGGTTTTTATAGAAGTATAGTTTGTGCTTAGAGGGAGCATGCCCAAGAATTAGGACTCAAGATTCGGCAAGATGGGGCATATTGAAAAGAGCCAGGCAAGAGGATAACTTAGGTCCAAGCTTGGATGGGCTTAATACTAGTCTGATGGGAGAAAAGTTCCTGTGTGGAATTACGCATCCCAGGGGAATGGAGGAGAAAAAGAACTTTTTTTTTTTAAAGAGTAGATGCTTTAGTAAACTCAGAATTGAGTGATTTCGTTACTGTTGATGGAGATGATTCTGGAATTTAAGAAATAGAGGATTATTTTAGGAAAAAAACCTAATGTCTAAAAGAGATAAAAAGGAAGGCAAGTACTCATTTCTAGCAATCAGCAACAATCCTACATGTTTTGGAGAAGAGACCAAATTAATAGCGGGTTAAGCAGTTAGAAACTTAACTTTCTAAACAGAGTAAATAGTTAAAAAATGAAAACTTTCTGAAAAGTATAGAAGAGCATAGAAGGAAATAAAAACTAGAGGCAGATTTCATTGCTGCAGAAAAATATGTAGCAGAAAAAAATGCTATTCAAGGTCTGAACAATTCAATGATGAAAGACAGTGCCTAGAGGAGCACATGAAAAGGTATTGGTTCTTATTGGGCCTCTAGGGACTCAGGCTTCAGAAACATCATTGCAGCTTCAGTTCAGGAATCGGTTGAGAGTGATTTGCCAGCCGAAACAAATGGGATAAGCGAGAAACTCTCTCTTAAGAGGCAGGCTTCACTAGCTTTGCAATTCCATAACAAGAGATGGTGGAAAGAGCCACTTGTGGTATAGGATTGAAAATATCTGCTTCCTGAAGATAGTAGCCCCTGTTTCGTAAGACAGAGTCCACTTCCAGCAGTACCAGAGTGCCAGAAACTGGGGGTTAAAGGAGGGAATGGAGATGAAGAGGTTTTTAAAATACGTTGCAGAGGAAAATATTGGACTGCAAATAAAATTTGGTGATTCTGGTTGCAAGCTTTTAAACTTTTCTGGAAGGCAGGAATGTCTCAAGTGTCATTCTGTGAGAAACAGCAGTATGCTAAGTGCATTTTGTTCCTAGATATGATGAATCTGTAGTGTCAGAATTAATGTTTTAATAGAAGTTTTCTGGAGTCTGCTACTCACACAAACTGACAAGCATCCCAGTGAAGTTGAAACTAAAAATATTTCCAGGTCCCTTATTCCTTTAGATGCCATTCAATTCTGGTTTCTAAGAACAGAGTGTTTGGGGAATAATCTAAGCTCTGAGAATGGCTTATATTTACACTTCATGGGGCAGGGCCAGTTTTCTTAAGTTTATATATTCATTTACTGTTTTTGAACCATATATCCAAAACTCAAAAACCGTTTAAAAACTAAAATGATATAAAAAAACTATACATTGACAAATCTTCTATCTACTCCACATTTTACTTAGTTGTTTAACAAACACCTCTATAATACTTATTAAGTGCCCAGTACTGTCCTATGTATTTTGCAAGTGTTAACCCATTTATTTTTGGTGTCAGCCCTATTATGTAAGAATTCCTATAATTCCCATTTTATAGATAGGCCCAAAGAGGTTAATTGATTTGTAAATGGCAGAGACCAGACCCAGGCAGTCTGGCTCAAGTTAGGCTAGCTAGGTAAATGATTTAGTAGGTCCTATACTGTATATGCCTCTTGTGTAATTTTTTAAAATGCAAATGAATTCAAATATGAATAATTTTCTTAATTTTTTCCCTTTATCTACAAAAGAAAACAAACTTTATACAGTGCACCTTGTTTTTTTTTTTCACTTAACTGCATATTCTGGACATATTTTCATATCAGTATATAGAGAGCTTCTCATTCTTTTTGACAGCTGCATAGTATTAATAGTGTTATGTGAATGTGTCACAGTTTACTTAAACAGTCTCCTGTTAGTGGACACTTGGGTGACTTCCATTTTTCTGCAATTACAAATAGTGGTGGTAATAAACATATATACTTGTCATTCTTGGCAGGTGTCCCTGTAGTATAAATTCTTAGAAGTTGAACTGCCAAATCAAATATGAGTGTGTATGTAGTATTGTTTATATATTGCCAAATTCCATAAGACTCTTACCATTTGTCATTCTGCTTCATTGTAGCCTCATCAACAGAAATGTTTAGGTTTTTGCTAGTCTGATAGGTGAAAAATGTTTTTTCAGTGTTAATTTTTGTTTATTATTTCATGATAAAATATGAATGAATTGGCTATCTTTTCATTTGTTGAAGGGCCATTTGAATTTCTTTTTGTGTGGATTGGCTTTCATGTTCTTTGCCCATTTTCTAGGGAGCTTTTAGTGTTTTATTTGTTAGAGATCTTCATTTTTATTTTATTGTGAATTCATACAGGAGGCCCTTTGTATCACTGACAGATTTTCTTTAATAATAAAAACACCACCACCCCTGCCTCCAGCTTTACCTTTCTGGTGACATGATAAGAGCTAGATCAGTTGTTCTCCTCAAGTAGCCAAACTCTCCATAGGTGAAGAACATGAAAAAACAATTTTTCCCTGCTTATTATGCGGTAAGGAGGCAGCTATCTTTCTCCCTTTCTGAAACTGGAAACATTATGGACCTGATTCCTAACTATAACACTTTGGTCTGTAAGTAAGATCTCCCCAGAATTCAGATAGCTCTGTGTGTCTCACACCTAGAGATGTCTCCAGGTCCTGGGTCTCATCCCTTCATGAACTGTAAATACCTAGAAATAGTCTGCCCAGCACTTTTTACCCAGTACCTAGGTACCTGTCCCAGAATGTAACCTTTTGTCTTTGGGGAAGATAAGTTTTCTTATCCTTTTGGATCAGAGCAGTTAGCACTCTAATTTGGGGAAGAAATGGCTACAGATTTAATCCTGTAATATATGAAAATATTTTCTAGGAGAAATGAAAAGGTTCTCTAACTTTAAATACATTTTCATGTTGCAGGAGGCTTGGACTTTTGATAGGAACAATGAAAAATCCAAGAATGTTTTATTTTCCTACACATAGATGATATCATTTTTATCGTTTCTGCTGAATAAAGATATTAATACTATGCCTGGGGCATAGCAAATACTCCACAAATGATCCTCATTGTAATAATAATTATGCTTATTATTTTAAGATATTAAAAAATGCCTGTGTCCATGTTGCAGAAAGAATAAAATGGAAATTACTGTTATACTTATTTATTTCACTTGTGAAATGAATTTGTGGCTAAAATTTAGGTTGGATGTTGTTTGTCATGAGCCTTGAAATCTACAGAGAGGAGTCTGCATTTTCCTCATAGAAGGCTGTTTAGCTCACAAATTATTTACCTTCCTTGGTAAAAGAGTACCCCCCCCACATACATTTATGTACATATATCACATATACACACATGCCTCTTGAAATTCCCTTAGGTTTCCATTTTCTCCAGAGCTTTATAAAAATGGATTTTATGCCTACTAAGGCATAGGGACTTTATTCTCTACTAGTAGCTAAACCCAATAGTTGGGAGATAATCTCTTATTTGCTGCCTTTCATAACTCATCTTTTAGATTCTAGTTATAAGGATTCAAACTCTTTTAAATTTGTGTGTTTAAAACTATGACGGTTTTTCAGATAAGTTCAAATAACTATAATACCTCACTGGAAAGACAAAGACAAAGCTACTTCAGATGAAGTACAATATAGAATGTTGTCAATCTGCAGTAGTTGAAAAGAAGGATCAGTGTAGGTTGAAGTATTGATAATATCTGGTGGAGGATATGGTACATGAGTTGGACCTTTTTATGTGAAGTAAAGAGAGAAAATAGTATATCAGGGGTGGAAACTAACATGAACTTTTTTCTTCTAGTGACATACAGTGATCAACAAGAAGGGATGTAACAATGCTTCTTCATGATTTTATAAGATAATTTTAAAGTACACTGATTCATTAGTTACTTCTGTAATTAGGGAACAGAAGGAGATATGCCATCAGCAATGAACCTATCAGGTTAGAACAAAGAGTTTAAGATAATATGCTACGGACAATGTAGAATCATCACAGTTTTTAAACAGGAAAGCAAAAGAATGAGAAACAGTATTTTAGGAAAATTGGTCATTGGTAAATTGAATGGAAAGAGATTTGTGTCGGGAAGACCAATTAGGGAAATACTGGAATAACCTAAGCAATAAATGATGAGAACATCTAATTTAATTTTGGCCTTTGGAACAGAGAATTCAAAAGAAGAATCAACAGTTTTTCTAGACTTAATTTATGAATGGAAGGAAGAGGTAATTTAGAGGTAACTTAAGGATTCGGAAAAAAAGATTATAAATTTGGAAAGGAAAGCAGCAAATTAATTTTTATGCATATTTGGGTATTGGCCGGTGACTATATCCAGAAGTAAAAATCCCTGTATAGACATGGAACATATATTTACTGGAACTCTAGTTAAGAGATAAAAGTTTAGAATTCATCAGTCTGAAGGTGATAGTTGTTACCAGAATGAGTAAACCTTCTGAGTTACAAGTCCAGAGAGATTTTAGAGAAATAGTTCAAAGAGATTTAGGAGGAAAAACAGAGAGGTGAGGATCAGAGAACATAGGCAGTATAGCTAGGGAAGCTGAAGAAATAGCAGTGTCCAATTAAGGCAGTGGTGCATGCTGGCCTCGGCGGGTCATAACTGGTGTTGTGGCTGGCCCGGCCCTAATGGTTCTTATTACGGGTGCAAGACGCTTTCTGCAGTAACCATCAGGAAACTTTGCAAAAAGGTTTATTATTTATAAGTCTTGTAAATTACATGGCACACTTGGGGCCACATGGCAAGGTCAAGTTGGGGGAGGGGAAGGAGGGAAAGAAGGAGGAAGGGAAGGAGGAAGGTAGTGTGGGCCTGGGGTTCTGCTTTTATTGGGATTGAGGGTGGGGGTTCTAGGGTTTCTCCAGCTGTTTATTGGTGAATTTACAAGATAGGAGTGGGAATTTAAAGTGCAGGAAGAGAAAAAACAAGCAGCCCAAATGGACAGTTACAAAAATCAACCAAGATCTCTCAAACAAAGAAGCCTAGAGAGTGGCCTGGCTCTTTACTTTAGTGGCTGACAATGTGTTTGTTCAAGATCACAGTCTTTGAAGGCGATGTCTCGTTGAAGCCTGTGCCTCATTGATCAGAACTTAAGTTGGGCACTTGAATTACAAAAAACCCAACTGTCAGGGCTTAAACAACATGTTAACTATATCAAATTTTGATGGGAGGTGGAAGAAAATGAGGTCTGAGAAATCCTCATTAATCTCTTGGTTTAAAGTATTTTCCAGGATGGGGTGGAGTGTGAAATTGGGAAGCTTGAACTCTTACAGCCATGTAAATTTGCACATTAAACCACTGCCACCCATTATTGCAGAGTGATTTGTCGGCTAAATTGTGAATAAACTATTAAATTTGAGCAGTAGAGCAGGGAGAGTAGGAGCGTGTGCGGTGATGGGAGAGCAGTGTTGAGGAAACGGAATACTTGAAGGGACAAAAATGCGCTGGTTCCTAAATTATGTCTTCTGCTACTGCAGGCAGTTACTACTCTGTTTCTTAGCAGAAGCCCGGGTGATGTTTGTCTGTTGAGTGGGGATCAAACAAAGGTAACACCAAGAAATAGAGCTTTTCCTAAAACTTGGGTGAAGCTTCTTCTATTACAGACATCAACTGAGATGGTGTTGGATTGATAGTGTTAATGAGGATGAAAATGAGAAGAAATATGGAGAGATACCAACTTCGTTTCTGCCTAAAGACTTGAAATAAGAGTGGTGGTAGGGGAAGGCAGGGGATAAGGGAGTTGGAACCTTAATTTTACAAAAGAGTAGCAGTTCATGGCAGGGCCTATAGTCTAAGGGACCTGTATTTCCAGACACTTGCCCCTGTCTTGACCCTGTTTGTTCCTGGTTCTGTTTGTGCCCCTGGGGTGAAGCTAAGGACAAAGGACAATTGGGAAGCCAGCTATGGCCTACAAAAATAAGCCTTCAGTTGTCATTTTAATGGGTGTACCATTTCACCTTAATTTAATTTTCCTACCTCTAAGAATATATCTTGTTTTGTAAGTTCACAAGCTGACACATCATCCAGAGGGACTATTTATTTTCCCTGTATTCTTCACACAAAGGCTGAGATTATTCTTGCAATAGTAATCAAGATCTTCTGTCTTTGGGTTGCAAAGAAAATGCATTCAACTGTACTTGAAAGAGAAAATTGAAATTTGGCTGCGAATGATAAAGCACTTTCAGTTCTTTCAATTCTGTCTGTTCATATCAGCTGAGCTGCATTAGTAAAAGCAAAAAGGTGCCTGTTGCTTGCTATTGGCAAAAAATACAATGTTCAATTGCCCTAACTGCGTATTAGGTGTGTTGAAGTTTACTCCTATTATAGAACCTTGTGCTTTTAGTCCATTTTTTTCTTTGTCAGTGCTAGCATGGTATGAAATGAATTAGGAAAATAGTCCCCAGAGGAAGGCTTTTCTACCAGCTTTAATAGCAGAGCTACTGTGAATCTTCCAAAAAAAAAAAAAAATCAAATCTCAAGTGTAATTGGCTTGTCTGTCTGCCTGTTATAACCGTTTTACATTACTGGTGTAATTGCTTTAGGAAATAATCCCGTAGCCTTATTAGCATGCTTAATGCTAGCTTCAGTTATTTATTTTATTAATTGGGTGTGCAAGTCATGAAATTGCTACTGGGTACATTTACCAGTAGCACAACCACCACAATAATACAAGGCATCCAAAAATAAAAGTAGGTTGGTACCTCTGAGATAGAGATTTCCATAAATAAAGGGTATACGGCAGATTTTTCTTTTTCTCAATCAGACAATCTCATGGGCATGCCAATTGTGAAACCATAGTCAGATTTTTAGAAATGCAAGGGTAAGGACAAAATAAAAGTTTATACTGTTGTAGACTTGATGAGTAATTCTTTTTTTAGCCAGCCCTATAACACGAGACTAATAGCACACGTCTAGGCAAAATTGTGAAGTGGGAGTAGGTTATCTTTAGGTACCTCTAGCCTCTTTTATGCGCCTGATAATATCCTTATCTCTAAAATCCTCATTGATTTTCTCTCCTCTTCAAAATTATTTATTTTCAAGAGAAGGTGAAATTCATTTGCACTGAGGTTTAAATGATGAAGGTGGTAATGGTGCTATAGAAATAACTCTTTGAGCCCAAACAGCCCTAGCTTCAAAGTCCACTTATAATCATTTTCCAGCTATGTGATTTTAATGAATACATTTTACCTCAGGGAACTGAAGGTTTGGTACAGACAGGAGCATACACAATTTGGGGGGCCCTTTATAAAAACTGAAAGCTATGTATATCAATTTAGGTAAGAAAGTAAATATTTATAATTATACATTAAAAATGAGAAATACAACAAAATTTAGGAAAAAAAATTTAATCATTCACCAACCTTATTTATTCATGAAAAACTTATTTCCACAACAACAACAATAAAATCTTAGCAAATAGCTAGTGGTCTGGGGATACAGTGACCTATTTTGGTCCTTATTTTCTGAAGATGTGGGACAGCTTTGATTTTTGTCTCCTTATGAGTCATTTTTTTCTAATGAAATTGGATGTGAGGAAGAAGGCCAAGGTTTGGGGTGAAGGAGTCAGGCACCATTGAGTAAATCACCTCTTTAAGTGCACTGAGCTCTACCTTCTGTACAAACTGATGGTAAGTCCCCAACGTAACTCATACACAAGGCAGGCATGCCCTTGTGTGCTTCAGTTCCTATATCATGGCAGGCCAGTAAATACCTATTTTAAGATGCATCATAAATTCCATTATGAAATAAAGATACATGATATTGATTTAAAAGATGTACACTTGTACTGTCTACCTGTATTAACTCATGTGACATTCCTGATAGATTTGTCCCACTGACATTCACAACAATATCAGTGAAGTCTGATAAAGAACACTTGTGATATTGCTCTTCTTTTTAGTCTATACTATAATCTATAACAGTAATACCAATAATCCCTACAATTAATACCAAAGTCGGGAAGACTCACAAGCTACTGGAGTTAACAGGAGGGAATCTGATTCTCCTGGGAGGAAAGGTGTTTTTTCTTTGACATTGATGTGTTAAGTAGGCTGTTCTTTGGAACCTTTGGGTTATACTCGATTATAGTCTTTAGTATTTGCCTCTCCTGAATGATGTCCAACAATAGCTAAAAATAAATTTAACTGAACAGGGTGAAAGAGTAAAGAAATAAACAAATACATATAAGAGGTCCCTTGAACAGAGCTGGAACAAAAGAGACCTTACTTACATGTGAGACTTGTTTTCACTGAATCAGAATAACATGCCTGCAATTTAATTTTGTTTTACAATGCTCACAATCAAACTCAGCTTTCAGGATGTGTGACTTTGAAAAATCTGTGGTTTCTTTAGTTTGTACTTAATCCAGGGTCATTCGCTAGTGACAAAGGCTGGAGAAGAAGGGGAAGAAGCAAGAGGGCTAAACAAACTAACCCATAATGGGATGGCATTATATTCACTAGTCTACTACATACATTTCAAAGGGATGGGGAAGACTTAAATTTGATGTAAGCTAATGTCTTTCCTGCAGGGCTCTGCAATCAGAGAGAAGACAAGGAAACTTGACATAGTTGTGTTACTCACAGTGTGTTCTCTTAGACACTTTGTTCAGTTGGCTTTGGGGGCATCTTTTTTTTGATCTCTCTGTGTTCATTGTCCTTTCAGTCCTCTCTTACTGGTCCCCTACCTCATTCTGACCCTAAATGTTGAAGTACCGCAGGACTCTGACCCTGGACACTTCCTTTTCTTCAGATACATTCACTTTCTAGGTGGTCTTTAAATTACCATCCTGATATTAAAGTTTCCCCACGTTCTGTGACAATCTTTCCCCTGAACTTCAGACCCATATCTGACTGTGTACCTAAAGCTGACATATCCAGACTTGAATTCTTGATTTTTCTATACCACATCTGTTTCTCCCACAGTGTTCCTCTTCAAGTAAATGGTAACAGGCCAAAAATTTTGATGTCACCCCGCCAGTCCTCATTTCACATCCCACATCAGCAAAACTGTTGGTTCTACACTTTGAAATTTATTCTGTTCTTGCTTCCATTAAGCTATACTTCACATGTGGTCAGAAGGATCCATTTAAAGTGTAAAAATGCAATTACCCTCTGAATAAAACCCTCTAATGATTTCCCATCACACTCAATAAAATCGAAAATGCTTACTATGGCCTAAAGACTTTATATTATCTGATTCCAGACTAACTAGTTTCTATCCCTAGTCACTATTCTCCCGCTGTTTCGCTATTCAACACTGGAAGGACTCCACCTCGGTGTTTGAACTACTGTTCCCTCTGTCCGTAGTGATCTTTATCCAAAGGTTCATATGATTTACTGTTGAACTTCTTTTAGTTTCTGTTTGTCAGTTTGTCAGAGAAAACTTCACTGCCTATCTCACTCAAAGTAGCACCCTTCTCCTTTATTTTTCTTTATCTCTTGGTTTATTGCCTCTATCTCCAAGTAGAATATAAGATCTCTGTGAGACATGACATGGTCTGATTGTTCCTCTTTTATATTCCCAGAGTCTAAAATGTCCTGGCATAAGGTAGTCACTGAGTAAAGGTTTAGTGAATGAATGAATAAGGCATCATTAATGTCCTAGGGGCTCCATTTGCTTTAGAGCAGCTTCCTTCCGTTGGGATAGGTAAAGGGAGTATATCCATCGTCAAGTTCATTTTAGTTTCAAGCTCATTGCCAGACCCAGCTTTTAGCAGCTAATCTGTACTAGAATAAAAGCCAAGTCCCTGTGCTTATGGAAATATGCCACATATTAAGGAAGGCCTAGACTTAGGCTGCTTTTCTACTCAAACATACCACAGTAACATAAAGCTTCAGGACTCGTTCCAGATTCTGTGTAGTGGGGGCTTAAGTCGGCTGTCCTACTGCCTTCAGCTAGATCATTATTTCTAGAGCTGAGCTCAGCTGACTGTGCAGACTAGAGGTTTTCATGCTTAGGTGAAGTTCCTAGCACTTACGCTGCTGGCATTTATTCCTTTGTATAAATCATTTTTTCTAGTAACATATACTAGATTAATGAGGAAATATTGGAAAAACAACAAAATACTGCAGAAAAAAGCAGAAAAGTAGTTTTTTAAAATTCCACTCCTCAGAAACATCCATTATTAACATTATGATATCAGTTTTATTTTAGTGTGTGGGCATGCGTATGTGCTTACATAGTTGGGGTAAGCCAACGATGTTTATTGAGCAGTATTTGTGTTCAGAGCCCTTTGCTCCTGTCCTAAATACCTTAATAAAAAAAGACGAGGGGATTTGACTTTTGTCCTCATTAACTACTCCTCAGAAGGCATGCTTTTCACATAAAATTAGACTTCACTTTATGTTACCATTACCTTGTGCTTGAATGTACATTTGTCCTTTGGTCTAGTCTCTCTGTGTCTCTGTTTCTCTCTCTCTCTCTCTCTCTCTCTCTCTCTCTCTCTCTCTCTCTCTCACACACACACACACACACACACACACACACACAGTACCTAGCCTGCTTGGATGCACCAAAGCAACATTGGGAAACAGAATTAGTCAGTAAAACAAGAGAGTTAAAGTGCCTGAAAGTATCCCTGACTTGAAGAAAAGTGATAGAGTACTGTGATGTTAAGCCTGGTGAATATGGGGAAGGATTCCAACCTGAGACCATTTGTGACAGAACCTAAATCTAGGGAACAGGTGGCAGTCTCTAATAGGACCACACTTTTAGATCCAAGGCTAGACCTAACAAGGATGATGTTAAGTCCCAGCCAAAGAGAAGGTAGATAATAAGCATAGTTGGTGGGGCGCCTGGGTGGCTCAGTTGTTAAAACGTCTGCCTTTGGCTCAGGTCATGATGTGTTCCCTCTCTCGCTGTGTCTCTCTCTGTCAAATAAATAAATAAAATCTTTTTTAAAAAATAAGCATAGTTGGTGATGGAAATGGGAATTTTTATAAGGATGGTTTAACTAGTTCTACCAAATGGACTTTCCCCCCAGGTTTGTTTAATTAGGTAATACATGATCATTATGGGAACACTAGAAAGTACAGATAAGTAGCTGCCCACTTACTGTAAAAAAAAAAAACCTATTGGTGCTTGCTTTGTGGTATTGGTGGTACTGAGGGTGAGGGATTAGGGCAAGAGATAGAATTGGGAATTGAAGGAAGTATAAACAAGAGATGAATAGGGAAGGTATATCTTGGCAGTATAATTCAAGAAGAAATGTAGTAACATGTCCTCTTGAGAAATATAATAACCTGTCCATCACTGTTACCTGACTTGTTATGTATTACTTTTGTGATTTGAAACACCTGTTATTTAAAAATAATACTTAAATTCTTAACATTGGTGTTAACAAGCTGGAAGTAGACCAGAATTTAAATGTGGCTTGTTTCCTATAACTCTAAAGGAATTCTCATTGAAGTTTGGTGGGATGCAGTGTCTATTACCTGACAGCACCCCTCTGAGAACCAGAGTCTTTGCCTCAAAGGAAAGCACTAAATTCTTGTGGCACCTTCTAAGGGACATCACTTTGCTTCTAATGCACAATACTCAGCATGTGAGTTATTGCTTATCAGGGAAGTTCTGATAGTCACTGTGCAGTGTTGTTTTCCAGATGTTTGAGTCATTACGAGTAGTGTTAGCACAGCAAGCAGGCCTTCCATCGTGGGCATCAGTGCCTTCAGCAGGGGTTGGCAGCCTCCTGGCTCTGGCCTGATAAATAGTTCCTGGTAGGATTATCCAGGAGGTGGCAGAGGAATCCCTGGCCTAGGCCAAGACCTGCCTTTGTTTTCATTCTCCAAGCTGCCTGCAGGGTTGAAGTCTCCTAATTCTGCAGGGGTGAGGCAACTGGGGAAGAGTCAAGTAGTGAGACTGCTTGCCTGCTTGGTATGAATTGCCAGATAAGGCTTCGTTGCCTTATATCTTATGGGATATTTGCTTTATAAAGTTTATATACATAATTTAAGAGGAAACCTTTGAGCCCTAGATAGTAGGCAGTGTGTGCAGATGAAGGATATAAGGCGACCTTTCCTGGTTTTCACACATGTCAAACTGGCCAGGACTAGAATGAAGTTTTGCATCTTAGTCTGTTTGCTTTTTGTTCGGTTGGCTTTGTCTGTTTGCTTGTTTTGTTAATATCCTTAGGCTAGGCAGCATAGTGTTCTAGAAAATCACATGAAGATCTGTCTCCCAAAATGCTTCTCAGGATAAAAAAAAATGAACGAAATGAAACAGGAAGATTAGGAAGAGACGGGATTCATTCCTTGCCTCCTCCTCTCTTTTCCTCTCTTCCTTTCTTCCAGTTGGATTTGTATTAAGTCCTTCTAGATGTGGGGCACACTTAAGTGTTCCTGCCTCCTGTTAGAATCATAAAGCTAATTGTTAAAAAAAAATTGTTTTCATTTTGCTGAGATTTCTGCTTAGAGTATAAAACACCTGTTTGTGATTTTATTTTCTGTATCAATTAACAGTTCTGTCCAGTAGGTGGACTCCTTCATGTTCCCACATAGGAGTTTTCTTTATTCTTTAATCAAATGTTCCTTAAATCTGTGAAGAGGCTTTTTCTCATATTGAACTTTTGGTTTCACCAGTTTATTATCTGAGGTTGAAAATAGGTTCTGGGATACTGCCTATTCCTGTTTGAGAAATAACTTCATCTTTAGTTACTTTTTTTTTTTTAAGATTTAATTTTTTTAGAGAGAGAGAGGGAGAACACACACGTGCTGGGGGGGCAGAGGGAGAGGGAGAGAGAGAATCTCAAGCAGAGGATTTAAGTGGGGGGCCCAGTACAGGGCTCCATCTCATGACCCTGAGATCATGACCTGAGCCGAAATCAAGAGTCAGACGCCTGACTGAGCCACCCAGCTGTCCTGAGTTACTTTTTTCTTTAATTTCATTTTTGTTTTGGTTTATATCTTGACATTTTTATTTATAAATTAGGGTTCCTTTTCAGTAACTAAATTTACCATTTGGAGTTTTACAGAACAAACTGCATTTCTGAACTTACATTCATTGTAATATACAAATATGTGAATAATTATAATTTATATAAGGACACCAAGGATGGATAATTATATTTGTTGTGAGAACAGATCTTTTCATAGTCTCCATGGTTGTTTTCTTCATATCATTCCGTAGTAAATGATTTTTATAATGCATTATATAACAAGGAATCTGGCACATGGGTCATTTGTTAGCCAGTCCTTGCTACTTATACTATTTAATTCCCTGGGCTCACCTGAAGTCTAGTAGTGTCTTTGGCAATTTCTCTATGGTCACTGGGACAAGTGCAGATTCTCATTCTATGTTATCAGTCGCCTTTGTCCCTAAATCGCTACCTTTCATCCTTAATCTTTGAAATCTTATTTTACTGTGGGCTTATAGAAACTGAGACGTTGTCTGCGTGGCGAAAATTTCAGTGGTTGATTCAATACATTTATTCCAATATGAAAAATAACTCTCCATCTGGAATCCAATTTAGGAAAAGCCTCATTTAGATGACCTTTGTGTGCTGTTTTTCTGTGACTAGGCCAGTGATGATGGCACATGACTTGAAATCAAATTTCTCCAACAATTCATCGTCTTCTGATATATTACAGGTTCTACTTCCAGTGGAAGATTTAAATATGGAGACAAATGGAGGGGAAAAAAGGGCAATCTTTTTTCTGTGTTATCAAGCCGAGTTTCTGGTGATTTTATTCTAGATTATACATTTGTTGAAGGAAAAGTTTGTATTTTATATTGTACTATCTGATATCAAAAATGAAGACATAGCTGAACAGAATGTATTCATTACCTCAAAAATTGAGATAACTTGGATTAGAACCTTCTATTAAACAGAATAATTAAGGATGTCGTTATAGAACAAAAATTTTTTTAAAAACCCACACACAGATATTTAGGACAGGTAGATAGAGGGTTTTTTTTTTTTTTAAGATTTTATTTATTTATTTGACAGAGAGAGACACAGAGGGAGAGGGAACACAAGCAGGGGGAGTGGGAGAGGGAGAAGCAGGCTTCCTGCCGAGCAGGGAGCCCCATGTGGGACACGATCCCAAGACTCTGGGATCATGACCTGAGCCACCACCCAGGCGCCCCAGGTAGATATAGTTTTGAATCATAACTTTTATTAGCTGTCTGACCTTGGGCAACTTATTAAACCTCTTTGAGCTTCAGGTTTCTCAGTTTCTAAAATGGGAATAGCAATACCTTGAAACAATTGAGGACAAAATATTATATAATTTATCCAGTAGTATGTTATGAAAACTGAAGACTCAAACCCAGCTCTTCTGGTTTCTACTGTGTAACACTGAAATCGCCATTTTATACTTTAGAAACTTACAGAGCAAGGACAGGAATTAGAACTCTCCATACTAGTTATGATCCATCCCATTCCAGGATGATACAGGAAGGGAAAAAAGATAGTGCTTGAAACCTCATTCTGAAAGCTGATTTAAATTTTGAGACCCTGCTATATGGTCTGATTGTTAGCATCCCTTCCAAATTTGTATGTTAAAATCCTGATGCCCAATGTGAAGGTTTTAGGAGATGGGGCCTTTGGAGGATTCTTAGGTCATCAGGGTGGAGCCTTCATGAATTAGATTAATTGCTTTTGTAAAAGAGATGCCATGGAGTTCCTTAGCCCCTTTGGTCACATGAGGATACAACAGAAGTCTGCAACCCAGAAGAGAGCTTCCTTCCACCTGACTATGCTGGTGTTTTGAACTTGGACTTCCAGCTTCCAGAACTGTGAGAAATAAATATTGTTTATAAGCCACTCAGTTTATGGTATTCTGTAGTTTATGGTATTCTGTCAAATGGATTAAGACAGACCCTGATAAGAATTTTAAATTGATGTTCAGGCAGTATAATTAAATGAGAAAATTTTCATGCCAAATATAATGTGTAAAGATGGGGGATTCTGAAAAGGACCAAATTGGAGAGATTATTTTCTAAATTAAGTCAAATGGTCAAGCCATGTATTAAAATACCAAATTTACAAAATAGTTTAAGAAAGCATGAGGAAAATAATTGGATTTAAAAATATATATATATTTTTTAATTTAAATTTAAATTTTACTCAGTTAACATACAGTACAGTATTGGTTTCTGGAGTAGAATTCAGTGATTTATCACTTACATACGACACTCAGTCCTTTTCACAAAAGTGCCCTGTTAATACCCTTCACCCATCTATCCCATCCCCTCACCCACCTTCCTCCATCAACCCTCAGTTTGTTCTCTAAGAGTCTCTTATAGTTTATTTCCCTCCCTCTCCAACTTCCCATATGTTCATCTGTTTTCTTTCTTCATTCCACATATGAGTGAAGTCATATATTTGTCTTTTCTCTGACTTATTTCACTTAGCATAATACACTCTAACTCCATCCATGTCATTGCAAATGGCAAGATTTCATTCTTTTTGATGGCTGAGTAATATTCCACATATATATATATTTATATACACACACACACATATATATACACATATATATATACACACACACACACCACATCTTTATCCATTCATCAGTTGATGGACATTTGGGCTCTCTCCATAGTTTGGCTATTGTTGATAATGCTGGTATAAACATCAGAGTGTACCCCTTCAAATCTGTATTTTTGTATCCTTTGGATAGATGCCTAGTAGTGCAGTAGTGCAATTTCTGGATCATAGTGTAGTTCTATTTTTTAACTTGTTGAGGAACCTCCATACTGTTCTCCAGAGTGGCTGCACCAGTTTGCATTCCCACCAACAGTACATGAGGGTTCCCCTTTCCCTGCATCCTCTCCAACACCTGTTGTTTCTTGTGTTGTTAATTTTAGCGATTCTGACAGGTTGAGGTGGTATCTCATCATGGTTTTGATTTGTATTTTCCTGATGATTAGTGATGTTGAAAATCTTATGTGTCTGTTAGCCATCTGAAAGTCTTCTTTGGAAAAGAGTCTATTCATGTCTGCTGCCCATTTCTTAACTGGATTATTTGCTTTTTTGGGTGTTGAGTTTGATAAGCTCTTTATAGATTTTGGATACTAACCTTTTATCCAGTGCGTCATTTGCAAATATCTTTTCCCATTCCATAGGCTGCCTTTTGGTTTTGTTGATTTAAACAATTGGATTTTTTAAAGCAATTGAAGGGAATTGATAATGTCCTTCATGTGATTAAACATTTTCTTCTAGAGTTGAAAAATTTAATCCAGATGTGATTTTGAATTAATTATGCCCCATATTGGTACTAACCTTACCTAGGATTCAGCTTCAAGTATGCAAATAGAATGCACCGTGATTTTTTTTTTAATCAGAAGTTTAAGGTAGAAGAGGCACATGAAAAAATGTTCAGCATCACTAATTATTTGAGAAATGGAAATCAAAACCATAATGAGATCACCTCGTTAGCTAGAATGGCTGCTATCAAAAAGACAAATACTAAGTGTTGGAGAGGATATGGGGAAAAGGGAACCCTCATATGCTATTGGTGGGAATGTAAATTGGTGCAGCCAGGATGGAAAACAGTATGGAGATTCCTCAGAAAATTAATAACAACTACTGTATGATCCAACTATTCCACTTCTGGGTATTAACTGCAGAATACAGAAATGCTGATTGAGAAGATATATGCACCTGTGTATTCACTGCAGCATCATTTACAATAGCCAAGAAATGGAAACAACCTAAATGTCTGTTGATGAATGAATGGGTATAGAAGATGTGGTGTATATACAATGGAATACTGCTTAGCCTTAAAAAAGAATGAACTCTTGACATTTTGCAACTACATCGATGGACCTTGAAGGTACTATGCTTAATGAAATAAACCAAAAGGAGAAAGATAGTGTATAATTTCACTCATATATGGAATCTAAAAAACAAAATAGAACAAAAACAAACTCGTGGATACGGAAAGCAGGGGGTTACAAGAGGGGTGGGCAAAATGGGTGATGGTGGTCAATCGTATGGTGACAGAAAGTAACTACACTTACAGGGGTAATCACTTTATAGTGTACATGGATATCAAATTATAATGTCATATACCTGAAACTTACATAATATTATATCCTTAGTATACCCCAGTAAACAGACAAAACCAAAAAAACCCCAAAACCAAAAAGTAAAGTTTAGAGATTTTATTCCCACTGCCTATCAAAAATAAGAAGAACCTGACCTTATTTTTATGAAATTGAACCTTCAAATTAAGTTACCCAAGAGCCGAAGCAAAGGATATTAATTAAATGCTTTTTCCCCATTCAAAAATTCATCAGAGGTAATGATGAATAGTACAGGTAGGTAGTAATTATGATGGTTGCAGACAGAAAAAGAGTTAAAAATTGTGGGTACAGTACTGTTCAAGGAAAGGACCAGAGTCTGTTGGTTCTATTTGATTTTTACCCTACCCTGCAGGCCACTATATCAAATGGCATTCAAAGGATTGCTTTCTTTTAGGCTCGACCTAATATCCTCTGGGGCTTTGCAAATCTGCATGCTACATTGGAAAAACCTCAACTTATAAGATACCCTGTTGTTACAAAAGCAGAGGAAGTAGCAGCCCCAGGCTCTCTGTCTTTGTCAGAACTCCTCTTGAGATATTAATGTAAAAGTTCACTAAACTAAAATTTTAATTATAGCCCAGCTTCAGTTGGACCTATTAAAATGGTTTATGGTTCAGAGTAATTTAGCAGATTTATGTATCTATTGGCATAGTTTATAGTGTCATATAGACCACATACAGGTGTAGTTGAGGGGAAAAAAATCAATCTTTGTCATTCCGTGGTCTCCTTTTTCTTTGAGATGTGGCAGGAGTAGTAGAGAATAGAAGCAAAGCAAGCTGGAATCCTTTCTTCCTCTTTGATTTGGAATAAGATCTCAATTCTCACATGGGTGATATTTATACAGAGTTTAGAAAGAAGAGAGCTTTGGTTGTCAAAGAGATATTTTTGCTATTTTGAGATAAATGCATCTAAAATTCTAGAACTGTCAGTGAAATTTTTTTGCATAGCTTTTGATCAGTTGTATTAGCCACTTCTTCAGAACATCTTTTGATCAATAATACCCGTGATAGTAGAAGGAAAGGAGAGAAACTTTCTATACAGTAGAGCGGAATCTGTTAAGAGATGTCTGGTTGCTGGCCCCAATTTTTTAACTATTCCATCTTTTCTAATGTTTATTGTTAGATCAAGAATGCATATTTTTATGGTAGTATTTTTATTTATTTAAACACTTTTTATGGCTCTTCTGGTTAGCAAGGACATAATCAGTCCACTGTATTTGAACTTCAGCCAGTCAATACCCAGCTAGTCTCACTGCCTATTTGAGATGATTTTTAAGAAATAGATTTGGAACAAGTGAAGTTTCACTATTGTCGTCAGTTGTATTCAGCACTAATTAGGTGTAGCAACTCTTCATAGTACAAACGATGGCAGATATGTTTTTAGCATAGATAACACTATACACTCCCTTTTGGTACTTGCATCAACCTTACCTGATCGAGTTTATTTTATGTACATGTGGGTTTACCTTCACATTTTAATACATTTTAATAATTTTCAAAGTTATCTTAATAATTTTCTTACGGAATCCCAAAGTTACAGAGAAATTGGGAGCACAGGACAAAGAATATTTTTTACTCCTGAACCATTTGTGAGTAAGTTACTGATTTGACTCCCTGTAATTCTCAAATATTTTAGTGTGTAAACCCTACAAACAGGGAAATTCCCCCACATAATTAGGATACTGCCATCAAAACTAAGAAGAAATCAGCTTTGATGCATCCAGAGAAATCTCATATTCTAATCAAGTTTTGCCAGTTATCCCACATGCATCCTTTATAGCAAAAGGATCCAGCTCAAAATCACATAATGCATTTGGTTGAGTTTTGTCTCTTTTCACTTCTTCAGTTGCATATTTCTACAGCTTTTTCTTTTGACTTTCATGACCTTGCTACTTTTGAAGATTTCAAGCTAGTTATTTTGTAGAATGTTCCTTCAGTATAAATTTGTCTCATATTTCTCCATGATTACATTCAGATTAGACATCTTTGTTGGAAGCCACAGAAGAAATGCATTCTTCTTCTCATTACATCCTATTAAGTGGTGTACCATTTCAGTTTGCCCCATTACTGATGATATTCACTGTGATTACTTGATTAAGGTGGAGTCCGCTAGTTTCCTTCACTGTAATCTTCTCTCTGTTGTAATTTACAAATATTTTGTGGGAAAGTACTTTGGAACTGTATAAATACCCTGTTCCTTATAAATATGTTTAATTTGTTAATTCTATTTGTAAAAACTAAAGGCTTTCTAATTTATTTTTGTGCTCAAATTGTTCTCATTTTGGCAAGCAGTAGCCTACTTAAGCTGGCTTATCTGTCCTTAGGATATGTACCATTCCCCTTATTTGAGCACTTCTTTGCCTTCTGCCTTATCTTTAAAATATTTTTTCCAGCTTTATTGAAGTATGAATGACAAATAAATTTGCATGTATTTAAGGTTGTACAGTGTGATGATTTGATATGTGTAGACATTATGAAGTAATGATTAGTCAAGCTAATTAGCATATTTATCACTTCACAATTCACTTTTTTCCTGTAGTAAGATTTAAGATCTACTCAGCAAATTTCAAGTATACAGTATGTTATTATTAACTATAGTCACCATTCTGTACATTAGATCACCAGAATTTATTCATCTTAAAACTGAAAGTCTAGGGGTGCCTGAGTGGCTCAGTTGGTTAAGCATCTGCCTTCCGCTCAGGTCATGATCCCAGCGTCCTGGGATTGAGCCCCGCGTCGGGCTCCCTGCAGAGCAGGCAGCCTGCTTCTCCCTCTCCCTCTGCCACTCTCCCAGCCTGTGCTCTCTCGCTCTCTCTCGCTCTCTCTCACTCACTCTCTTGCTCTCTCTCAAATAAATAAAATCTTAAAAAAACAAACAAACCCTAAAACTGGAAGTCCCCTTTGACCAACGTCTCCCCATTTCCCCCACAGGCCCTAGTAATCAGTCTTCCACTCTGTTTCAGTGGATTCAACTTTTTTAGATTCCACATATAAGTGAGATCATGCAGTATTTCTCTTTCTGTGTCTGGCTTATTTCACTTAACATAATGTCCTCCAGGTTCATCTATGTTGTCACAAATGATGTGATTTGCTTCTTTTTATGGCTAGATAATATTCCATTGTATGTGTGTATCTTTATATTTGATATACAAATAATACTTCGAATAATATGTTTATATCTAAAAAGATAGATATATGAATAGATAAAATTTGATATATATGTAAAATTCTTTTTATTTGTTGATGGACACTTCAGTTATTTTCATGTCTTGGCTATTGTAAATAATGTTGTAATGAACACGGGAGGGTAGATAACTCTTTGAGATACTGATTTCAATTCCTTTTAGTATATACCCAGAAGTGGAATTGCTAGAGGGTATGGTGTTCTATTGTTAATTTTTTTGAAGAATCTCCATACTATTTTCTATATGGCTGTACCAGATGACATTCCCACTAGAGTATTCTTTTTCTTTTTTCTCCACATAATCAACAACACTTATCTTTTGACTTTTTGATAATAGCCATTCTGACATGTTAGATGTAATATCTCATTGTGGTTTTGATTTGCATTTCCCTAATGATTAGTGATGCTGAGCACCTTTTCATATGTCCATTGGCCATTTGTATGTCTTTTGAAAAATGACTGAATGGGTTGTTGTTGTTTTTACTATTGTTATTATTATTTTGTTATTAGGCTGTATGGGTTCCTTACATACTTTGTATAGTAATATCCCCATATCAGATACTTGTAGCTTATCTTAAACTTTATTTTTCTCAGGCCTAGAATCAGCCATTTCTTCAAGGAGCCTAATTTATTTTTGATGGAGAATGGTAGAAGCTAAAACCCAGGAGTTAGGTATATACCAATTGCTTTTGGAGTGTCACTGCCTCCAGGCCTTACGGTGGATAGATCTAGGGAATATAAATATGTATAATACACACACACTCAATCATGTCAATCATTATTTCTCTCTGTGTAGTGAAAACCATAAGTTCTCATTAGTACAACCAATAGCAATTTCAAACCACAGGATTCATTCTAGTTTTCTCCTTTTCGCGTGTATAGTTTTCATCTCTTGATTTTGAGAAACCTGTCTTCCAAATTTCTCTCAGGAAATATCTTATATGTCTTCCCTTTCAACTCCTCTCCTAGACAGATGCCCTTCTTATCCTTTTCCAACTCTGACTCTCCACATGTGGATGTTCACTCAGGATCCTCTGCACTATCCTAATACCTCCTCACCCTGTTTGGACTGTGATACCCAGTGCTAGGCTTTCCTCACTTATAAATGTCCTCTTTACTCCATTTGGGATCTTGATTCTCCCTGATGGACCAGCCTACATTCCTGAAGATCCTTCTCAGCTGCTTGAGCTCTGACACTTCGTATCAGACCACATCCCCGCATGGATGCTCTCCTCATTTTGCTTAGGTGCTGACATCTGATGTCAAGCCACATTTCCACAGGGATCACTTCTTCCTCTGCTTGTTTTGAGGGCCTGTGTTAGGTTTCTCCTCCTCTCTCTTGCTTAGATGCTTTCCCAACTCACAGCTCACTCCAGTTTGCTCTTCCGTGAGGATGCCCAGTTCCGACTGCGACACTCTGTCACAGGAAGCCTTTCTCTGTGACTACCTCCCTCCTCCGTCCTCGAATTTGGACTATACTTTGTTCTGGGTTCTTGTGGATCCCCTCTCACAACTGGCAGATAGGTCTGCTTTGCTCTCCCCTGCATGTTTTCGTAATTTCTATTTTAGAAAGTCAAAAAGCTTTTTTTCTTAAAAGAGCAGGACAGAAACCTGTGTTTGGAACTTTGAGAATCAGGCGGTCCTCTTATCTTTATAAAGCGAGTCACCACAAGATTATTTAGATCTCACTATCGAGTATATTATTTTAGCTATGAAAATTTGATCTTTAATCTTTTACATAGCACATAGCTTTGCCCCATTCACATTTCTTAAGACAATCATTAGGTAATAGTACAGGTAGTGGAATTGCATTTTGTAAACTTTTTTTTAATTATCCTTTTGAGTCTCCTTTGTGTTCTTGTGTATCTAGTGTGTTTTCAGCAATGAAAAAAGCACAGTGGATAATAGGAAGGAAAGAGAATAGAGAATTCTCTGACTTCAGGCAGCTTATGATCTGCCTGGACTAGCAATAGTTCAAAACAGAAACAAGGCAGTGCAGCACGTACACGTCACTGAGTTACATAGTTGGAAGGTAAGTATAATGTAAATTCAGAGAATAGTATGACTTGGGGCTGGAGAAGCTGAAATTTTTCATAGAATTCATGACGCTTCAGTTTGTCCTGGAGGACAGACAGGATTTGGACAGCTGACGAGTGGGAGGGAAAAGGAAAGATGAGCTGGCCGCCGGGGTGGCCCAGTTGGTCGGGCGTCTGCCTTCGGTCCTGGGGTCGAGCCCCGCATCGGGCTCCCTGCTCCGTGGGGAGCCTGCTTCTCCCTCCCCCTCTCCCCCTGCTTGTGTTCCCTCTCTCCCCTTCCCTCTCTGTCAAATAAATAATCTTAAAAAAAAGAAGAGATGAACATCAGGAAAATCACTGAGACAGACTAAGCAGTGACACATGGAGAATGAAAAGGAATTCATCCTGATGGGAGCAACAGTACGTTGGGAAGTCATAGGAGGTTACACTGATAACTAAAATGTAATACTATTTCCCGGTCCTGGGAACCGGTTAGCATAAGAAGTGTGGGCTTTTTCCCATAGTTACTAGAACCACAGAAAGATCTTGAACAACACTGTGACATGATGAAAGTGGTGTTTTAGAAAGTTCAGTCTAGAGGATGTTTGTGGTGTGGTCTGGAGGTAGGAAAAACTCTTTTAGGCAGTTTAAAAATGAGCTGGAAGTGTTCACGGCCTAGAATTGAGGTATTGTACTGAAGAGTGAAAATATGGAACAACCCTGAGCTCTTGCCAAGGACAACTGAGGACACAGGGAAATAAAAAAAAGTAAAAGGTTAAAAGTGACTCCAGAAGATAGCAGGCAAAATGAGGGGGCAGTGCATTTTCTGAAAGAAACATTGAAATTGAATATTTTGCACTTGCCATTGGATTTAAAATGCCTTTCATTGATTTCCCTGTCAGGTAATTATTTTGTTCTGTGAATCTCCTGAAAATCTAAAAGATGCCCATTAAAAAAGCAAAAAAAAAAAAAAAATTAAAAAGAGTTAGTAATGAATGATTAGAAACACAGGTGCAGAAGGTATCTATGCACTGTAGCAGTTAACCCATAGGCAGGGACATGTACTAAATAACTTAGTTTTAATTCTCAGCCATAGTCCTAGAAACAAAAGGAAGATTTAAAGTGTTTTTATTTTTATTTATTTTTAAAAATATTTTATTTATATGTATTTGTCGGAGAGAGAAAGAGCACAAACCGGGGGAGCGGCAGGCAGAGGGAGAAGCAGGCTCCCCGCAGAGCGAAGAGCCCCATGCGGGACTCAGTAGCAGGACCCTGGGATCATGACCTGAGCCTAAGGCAGATGCTCGACTGACTGAGCCACCCAGGTGCCCATGAAGTATTTTAAGTAAGTAAGTATATTTAGTAATCTGCTAGATTTGCAGATACTTGGCCAAGTTAGAATTCTCTGGGTATTTTAAAAGCATCATATTTAGGTATACACAGACACAAAAAAATTGTATACTTTTAAAATGCATCAGGGACTATGTAAAACCTACATATCAAAGCATAAACTTGATTTTGAAATATGATTGATAATACCTGAGAATATATTCTGCCCTTGGAACAAAAAATATTCGTCAAAGAATCAATGTGACGGGCCCTATGTTCTTTGGTAGTTTCAGAAATGAAATCTGAAGTGAAGACTAGACCGCTTTCAGCTTGTCAGTTTGTTTTTTAGTTTTGCACATTAGATGTTGCAGTTGAAAAAGCATATCCCCAGTGAAGAGTTCAGTGGTGAAATTGTACTCATCACTTCATTCCTTTGGGATCTTCTTGTATCTTCACTGCAACTAAGAACACTTCAGCTTTGACTTTAGTATGTTGTGAATCTTCAAAATATCATGAATTTAAGGGAATTCTGACCTTTTCCGCCTCCTAGATATGTTGCTCTTATTTGAATAAAACATAAAATTAAATACTGGAGTTTGATCATATGTTATAAATTATGCATTGGATTTAGATTTCACAGAAGTCTAAGCCAAATGTCCATGCTTTAAAAAAACAGATCGATAAGCTGAAGTTCACAAACTTAAGAGAAGCCTTGCTTCAGTTTGATTCAAGACACAAAGTGAATTGTAATCTGAAAGCAAATATATTTTTCTCTTTATATATTTTTTCTCCATCTCCTTATTTTTCTCTTACACAGAGTAAGTCAGTAAATTGTGCCGTCTCACAGCTAGAAAGAGGTGAAGACATGAACGCAGACTCTGACATTCTGACTATAGTGATTCAACACTGCCATACAGCACCCTGCGCTCATCATGACAAGCGCCCTCCTTAATCCCCATCCCCTATTTCACCCATCCCTCCACACTGCTCCCCACGGGTAACCAGCAGTTTGTTCTTTATAATTAACGGTCTTTCTTGCTTTACTTCTCTCTTATTTTTTTTCTTTGCTCGTTTGTTTAAGTTCTACATATGAGTGAAAGAAATAATTTGGTATTTGTCTTTCTCTGATTGAAAAACTTATTTCACTTAGCATAATACCCTGTAGCTCCATCCATGTAATTGTAAATGGCAAGATTTCACTCTTTTTATGGCTGAATAATAGTCCATTGTGTATATATATATATATATATATATATATATATATATATATATATATATATATACACACACCACTTCTTTATCCATTCATCAGTTGATGGGCACTTGGGCTGCTTCCATATCTTGGCTATTGTAAATAATGCTGCTATAAATATAGGAGTGCATGCATTCCTTTGAATTAGTGTTCTTGTATTCTTTGGGTAAATAACCAGTAGTGCCATTGCTGGATCATACAGTAGTTCTATATTTAACTTTTTGAGGAGCCTCCATACTGTTTTCCACAGTGACTGCACCAGTTTGCATTCCCACCAACAGTGCAAGGGGAATCTTTTTCCTAGCCAACACCTGTTGTTTCTTGTGTTGTTGCTTTTAGCTATTCTTACAGGTTTGCCATGATATCTCATTGTAGTTATGATTTGCATTTCCTTGATGTTATATAAGTGATGATGAGCATCTTTTCACGTGTCTGTTGGCCATCTGTATGTCTTCTTTGGAGAAGTGTCTGTTCGTGTCTTCTGCCCATTTTTAACTGGATTAAGTTTTTTGGGTGTTGAGTTGTATAAGTTCTTTGTATATTTTGGATAGTAACCCTTTATCAGATATGTCATTTGCAACTATCTTCTCCCGATTCCGTAGCTTGTCTTTTAGTTTTGTTGACTGTTTCGTTTGCTGTGCGGAAGCTTTTTATTTTGATGTAGTCCCAGTAGTTTATTTTTGCTTTTGTTTCCCTTGCCTCAGGAGACATATCTAGTAAGAAGTTGATACAGCTGATCTCAAAAAAATTACTACCTGTGTTCTCTTCTAGGATTTTCATGGTTTCAGGTCTCACATTTAGGTCTTTCATCCATTTTGAATTTATTTTTTGTATATGGTCTAAGAAAGGGGTCTGTTTTCCTTCTTTTGCATGTTGTCCAGTTTTCCCAATGCCTTTTGTTAGAGACTTTTTCCCATTGGATATTCTTTTCTGCTTTGTTGCAGATTAATTGATGATGTAATTGTGGGTTTATTCCTGGGTTTTTTATTCTGTTTCATTGATCTGTGTGTCTGTTTTTGTGCTAGTACTGTACTGTTTTGATTAGTACAGCTTTATAATCTAATTTGAAGTCTGGAATAGTGACACCTCCAGCTTTGCTTTTCTTTTCCAGATTGGTTTGGCTATTTGGGATCTTTTGTGGTTCCATACAAATTTTAGGATTGTATGTTTTAGTTCTGTGAAAAATGCTGTTGGCATTTTGATAGGGATTGCCTTAAATGTGCAGATTGCTTTGGGTAGCATAGACATTTTAACGATACTTGTTCTTCTAATCCATGAGCGTGGAATGTCTTTCCACTTCTTTGTTATTGTCCTCAGTGTCTTTCATCAGTGTTTTATAGTTTTTCAGAGTACAGGTTTTTCACCTCTTTGGTTAGGTTTATTCCTAGGTATCTTATTGGTTTTGGTGCAATTGTAAATGGGATTGTTTTGTAAATTTCTCTTTCTGCTGCTTCATTATTGGTGTATAAAAACCTGTGCATTGATTTTGTATCCTGGGACTTTACTGAATTCATTATCAATTCTGGCCGTTTTTTGGTGGAGTTTTTCACTTTTTCTATATATAGTATTATGTTCTCTGCAAAAGTGAAAATTTTACTTCTTCCTTGCTGATGTAGATACCTTTTATTTCTTTCTGTTGTCTGATTGCTGTGGCTGGGACTTCATTACTATGTTGAATAAAACTGGTGAAAGTGGATGTCCTTGTCTTGTTCTTGACCGTAGGGGAATAGCTCTCCGTTTTTCCCCATTTAGGATGATAGTAGCTGTAGGTTTTGTATGAATGGCCTTTATTATGTTAAACTATGTTCCCTCTGAACCTACTTTGTTGAGGGTTTTTATCATGAATGGATATTGTACTTTGTCATATGCTCTTTCTGTGACTATTGAAATGATCATGTGTTTGTTCTTATCCTTTATTGATGTGATTTATCACATTGATTTGCAAATAATTAACCACCCTTGCAACCCAGGAATAAATCCCACTTGATTGGGGTGAATAATTTTTTAATGTACTGTTGAATTCACTTTCTTAGTATTTTGTTGAGGATTTTTACATCTATGTTCATCAGGGATATTGGTCTGTAGTTCTCGTTTTTTGTGGTGTTTTTATCTGGTTTTGGTATCAGGGTAATGCTGGCCTGATAAAATTAACTTGGGAGTTTTCCTTCCTTTTCTATTCTTTGGAATAGTTTGAGAAGGATAGGTATTAACTCTTCTTTAAGTGATTGGTAGATTTCACCTATAAAGCTGTCTGGCCTTGGACTTTTGTTTTTTGGGAGGTTTTTTTGTTTTTTTTCTGACTCAGTTTCTTTGCTGGTTATTATCTGTTTCTATTTCTTCCTGTTTCAGTTTTGGTAGTTTATATGTTTCTCGATGCTTTTAAAATTTGTTCTTTATCAATGTATTTTACAAATTGAGTTACAGTATGTCTTGGTGTGGGTCTGCTTTTGATAATTTGGTGTGTGTGTGTGGGGGGGAGTTCTCTCTTCCTCCTGGATCTGGATAACTTCCCCAGATTAGGGAATTTTTTCAGCTATTACTTTTTCAAATAAATTTTATGCCCCTTTTCCTCTCTCTTCTTCTGGGATTTCTGTAATGAAAGTGTTATTATGTTTGATGGAGCCACTGAGTTCCCTACGTTTATTCTCGTTTTCCATAATTTTTTTCCTCTTTTGTTCAGCTTGATTACTTTACTCTGTGTTCTAGGTCACTAATTCATTCCTCTGCTTTTTCCATCCTGTTGTTCATCCTATTAAGTATTTTTCTCCTATCATTTATTGTGCCCTTTATCTCTGCTATGTTACTCTTTATCTCTGTGTTACAGGTCTCACTCACGTCTTACACTCTTTTCTCAAGTCTGGTGAGTATACTTATGGTCATGATGGCTCTAAATTCTCTATCAGGCATGTTATTTACATCTGTTTTGTTTAGATCTCTGTCAGTGGCCTTGTCCTTTTCTTTCACTTGGGATAAATTTATCTGTCTCCTCATTTTGTCTGCCTTTCTGTGTCTGTTTCCATGTGTTAAGGAAGTCAGCTGTGTCTTTTGCTCTTAAAACTAGTGACTTTATAAAGATTAGGTATTGAGTGCCATGCAGTGCACTTCGGGAGAGTATTTTATGTTTTGTTCATGCTTTGCTGTTGTGTCTGAGTCACTTTTCCTTTCAGTGCATTTGTCTGCACTGATTCTCTGCCCCCTGTGGTCTGTGCTTGCTCTGAGGTGTTAGTGAGACCCAGGCAAGCCAGTTTTGAACTTGGGACTAGGGTGGTGGTGTTAGAAAAAATTGCACTGGGTTCCTAATCCTGTGCCAGTCGCCTGAAGCACTGTGGTGACTGGGCTCTGCATGATGGTGTCGAGGGGTGTGGCTGGGCCCAGTGTGGCAGTTGGGCCCCACACTGGGCACTGCGTGTGACAGCAGCTGATGGTGTGTGGCTGGGGGTGGTGTGCGACAGTGGCTGAGGACACCCAGCTGGGCACGGTATGGCGGATGTGCCTGGTGGCAGCTGTGCACCTGGCGGCTGGGTGGGTCACATGGGTGGCTTTAACAAAATTTGCCCTGAGCCCAGCACTGAGGCTAGCTGGCTTGGAGTGGGGGCGTACCCGTAGAAGAACTTGTGGATGTGGCACACTGCTGGTGTATTAGGCAACAAGTATCTGTGTGTCCCAGCTTCTGTTTATGCTGGGAGGTGGGGGAGGAAAATGGCACCTGCCAGCTCCCTAGTTTTTGGAGAAGTCTCCCAACACATTCAGAAATCAGTATGAACAGGTCTGTCTCCCACTTGCCTCCAGCATTGTGTAAACTGTATAAACTGCCATTTTTATGTTATCTCTCTGTAGAGTCACTTTAAGGGTAGTGACCCAACTATCACTTGCCCTCTTGGTTCACCCACTGCTGTGTCAGCTGACATTTTTTTTTAAAGATTTATTTATTTAATTTAAGGGCGGGGGAGGAACAGAGGGAGAGGAAGAGATTCTTCAAGCAGACTCTCTGCTGAGCGTGCAGTCTGATGCAGGCTCGATCTCAGGACCCTAAGATCATGACCTGAGCCGAAATCTAGAGTCAGATGATTAACTGACTGAGCTACCCAGTTGCCCCATGTCAGCTGACTTTTAAAACTCCAGGTTCCAGGTCCCACTGGTTTTATAGATTCAGGGAATTCAGCCCCTTAGTTTTTAAAGCCAAATGTTATGGGGTTTAGTCTTCCCCATGTGAGCCCTCTGGTGTGAGAGCCCATTTCTCTGCCTTCTCTACATGTGTAGTAGCTTTCTCCCTCTTGTGGGCCTCCTTCTGCCTTTCTGACCTTGTTCCCCTTCTTCTCTACATGTAGTTGTGGAGCTTGTTCTGCCACTCTTCAGATCGCTCTCTGGCTTAATTCACTTGGATGTGGATGATATCTAGTTGAAAACATGGGCCGGGGTGAGGTCAGGGTCCTCCTACTCTGCCATCTTCCCCTAGGTTCCCAAATCTGTGCTTCCAAGGCTCCCCACAAGTGTGTGTGTATGTGTGTGTGTGTGTGTGTGTGTGTGTGTGCGCGCACTGTGACAAAGCCCATGGTTCATATGCCTGCCCTGGTGGGTAGCACATTGTCCTAATCACGACTGGTTTCCCTGTCCTCTCTGAGTTGGCTCTTGGGCCTAAGAAGGGGCTGGGCACATGCTCCCTCTACCAAGGATGCACCCTCACCCAAAAGGAGCCCCCTCAGCCCTCTGTTTACAGCCACTGACATGTCTGAGGAGCCTGTGGTCACTTTTGTCCTTCCCTGAGAACCCCTGGGGCAGTGTGAGTCTCCTCTTCTCTCTGTGGGTTGCCCCCAGAGCCATAACCCAGGCGAAGGATAGAACGTGTGTCCTTGAGGCATAGGGGAAATACCTCTGCAACCCTGTCCTTCAGCTCTGCCCTCTGAGACAGTAAACTGCCCTCTCTAAGCCTTTAAAAAAAAAAAAAGAGGAAGTAGAAGGAGCAGTTGAATCAGGTTGAGGATAAATGGAAGAGGCTGTACTGGTGGCTAAGGCAGTAAGAGAAAGGAGGAAGCTTGGTAGGACTGGGTTCTGGGTATTAAGGTAGAGACAACCTCACCAGCAGGAAAAGACCCCATTTCTGGTGAGAGAAAGAGATTTCAACAATCTCAATCCTATTGTGGAGCCCATGGTGAGGGCTCATTCATCTAACCATGCGTAATTCAACATACTCATCCAGTATGTTAGGGACCACACAGTATTCCTGAAAGAATAGTTTTTCCACTCAAGTCAACAGATCTAAATTTGAGGTTCTAGCTCTGCCAAGTACTGGGATGAATAAATAGAGGAAAATCACACACATGTTTTTTTGAGTGGTAAGTAATATTTATCTCTCAAGGTTGTGGTAAGAAATCCTCGGTGGTTTATGAAAGTGGTCAGCCCTGTCCTGTATGTTAGTTACTGCTATGACTAGTTACCTTGATTTCCAGCTTTTTTTCTTTCCTTATATGTTTCAAGAATAAGACTTCTCCATCAGTTGTGGAAGGCAAGGGATGTGATTGTCAATCTTTAAAACACCTGGAACCCAGACAAACATACACATGTGTACACACACACACACCCACTCACATATGGCACCCATCAGAATCTTGAGGAATTGAAGGAAAAAGAGCTGTATTGCTTAAAAAAGTCTCCTGTCCTCAGGAAATTCTTAGGTATTCCCCTGGGGTGCGCCAGCTTACACCAAACCAAATAATTAGGCCAGGTTTAACTTTGAAATTCGGTATATTAAAGCTCTAGAATAATCTCTATGTATTTCCTCCTCCTCCTTCTCTCTGATGTTTAAAATGCATTTAATGTAGAGCTAGTCTTTTCATGAATGAAGAATGGCCTGAAACTCACTTGCTGCTTGAGTTACTATATTAAAATATCTTAAAATATAAATGATGCTACAATGCTTTCTTTGTTGGGAAATTTTGAAGGGGTGTGCAGTAAAGAAAGTCAATAAGTGACATTTATGTTTCCACATTTAATTGGCAGTCTCTTTTCTCCCTACCTTTATATAAACCGCTTCTTCTGTTTAAACGTTGCCATAATTCTACCCCAC
Source organism: Zalophus californianus (assembly GCF_009762305.2). NCBI lineage: Eukaryota > Metazoa > Chordata > Mammalia > Carnivora > Otariidae > Zalophus > Zalophus californianus. Next base: position 38,718,586 of record NC_045596.1, on the reverse strand, counting down.
TCAGTCCCCAACCTTGGCTAATTTCTGCATTTCCTTTAGATCTCAGCATACAGATCGATGGCCTTGGAAGGCCTTCCCTCTTCTTTAAGACTGAGAGGGTGAGCCTACTACTCTCTTGTTCTCAAATCATCTTATACCGTTTTAATATTTCAGTTGCCTGAAAATGACATCTCTGCATCTTTTGCTAGACTTTGTGGGCAGGTCTTTGTTTGTGTTTGGCTCACTATTGTATCACTATTATAGTCTTTATCCAGAGGTTACAAGCCAGGGTTGGGGGGGTGGTGAGAGGTCTGCAGTTTTTAAATTGAAAAAAACAACAACAAAAAAAACCTTTTTAAACAGCCAAAATTTTAAAAATTAAGATACTTTACATTAAAAAACAGCCTTCCAGTTTCTTTTGGAGAAGAGAAATACCAGAATTTCTAGCAACACTGGTCCATTTTCCAAGGCTAAGTGTGAGATAATCTCCTTACTCAAGTTTATATTATTTCTGATTTTCCTATAAAGAGAAGGCTGTTTTAATTAGGATAGTTCAATTTGGATTTTTAAAGGTATCAGAGTCTTCTTTTTGTGGGCTTGAAACTAAACAAGTTATTTGTTTAAGAATGTAATTAATTTCTTTCCAGTGATCAAGGCAGTTTTTATATAGCTCCTTTGGGGAGTAGATCATTTTCTCTCTGATGTCCGAGTTAAGACATTTTGAGGGAAACTGAGTATCTTCAGGTGAACATTAGGGATATAATTTATGAATAGTTCATCTAGAAAGGAGAGTAACTTTTTCTTCGTATATGAGGTAACTGTATTTGGAGGTTGCTTTTGGATGTCTGAATTATGAGGACAGTACATCAGATAATTTCACACGTGTCAGTGTGCTTTTCACCTGTCATCAAAATCTGTTTCTCTTAGGAAAATAGTAAAGATAATAAAGGATGTTGTTGATCATTGCTTGACATTGATAGTGCATTAAAAGTTAATAAGCTTAAGGAAATGTACTATCCCCATTAAAACATGAATAGAAAAAGGCAGTTTTTTCAGCTTATTAGCATTTGTTGTTCTGTTTTGTGGTAAATGTTAAGTTAAATTTTATTTAAGTTTTATATATGATCCACTTTCCCTGAGTTTGCCAATATGAAATATCTATTGTCACCAGGCCAGTTTCCAAGCTATTCTTTAAAATACCATGCTCACTTCTTCCTCTCAGTATTCACAAGTTGCTGCCTCTACCTATAAAACCATTTCATATTTCTCCCTTGGTTCCCCAAGTCTTACCTGCCTTCCGAGGTCTAACATAAAGTTCTCTTTTTCACACATCCCGTTTTGATAAAAAGAGTTGTATAATAGAAAGGGTATGGACTTTGGAGTTGGACAAAACTAGTTTTGAAACCAAATATTCTGCTTATTGGATATGTGACTGTGTAGGCCTTCTTTAGTTTCCCTGATCCTCAGTTTCCCCATAAAATTATAAAAATTGGTATAATCACCTAGGTTTTTATAAGAAGAAAATGTTTGAGTGTGTTAACCATATGAAGTATTATGAAGTATCAACAAATGTTTTTCTATAGCACTTAATAAACCAAAGATTGTAAACTAGCGGCTCACTGCATATGCCCCAAAGATATGTCTGCTTGATTTACACGATGTTTTAAAATTAGTTTCAACACTAAAAAAGAGAGAGAGATTTTATATATACCTCTAGATTCTTGTTTCTGTTTAAAAAATGAGACGATCTGGAAGCCCTGGCCCTCCATTCCTGATTGGCAGTAGTCCACAGGCACTTAGTGAGCAGTTTTTGTGAGAAAGCGTGCTTCAGTTTGGCTCAGTATCTACTCTGCCCATTGCAGTTATTTATGTGGCCTTCTTGGACCTGATAATCATTTGAATTTATGATCCCTGAGTTAAGCCATTCACTTTTGTATATGCCTTTCATCTTTAACTCCGTGTGTGTGTGTATCTTATTCTATGGTATATAAAAATACCATGTACATTATTTTTTTTTTAAGATTTTATTTATTTATTTGACAGAGAGAGACACAGCGAGAGAGGGAACACAAGCAGGGGGAGAGGGAGAGGGAGAAGCAGGCCCCCTGCTGAGCAGGGAGCCCGACGCGGGGCTCGATCCCAGGACCCCGGGATCATGACCTGAGCCAAAGGCAGACGCCTAACGACTGAGCCACCCAAGCGCCCCTAAAAATACCATGTACTTTACCTAATTACATATAACACATATATAGGCTTATTCTATGGTGTGTGTGTGTGTATATATATATATCATATATCATATAGGCTCTTAGAGGTGAGACATAAGATTTTTAAAAAATCTTCAAAATCCTCATCTGCTTTTAATAGTTACTAAGCTAACTAAATTAATTATGAGTTAATACATACTAGTTAAATTAGATTATGAGGTTGAAAGGTGTAACTGTGGTAGTGGAATTTATTTTATCTGTTATTAATATTCTACCTCTCTACAAGACTATGAAGGAAGAGAAAAGAGCCAAAAAAAAAAAAAAACTTACTGCATCCTTTCTTATTCCTCTGCTTTTCCCAATACCGGCATTGGTTTTTCAGGGCTTTTCTTTTGTGCACTGAAACTTTGTTACTGCATACATTCAGAAAAATCTTTGTTTTGATCAGTTTTTACTGCTGTAGCTCTCCCACTGGGAAATTTTACTCGCTCTTTGTTTAATTTAGCTGTTACATAAATATGTTGAAATGCTCCACTATTTCAGTTCCTACTGTGAAAATATTTTGTAAGCAGCAGTATTAAAACACTTTTTTTTTTCTCCCAGCTATGTAGATCATAGGAATTTCAAAGCAGCAAGAGAATGTAAAGCTTACCCAGTACACCTCCTGACACCACTGGGGCTTAGAAAAGAAAAGTGTGAGCCCTCAGTTCACCTCGAGGTAGAAGAACCTCAACTAGGGCCCAGCATTCATGACTCCAATTCAAACTGGTATCTAAATTTTAAATAGAAATTAGATTTTTATGGTGTTTGTAGGCCAAATCAAATGGATTCCACTGAAGTAGTTGTTCTGTACCTCATAATCTGAATCAGCTGGTATTTAAACTTACTATGTGGTAGAATTTTATTCTCCTCGGGGCTGTATGGGGTAAGGATTGTTATTATCTTCTTTTCACAGTAGGGAAATCTGAGATATGAGAAAGATTAAGTAACTTGGGGAAGCTTAGACAGCTAGTGATAGCTGAGTGAGATTTTGACTCTTGCCATCAGACTTCAGCTTCTGTGCCTTTAAACCACTGGCCACCTTCCTTGTTAATCATGTGCTTATCCTTCTGTATTCTGTTTTTCACTTGTCATGTCTGTGTGTAAGAATGGGTATAATATTGACAGCATTTTCGGTCTTTCTACCTGTGATTACTTGAACTTCTTGAACTTCAATTTTTACAGTTAAAGGTTTGTACCTTTGTTACATAATTCTGTCAAACCATATCGCCATTGTTCCAGCTATTTCTATTCTTAGTCACCATTTCACCTATCTGTGAAATTTTGAAGTTATTATAGTTGTGATTTTCTTCCACTGCGGATACACCTTGCTGATGCTTTCCTCTTTAAAAAATAAAAATTTTAGCTATAACAACATTGGATTGGTACAGAAATTGTTGCAATAGCTTTGTGCCAAAACTTTTCTCAATTACTAAAAAAAAAAATCTCTTTTCCAAAAAATATAAATGGAAGGCAAACTTCCAAACTCATTCTATGAGGCCAGCATTACCTTGAACCCAAAACCAAAGACCCCACTAAAAAGAACTATAGACCAATATCCTTGATGAACATGGATGTGAAAATTCTCACCAAGATACTAGCTAATAGGATCCAACTGTACATTAGAAGGATAATTCATCATGACCAGTGGGATTTATTCCTAGGCTGCATGGGTGGTTCGTCATCTGCCAATCAGTCAGTGTGATAACAGCACATTAATAAAAAAATGGATAAGAACCATATGATCCTCTCAGTAAATGCAGAATAAACATTTGACAAAATACAGCATCCTTTCTTGATAGAAACCCTCCACCAAGTAGGAATAGAGGGAACATACCTCAACATCATAAAAGCCATATACAAAAGACCCGCAGTGAATATCATCCTCCATGGAAAAACAGAGCTTTTCCCCTAAGTTGAGGAACACGACAAGGAAGTCCACTCTCACCACCATTGTTCAGCATAGTATTGGAAGTCCTAGCCTCAGCAATCAGACAGCAAAAAGAAATAAAAGGCATCCAAATTGGCAAAGAAGTCAGACTTTCACTCTTTGCAGACAACATGATACTCAATATAGAAAACCCAAAAGACTCTACCAAAAAATTGCTAGAACTGAGACAAGAATTCAGCAAAGTCACAGGATATAAAGCCAATGCACAGAAGTCTATTGCATTTCTATACACTAACAGTGAAGCAACAGAAAGAGAAATCAAGGACTCTATCCCATTTATAATTGCATCAAAAAACCATAAGATATCTAGGAATAAACCTAACCAAAGCAGTAGAAGATCTGTACTCTGAAAGCCATAAAACATTTATGAAAGAAATTGAAGATGACACAAAAATGGAAAAACATTACATACTCATGGATTGGAAAAACAAATACTATTAAAATGTCTGTGCTACCCAAGCAATCTAACAATCCTAAAATTTGTATGGAACCAGAAAAGACCCCGAAAGCCAAAATAATGTTGAAAAGGAAAACTAAAGCTGGAGGCATCACAATTCCAGACTTCAAGCTATATTACAAAGCTGTAATCATCAAGACAATATGGTATTGGCACAAATATTAGACACATGGATCAATGGAACAGAATAGAGAACTCAGAAATGGACTGTCAACTCTATGGTCAACTTATCTTCGACAAAGCAGGAAAGAATATCCAATGGAAAAAAGACAGTCTCTTCAACAAATGGTATTGGGAAAATTGGACAGCCACATGCAGAAGAATGAAACTGGACCACTTTCTTACACCATACACAAAAATAAATTCAAAATGGAAGAAAGACCTAAATGTGAGACAGAAATCTGTCAAAATCCTAGAACACAGGCAGCAGCCTCTTTAACCGTGACCACACCAACTCTTCTTTTTTTTATTTTTTTTTAAAGATTTTATTTATTTGAGAGAGAGAGAAACAGCATGAGAGGGGAGAGGGCCAAAGGGAGAAGCAGGTTCCCTGCTGAGCTGGGAGCCTGATGTGGGACTCGATCCCAGGACTCCAGGATCATGACTTGAACCGAAGGCAGTCGCTTAACCAACTGAGCCACCCAGGCACCCCAGCCACAGCAACTTCTTGCTAGACATGTCTCCAAAGGCAAGGGAAACAAAAGGAAAAATGAACTATTGGGACTTCATCAAGATAAACAGCTTTTGCGCAGCAAAGGAAACAATCAACAAAACTAAACGGCAACCGACAGAATGGGAGATGATATTCACAAATGACATAACAGATAAAGGGCTAGTATCCAAAATCTGTAAAGAACTTATCAAACTCAGCACCCCAAAAACAAAAAATCCAGTCAAGAAATGGGTAGAAAACATGAACACTTCTCCAAAGAAGACATACAGATGGCCAAGAGACACATGAAAAGATGTTCATCATCCCTTATATAACGTCAAGGAAATGCAAATCATAACCACAATGAGATATCATGGCACACCTGTCAGAATAGCTAAAAGCAACAACACAAGAAACAACAGGTGTTGGCTAGGAAGAAGATCCCTCTTGCACTGTTGGTGGGAATGCAAACTGATGCAGTCACTGTGGAAAACAGTATGGAGGTTCCTCAAAAAGTTAAAAATAGAACCACCCTGTGACCCAGCGATTGCATGACTAGGTGTTTATCCAAAGGATACAAAAATGGTGATTCTAAGGGGCACTTGCACCCCAATGTTTATAGGAGCAATGTCCAAAATCATCAAAATATGGAAAGAACCCAGATGTCTGACAGATGAATGGATAAAGAAGAGGTGGTGTGTATACACACACACACACACACACACACACACACACACACACACACACACACACACACACACACACTAGAATATTAGCCATCAAAAAGAGAAATCTTGCCATTTGTAATGACGCAGATGGAACTAGAGGGTATTATGCTAAATGAAATAAGTCAGAGAAAGACAAATACCATATGATTTCACTCATGTGGAATTTAAGAAACAGATGAACATAGGCGAAGGGAAGGAGAAATAAGATGAAAACAGAAAGAAAGGCAAACCATAAGAAACTCTTTTTTTATATTTTATTTTATTATGTTAATCATCAGACATTACATCATTAGTTTTTGATGTAGTGTTCCATGATTCATTGTTTGCCTATAACACCCAGTGCTCCATTCAGTACATGCCCTCTTTAATACCCATCGCCAGGCTAACCTATCCCCCCACCCCCCTCCCCTCTAGAACCCTCAACTGTTGGAAACAAATAGCGTTGCTGGAGGGGAGGCGGATGGGGGGATGGGGTAACAGGGTGATGGACATTAAGGAGGGCACTTGATATAATGAGCACTGGGTGTTACGTGCAACTGATGAATCCTTAAATTCTATCCCTGAAACTAATAATACACCATATGTTAACTAAATAGAATTTAAATAAAAAATTTTTAAAAAATCTCTCTTCCTCTAAAAATAGTTTTGGTCCTCAGCTACTAATTTTACCCTTTCTATGAAAAGAGTGCCTGCTGGGATAAAAAACTGTGTACCTTCTATTCAAGAGAGAATATCCTGTTCAACTTTTTAATGTCCTTTTTTTTTTCCCCTCAAAAGTTCTATCCAGTGCTAGATGAAACACTATAGGAGGAGACTAAAGGAGTGGAGACTAGACTTTGCAGTTGGAATAAGACATAGGAACAGCATGCCAGATAGTTAAGTCCATATAAGGTAATCCTGAGCAGTAAAAGTCAATGCGCCAGTCCTCTAGTGCTGAGCAGAGGTGAGTGTGTGATGTACAGTTGAGACAGGCAGTGTTAGTCAAGGGCTTTGGAAGGAAATCTTCCCCAATCCTGGTTTTGTTGTCATACCCTCTGCCTGACTTTTATCCCTCACTGACTTTTAGGAACTTGGAGGAGCAGATAATTCAGAACGTGTGTGTGTGTGTGTGTGTGTGTGTGTGTGTGTATGTGCGTATATATGCATGCATATACCTATATACATATATATATTATTTTCTGATTATAAAACAAACCAGATTTAGTAATATTTTAAAACTCTAAAAATAGTATGAAGAAAAAAATTGTTACCCCAACACCCAGAGAAATCCATTTTAAACAGTTAATTATCTGTTCTCTGGGTCCATGTATTTAATTGCCTAAACACCTGTCTGTTCTCTACATTATTTAAGTTCAACAAGCTTAGGATCATATTATCTATATAATTTTTCGGTTCCTTTTTCTCAGCCCATAAATCAGAGTAACATATTGTATATGTCTATTTTGCCATGTGTTTTTATGTTGTTCAAAAGCATGTTTTTGTCTTGTTTTTTTTTTTTTTTTAAGATGGTATTTATTTGACAGCACAAGCAGGGGGAATGGCAGGCAGAGGGAGAGAGAGAAGCAGGCTCCCCACTGAGCTGGGAGCCAGATGCAGGGCTCCATCCCAGGACCCTGGGATCCTGGGATCATGACATGAGCTGAAGGCAGACACTTGACCGTCTGAGCCACCCAGGCGCCCCCAAAAGCATGTTTTAATGCCTTCATTATGTTTTCTTCAGTGGTGGTTGTCATATATTTTTGTTACTCTTTTCATTTTTCATTAGGAATAAACATTGAACATTCTTATATAGAAATCTTTAAGTTATTTTTATGATGAAATAAAAATTATATAATTATTTTTGATAGGTAATATCCCATTAGTTTCTTTGGGAATAAATCCTGGATATAGGCTTTGTAAGTTAAATGTATAAGCTTTGAAAAACAAACAATAAAAATTTTGATTTTCTTATGATAAAACATTATTACAAAAACTTTAGAAAATATAAATTAACAAAATGAGAAATAAAATATAATCTGGTAACTAGGTTTCATTCTAACTATAGTGTTTGTAGCTTCATATTTATTTCCCATTAAAATATTACTGTGGCTTATTTCACTTAGCTATAGAACATGACCATCTGGTTTCCAAGTCATTAGTTTTTTTCTAAACACTCCTTTTAATGGTTTTACAATACTCCATTTTAAGACTATATTATTATTTTGATGACTGCATTTTATTGGATATACATGTTATTTCCAATGTCTTATAACAATTCTGTAATAATATCCTCTTGTTACATGTTGCCATATTTTGTTCCTGATATTATCTTGTATTTAGTCATTCTTTTCACAAGTATGTTTTACGTGGCTACTGTGTGTTAAGGCACTGTGTGCTGGCACAGGGAAAATAGCCTCTAGCCTTAGTGAACAGAATAGAACAGTGGTATCCAATAGAACTTTCTGGAATGATGGCAATGTCTGACCTGTCAAGTACAGTTATTTTATTTTAACTAATTTCAATTTCAGTTTCAATAGCCACGTATGGTTAGTTGGCTACTTGGATACTTGTGGATACTTGTCTTGGATAGAACAACTATAGAATTTACCTATTCATATTCTCAAATCTGCCAGCTATTTTAATTTTTGAGTACTATTACAACTTTTGTTGGATTGTACTGAGTTCCTTTCATGTAGTCTGTAAAAAGAAATACTTTGAATAATTCTATTTCAGAGGTTTTACTAAAATCAGTAACACTTTTTTAAAACTCTGTATTAGGTAGCCAGTTAACTAAAGTAAATGTGAAAGCCCTAAAATGCTGTATATTAATATATGTTGATGCATGTGTTAATATGGATTGTATTGTATTTGTTCCAAATGATTAAGAATCACTAAAAAGTTAATTACTAAATCTAATTTAAAAATAATTACTCTACACTCTACTCAGTATATCTTGTTTTGATTTATATGGTTTAATTTTTATTTTTTGGTTAAAATAATTTTAAAGAAGCAGAGTTCACTTGAATTATCTGTAAGTAAGACATTTGATTCTTTTGTTTTTAAATTATCTCATTCCACCTATAGGAAAACCTATAGTTACATAGAACTGCATGTAGCAAATAACAGGTTCTAGAATTGAAATGGAAAACATTTAAACTCATAATTTGTAAATTGGAGACAGTTGAATTAAAGTATATCATTAATGACACTTTTGTGGGTATATCTTTTTGTATAACTCTGACCCTTGGAATTATGGTGATATTTTACATATCCTCAATATAAAAAAGTATAAAATTAAAACAAATGAGGAGGTAAGGAGAAGCCAAAATAGAATATAAGCTAAAAACTAAACCTAACTATATTACAAATGAATAATATAACCACGTTGAAGAGAGTAAGGGAAGAAAATAACCAAAATTACTGTGGAAAAGAGAATCTTAACTGGATACTGTATGGCTAAAGACAAAAATAATGTACATAAATGCTGTGATCTAATTAGTAAAGGTGTTTCTAACAGGATTGGTATAGCAAAGTGTGTATTTTATATGCATATTATATACAGAATTTTTATGTATATACTAGAATTGAACAAATTAATTTTATTTAATGAGATCTGGGTTTTTCTCAGTGTTGCAGAAAGAAGTATAAATAAGGAAAGGGGGGAAGGCTAAAATGAATCCTGTGATGTTGGATGGAATCAGAGGTATCAAAATAAACTCACTGTGTTTTTTTTTTAATTTTAACCAATATATATCATTTTAATAATGAAGCATTTTTGAAAGAAAAAAGTAATAGAAAGTTTGGAACAAAAAGCCATCTCAAAAACCCCAAAAGGTATAGAAATCACTTGACTACATGATTCTGTAAGATACTTGAGGCAGTGAAAGAGCCATGGAAAAGGAGTGAAGCATATCAGGCCAGGGTTGAGGAAACATCCATTGTGTCTTCCCTGGAACCATCTAAACTATTAACAAAAACTTCTGGAACTCAAAAACCTAGTGCCTTCTTCTCTTTTCCTTCCTTCCTTCCTCCCTCCCTCCCTTCCTCCCTCCCTCCCTCCCTCCCTCCCTCCCTCCCTCCCTCCCTCCCTTCCTCCCTTCCTCCCTCCCTTCCTTCCTTCCTTTCTTTTTGAAGTTTAGTTGACATACAATATATTAGTTTCAGGTGTATGATAATAGATTTAACAATTATATACATTACAAAAATTCATTGTTTTAATATATATTCAGATTGGGGGGGGATAGTCAAAATGGGTAAAGGGGAGTGGGAGATACAGGCTTCCAATTAGGGAATAAATAAGTCACAGGATAAAAGGCACAGCACAGAGAATACAGTCAGCAGTATTACAATAGCATTGTATGGTGACAGATGGTAGCTACACTTGTGATGAGCATAGTATAAGGTATAGGGTTGTTGAATCACTATGTTGTATACCTGAAACCAATGTAACATTGTGTGGCAACTATACTCAAAAAAAAAAAGAAAGTTAAAAAAGGAATACATTCTATTCTTGTTATTCACAGTAGTTATGATCTGTGAAGTCACCGTAAACACTGAGCTAGAGAATACCAAACCATTGCTCCTAGGAGAAATAAAGGATTAGGTTCCTCCAAGCCTCTGTTGACAGTAATAAGTGTTGGAGAGGATGTGGAGAAAAGGGAAGGAACCCTTGTGCACTGTTAGTGGGATTGTAAATTGGTGCAGCCACTATGGAAAATAGTATGGAAGTTCCTCAAAAAATTAAAAATAGAACCAACCATGTGATTCAGCAAGCCCACTTTTAGTTTTATACCCTAAAGGAATCTTCATTCCATAGGGAGAGAGATCTTTACTCCCATGTTTGTTGCACCATTATTTACAAAAACCAAGCTGTGGAAACAACCTTAAGTGTCTGTTGATGGATAAATGGATAATGAAAATATGGTAAGTATATTATACATACAAATGGTATACTACGTAAAATATTATTTACTCATAAAAAAGAAGGAAATCCTGCCATTTCAACAACATGGATGGATCTTGAGGGCATTATGTTAAATTGGATAAGTCAGAGTACGACAAATACTGTATGATCTCACTTATATATGTATTCTAAAAAAAAAAATGAACTTATAGAATAACATAGAGTAGATTGGTGGGATACGGGGAGGTCGGTGGGTGATGGTGGTCCAGGGGTACACACTTCCAGTTAGAAGATGAGTAAGTTCTCGAGATCTAAAATACAGCATGGTGACTATAGTTAATAATACTATATCATATGCTTGAAAATTGCTCAGAGAGTAGATCTTATATGTTCTCACCACACACACATAAAATGTTAACTATGTGAAGTGATAGTTGTGTTAAGTGGCTTTTTTGTGGTAATTATTTTACAGTACATATGTATATGAACGCACCACCTTGTATACCTTTAACTTACATAGTGTTGTATGTCAATTATATCTTAGTAAAGCTGGAAAAAAAAGGATAAAGGATTTCTTACTTGAATGCAGTTTGATTTGTATTGAACTGCAGTCAGTGCTCTTTGGAGGCCACCTACCATCTTAGATCCTGTCATGGGCCAAAATACCTTTCATGGCAACTCTATTGCCCTCTGCACCTGTATTCCTAAATAACTTCTATACCTTTTTCTTTTTCCTCTGTCACCTTCAATTCTGTCACTGTTTAATTTTCTTGGCATTTTTTAGTTCAAATTCAAAGAGAAAGAAATTGGCCCCAGTAATTTTTCTGTGACTGGACCTGCCCTCAGCTATTGTCACAAGCCAACCTAATGGATTCACTGCCCTTGGATTAGATGCCTATCCCAGGTCCAGTGAGTTCTGGTCCTGTGGGGGCATGGGCACATGGTTTAAAATCTGGCTGCCTAATAGATGGCATTCATCAGGGATAATGGTTTCAGCAGCTTGCTGTACTATTGGCAGGCTATGTATTTGGCCTATGTAGAGTAACGGTTTGTTCTCACTCATATAACACTGGTAAATAACTATACTTCTTTACAATGTTAGTAATTGATTTACGTTTTCTCAGTGTTTTACAGACTACAGGTCTGCTCACTTACATAACTTCATGTACTGTTGCACATTAAAATGAAGTAAAGCCTTACCCTTTGGGAAGTGGAAAATAGGTATTAATATTGAGTAGATTTTTCATGTGAAATGTCAGTACTGTGTGAATACATTGTGCATTTTGGAAAGTACAGGAAATTTATGTTCATTTAGCAGCCTTTTCTTTCTGGTCTTGAAAATGCTCACCAAATTGTCTTAAAAAATTATTGATGGATATATGCATCAATGACACAAAGAATGATAGTAGAATCACAGTACAAATTCCGGAAGGAGCTGTATGTCTTATCAATCTAGTACCTTAATTTTAGTAATTTCAAATTTATCCATCTTAGGATCATTAAGGAAGATATGTGCTCTGGTTTTTGCTTTAATGATACTTGAAATAAATTCTTAGAATTTACCACCCAGGACAAAAATGTTTGTTTTTGTTTTTGTTTTGATAAAATGAAATACTTCATTTTGTTGGAAATAAGATTACACAAATCTATATTTCTGTCGTGATAGCTATGGGAAAGCACAGAGCTAGATTTAATTTCTAAATATAGTCATATATGAATATTTTAAAAAATAATTATTGTCTCCAATTTATTAAACAAATTACCTAGTGAAAACCATGGCTTAAACATTATGTAGGCCCTTTTTATTTGGCTCTAGTTTGTGTTTATCTAACAGTATATTTACATTTGCTTGTCTAAGTGTATATTTCTATTTTCATGCAAGCCGCCTTAATCATTTTGGAAAGTAGTGAATCAGCCAAATAATGCTTATTGAGCACATACTGTATGCTAAAAGGTATATTAGTAAAAAGCTAGTATGAGTCTTTCCTAAGGAAAAGCTTACATTTCAAGTGAGGATAGGCAGAAAAAAGAATATGAAAGCTGTTGCTTATAAAATAGTTTGAAAACTCCTTCATGCCATGATCTAGTCTTATACTTCCCCTTGCCCCACAGTGCCAAGGACATTGCTGAGAATAATGAAGACTGCTAAGTTGAATAGACTGGAACATAGTGATTTAATCTTTTAGCCTTGATGACAGAGCAAAACCTGGGGAAAAGCTGATGGTGCAAGAGGCAGAGTTGTATTGCTGGGTTAGGCAAGGCAGAGTGTATATAGACAAATATATTATAAATGTATAGGGTATATATACAAACATACTGTGTGTATATATATATATATATACACACACGCGCATATGTACAAACGATGTATGTGTATATATAGTAGGCAGAGTAAATGTAGATAAATACACATATACATAAGTAAAGTATGTTGAGGACATAAAAGGGACACATTTTGGATAGTATTCTTATATAATAGGAATTTTGAATACTTTTTTTTTAATCCAGTTTCCCCCTCTGTGTACCTAAGTGCTCAATACATCTTCTTGAATTAATAAATAGAGAAGAAATTGCTTTCAAAGCATTATAGGAAAATGGGATGCTCACTATAGATAAATCTAGATAAAAGCTGAATACTAATCACATTAGGGCATAACATAGCCTTTGATTGTGACAGTACTTTATAAATAGTATGAGCTTGCATACAAATTATACATGTACAGAAAGCGTCAGGGCAGCTTCTTTGAGTTATAGCTAGTTAATTCAGGGCCTTGCGCATAATACATGCTCATTAGATTTGGTTGTATTGATTAAAAAAAATAAATTACAAGCCAATCTAAGCATGTCTAATAACAATGTAAAGTTTAAAAATAGGTTATGTGAGCTACTTAGTAATTAAAATGAGCTGATTTTGATTAGTATTAAGTGTTAGCCAGTTTTGAAATACCGACTTTCAAAGCCTTACAGTGAAGTAACACAACTCTGCCATTAATTGGGTCTTCTGGGGAGCCTAATAAAACTGCATTTCATTTATTAAGCAGTTCCTCTTACCCTTTTCTCCTCAGAAAGAGGCTGGAATGGAGGTAGCTCCTGGCTTCTTGTGTCCCCTTTCAATGGTAATTACCTGTGAGCCTTCAGCAGGTCAGCAGACTTCACCTGCCCCTTTGCTCTGTCTCTCAGATTTCTCTGAGGAAGTTGGTGATAAGCCTCTTGGAGAAATGCTTTTCTGTTGGTTTTCCTCCTACCTCACTGGCCTGTTTTTCCTGGCTCTTTCATATTTCCCTGGCCTCTAAATGTTATAGTAACTCAGGGCTTGCATTCCTTTTCTCTTGGTGCATAACAAATTGCTACAAAATTAGTGGTTGAAAACAACACACATTTATTATCTCACAGTTTCTTTGGGTGAGAAGTCTCTCAGACTTGCTCTTGCAGGTCTTCTGTAAGACTACAGTCATGGTGTCAGCTGGTGCTTGAGATAGCATCTGAATGCTTGACTAGAGAAGGATTTATTTCAAGGTTTACTCAGATCGTTGGCAGAATTTATTTCCTTGAGGCTCTAAGAGTGAGGGCTTCATTTTCTTGTTGGCTGCAGGCTGGAGACCTTACAAGGTGCCAGCTAGAGGCTTCCCTCGGTTTTTAGAGGCCACCCTCAGTTCTCTGCCAAGTGTGTTCCCCAGCATTGCTGCTTGCTTCACAAAAGTAAGCTAGCTAGGGGGTAACTCCACAACAAGATTGGGCTCTATAATCTTATATACTGTAACAGTGTAATCACAGTGTAATTCATATACACACCCGGTCACATACGTTGAGTTAGAAACAAGTTATAGGTCCTGCCCACGCTCTAGGGAATGAAAATCATACACTGCCCACGCTCTAGGGAATGAAAATCATACAAGGGCAGGCACCACCAGGAGGCACAGATGATGGAGCCACCTGAGTCTACCAACTTCCAGGCCGTCCTCTCTCCTCTCTCCTGACTTCCTCTAGTGTATCATGGCTTTGGATATAGTCAGTGAGTGGACAACCCACAGTTTTGTAGTTAAGAGCTTGACCTCCATCTCTAAACTCTGTGCTGCTTTGGCTAACTGCTTTGTATTGCTCCTCCTGGATATGTCTGATAGACCTATCAAAATTCACATATCCAAAGTCAAAATAATTATTTCCTCCAATAACCTGCTTTTCCCAGTTTCCCAGTCCCATTAAATGACAGCTCGGTCCTTTCAGTTGGCTCAGCTAAAAAACCTTTGTGTCATCCTTGACTGTTTCTGTTTTCTCATACCTAACATCCAGTTTATCAAAACTGTGTTACAAATTTGCCATTTTTTGGTTAGTATCCTTGTCTTAAGGTGGCATTAGGACCTTATCTAAATTATAGGTCACTTGGGTTTCTGGCAACCATTCCAGTGCTAGTGGGGAGTAAACTCTATCTCTGTTTTCTAGTAACTGGCTCAGGGCCTGCTTCTAACAGGATGGACCACATGGAACCCCAAACACCACTCTCTCTAACTTTGCTATTGAGGGAAACTCAGGTGGCTTTACCATATGCCAGATTGCTTCAGGTCAGGTGTTCTTACCAAACAGGGCTTCATTTGGCTGGGTGAACCTCTCAGTAATTGTTTCACTCCAAAGATCAAGAGGGAGTAACGCAGGTAACAGTAGTCACTTAACTGCAAACATTCTCTTCCTGCAAGGTTTTCTCCTCCGTAGCCTCACCTCTTTTCCTCCTGTGTTCTTTTTTTCTTCCTTCCTTTCCACATTGTCAAAAATTGTATTAAAATCTACTTCTGCATAGGTAGGACTTCCCATCATTCACGTATACTTTGATCTAAAGTAATAAATAAATGCATCTTTTGTTCCAGGTATATTTTACTTTAAACCCTACTCTTGTTCTAGAATGAAAAATTTGTTTCTGTCAACAGGATTTGAGACATTAGTATCCTCATGAATTTCATTTAGGGTGTGAGGGTGTAAACAGCAGGTAGGTCCATTGTTGCCTTGAACTCGCATCCTAGGTAGCAGCCTGCTCTCTATTCGTACCCAGTGAATCTTGGTTAGAACTTTTCCTGTGTCAGTTTACACACAGGTAGATGACGACTCATGGAGGCAGCTGCCTAGAAAAGGGGTGATCTCAACTATATGGGTTGAGAAAAGTTTACAAACTCCTTCTCTGCCACTATAGGAAGACAGGTAGCTATGTCTTCTTTCACAAACTTTATGATTCTTTTCTTTTGACTTTAAGTTATTTCTTAAAGTTTCCTTAATCAGATGTCATTTGTATAAAAATATTTACTATTGATGGTGTAGTAAATGGTGACTTATAGCCCAAACTTACCTTTTGCCTTTTTCTATTTCCTTGAAGCCTCATACTGATTTTCTAATTATATTTTTAGGAATCTGCATCTTGAATTTTCTGAGGAGAACATCTGGGCTTCAGGGTTCTTACCAGGTAATGAGAAAATACAGAAAAGGCCCATACTGCTCAGATTAGAATTTCATTGTGTGTGTCAGTTTTAGATAACCCCCTTTTTACGGTGTGGTGGGGGGCGGTGGGGAGGAGCTGAAGGTCTGGTAGAAATCTTACAAAAAACAAAATGGGCAGTGAAACCATTTTTAAAGTTTTATGTACTCTTAAGCACTCTGTTGACTTTTGAGAATCAGCATAACCACAGAAAGAATAAGAGACAGATGCCAGTCTAAATAGACAAATGTTTCCAAAATAAGATGTTTCCTATCAGCAGAAAATGTTTTACTTGATAGACTAACTTGATAGTCTTAACAACGCAAACATTTTGGATGTAAAAGAAAATGTGTGTGTTGGCAGCAAACATTTTCAAGAGATAAGCACTTGTTGCAAGTACTACATGCCTAGAAAAAAATCTCATTTTGGCCAACTGAGACCACCATGTGTTTTAAAATATGTCATCCATCATTTCAGTGTTAAGAGCGCCCCCTGGTGTGATTGTGTAATTATATATTTATGAAAAATTTAGACATTGTTTTTTAAAATCTTTGCTATTAGTTGGTGAGGGGTCTTTTTTAATACTAGGTTGATTTGATCAGTATGGTGTGTAACTATCTAGAAATACGCATTCAGTTTTTTTCTTGCCCTAATAAAAGGTTATACCTGGAGCCAGTGGTCAGCTTAAAAGTAGAATTTGGAAATACCTAATCTGTAAAATTCTTCAGATCAAGATAGTGGCAAATAATATATCATTTAGTAAGTGTGAAATTATATACTGAGAAATTTTTACAGCATAGACAAATTCTTTGCTGGTAATAATTTTAAGTGGAAAATTGCTATGAACAGTTTCCTTTTGGTAAATGCATGGGTATTTTAATAATTAAACATGAAAATCCAGACATTACATTTTGTTTTTGAAATCTACATCATGTGAAAAGTGATTCGGGTTTTAATATTCCCTTACAAGCAGCTCCCCTATACCTACAGAACTTGCAAATGTAAATATAGTAATTCATCCATGAATTATAAATAGAGCTCTCCCTCATCTATCCCCTGCAATCACCCCCATCCCCACAAATTCTTATTCAAAACCGACAGCAAAAAACTGTCATTTTTTGTTACATTTAATTTTTAGGTTTTGGGGAATAATTAAACCATCCTTGCAAACTGAAAGTGTGCATAATATTCTAAATTACATTTCTGTAAATTGGATGGTTGCAATTATATTTCCTCCTACTGTCTCTTCTCCAGGCTATAAATTATCTTGATTGTTTTAATCATTTCTTATAGGTTCTGTGTTCTAAGTTCTAAGTACTGAACTGTTTGGAGTAGACTGCTTTTGCTTTTATTTTCTTCTGTATGCTCCCTCTTTCATTTAATTCTGAAGGCATAAGATCAGCACAGTATTTACATTAAGTCCTGGCTTTTTGAAAGGATATCTTCTAAAAAGTAGAATTAAAAAAATCGGAGCAGTCTACTATCTACCGCAGTAGATCTGCATTTGAATCCTGGTTCTCATATTTACTACTATCGTGACCTTGAACAAGTCACTGACCCTCTCAGAGCCTCAGTCTCTTCTCCTGTAAAAGGGAAATACAAATCACTACCCTTGAAAGATGTTGTTAATCCATCTTTTATGTTAGTATCTATTTAAAACTAATTTATGCCAGATTTGGGGCTGGGTGCCTCATAAGCATTTATTTCTCACAATAATTCTGTGAATTAAGTGTAACTATTTCTGTATTATTAGCGAGGCTTAGGGAGGCTAAGAAACCTGGTAAGTGCAAAAGCCAAGATTTTAATTGAGATCTTTTGACTTATACTATACTATACTATATGTATACTATATACATGTATACTATATACTATATACATATATGTATACTATATACTATATACTATACTATAAGTATACTATACTCACACTATACTATGTATTTGTTTTAATCATACTCATTTCTGCTAATTTGTTGATTTCATTGTCTTTAAGATCAAATAGTCTCCAATGCACAAACATAGAGGAAACAAATCTTTTGAAAGAGAAGAGATGGATTCTTTAATATGGATGCTGCCGGAATTACTTTGGGCACTATTTGTTCTATACATTTTTTTCCAAACCAGGCAGTGCATTAAGAGATGCCTTGTTATTAGTATGGTTGAGCTGCTAACAACAGTGACAAGAACTATTGGGTTAGTGAACCTTAAGGCACCTTTATGCATAATATAAAGGCAGAATAATAGAATGCTGGCTTTAGAAACTGTTGCATGCTTCCAACTCACCACATAGCTTGGTTTTCTCTGGACCTGGGACCATAATCTATTCCTGGGTGCCTTGCTATTCTATTTTAAGTATGGATTGGCCTTGCGAAGCCTGCATCATTTTCCTTATGGTTTAAGAATTTTTATCTGATGTTTTAGATATCAGAGTTTATTTTTTAATTGCTACAGAGGTGCCAGTGTAATAAGTTTCTCATTTCGTTAATAAGTCATTTTGAAGGTTCTTAAGTAACTCACTTTGGAAACATTGTGTTGATCAGGCCTGTTTTTTGCTTAATAATATCTCGTGTTTTATATTATTCCCTAGGTCCTTGAGATTTGCTCTAGGAAGTAGGCTGTTCACCCATGATTTAAGAGTACATTGTTAGGTTTCTCTATGACAGAATGACTGTTTTCTTGGTGAGGTTGCCTCATCTTGTGCTTGGGTCAGATGTCTAGACATGACTGCGAACAGGTGTGTCTATTATGTCTTACCCCAAACATATACTATCTTTAGGAAAATTGGCTCAATCATCATTATTGAATCGGTGAATGAGTGAAGAAATAGAAGTTGTCTTATTTTTCTGCCCTCATTTCTTCCCCACTCTATACTTGTTTTTCCTGCCTGCCCACCACCCCCCCCCCATGCACACATGCACACAAACAGCATTTTTGGTAAATGTATTTTTTAACTTCGACTTGCTTAATGTCCATGGAGTCAGTCTCTCTCTCTCTCTCTCTCTCTCTCTCTCTCTCTCTTTCTCTTTTTTTTCTCCAGTTCCTCTGGGCCTTCATATTTTTCATTTGAACAATTGGAATAGTTCTTTAACTGAATTCCCTCTTTCCAGTGTTGTCTGTTTCCAGTAAACTGTGGGACCAGGAAGATTTTCCTAAAGCATGAAACTGGTATCAGTTTCAATTCATTTAGTGTCTCATTGTCTAAAAAGACCCTTTGGTTCTTGCTTACCTCTCTTCTAATTTCTCTCACCAGCATTGCCTTTCCCTTTGAATTCTGTGCTTTGCATACTTAAAAAATTTACAAATCCTGGAATATTTTTTATTTTGTTTGCCTTCGTGTGCCTTTGTGCACTAATACTCTATGCCAGTAACATCCTTCTGCACCCCATTTAGAGACCTCCACTTTCTCCTTTTGTGGCAGTCCTCTGACTAAATTCCCACTCCACAAGCACACACCCCATTTGAGTTAGGTGCCTCATCAGTGGACCCTGCATGACCCTGTGCTCACTTCTGTTATTGAAAAGTTTAGTTCAAAGTGGGCAGCTTGAAGGCAATTATGTTATTTTACTCAATGTATCACAGTGCTAGATATATAGAAAGTGCTCAGGAAAACTTTATTTATGAAGCCCATGAAGAGGCTGAATGAAAAATAGAGATACTATATTAGGATTCCCATGAAGCTTATACCTCCAAAACGTATAAATCAAAATGCCTGACTCCTGTTAGCCATTAGTGGGCAGGATGGTGAAGCAGCCATCAGTTGATTTTCATATGCTTTTATTTACATTGACTCTCTTACGTTTGTATTTTCATTTATATTGACTCTCTCCTAGCAGTCATACTCATCAGTACCTCTGACAGAGATTGCCTGTGACTTCATATTTATTCTCCTTTCCTTCTTACTTACGGAGTCCCACTATTGTTGCAGGCAAAAAAATTAGCAAAGAAGAAGAAGAAAACACAAGCCCTTCATGTTCTCATCCTTCTTGTTATGAGAAACAGTCTCGTATAATTCTGTCTAGTGAAATATAGTTAGAAATCTGAGATGAAATTTCTGGGAAGGTTTTGCTTTCTTTTTTTTTTTTTTTTTAAAGATTTTATTTATTTGAGAGAGATAGAATGAGAGATAGAGAGCACAAGAGGGAAGAGGGTGAGATGGAGAAGCAGACTCCCCGCCGAGCAGGGAGCCCGATGTGGGCCTCGATCCCGGGACTCCAGGATCATGACCTGAGCCGAAGGCAGTTGCTTAACCAACTGAGCCACCTAGGCGCCCAAGGTTTTGCTTTCTTGATACGGATGTTACTTTATCTTCCTTCTGTTCCTTTCTTTCTTCCTTATTTCTGGAAGGTACACATGATGACAGGAACTGGAACAGCTACTTTGTAACCTTGAAAGGCCAGGCGTATTACTGAGATTTTAGACATGATATGTCCTTGAACTTTCAAATGGATACCAGTAATATTCTTCCCATGGAATTCTCATTACAGGAGAAAAATTAGCCACGTTGTTTCAGCCATTGTTATTTGGATTTTCTGTTGCAGCAACTGACTCAGTTCTCTGACACTTACTAGTATTACAATTAAAGTAAATGCATAGAATAGAACTCTATGAGTGCCTGGGTGGCCCAGTCAGAAGAGCATGTGACTCTTGATCTCCCAGTTGTGAGTTGGAGCCCCATATTGGGCGTAGAGGATACCAAAAGAAAAAAAAAAGTAAATACATTAGAAGTTAATAGTTACCTGTCCACCTATATTTTATTTTTATCAGCTCAACAACTATGTATTTAGATCAGTGTCATCATTTGCCACCCTAGACACTAAGATATAAGGACTGGAATACCATTCCTATGCAAATGGCTTACAGTTTTATGGGGGCACAGAAACAAAATTAATTGTAATATATCATGCAATATGAGAACGTATAGTAAGTACCACAGTAGTATATATAGAAAATCCTAAGGGTAAGCAGAAGAGAGTATTTGCAGTTTACATAAGCTGTCCTGAAAATATTAAAATTTTTGAAATTGGAGAAATGAATCTATCGCTGGGATTTCAGGCACCCTGGGCAGGACTTAATCCTTGCGCTTTCTCAGTGAGACAGTACAGGTAGTCACTTACTTTTGTGTGTCAGCTTTGTCTCCTCATACTAATATTTAAAATGTGCCCAGTCTAAGAGACTAGAGACAGAATCCGCACTGTGAACTGCTCATAGGCTATCTTTGGAAAATCAAATTGGTGAAAAGCAATCTGTGGAGAAGGAGAGGCAAGAAATGACACAGGAAGATGCCAAGGATTCTATTGACACACAGGCTGAAGCAGCAAGCCAAGAGCTATAACAAGGAAGGCAGTAAACAAGAAACTGAAGCTCAGTGGTTCAAAGGCAAGAGTTAGTTAATGGAGAGAGACATCAAAACATCAGGCAGCCGATAGCCTGGAACAAACTCACAATAAGGGAGGGCTGGGGAACAAGCCTCCTCGAGAGAGCACAAAAATAGGCTGCTCTACTCCGGGACTCTGGGCAAAGTCTGTGAGGAAAGCCAGAAGCAGACCATAATAAGGGCACTATTTATAAAATCACAGAGACTCAAAGGAGCAAAAATGAGAAAATGGTCTTAAAATAAAGCATAAAAATTATAATTAGTTGATGTTTTGAAAAATTACAAAATGTTCAAGAACCTGATTCAAAAAGAAGGTCCAGGAATATTGGCATTTCAGGGTTTGATCTCGAGGTGATTTTTTTTTGGTACAGATTTTGAAATGAAAAAAAGCCCCAGGAAAGGCAAAATCAATGTGGAATAAAATGGCTGGGATTAGGCCAAATGCCATTCAGAACTCTTATGTCTTAAGATAAGTTACAGAAAGAAATTTGAGTGCATTACCATTTCTTCTAACTGTGCCACACGGGGTTTTCCCAGAAGATGAGTAAGAGGAAAACTGCCAGTGACCCAGGTTTGAATAATAAGGACTGACCATCTCCAGTCAACCACACACTCAAGAGAAGCTATAAGCACCAATAAGGCATCAAGACATGTTTGTGCAGTCATGTAATGGTTCATACTTTTACTCCACTCTGTATTAATGGACCACATTATACTTGGAAGCATGACCACCAGGGTCCAATAGAGAATTAAATACTTTGCAATGGCACAAGTCCGGTCTTCGGAAAAAACAAAGAACAGCTAAGGTAGATACCAAGTATCTTTGCTTCTGTGACCATACTGCGTCTGCGCTCTTCATCTAATGGGGAATGCTAATTACCTCATCTAATGAAATTTCACTGACAGGGGTTTTCTGAAATATGTATGTATAATATATATGTGCATTTTATGTATCTTATATCCAAAATATATTAGATCACTTAAAACATTAAAAATGATCTAAATTATTTCCAGTGTGAGACGTATAAGTAGTTTATTCTTTTTTTTTTTAACTTTGAAAGTGTTACCTGTGAGACATTTGGCATGATTTTAAATGCCATAAAATAGGGATGTGACCTAAATACCTTTCAACTTTCTTTCATAATTTGATGCTTATCCAGAATAAGTAAATTCACCTAAATTTTTTGAAACTATTTTGCTTGTAGTTGGCAGGCTGCGTGCTTCATCTGTGAAGCATAGTAATATACTTTCAAAGAATACACTTTTCTAGATTTATGTTTTAGATATCTAGGATTCAGTAAATTCCCATGTTTACCTTTTCCATGTGTCCTTTGTTTACAGTTATTTCAGTTTTTCAACATTGGTCTTTTGGAATGAATAGTTCTGGCATTTACTGCCTTTCTTCATATAAATCTGTTCTATAGTTCATTATTATTATTGTCTTTCTTTAACTCCTGCCTTACTCTTTGCTAGCAAGTTTCTGAATTGTGGCAACAGGCAGCGTGAGACAGTATATGTGCACATAAAGCAGAATATTACAAAAATCCCTTCGTGGATATTTAATTGTCACTACTTTTCTAAGAGCCTCATCTCATCCTGATGATGAATCCTATTCCTAAAATTATATATTCCTGATTTTTATAAACAGATGTATGATTACAGTGAGCCATTAATATTTGATGAATATGACTTGAAGATTGCATTAGATTTCCAAAAGAGATCAGGGGACTAATAATCAAGAATTAGTTATGAATTTGCAAAGGGGTTGGATTAAAGAGTTTTTCTTTTTAACTTACCAATATCCTCCTTAGATTATTTGTATAGGAAGTTTTGTTCTGCCAATAGTTTCCATCTGTAGAAAACCCAGGTTAATTGTTTCCATTAACTTATGTCTATACTCACACGTTTGGGTTGATCTCATTTTTATGTTGCACAGGCTCCCCCATGTGAGTCTAACGCACACCGGTATATGAGGACACTAAAATATTCAAGAAAGTTATGCAGAGTGACACGTCTTATAATGAGATGATATTTCAAAAATACGTTTAAGGTTCTGTGTTCACCTCAAATTAAATACAATTGCAAAGTATGTGCTATGGACTGAATGTTTGTGTTCCCCAAAGTTCCGTTGTTGCAACCCCAACTTCTGATATGATGGTATTAGAAGGTGGAGCTTTTGGGAGGTAAAGTTTAGATGAGGCCAGGAGAGTGGAGCCTTCCTAATGGGCTATTATGTATACAGCTTTCTGTTGCTATATACTTCATAGCACCAGAAGTATAAGAATTATAATTAGTATAAGGACAGGAAGAGACCAGAGCTCTATCTGACACAAGCGTTAGGACATCCTGCAAGCCAGAAAGAGAGCTCTCAGCAAGAGCCAAATTTGTCAGCAGTTTGATCTTGGACTTCCAGTGTCTAAAACTGTGAGAAATAAATTTCTGTTGTTTAAGCCACCCAGTGTATGCTATTTTGTTATAGCAGCCTGAGAAGATTAATAAATTGGAAACCAGGAATAATTTGTAAAATTTCAAATCTTTTTCTAACTAATTAAGGTCAACTACTAAAGTCATAGTTGCCTTCAAGTTATCAGTAAAGAATGGTAACCAAATGGCCAAATAGGCATTACTGAAAAGGTAATCTCTTAGGAAATAGAATGTTTGGAAAATATTGTACAGATATTTTCTATAATTAAATTGCAGTATAGAAAAATTTTAGACAGAATGCCTAGGGAACAGTATTCTAATTTAATTGGATCTTTGATAAAAGTCGAGCTGAATGTTCTTTATTTTTTGTGACTCCGTTGTTGAAAATTTTCTTTAACTCATGTTATCCTTATCTTTTCTCTCCTAATACAGTGATAACCAAATCTTTCTTTGCATTTGGAAACTTCTACTCTGAAGCATATTTCTCAGTCTATAGTATTATAGAGGGATAAAGAGGAAGGAGGTATAGGCATTTGTTTATAGGAACTTCATAATGTTAGCTTTTTGTGGGTGTGATTTGCTATGTTATTAATGGAATACAGAAGATTCTAGATATCTGAACTTTTCCAGTTATGATTTTATTGAAAAAAAAGACTGTTTCAGATCTTAGTTTTTAAAGGTATTTTTCAGTAGTTGAATTTATAATGAAGAGATTGACACTTATTTCATAGTAGCTGTTAATCTGGACAAAGAATGTAAAAGAGGATTTAGGAGATTGACATAGTCTAAAATAAAGTATTTATAAAGTTTTATCCTGATTCTGCCCACTACTTTTTGAGATTAATGTAGATCTAAACAGAGTTCTGTTTATAGTATATGTTCTCCATATACCACTACGCAGTACTAAGTACTTATTCTGTGCTGGGCATTGAGTTAAATAGTTTACACACACAATCTCATTGCTGTATGTTTTATATAACTTCATTTCTCTAACAGCCTAGTAAAATTAATACATTTGTGAATTCGCATGTGCTTATGAGTACGTGTGTGTTAGTATTCACAGCAAAAACAAAAAAATTCTGTCTTATTATCAAGTGGAACGTATTTTCTATCGTTGTTGTTAGTTAAGCCTGTTATAAAACTGGAGGAAATAAAATAAAAACTTAATTGGACTCTCTCAGAATTGACATGCTTCAGATACAAACTGTCGGAAGCATTTTCGGACATTTTAGAATCAGGTAGAGAAGTGAGTTCATCAGCTAGGTAAATACAAATTAATTATCTTTTAAAATGGCATTCAGTAGTTATAAACCACTTTCCATACACTCCTTCTAAAACATTTTTTATTTTTTTATTATATCCCATTTATAAGTGTACAATCTCGTGGCATTAATTACATTACGTTACATTCACAATGTTGTACAGTCATCACTATTTTCCAAACCCTTTTCATCACTCCAAAGAGAAACTCTTTACTCATTAAGTAATAACTGCCCATTCTCCCTTCTACCAAGACCCTGGAAATCTCTGATCTCTTTGTGTCTCTATTAATTTGCCTATTCTAAATATTTCATGTAAGTAAAATCTTGTAATACTTGTTTTTTTGTGTCTGGCATATTTCACTTAGCATAGTTTTTGAGATTTTTCCATCTTCTTATGACTGAATAATACTCCATTGTATGTATATATTGAATTTTGTTTATCCATTCACTGTTGATGGACACTTAGATTGTTTCTACCTTATTATTATTTTTAAAGTATATATCTTGAAGTTAAATATCTATCTTAAACTTATATATCTTAAGACCTTTTCATTGAATTAAGTCTCAGAGCATTTTAAAGATCTTTAGGTCCTTTTTCTTTTGGAAACCCAGGCCTGCACTGAAGTCAACATGTTGAAATGAACTTATGTATCAATTAAATATTGTTGTACCTAAATACGAAATTGAGTTAAATTATTGTCTAATTGACATGAAAAATTATATAGGCATTTATTAATTCATTTTACTTAAATGTAGTTTTCATGCTTTAGTTTCAATATATTTATATTTTTCAGACCTCATACATTTTCAAAGACTTGAAAAAGTTTTTTACCCTAGATACAAATGGACTGGGTTAGTAGCTGACTTTTTTTTTAAGAAGCTATATCCCACACAGTCAGTTTCTTCAATGAAAGCCATTTCTTTCACTTCTTCTATATCACTAAGAGGACTGGGGCGTGCTTACTGTCCGCAAATGCAGCTATCAGACTATTCTTGCACTTCCATTCTCCAGTGGTCTGCTTTCCTTAGTGTGAGTAAATGTGTGTGTGATGTGTTTGTGTATCTCAAAATAGTTATTGGGTTTTTTCTTATTTTGAAAGCAACCCATTTTCATCATAGGATATTCACAAACTAGAGGAACATTTGGTTTGCTAACTTTGCAAGTATAAACAGTGTTGCCGTGAATGACCTTGTGCATACAGTTGGGTCTGTGTGCAAGTGTACCTGAAAGTAAAAAAATATGTACATTTGTAATTTTGATAGATGCTTCCAAATTTTCCTCTATTTAAGTTACACTGTCATGCACATTGCCACCAGCAATATGTGAGAACACCCGTATCTTTATATCATCCTCATTAACACAGTGAGTTATTAAATTTTGAGTCTTTACCAATTAAGGAACAGAAAGATGTTTTCAGTATACTTATGGCTTTTATTTCTCTTTTTATAATTGAGAAATTTTTCATGTTTAAGAGCTCATATTTCCATTTTTATAAGTTACTAGTTTACATACTTGCCCATTTTTCTTTAGAGGGTCATTTTTTCAGAGGACTTGGACACTGGCATATTGCTGGTGATATTAGTTGCTGTTATTTTTCTCAATTTACTTGTCTTTTGATATTAATTGTTCTAGGATTTTGTCATTCATGATTTTTTAATGAAGTTTTTTGTTTTTGTTTTTGGTGGGGTTTGGTTTTGGTGAACAGAATGACTTCTAGGTAAGATTATTTAACAATATTTATGTAGTTTCTTTTAGTAATTTGATGTACATTCATTTTATATATTGAAATCTTTGATTTATTGGGAATTTATCCTGATTGATGAGGCAAGTCATAATCAAGGTGAAGAAGAAAATGGCTGAGAGAATAATTAAAGTACTTGTGAAAGAAAGATGGATCCAAGCAATCAAATTGGCAACCTAGTTGCCCTAACATGTTTTATTGAAAATCCATCTTTTTTTTTTCTACATGAGTTTGCAATGTCACCTTTATTATATACAGAATTTCCAAGGGTGTTCTAGAACTTTTCAGTTTTTCATGCTATTGACATTATATATAATGCTTTGCATTACACTAATATTACAGCTGAAATATGTTTTAACATTTGAGAATATTGTTCCCCCATTTCTTTTCTTGTCTTTTTTATGAATTTCTCAGTTTTTTGTGCTTGTTTATTTTACCATCTGAACTCTAGAATCAGCATATTTAGTTCTCCAAAACAGAATGAAGCAAAGTGAAACCTGTTGGCATTTTAAAATTGGGTTCATACATATTACATAATAGTATGACTTAGGAGGAATTGTCATGTTTATGAGATTGTTTCCACCCAAGAATATGTGTATCTTTCCATATTTTTATTTCATTTTTTGTCTTTCAATACTTTTAATGGTTTTTCATAAAAAATTCAAATATTTTTTGTAAGGATTTTGTTGTTCATATGGTTTCCTAAATTTCTTTTTTTCTTTTTTTTTAAAAAAAACTTTTTATTTATTTATTCATGAGAGACAGAGACAGAGAGAGAGAGAGAGGCAGAGGGAGAAGCAGGCTCCCAAGGAGCAGGGAGCCTGATGCGGGACTCGATCCCAGGACCCTGGGATCATGACCTGAGCCGAAGGCAGATGCTTAACCATCTGAGCCACCCAGGCACCCTGATTTCCTAAATTTCTGAGGTATTTTACTGCAGCTTTTCCCAACTCTTGCCTTCTTCACCTTTTCTGTGCCCTTGTTTAGCAGTCCTACAGTTTATAGCTATATGTTTATACTCTTATTTCAAACTGGATTTTAATCTTCAAACTTAAAATATGTTCATGGAATTCCAATTTGCTAACAGAACAACATTCCCTGTAATCCACCATATCTTCATCATTCAGCATTCTTGTGTACACTCCTTTTTTTAAAATTTTTTTATGTTGTTATCTATAAGTATATGTACACACTGGAATATTACACAACCATAAAAAAGGTTGAGATTGTGCCATTTGCAGCAACATGGATAGGCCTCGAGGGTCTTATGCTGAGTGAAATAAGTCAGACTGAGAAAGATCATCAGACCATATGATTTCACTCATATGTGGAGTCTAAAAAAACCAAAATAAATGAATAAACAAACAAAAAGCAAAATAAGACCTATAGAGAACAAACTGATGATGGTTGCCAGAGGGGAAAAGATGGAAGATGGGCAAAATGGGTGAAGGGGAGTGGGAGATACAGGCTTCCATCTGTAGAATGAATAAGTCACAGGAATAAAAGGCATAACATGGGGAATATAGTCAGTGATACTGTAATAGTGTTGTATGGTGACAGATGGTAGCTGCACTTGTGAGCAGAGCATAATGTATAGAGAAGTTGAATCACTGCATTGTACACCTGAAACTAATGACTACACTAAACATTTTTTTTTTAAATTATCTACATGGATTGAAGTTTTTCACCATTCACTTATTCTTTTATCCTTTCCTCCCTTTTCATACGGTTTCTGCTCAGAACTATTAAGTCCACATGATTATGAAGTGACATATTAGTCTCAGTCATTCATTCCCATCAGTTTTTTCCCTGTGTTCATCTTCCTTGCCTGACCCTGCATGATTTGATACATTTTATTGTCTATTCTTTCTTGAAAACCTTTCACTAGGTTTAGTGACATTGAATTTCTGAATGTCTTCTTCTGAATCTTTATTTCATAAATAAAGTTCAAAAAATATGAATTCTAGGAGCTTGCATTTTGATTCTGCTTTTCCTGTATTTAACTCTTTTGTAATGTCATCTTTTATTATGCTTTCTCCTTTAAGAATATGTCTACCATTGCTCAGATAAACGGTAGAGGCCGTATGTTAAAGATGGTAGAAACTTTTCAGTCAAGGTTCCTACATTTTTGTGGAGCAGACACTCCCTCCCCTCTACTATGCTAACCAGGCTTTACATGAGCAAGAAATAAGCATTTATTATGTTAAGCCACTTAAATGTTGAGGGTTTTTTTGGTACAGCAGCTGGCATTACCTTGACTAATGCAATTGCCCTTTGCACATTTCCTTTTAAAGGTATCTTGGACACTTCAAACTCATTATGTCCAGAATACATTTTCTTCTATTCTGCTAAACATGATGTCTGGAAAAGAAAAACTCGTATTCCTGTCTTCTACTTTTCTGGCCACCAAACGAGTAAAGTTTTTTACCCACACTAACCACTTCTCCAATATCACCATGGTGTCCTGCAATTCAGTTCAGTTTTGACACTAAAGTTAGCCCAGACCCTACAGGTAAGGGCTTAGTCCCACAGGATGCCTTCCTCCCTCCACTTCAGAAGCCAGATGCAAGTACCAGGTCCCCAGGATACCCACAACTTCTGTGCAACTTAGTACAAAATCAGAGGGTCCCAGACATCCTCTTTGTATTTGATAATTTGCTAGAGTGGCTGACAGAACCCAGGAAAACAGTTTACTTACCACAGCCAGTTTTTTATAAAGGATATCTTAAAGAATATAAATGAAGAGCCAGATAAAGAGTTGCATAGGGTGAGCTCTGAAAGGGTTCTAAATGCAGGAGCTCTTGTCCCTGTGGAGTTGGAATTTGCCATCTTCCCAGCACGTAGATGTGTTCACCAACCTGGAAGCTCTCCAAACCCTATACTTTTGTGATTTCTACATCATGTGGGCATGATCAATTATTAACTTAATATCCAGCCCGTATCCTCTCTCTGGAGAATGGGGGTTGGGGTTGAAAGTTCCAAGCTTCTAATCATGACTTGATCTTTCTAGTGATCATCCCTCATCCAGGAGTCCACCAAAGTCACCTCATTAGAACAAAATATGTTTCTGTCACCCAGAAAATTCCAAGGCACTTAGGAGCTCTGTGTCAGACATTCCTATCACTCAGGATGTTATAAGAGTTTTAGGAGGTCTTACCAGGTTAAAGACCAAATATTAACAGGAACCAGTGGCCGACCTATTTTATACCTGAGCTTCCACCTTTTCCTTCTTCCTAGTAATGACTAGTAATGACTTCCTAGTACACTCTAGTCATTTGAGCTTATTTCTTATCTCATCCAATTGCTTCCCATTTTCTAGAAAATCTTCCATACGTACATTGTTCCTCTTCTCTCCATTTTCATAGCATCTTCCCTATTTCAGGCTCTCATTATCTCTTGACAATTACTACAATTTTCTAACCAGTCTCTTCATGTCATGTTATGTCATGTCACTTCTTCTCCCAAGCTCTTCCTCAGCAACTGATTAATACTCCTGACCTGTTTCTGATATGCCATTAGCTTTTACCCAAATTGCATATAGTGAAATTCAAATTCTTTATGTGTGATCTGCCTTTTAATTTAATTTTGCTGTCTTATTTCATATGTCCTCACTGTATGGTACAATATATTGTGTGAACTGAAATACTTATAGTTCCTTTACATACTCTTTATTTTCCCACCTCCCTTTGTTCTGTTTATTTGGAACATCTTGCTTCTCCATCTCAGAATAGCTCAATTCTTCCTAAGGGCCAACTCAAATGTTATTTCATCCACAAAGCTTCCCTGATCCCCTTATTTTCTAATTTCTTCATCTTCTAAAGGATGGAGTGTCATTTATGACACACACTTTTCTTACAGTTATTCTGTATGTCTTATTTCCTTCACTAGAGAAAGAACTTTATGATGACATTCTTTCATAAAACTATAACTAATTGAATTATACCTGAAATTTTGCATATGGAAATAAAGGTTTCAGCAATTTTTGCAAAAGAATAAAAATGAGTGCAGCTGAGGTAGAAAATAGATCTCTTGGATATTTGTAAATAGATTATTCTTAAATAATGTAAGATACACTTACTCCACAATCACCAAATGATTGTTATGAAATGACATTATTACTTCATAATGTTCAACTAAACTGAATAGTGGTTCTTGATACATTTTTCAATTTAAAACAAGATTAGTCTTGGCAATATGACACACACCATGAAAAATAACTGTGGACTCTGAGAAACAAACTGAGGGTTCTAGAGGGGAGGGAGGTGGGGGGATGGGTTAGCCTGGTGATGGGTATTAAAGAGGGCACGTACTGCATGAGCACTGGGTGTTATATGCAAACAAGGAATCATGGAACACTACATCAAAAACTAATGATGTATGGTGGTTAACATAACATAATAATAAAAAAATAAAATAAATAAATGTATTCCCTTTAGAGGGGATAAAAGTAATAAAATGATCCTTTGAAGTTCCCCAAGGAATGCTATATCCATTATGATATGCAGAAAGACAGTAATCTAAAACACATGCTTGTAATACTGCTCTTGTCTCGTAGTTCAGGCTATCTTTTGAAAAAGGAGTAATAGCTTAGACGTAAGAGGAACAACACAACATTACAACAGTATTGAGAAGCATGAATATGCATAAATACATTTTTTTCTTTATGAGTAGAGATTTATAGTTCTCTGATGTCAATCTGTGTAAGGCCTCTCTTATTTTTTTCTAATTACCTTTCTTGATTCCTCATCTCCACTGGCATTCCTTTTCACTCATATTAGACTTTGAGTTAAACATGTTTTGAAAATTATATGGTGTTATTTTTTATATGTATGTGTTCATGTGTCTTTAGTTTATGTAAATCATTTGAATCATCTTCTGTTTTAAGTTTTTCTACTCAACACTTTTTTCTTATGATTTATTAATTCTACTCTGCATCAATTTTATTCTTCTCACTGTTACCTTGAGTTCTATCTCATGCATATGCCACATTTTACTCATCTCATCTCCTATGATTGACACTTAGTATTACCAGAAGAAGGTTTTGTAGGTCGCATGCACATATAATTTCACTAAGTACTCCCTGATTGCTTTGTGGAATGGCTGAATCAGTTTATAGGTCTAGCAGCAAAACCTGGCAGCTTATACTTTCTAATGTTTGGTACTATCCAACTTTCCGATTTTTCTCATTTTGAAAACTGGTAATTTGAAGTTTGTGTTACTTTAGTACTGAGGATGAACTTTTTCATACATGTAGCCTTTGTCCATTCTTTTTTTGGGGTTTCCTGTCTTTTCCTTGTTGATTTTCAGGAGTTCCTTGTATACACACTCTACTAATACTTCATTACTTTTAGACATTGCAAACATCCTTCCTAGTCTTAAATCTTTTAACTTTGCTTATAGTATTCTTCATTAAATAGAAATCCTTTATATTTTGCTAAGTCCAGTAGTTTTTTGCTTATGTCTTAAATTTAGTAAAGTGTAATTTATATACAGTAAAATACATCCATGTTAAATGTACAGTTTGGTGAGTTTTGACATGTATACATCTGTGTGCTCATCCCCACAATCAAGATATAGAAAATTTCCATCACCTCCTTTTCTGCCTTTGGTCCCCAACCTCAGACAACTAGTGATCTATTTTCTGTCACAAAGATTAGTAGTGTTTCTTTTAGAATGTCATCTCAATAGGGTCATGCAGTATATACATTTTGTGTTTGGCTTCTTTTATTCAACATAATGTTTTGAAAAAAAAAGAAAATATGTATATATATATGTGTATATACATACACACATATATATATGCAGAGACATTTATATGTATATATACATATACAGAGATATATATGTACAGTGTAAATGTCTTATTATTTAACTGACTTATTATTTGGTATCATTTCTTTTCCATCCTCTAGACTTCTTTAGCATTTCCTTTAGTGCATATCTGCTACTAATAACTCATTTTCAAAAAAGATATTTGTATTTCAACATCATTTGGAAAA
Organism: Zalophus californianus; assembly: GCF_009762305.2. Lineage (NCBI taxonomy): Eukaryota > Metazoa > Chordata > Mammalia > Carnivora > Otariidae > Zalophus > Zalophus californianus. The sequence continues at coordinate 38,685,432 of NC_045596.1, read as the reverse complement.
ATTACAATAACCATTCATGATAAAGACCCTCAACAAAGAAGCTTCAGAGGGAACATAACACAATAAAGGCCATATATGAAAAGCCTGCAGCTAATATCATCCTCAATGGAGAAAAAACGATGAGAGCTTTTCCTCTCTGGTCAGGAACAAAACAGGGATGTCCACTATCACTCCTGTTATTTAATGTAGTACTGGAAATCCTAGCCTCAGCAATCAGACAACAAAAAGAAATAAAAGATATCTACATCAGCAAGGAAGAAGTAAAACTTTCACTATTTGCAGATGACATGATACCCTGTATAGAAAATCCAAAAGACTCCACCAAGAAAACTACTAGAACTGATGCAGGAATTCAATAAAGTCCTGGGATACAAAAATCAGTGTACAGAAATCTGTTGCATTTCTATACACCAGTAATGAAGCATCAGAAAGAGAAATCAAGGAATCAATCCCATTTACAATTGCACCAAAAACCCATAAGATACCTAGGAATAAACCTAACCAAAGAGGTAAAAAGTCTGTGTACTGAAAACTATAGAACACTGATTAAAGAAATAGAAGGCAATAACAAAGAAATGGAAAGATATTCCATGCTTATGGATTGGAAGAACAAATATTGTTAAAATGTCTATGCTGCCCAAAGCAATCTGCACATTTAATGCAATCCCTATCTAAATGCCAACAGTATTTTTCACAGAACTAGAACTAATAATTCTAAAAGTTGTATGGAATCACAAAAAACCCCAAATGGCCAAAAAGTAACCTTGAAAAAGAAAAGCAAAGCTGAAGGCATCACAATTCCAGACTTATATTCAACTTACATTACAAAGCTCTAGTGATCAAAACTATGGTACTGGCACAAAAATAGACATGTAGGTCAATGGAACAGTTGGAAAACCCAGAAATGAACCCACAACTATATGGTCAATTAAACTTTGACAAAGCAGGAAAGAGTATCCAATGGGAAAAAGACCATCTCTTCAACAAAAGTTGTTGGAAAAACTGGACAGCAACATCAAAAGAAGGAAAATGGACCACTTTCTTATACCAAACACAAAAATAAATTCAAAATGGATAAAAGACCTAAATGTGAGACCTGAAACCATAAAAGTCCTAGGGGGAGAACACAAGGCAGTAACCTCTTTGACATTAGCCACACCAACTTCTTTCTAGATATATCTCTTGAGGTAGGGGAAACAAAAGCAAAAATAAACTATTGGGACTTCATCAAATTAAAACCTTCTACACAGTAAAGGAAACAATGAAACTGAAAGGCAACCTACAGAATGAAAGAAGATATTTGTAAATGACATTTCTTTTCAGAGGTTAGTATCCAAAATATATAAAGAACTTATAAAACTCAACACCCCTAAAATGAATAATCTAATTAAAAATGGCAGACGACATGAATAGTCATTTTTCCAGTGAAGACATACAGGTGGCCAACAGACACTTGAAAAGATGCTCACCAGGGAGGTACAAATCAAAACCACAATGAGATACCACATCATACCTGTCTGAATGGCTAAAGTTAACAACACAGAACAACAGATGTTGGCGAGGATATGGAGAAAGGAGAACTTTCTTAACACTGTTGATGGGAATGCAAACTGGTGCAGCCACTATGGAAAACAGTATGGAGGTTCCTCAAAACATTAAAAATAGAACTACCATCTGATCCAGCAATCACACCACTAGGTATTTATCTAAAGAATACAAAAATACTAATTCAAAGGAATATATGCACCCCAATGCTTAGAGCAGCATTATCTACAATAGCCAAATTACAGAAACAGCCCAGGTATCCATCAGCTGTTGAATGGATAAAGAAGTGTGGTTAGATATAGATCTATATATATCTATATAAAATGGAATATTGCCATAAAAAATGAAATCTTGCCATTTAAAATGACATGGATGGAGCTTAGAGGGTATTATACTAAGCGAAATAAGTCAGAGAAAGACAAATACCATGCAGAATTTAAGAACCAAAAACAAGCAGAGAAAGAGAGGGAGGCAAACCAAGAAATAGACTCTTAACTGTAGAGAACAAAATGATGGTTACCAGGAGAGAGGTGGGTGGGGGAGTCCATAAATGGGTGATGGGGATTCAGGAGTGCACTTGCTGTGATGAGCACTGGGTGTTGTGTGGAGGTGTTGAATCATTATATTGTACACCTGAAAGTAATATTACATTTTATGTTAAGTAACTGGAATTTAAAAGCTTTTAAAAAGTCAGTATTATTTTTGAAAGGTGCTATTACTGGATATGGATTGATTCTTAGCTGAGTTTTTTTTTCCCTCCTGTACTTTGTACATCTGTTGTTGTCTTCTGTCCTCCACTGTTTATGGTACAAAATCCATTATTGAATCATTGTTAACATCTCTGTAATGTCATTTCCCCTCACCCATGCTTTCAGGGTTTTCTCTTTATCTGTAGCTTTCACAAGTTGACTATGAAATGTTAGTGTGATTTTCTTTGTGTTTATCCTACTTGAGATTTGTTTAACTTCTTGGATCTGTAAGTTAATTTTGCTGTTTTCCTTTCCTTTTCTCCTTTATACTAAATTAGGGAAGATTACAGCCCTTATTTCTTTCTTTTCTTTTTTTTTTAAAGAATTTATTTATTTATTTGACAGTGAGCGACACAGCAAGAGCAGGAACACAAGCAGGGGGAGTGGGAGAGGGAGAAGCAGGCTTCCCGCTGAGCAGGGAGCCGGATGCGGGGCTCGATCCCAGGACTCTGGGATCATGACCTGAGCCGAAGGCAGACGCTTAACGACTGAGACACCCAGGCGCCCACAGCCCTTATTTCTTGAAATGTTTCTTTCTTTCACTACTACTTCTGGGACTCCTGTGACATGAATATTGAATCATTTGATGTTACTCCACAAGTCTCTGAGCTTTTATTCATTTTTCTTCAATATATTTTTCTCTGTTCTTCAAATTTTATTCATTGATCTGTTTTCAAATTTACATATTTCTTTTTCTTTTGTCTTAAAACTGATGTTGATCCCATATAGAAATTTTACATTTCAGTTGTACATTTAAGATCCAGAATTTCTTTTTTTTTCTTTTTCGCGTTTTTCTTTAAATTCCAGTTAGTAAATGCACAGTGTAATACTAGTTTCAGGTGTAGAATTTAGCCATTGATCACTTACATCAACACCCAATGCTCATCCCAAGTGCCCTCCTTAATGCCCGTCATTCATTTAACTCATTCCCCACCCCCAATTCAGAATTTCTGTTTCCTTCTTTTTTATAGTTTGTTTCTCTGATGAGATTCCCTATCTGTTCACTCACTGAACTTTATTTTCCTTTAAGTTTTGAATAACTAATTCTTCGAACACCCTTATCATAGCTTCTTTGAATTCTTTGCATGGTATATCCAGAATTAGTACCTATTCAGAGTCAGATTTTATTATTTTGTGACAAGGGGTCACAGTTTCCTGCTTTCCTTTTTATTTTGTTGTTTGCTTAGTAATTTTTAGTGGAAAAGTGGACATCATAAGTAATATGCTTAAAACTTAAAATCCTTTTTTCTTTTGTTATTGATGATGATGATGATGATGATTTTGCTCTCCTCATAAGTTAACTTGTCTGGACTCAGTGTGAAATCTTTTTTCTCCTACAGCATTCAGCAAGTTCATATTCCTGCGAAGATTTTTTTTTTCCAGTTTCCAGCTGCTGTTACCACCACCTCCTCCTCCTCTTCTCCTACTTCTTTCTTCCTCTTTTGTCTAGCCTTCAGACATCTTATCTGATCCTGCAATTTAGCAATTAATCAAGGATTTTATGTGCAGAATTTATGCTCAGATTCTCAGGGACATGCATTCTTTTAGTTTATTCATATATTGACATGAATCTTATTTTTCTTTTTTGTTCTCTTATTGTGCATTACAATGATTGGTTTCCAAATGTAAAACCAATTCCTCATTCTGAGGTAATATCTGTTTATATGATTTATTTTCCTTTTTCTGTATTTTTGGATTTGGTTAACATTTTATTATCATTTTAATGTTTATTTTTGTGTAGTTTTTTTCTTTAATGAAGTCATAGTCTAGTTTTGGTTTCAAGGTGATACTGGGCTCAGAATGAGCTGTGATGTATTCTTCCACTCTTTGTAAAAAAAAGATTCTCAGGATTAGTAATATTTCTTTCATATGTGTTTGGTGAAATTATCAGTAAAGCAGTTTGGCCTTGCGCAGTCTTTGTGGGGAGGTTTTAAGTTACAAATGCAACTTCTCTAGTATATATAGGGCTTTCTTAGTTTTTCTATTTGTTCTTGAATCAGTTTTGGTAATTCGTGTTTCTTAGGGTATATTTCCATTTTATCTAAATTGTTGAATTCGTATAAAGTTATGAATATTCCCTTATTCTTTTAGTATTTGTACACTTTATAGTGCTGCCTCGCTTTTGTTTGTTATTAGTAGTTTTTGTCCTCTCCTTCACTGGTCAGTCTAGCTGGAAGTTTTGCAGTGTAATGTTACTGATTTTTTCAGTTAATCAATTTTTTTTATCTCATTAATTATCTTCTGTTTTCCTATTTTATTCCTACCCTGCCCTTTATTATTTCTATGCATCCAATTACTTTGGGCTTAATTAGCAATTATTTTTAAATTCTTTTTTTTTTTTTTAAGATTTTATTTGAGAGAAAGAGAGCAAGAGGGAAGGGAACAGAGTAGCAGACTTCTTGCTGAGCACAGAGCCAGATGCAGGGCTTGATCCGAGGACCCTGAAATCGTGACCTGAGTCAACGGCAGATGCTTAACCAACAGAGCCATCCAGCCACCACTATTTTTAAATTCTTAAAATACAAACTTCTGTTATTGGTTTTATACCTTTTAAATTACATTTTTTTTCCTAAACTGCTTCAGCTGCTTCTGAAAACTTTTTACATGTCACTCTTTAACTTCTGATTTTGTTTTAACCCAGTAGTGTGTCACTGACTTTCAGGTATCTTTTTGCTGTAATTTTTAATTTAATTGTTTTTAGTCCTAGAATATAATGTTTGTGTTGGTGAACCCTTTAATTTTACTGTGACTAGTTCACATTGTCCAATGTATGATTTATCTGATTAAGTGATTGGGTGGAGTGTTCCATAAATGCCGATTAGGTAAGTTGATTAATACAGTTGTTCAAGTCTTATATCCTTAGTGATATTTTGTTTATTTAGTCTGACACTTGCTGGGTCATATACTAAGTATATGTTTAACTTATCAAGAACTTGCCAAACTGTTTCTGAAGAGTTATTATTGTTTTATATCCTCACAAGATTTTGATTTGTCAAGATTTGTTCTTTTAATTTTAGCCATCCTAAAAATTATATAGTAATACCTTATTGTGGTCTAAATTTATATTTTCCTAATGCCTGAGGATGTTGAGACTTTTTTCTGTGCTGATTTACTACCTGTATATTTATTTTGGCAAAGTATCTGTTCAGATCTTCTGCTTTTTTTTTTTTTTTTTAGTAATTCTTGATTATTGTGGAGGTTTTTTTCCTTATTTTTATTGAATTTTAAGAGGTTTTAATATATTTGCATATATGTGTTAATTAGCTGCGTGATTCACAAATATTTTCTTCCAATCTGTAACTTGTTTTTTCATCTTATTAAAATGTCCTTTACAAAAACAGATTTAAGATTTTAGTGGAGTCCTAATTGCCGTTTTTTTCTTTTCTGTATATTGCTTTTAGTGTCATATAAAAATACTTACTATCAAACCTGAAGTCTTTCAGATTTTTTACATGTTTTCTTCTAGAAATTTTATTTTAATATTTTGCATTTATATGATTTGTTTTGAGTTAATTTTTGAATAAGGTATGACCTGTATGTTGAGGTTCATTTTTTGAATAAGGATGTTCACCTGTTCCAGCAATAATTGTTGAAAAGACCATGCTGTTTTTATTACTTTGCTTTTGCACCTTTATCAAAAATCCATTGACTGTATTCATCTGGGTTTACTTCTAGGCTTTCTATTCTCCACTAATCTGTATTTTTTTCCCAATACTACACTATCATAATTTCTTTAGCTTTTTATAGTAAGCTTTGAAACGGGGAGTGTGACTCTTCTAACCTTGTTCTTCAGGATTGTTTGGTTAGTCTAGTTTCTTTGTCTTTCCATTTGAATTAGAATCAGCTTGGCAAAATCTGTAAAAATGCTTGCTATGATTTTGGTTGTGATTCCCTTGAATCTGTACATCAATTAGGATAGAACTGATATAGACTAAGACATGTCTATTGAATCTTCCAATACATGTACATGGTGTACTTCTCCATTAATTTAGATCTTTGATAGCTTTCCTTAGTATTTTAGAGTTTTTAATATATGGATTGTGATGGTTAATTTTATTTGTTAACTTGGCTAGGCCACAGTATCCAGATACTTCATCAAATACCAGTCGGAATGTGACCATGAGGGTATTTTTGTAAATAATATTAACATTAAAAAATTTTTTAAATATTTTATTTACTTATTTGAGAGATTGAGAGAGGGGGAGCACAAGCACGGTGGTGGGTGGAAGGGGGAGAGGGAGGAGAAGCAGACTCCCCACTGAGGAGGAAGCCTGACTTGGGCTCCATTCCAGGACCCTGAGATCATGACCTGAACCAAAGGCAGCGGCTTAACCAGCTGAGCCACCCAGGTGCCCTGTGATAATATTAACATTTAAATCATTAGACTTTGACTAAAGCAGATTACCCTCCATAGTGTGGGTGGGCTTCATTTAATCAGTTGAAGTCCTTAAGAGAAAAAAGACTGAGGTTCCCCAAGGAGGAGGGAAATATGTTCTGAGACTGCCTCCAGAGTTGAGCTGCAACATCCAGCTCTTGTCTGGTTCTGCAGCCTGCCAGCTTACTCTGCACATTTTGGACTTGCCAGGCTCTACAAACAAGTGAGCCGGTTACTTAAAGTCAATCTCTCTCTCTCTCTCTCTCTCTCTCTCTCTGTTTGTATATAAAGAACAACCCTTGAGCAACATGGGTTTGAACTGTTTGGGTCCATTTATACATGGATTTTTCTTTCAATAAATGCAGAACAGTACTGTAAATATATTTTCTCTTTATGATTTTCTTAATAAAATTTTATTTTCTCTTTATTGTAAGGATATAATATATAATACATATAACATATGAAGTTTCTGGTCAACAGTGGGCGATTAGTAGTTAAATTTTTCTGGTCAACAGTAGGCTATTAGTAGTTAAATTTTGAGGGAGTCAGAAGTTATAGACAGATTTTCAGCTGCATGGGAGGGGGTCAGAACCCTAACCCCTGTGTTGTTCAAGGCTCCACTTTACACACACACACACACACACACACACACACACACACACACACACACACACTCTCATCCTATTAGTTCTCTGGAGAACCAGGCTAATACCAGGTCTTACCTATATTTGGTTAATTTGTATGTAAATATTTTTGGTGCTATTGCAAATGGGATTTTCTTTTAAAATTTCAATTGTTCGTTAATGCTATATAGATACTCAGTTCACTTTTGTATATTGACCTTTACCCTGCAATCTTGAAATCACTTAAGACATTTCTTTTTAGATTCTCTGGGGTTTTCCCATAGATATCCATGTTATTTTATGAATTGAGGTAGTTTTATTTCTCCCTTTCTAATGTGTATGCCTTTTACTATTCTTGTCCTTTTGCATTGCTAGAGCTTTAAGTTAAGGAAATTCCCTTCTATTCTGAGTTTGGTGAAAATTTTATTTGTTTTTATCAAGAATGGATATTGAATTTGGTTGAATGCTTTTTAGTATCTACTGAGATAATCATATGTTTCTACTTACTTAGCTTACTACTGTGATGAACTACAGTGATGGATATTTATTGTTAAATCAGCCTTGAATTCATAGAATGAACTTCATTTAGTTGTGATATACTATCTATTTTATATATTGCTGGATTTGATTAAGAAAATTTGTTGATCATTTTTGCATCCATGTTTATGGGGAATATTGTTCTATGATTTTCTTTTCTTTCTTTTTTTTTTAAAGATTTTATTAATTTATTTGACAGAGACATAGTGAGAGAGGGAACACAAGCAGGGGGAGTGGGAGAGGGAGAAGCAGGCTTCCCGCGGAGCAGGGAGCCCAGTGCGGGGCTCTCTCCCAGAACCCTGGGATCATGACCCGAGCCGAAGGCAGACGCTTAACGACTGAGCCACCCAGGTGACCCTGATTTTCTTTTCTTGAAATATCTTTGTCTAGTTTTGGTGTTAGAATAAGGCTGGTCTCATAGATTGAATTGGAAAGTGTTCCCTCTTCTTTTTTCTGGAAGAGATTGTGTATAATTTATTCCTTAAATATTTGGTAGAATTTGCCAGTGGAAATTTCTGGGCCTGGAGTTTTCTTTTTGGAAGGTATTTTCCCTATAAATTTAATTCTTTTAGTAGGTATAAGATTATTCAGGTTATCTGTTTTGTAGTATTTCCTTATTGTCTTTTGGATGTCTGTGGTATCAATAATGATGCCCCTCTTTCATTCCTGATTTTAGTAAATTGCACCTTCTCTCTCTTTTTTCTCTTTGTGAGTCTTGCTGTGGGTTTGTCTGTTTCACTGATTTTCCAAAGAACCTGTAATTTGGTTCTTTAATTTTTATTTTTCCTGCTTTAATTTCATTGATTCCTGTGCAAATCTTTATACTTTATTGTGCTGGGTTTGTATTTAATGTGCTCTTTAGTGTCTTAAGGTTGAGCTTAGGTCTAATTTTACATCTTTTTAAATATAAGACTTTAAGCTATAAATTTCCCTCTGATCACTGCTTTAGCTGAATCCCACATATTTTCTTATGTTCTATATTTATTATGTTTTGGTTCATCATTTTAGAAATTTCCCTTGAGAATTCCCTTTTGGTTTTTCAGTTAGAGATGTGTTGTTTAATTTCCAAATATTTGAGGATTTTCCATATATCTTTCTGTTATTAGTTTTAAGTTCAGTTCCTTTATGGTCTGATATATACATTGTTTTATTTATATTCTTTTTAAATTTATTAAAGTTTAATATATGGCTCAGGATATGGTATAATTTTTCAGTATTTTATATGCACTTGAGAAAAATGTGTATTTTGCTCTTGTTAGGTGGATCATTTTATGAATGTCAATTAGAACAAGTAGTTCATAGTGCTATTCAAGTTATTTATATACAGAAAGCTTCTCTGCTTAATTTTTCTTTCAGTTACTATGAAATGAGTGTTGAAGTTTCCAGCTGTAATTGTGGATTTCTAATTTTCTCCTTTCAGATCTATCAGTCTTTGACTCATATTTTGAAGTTCTTTTGTTAGATTCATGCACATTTAGAATTGTTTTATCTTCTCAGAGAATTATCTACTTTGTATTCATAGAGTGTCCCTTTTTATATCACATTATCTCTCTTGTTCTTAAAATTATGTCTTAAATTAATAAGGCTACATCTTTCTTTTGTTTTTTTTTTTTTGTTTTCATGGTATACATTTCTCCATCCTTTTAGTTTTAGCCTATCTAAGACTTCATATTTTAAAAAGTGGCTTTCCTGTAGACAGCATATAGTTGGGTCTTGCTCTTTTATCCAATCTGAGAATTTTGGTCATTTGAATGGTTGTTTGACCATTCATATTTCAAATGATTTTCCATATGGTTGGATTAAAATCTACCATCATGCTAGCTGTTTTCTATTCATTATATTTGTTCTTTGTTTCATTTTGCCTCTTATTATTTCTTCCTTCTCTCTCCTTTCCAGTATCCTTCTTTCCCTCTTCTCCTTCCCTCCCTTTCCCTTTTTCTTTCTTCCTTTCTTTTTCTCTTTCTCCATTGCTCCCTTTTCTTTTTCTTTTCCCTCCCTACTCCAGCCTCCCTCCCTCCCTCCCTCCCTCCCTCTCTCCCTCCCTTCCTTCCTTTCTTCCTTCCTTCCTTCCTCTCTCTCTCTCTTTCTTGTATTTATAGTATACATTTAAAAATAGTTTATGTCTACCTTCAAATATGGTATGCCACTTCACATGTAGAGTGAGGACCCTATAACTGTATATTCTCAGTTCCTCTCTTCCATCCCTTGTGCCATTTTTGTCATGGATTTTAATTGTACATATATATTAAAACACATACTATATTGTTATTGTTGATTTCAACAGTTATATTTTATTTAGTTAGTTAGTTATTTGCAAGAGAATGAGCCGGGGGGAGGAGCAGAGAGAGAGGGACAAGCAGACTCCATTCACTGAGTGTAGAGCCCAATGTGGGGCTCGATCCCATGACCCTGAGATTATGACCTGAGACAAAATCAAGAGGCAGACGCTTAACTGACTGAGTCACCCAGGAGCTCCTAAACAGTTATCTTTTATCTTTTATCATAAAACCATGATAAATTTACCATTATTTATTCCATTTACAGTGCTATTCATGTCTTTGTGTAGCGCCAAGTTTCTGACCTATATCATATTTCTTCTACTTTACGAACTTCCCTTATTACTTCTTATAGTAATCTGCTGGCAATCAATATAAGCTTTTGTTAGTTTCACAAAGCCCTTCTTTCCTCCCCACTTTCATTCTTGAAATTTATTTTTATTGGGGATAGAATTCTTAGTTGACAGGTTTTTGTCTGTTTTGTTTTTTTTAACATTTCAAGGATATTGCTCTTTTGTTTTCTTGCTTATCTGGTTTCTGATAGGAAGTCTGCTATAATTTTCTTTTTTGGGGGGGGTGGATAGCAGAGGGAGAGGGAAAGAGAGAATCTTAAGCAGGCTTCACCCCCAGCATGGAGCCCGATGTGGGCCTTGATCTCACAACCCTGAGATCATGACCTGAGCTAAAATCAAGATTCAGATGCTGACCGGCTGAGCCACTCAGACACCACTGTCTGCTGTAATTTTTATCCATGTTTTTCTGTAATGTATTTTATTTCTCTATATTTACGATTTTTTCTTTATCTTTTGGTTTCAGCAGTTTGGAAAAGTACTTTTTTTTTTTTTTTTAAGCTGGTGTCTTTCAAGGTTTTGGGAGCATTTGCAGTCTTTCACTAATTTTGGAAATTTCTCAGCCATTATTTCTTCAAATGTGTGTGTGTGTGTGTGTGTGTGTGTATACACACACATACATTTTAACCTTATTCTCACTTTATTCTTCAGAGATTCCAATTCCACATATATTAATCTATGTGATATTGTTTCACAGCTCCTATGTCATAGCTGTGTTCTGTTGTGGTGGGTTTTCTGGTTTTTTTTTTTTTGTTTGTTTGTTTTTTGTATTTTCACTTTTTTCTTTGCCTTTAAGTTAAGATAATTTCTACTGTCCTGTGTTCAACCTCATAAATTCTTTCTTTGACTGTGTCAATTCTACTGATAAACCAGGCAAGGCTGCCTTTCTTTCTCTTTTTTTCCTCTTTTCTCTTTTTTTTTCCTGTCTGATTCCTTGTATTTCCATTTGATCCTTTCTTATAATTTCCATTTCTCTACTCAATTACCTAACAGTCTTGCATGTTTTTTATGTTTTTCCTGATAACCTTTAACATATTAATTATAATTATTTCAAATTCCCATTTTGATCATCCAAACACCTATGTCATATCTGATCTCAATCTTGTTTTGTCTATTTAAGCTTTTTTTTTTCCTTTGCCTTTTCATATGACTTGTTATTTTGTTGTTGCTGTTGTTGAAAGCCTAATATGTGGTACAGGCTGCTAGATACTGAAGTACTTTTTCTTTTTTTTTTTTTTTGTATGCTTGTATGCCTGGAAATTAACACACCATTCCTTCTGCTAAGCTGTAGTTTGTTTCAATCTAGTCAGGAGTTGTGCTGTATTCCAGTGTTATTTTACTCCATACTTAGTAGCATGGTAGTGAGGATTAGGGGAACTGGTGATCTTGTCATATTTGATTAAGCCTGTTTTAGACTGTGCTGTGAACCTAATTATCTGGGGTGTGGTCTCCACAGTTCTTCCTGCCCCTTCTTCAGATGTAATCCTGGAGATAGAACATAATGTCATCTCACTCCAGACCTCAGAGAGAGAGATTTTTTTTTTTTTTTAAATCCTGTTGCCATCCTCTAGCTTCACTGTCTTTCTACCAGTGCCTGATGTTTTAGTTTTATTGTCCTTCCCCTGGTAGCATAGGCCTTTTTTACCCACCTCAGGGGACAAAATGCAGGTGATGGAGTTTTGGTGTTGGCTGCAGTTCTCTCCTCCAGCTGTAGTGGGTTTCCACTGGCTCACTCAGGCTACGGTTTTTATTGTTGTTTTAATTTTCCCTCTGAAGATAAAGGCTCTTGATATGTCTGGATAGAATTTTTAAGTGGCTTCTGTTTTCCCTTAGCTAGCAGCATGGAGTAGTTTTTTCAGGATTTTCCCTGACTTCCCAGTTTGCATTGAGTGGGTTTCCTGGAGCAAAAGCCAGTAAAAGCATGGAACATCCTTATGTCTGTAGGCCCTCGGGAGCTGCATACTTCTTACACTGGCCCATACTCAGCCTTTAGAAATTAGTTAAATACTTCTAGCTGAAAATCTTACTAGCATATATGGCATATTGTAGTATCTGTACCAGGCAAGCAAGTGCTGTTCTTGTTTCTCTTTGCAGGCACCTGTTTCCTTCCAGTTTTTGGATTACTTGTTTGTATGAAACCTGAATGAGGTTAAAGAAAATTATTAATTTGCTGTTTTTCTAATTTTCATTTTGTTTTTGTTATGTAAAAGAGTGGGTCTCTTTTGATCTCTAAGATATTATTTTTTAATATATTAAGTGTATTCGGTTATCTTACCATTTATATTTATATTCATGAATATTCTCCTGTAAGTTTTAGAGTCTGGGTTTAGCTAGGCCTATGAAATAAGGTGATAGCATCATTTCTTTCTCTATAGGAATTTATATGAGGTAGATATTAATTTGTGTTTTTTAAAACTAGATACAATTATGAAAACATTTAGGACTTTTATGTTTTGGTAAAGGAAGGTATTTCTTTTAATAAAATTTCATTTTGCTTTTTGTTTTTGTTTATCTAATTAATTTTACTGTTTCTGTGCCACATTGGCATGGTGCTATTGCTTTTCTGTCTGTGACAATCAGTGAGCAAAAATTCATCTAGGTCATGTGAGGGAGAAAAAAAATACACAAATAAATATTTCTTCCTACCCTATGTACCATAGTCTTTTCCTCATCTCTACCCCCTTTATGTTATTTTTTGTCTCCCCATAGGTATCTTACAGTTTTTATGTTGTATTTTGAGCACTTTCAGTCATACCATCTCACTTTTGAAACATATGCCATGTTGGTTTTGTGGAAGGGATTCAGTTCATGTTAGTGGCATCTCCTTCAGAACAGAAGTTCCCATATTTTTTATTAAAAGCAGCTGAATAAATTGAGGTCTTCAAGTGTATTAAAGACTTAGCAGCTATTTTGACAATGTAAGAGAGATGTACAAATTATTTCTCTTTCCTAGGCTTATTTTATAATATACTTAATCAACAGAGACTCCTCCAATATTCCATTATAATCCCAAGTACTTGACATTGATAATAAATATTTGTGGCAATGATTATTTTCAACTTACACACTTGAATAACACTTCAGAGTTTATACAGTTTATATTCAGTATTCAATTTGACTCTCCTTCTTGCAAGTGTGGTATAAGAATTGTTGTGCACACATCCAAGATTAGGGAACTTGATACTTAGAGGGATTAAATGATCTGCTTAATATAAAAAAGTAAATGGTACCATTAGGTCTGTGTATTCCAAATCTAGTTCTTGTATCACTGAAAACACTGCTGCATGTGATCACCCTTCTTTGCTTATTGTGTTGTGTCCTAATTCATGCATAGGCTGTACCACATAGAGTCAAATATTTAAGGTCAATTTGGGATTCACTCAAAACTTCAAAGAATGTTACTGCCAAATAGAGTTCATGTTTTCTTCTGGAAAAGTAATTTCTGTCAGAAGGAATTATCTCTGCTGTCTAATATTCTTTCCTTTGATAAGAATGACTGCATTCTTTCTGGTGCATCTTTTGAAGTGTGTCTTACTGCTTTTACCTCATGACTTCCTACTGAATTTGTATGGCACTTTGTTAGAAAATAGTTAATTGAGAATCCATATTTGAGTTGAATTCAGATTAGAAAACCTTCAACTAGAACCAAACAAGTATGAAGCTCAGAGGTGTGTTTTAAGTGAGCAAAGTCAGCATAAGGCAGTAGATCTAACTTTGGTATGCATAAAGCCGAGGCTTCAACTGTAACAATTCTAAATTTTTAACTTCTGCCTTAGGTTGGACTACTTTCCAAGACATTCTGCCTAACTGCTATTATGTGTTAGTAAAAAGCAAGTCATTGGATTAGATAGAGGGTTATTTCAGTCTGAATACCTAGTAATTGTAATACCTTGAAGAAATGGTACAACTGCCTGTGGAAATGAAGACAGTTAATTGAAAGGTCTGGAATTTGGCCTTGACTGTCCTAAGCCCTCTTTGGGACTGGATCAGGATTTCCTGGCACCACTCTGCTTTACTTTAGTATTTAACCATAGTTTGTAATTTTTATTCATTGCTTTTTATTGATTTCTCTGCCTCAGGATTGTAGGCTTCCTGGAGTGAGGTGTTAGTTAGCAATTCTACTTCCAGCTTTTAGCACGGGTACTTACTACACATATGTAGAAAGAATGAATGTAGTGTGACCCTGAAGTAACACAAGAAAGGACTTCTGGTGAATAAAGGGGGATTGGGAAGTTGTCCATATAAAATTTACCTTCATTTTACAGTTTTTTTTCTGTGAAAATTAGTCACTTAATAATCCCCGCTACACAAGAAACTCTTATCTCTTGTCAGCCTAGAGATGCTAACATTTTTTTTTAAGGCTTTGTTTTAAAAAGGGTAAAATTTAAGGTGACTGTGAACATGTCAGTATGACTGAAAGTATTTTATTTATGTATTCAGTCATTCATTAAAAACTAGTTTTCAAGCATCTGTAACACATACAGCACCATACATACATTAATAAGTAGAAATAGTGATCCCTTCGTTCCTGAGATTTACAGTACTGGGGAAGAAAGAAAGGAGTAATTAAAACAAAGTGGGTACTTTCTGAAACACTGGCATGCCTGAAGTAGCACAGAACAGAGGCTCCGTGTTTATGGCACAGATAAATATGCCATCTGTGGCACATTCCATATACATAACAATACAGATGTATGCCATGTCAAAGGGCTCTGATTTTAGTCATAAGCACATTCTGTGTACTTACATAGTTTTTCATTACATTTAAAGATGCTTAAAGTCTAGGAGTCTGTCTTCTGTGTTCATGTATTTTTTACAGGGTTCACTGCAATATTCTAAACTAGTGGACCTCTAATAAAAAACCTTACCTTTCCTACCTTCTGCCAGATGTGTAAAAGATTGTAAGATAGTTAATTCAGTAATGGTTGCTGAGGGGCATTGAATAATTGAGAATTGACATAAGATTTTTCTCTACTCATTCTCTCTTGCCTAGCCATTCTGGATGTTTTCAACAGTTCATTCTGGCTTAGACGCCAGTGTAGTTATCTTTGTAACAAGGGCACAGTAAGACTCACTAGAAGCCACTGTGTGGTATTTTGGTAAGAAATCTCTCTTTTGCAATTTTGGGTGTTTCTGAAATTTAAATTTCTAATCAGTTCATTTTCTAAGTTCTGCTGAGAAATGCGTAGGTTCAAAGAGTTATTCAGATATCTCATATACAAAGCAGGTTCTGAAGCTGAGGGAGAAAATGTGTTTGAAGAGGGTCTCGATAGGGCGACCTTCCAACTCTTCTCAATACCAACACTCTGATCTACTGAGATGATAAGAAAATCTGGCCTTTTTTCAGCTGCCCCAGTTTGAGGCTTTTCCCCTATCTCCTGGTTTCTTTAAATTTCATTGAGCCTGACTTTGCAACCAGACTCCAAGCCTCTTCGTGCTATTTTTGCTTTAACTTCATCATGTTTCCTCAAGAGGGGAAAGTATTTCAGAAAGTGCTATTTACTCTGTGACCTAGGATTATGCTTTCATTATGTAATTATTCAGAATGTTTAGAGCCAGTAGTTAGATAGCAAATTAAAGTTATCCAATTAAAGAATGTCAGAGAGAGTAAGGGCGAAAAAAAGGTACAGTGAAAATGTCAGTATTCAGATCATACTAGAGTTTATTCAGCATGTTATAGTGGAGAGGTCACAGACTTGGGGGACCGATGGGCTAAAATGTGAACCGGCTTGGCTTTTGACCCTATAGCTATACTTAAATTCCCAGATCCACAACTTCTTCATCAGTAGAAAGAGGGATGATGATTCTGCCTGTATCACAACAACATTGTTGTTAGAATTGAGTAAAATAATCCATGCAAATCATTTAGCAGATTGGTAGACAGCGCATGTGTTAGTTCCTTTCTAATTCTTTTTATCGTCCGTCCATACACAGGGCAAACAAAATAGGATACAGTCAGTGCTATTGTAATACCATTGTATGGTGACATATGGTAGCTACACTTACAAGCATAGATAGCATAAGGTTGGGAATTGTTGAATCACTATATTGTACACCTGAAACTAACGTAACATTGTGTGTCAACTATATTCCAATTAAAAAATAATAATTTTGTCTGTTTTTAGAACAGACAAAAAAATAAGGACTTCTTAGAACAGCAAAGAAGAATAATGTGTTGTCAGTTAACCACCAAGTCTGTAAAAATGAGGCTTAAAATTCAGTTGCTTGCCCTCTATTCCCTTTCCTCTTGTCTGTCTCTTCTTTTGACTTCCCACTCATGAACTGCTGCCTGAAAATACTGGGCTAAGATTAAATCACTCTTTCCCTCCATACTCTCAATCTAAAAGGCAAAATGAGGCAAAATCCTGAATCTTAACTCCCATTTAAAAAATATTTCTGAGGTTCACAAACAAGCTACAGAGCATTCAAAGTAGGATCTCAATCAGTACATTGTGAGTGCAGCAACTGCTTATTAACTGGATGTCTCTGACATAGGTCTACTTCTAGTCCACAGCCAGGCGTACAGTATAAATGACTCAGTGAGATATGTAATATTCTGCTAAAGTGAATACTGTGAAACTTAGGAATTCTTTACCATTATGAGGTAGATTATTTTCTTCTAGTAGAAAAATATTCTAGGGGCACCTTTGTGGCTCAGATGGTTAAGCATCTGCCTTTGGCTCAGGTCATGATCTCCAGGTCCTGGGATCAGCCCCACCTCGGGCTCCTTGCTCAGCAGGGAGTCTTCTTCTTCCTCTGCCTTTCCCTCTCCCCACCGTTCCTACTCTCTTTCTTTTTGTGTATCTCTCTGTCTCAAATGACTAAGTTAAAAAAAATATTCTAATACAAACAATATTTTTAAATTAAATATTTTTGAAATTAAATCATACTTACAACATTTGATTGAGTTCCTACTGTGTACAAGATAGCCTGCTAGAAATTGCAGAGGATTTAAAAAGATTCAGATACCAATCATGGTTTCAAAGTGATTACAATGTAATAACAGATATAATAACTATTAATTATAATTCAGAGTAAGTCATTTTAAAAGTTTCTAATAATGTGCTGTGAGAATTCAGAGAAGAACATCACTTCAAATTGGGCTTAAGGAAGGGTGGAATTTTTTTGAAAAATGGTCACAATTTAGATGTCCATTAAGGTATAGAAGACATAGAAAAAGAAATAGAAAAAAGAAAGGGCATCTAGGCAAGGGAATAGCCTAAGCAAAAAATTGGGAGCGGGGGGAGAGAGCTGGAACCCAGAGAAGATGAAGTGTGTATTAACAATGGCAAAGAAATCCAATATGCATGAGGTTTAAAGATAGAATATGAGGTAAGTTTTTGACTATATCATTAAGAGCATTGAATAGCAAGCTATAATTTGTTTTTTTCACATGTATTCATGAATACAACAATTTTACGTGCTATTGTAATTGTCAGATATAATCCCAGTCTTGTATTCAGTATATATTATATATATTGTCAGATGGAATGAGGGTGGCTGACATTGGTGGAAGATACAAGGAAAACCTACGTATTAATTTCTTCTGGTGTCATCAGGTTTTTATTTTCAATGAAATAGACTCAGATTTTTTATTTATATCAAAAATCTGACAGTCACAAGTCCACTTTACTCCCACGCATCAGAGAGGAGGAAAGTGTTATGATCTTCTTGTGGTTTGACAAATCTTACAAGTGTTTATTTGGTACCTTTCCAAAACAAAAATGTCAGTGTAACTACAGAAAATAAAGTGTTACCTATTTAGGACAACTAATCTGTATTACAGACATTTTAGAGGTTAAAGCTTACTTTCACAGGGCATTGCAACGTTCTCAGAAGCCCTGATATAATTAAGAATGCTTTGTTGAAATAACACTTCCAAAGACAGTTTTAATAATGGAAAATAAAAGGATTATATGTTTCCCCCAACCTGAATAAGAAAGTAAGATTTGTTAAGTTCTTAATTCATCACTTCAGCAGAATTGAATCTACATTTCTGCAATTGCAGGTAAATGCAGACATATTCTTCTTCTTAATATGCTGAGGTTTCTTATACTAGCAATTGGGACGGCCTTTTATTTCCAAGGCTAAGCTCTGGAATTTTCTTGGTTAGCACTGAAGAGAGGCATGGTGAAGGCAGATTAAGGTGCACAAAATGTACAGTATAAAAAGGGAAAGACTATATTAGAATTATTAATAAGTGGGATCATTTATCACAGTGCAGGCCATAATGATGAATATGACTATATCATGAGTTCAATCTAAGTAAAGCCAATGCATTGTGAATTTAATAGACTTACCGATTTTGTTCATATTACTTTATAATGTTAATTGATAATAACTCCATCATTTAAAAGAAGAGTCTAACTTCAACCCCAACTGGAGATAATTTTTATTTACTGTCTGAATAATTTGTATGCTCCTGAATAATATTTTCTTAAACCAAATCTAATTTCTTAGAACATACCAATAAAATAAAAGAATAATAGGATTGTGGGGAATGTTTTTTTTACCAACACATACAAATTTCCTAACATCTAAAATATTATGACTACTATAAGCAAGCATAAATAATGCTAATATCTGTTCAACAAAGGTGTCCAGTGGCAGTCAACTCATCAGTATTTTACAGACATAAAAAGTAATGAATCTTGCAGTATAATCTATGAAACCATTCATTGCCAAGAGCCTTATCATAACATATCATCGTTCACTAGTATGAGTTATAACTTTTAATTTATATACACATCTTTAAAGAAGGAAGCTTTTTAAAGCTATTTTTATTAAAACATAGCTTAACTTATAGGCTTAGTTCATTTTTCTTAAAGGAAGCATATTGTTTTATAAATGTTGAGCAGTTTGCACTCAGGTCAACTATGCATATAGAAATTTTTGTAGAAAGATGATTACATCCAGGACGGACACACTTAAAGAGACATTGCAGATCCCTTTTCCCAGGTTAATCCACCTAAAGGAAAGCAGATTGATATATTACCTTGCACAAGGCAGCTTCTCCAGTGAACTGGGGAAAACAATGAAAATCTGGTTCTGAAATTTGCAATGCTACAAGTTTGAAATCCAGTGACAGACCAAAAATTAGACAAATAAGTATTTTTTTAAAAGTCTGTCACGTGCCTAAAGTGTCATTAAATTGACCTCAAAATTCAGATCCAGGTAATTATGTTGTTATGGAGATTGCTGATTGCTGACCAAAGTCCATGTTCTGATTTTCGGGTCATACTGGTAGGCATTTGCTAAGCTTTCTTGCAAATAAGAATTGGCTATATGACTGGATGCCAACAAGTGAAATAAGAACAGAAGTGACATGTGCCACTTACAGGCCTGAAAATGAAATAAAACTTCCATGTAAGTGCCTCCATGCCCATTGCCCCTTTCATTGACCTGGAATTGAGACTTCATTTTACTTGAAGAAGTCAGTCTCACCATTCACCTGCTTTTAAGTGAACAGAAATAAATTTCTAATGCATTTAACTTATATGATATTTTGGAGTGTATTTGTTGTAACCATCAGGCTTAAAAATGTTTATTATAATAATTGGGCAAAATGCTATCCTAATTCAATATTGAAAGTAGGGATGCCACACAGTTTAGATCCACATTTATTAAAAAAAACAAAAACAAAAAACTAACTTACAATAGTTACATGAAGAAATAGAAGAAAATTCCTTTTATTTTTTTTCTTTTCATCATATGGAAAGCCAGTCATTAGCATTGTGTTTCTATCTTTCCTAGGTCATGATTATTGTTATTTTGATAAGGAAAATCTGTGTCCTAAGATGGGTGACTGAGACAGCAAGAGAGTCCCAGTCCTTGCTTGGGGCTCTTCCGGGTTCTTCTCCCTGCTCTGCTTCCCGCGCCCACCAGTCCGGGTACTTCACCCTGCCCCGCTTCTCACACGTGCCAAAAGTGCCAAGTATGTGGAAGTAGAAGTGTATAAATTGCCCCCTTTGTTTGTGCTCGGGCTCAGACCTTTGGAGACCACTCTCCTCTGAGCCCGCCAGCGTTAAATAAACCTCCTATCCTCCCAAGATCTCTGAGTGCTGCTTGGTTCTTCCATTGGGTGATCCAGTCCAGGTTCCGTAACATTTGGTTCCCTGACCGGAAAACCCAACCACACTGGCCCATTGTTGCCACCAGTTTGGGGCAATGGCGGGCAGTGACGGAATGAGGGATCGTAATGGAGGAGGAGTGCCCTGCCTAATTTTTGGCAGTCTCCCGTCCCAGTCACCTCAGGCTGGCCCTGCTCCGCTGTTGCCACCGGACTCGAAGAGACTTGGCAGGTGAGGACCTGGTCCCAATGTCAGATTCTGGTAAGGCCTGGGGCCCTAGACCCA
This sequence comes from Zalophus californianus, assembly GCF_009762305.2. Lineage (NCBI taxonomy): Eukaryota > Metazoa > Chordata > Mammalia > Carnivora > Otariidae > Zalophus > Zalophus californianus. The sequence continues at coordinate 38,664,622 of NC_045596.1, read as the reverse complement.
GATAGGCCCACCCCCCTTGAGGTGGAAGGGGAGCCTGATCACCTCAGAGACCTCTTAGAGGTCTCACAGGTAGGGATTCCCAGGGAGGGAATGTAATAACTTCTGGAGTATAAATGTGTGAGTGAATGTGCAGTCTGACCTGGCTTGCTCAAGCAGACTGATTCTGTGAGTCCATGGGCGGGCACCCTTAAAGTCCCCAGAAGCCTACGGAGTCTGAGTGGACCCATCTGCGATTCCGTGGTGAATGGCATACAGTCTATGGCGGCATCAGAATAGTTTCCGATCATAAGTCACAATGCTGAGACCACTACAGCTAAGTCTCACCTAAGCTCCCTTCGGGACGCGGCCCAGACAGGCATCTGATTGGTCTCCTCATCTCAGGAGGCACCCCCCCTTTTTCTGTCTTTGCACCACCACACATGGGGACATCACCATGGGGTCAGGGCAGAGTAAACCTACGGTTCTAGAGACCATGATCAAAAGTTTCAAGAAGGGGTGTTTGGAAGACTATGGAGTCAGGATGAACCCTGGCAAGTTGAGAACCCCGTGTGAATTGGAATGGCCCACCTTTGATGTTGGGTGGCCTTCAGAAGGGACATTGGGTGTCCCAACGATTCGTCAAGTGTGGCGAGTCGTAACAGGAGAACCAGGACACCTTGACCATTTTCCATACATTGACTCCTGGCTAGGAATTGCTCAGATCCACCCCCCCCGCTCTGCCCTGGGGTACAATTCGCTTGCAATAGTCAGGGACAGGCCAGAGTCTTAATCACGTCATCCAAGCGACCTAAAGAAAATCAGCAAAAGCCTTAGTCTTCACAAATCCTAGCCAGAGATCCTGAGGACAAACTGACCCTGCCCCTACTGTATGTACCCCCAAGACCGCCTACACCTGGCCCTTCAACTCCAGACACTCTGCCGCAATCGGTTTCACCGACGCCTTCAGGCCCAGAGGATCCACCGATGCCCCCAGGCCCAGAGGATCCACTGGCACCCCACAGGCCCAAAAGATCCACTTTCCCCAGGATCAGCAGCCAGGCTGCGCCCCAGGCCAGGTGCAAGCACCCTCCAAATGCCGGTATGAGAGACGCGGAACCCAAGAGGCACAATGAAGACGGGATGGTCCAACTTGGCCGTTCCATGATGTATTATCAGCCCTTCTCCACCACCAACCTCCTCAACTGGAAACATAACACCCCATCCTACTTTGAAAAACCACAGGCCATGGTAGACCTCATAGAATCCCTCTTCCAAACCCATCGGCCAACCTGGGAAGAGTGCCAACAGTTACTCCGCACCCTGTTTAACACAGAGGAAAGGAGGAGAATAATGAAAGGTGCACAACAGTACCTGGAAGAGCACGCACCAGCAGGAGTCATCGACCCTGCTGTCTGGGCTAATATGGCTGCACCTGAAGAGCGCCCCCACATGGGATTTAACAAAACCGAGGGACAGGCCCACATCCGCCCATACCAGGAGCCCCTCCGGGGAATCCGGGCAGGAGCTATAAACATGACTAAGGTATCCTCGGTCACGCAACAACCAGAGGAGTCCCCCGGGGACTACTATGAAAGACTATGTGAAGCCTATAGTATATATGCTCCATTTGACCCCGAGGCACAGGAAAGCCAGCAGATGGTAAACACCTCCTTCATGGCTCAGGCCTCCCCAGACATCAGAAAAAAACAGAAACTAGAAGGTTCTGCCAGAATGAACATCACCCAACTAACAGAGATGGCCAATAAGGTCTACATGAACGGGGAGGTTGCGACTGAACGGGAAGTGAACAAAAAGATGAAAAAGAAAGCCTCCTTGCCACCGCCCTGAAAGAAAAGGACAACACAAAGATGTCCAAAAAAGGACAACACAAACCCCAACCACCAAAAGGGGGAAAGCCCAGAACCCCCTTGGCAAGGGATCAGTGTACCTACTGTAGAGCGAAAAGGCATTGGAAAAACGAATGTCCCAACTGGGGAAAGGCTCAAAAGCCCAGCTGCTACAAGGAAGAACCCCGAGAGGAGGACCTCATAGGCCTTACGGGAATGGACTCAGACTGAGAGGGACTGGGCTCTTTCCTCCTTGGCCCCCATGAGCCCATGGTCAAAATGAAGATGGGAGGCCAACCAGTGACTTTTATGGTTGATACTGGGGCCGAGCACTCTGTTGTCACCTCCCCAGTGGCACTCTTCAGCAAAAGGACTGCGACCATCCCTGGGGCCACCAGGACATGGGCGATACAACAGCCCTTTTGCCAGGCTGAACTCGGGGGCTGCAAGGTCCGACATGAATTCCTTTATCTACCTGATTGCCCCATCCCTCTCCTGGGCTGAGACATACTCTCCAAGCTTAGGGCTCAGATAACCTTTGAGCCCACTGGACACACTAGTCTCTGACTAAACCCAAGGCAAGAGGAGGCAGGGTCTCTGATATTAGCAATTACCATGCCAAGGGAAGAGGAATGGAGGCTATTCTGTGCCCAGGCCCAACCGAGCAGCCCGCCAGAGTTTAGACTCACCTTCCCTTCAGTATGGGTTGAAAACAACCCACTTGGACTAGCTCAGAATCGGGCCCCTATCATTGTTGAACTGATCACAGGAGCCCAACCTCAGAGGCAAAGGCAATACCCCTTTCCACAGGAAGCTAAGATTGGCATCCAAGAACATCTAACCAAACTCAAAGAAGCAGGTATTCTAGTTGAGTGCCAATCAGCCTGGAATACCCCACTCCTGCCAGTCAAGAAGCCAGGAAGGGGATACTGACCAGTTCAAGACCTGTGGGCCATCAACAAGGTGATCATCTCTCTGCACCCAGTGGTCCCGAATCCATACACCCTCCTCAGCCAAATCCCAGGGTCGGCCAGATGGTTCACTTGCCTAGATTTGAAGGATGCCTCCTGCCTCCACTAAGCTCCCCAGAGCCAGTCACTATTTGCCTTTGAATGGTCTGAACCTGATACTGGGCACCAGATGCAACTGATTTGGATGCACGTCCCACAAGGGTTTAAAAACTCACCAACCCTCTTTGGGGAAGCGCTGGCTGCGGACCTCATGAGCTTCCCAAGAGATGCCACACAATGCACCCTCCTCCAGTATGTGGATGACCTCCTCCTCGCCAGTGACACACAAGAAGACTGCACAAAAGGCACAAAGGCCCTCCTACAGCTCCTGTCAGACTCAGGATACTGAACGTCATGGAAGAAGGCACAAATCTTCCAACAACAGGTCCAATACCTTGGGTTCCTCCTCACCCAAGGGAAAAGAGAACTAGGGCTGGAGAGGAAAAGGGTCATCATCTCTCTGGCACAGCCCCAGACAAATGGGGCCTACGAGAATTCCTGGGGGCTGCAGTGTTCTGCTGCATCTCAATCCCTGGCTTCTTGGCAATAACAAGACACCTTTATGACCTCTTAGGAGGACAAGATCGAGAACCCCCTGCCTGGACTGAGGAAGCAGAAGCCGCTTTCACAGAGATAAAGACCTCCTCGGGGCAGGCTCCAGCCTTGGGCCTACCAGATGTAGAGAAACCTTTCAATCTCTTTGTGCCTGAAAAGAAAAAATAGCGCTCGGGGTACTCACCCAGACTGTTGGACCCTGGCAACAGCCAGTTGCTCACCTGTCAAAGAAGCTGGACCCTGTGGCAATAGGATGGCTACTGTGCCTCAGGGCGCTGGCAGCCACAGTCCTACTCCTCAAGGAGGCGGACAGACTTACCCTGGGTAAAGAACTTAACATCAAGGTCCCTCATGCAGTTGTATTCCTCATGAACGCACAAGGACACCGCTTTCTTTCCAACTCTCGGCTAGCACAATACCATGGACTTCTCTGCAAAAACCCATGGGTCACCCTTGAAACAGTAAGGACATTAAATACAGCAACCTTTTTCCCCATGGAAGAGGGGGAACCAGACCATGACTGCTCCGAGGTGACTGATGAAGTCTACGTGAGCCGTCCAGATCTGCAGGATTAAGCCATAAAGAATCCAGAGCTCACACTGTTCAGCCAGCGACGGCAGCAGTTACATACAGGAGGGTGCCCAGAAAGCAGGTTATGCAGTAACAAGCACTGAAGTCTTAGAAGCTAAGGCATTACCAGCTGGATGGTCAACTCAATGGGCTGAATTATATGCCTTAGTCCGAGCCCTCACCCTTGGTGAAGGCAAGCGAGTCAACATCTATACTGACTTGGTACGCCTTTGCTTCTATACATATACATGGAACCATCTACAAGGAAAGGGGCCTCCTAACCGCAGCAGGAAAAGCTATCAAGAACAAAGAGGAGATACCAAGACTCCTTGAAGCCGTCTGGCTTCCAGAGGAAGTAGCCAATCCTGCACTGTAAGGGACACCAGAAAGGAGATGTCCCCATAGCACGGGGAAATCGTCTGGCAGATGAGGCAGCCAAGACCACAGCCAGCGAGGACATGGACAGAGCCCCTTCCCTCACCATGGCCCTAACAACCCCGGAAAAAGTCCCTCATGCAGTTGTGTTCCTCATGTTCCTCCACCCGGTTACACTAAAAAGGAAAATGAATGGGCCATGGCTGAGGGAGCCACCCTGACTGATGAAAAGGGATGGTGGATGATGCCAGATGGGCGTATATTTGTTCCAACCGCAACTGGAGGGCATCTAGTCAGGGAACACCACCAACTCACTCATCTAGGGAAAACTGCATTAGAGACCCTTCTCAAAAAGCACTACTACATCAGTCAGCTGCTAGCACTATGCTGAGCAACGAGTGAACGGTGCATAACATGTGCTACAAATAATGCTCTGTCTGCACCACAGCCCCTGCCAGGTGTCCAGAGAATGGGAGCAACCCCCTTCGAAGATCTAGAGGTAGACTTCACAGATGTGCAGCCAAGCAGGGGGTTCAGATATCTCCTAGTAATAGTATGCACATATTCTGGGTGGGTCGAAGCCTTCCCGACCAGGACGGAGCAAAGCCGGGAGGTAGCTAAAGTCCTCTTGCAGGAGATCGTGCCCTGGTTCGGCCTGCCATTAACAATCCATAGTGACAATGGACCCGCATTTGTGGCAGACGTTGTACAGGTCTTGACCAAATCTCTCAACATCACCTGGAGACTCCACACTGCTTACTGGCCCCAACGTTCAAGGAAAGTAGAGCAAATGAATTGCACCCTCAAGGGAACCTTCACAAAGTTTTGTCAGGATACTAACCCGGCATGGCTGGATCTGCTAACCCTAGCTCTCCTGCGTGCTCGCGGCACGCCCGGGACATCGATTTCTCCCCATTTGAATTAATATATGGACAGCCTCCCCTGTGCTTGGGAAGCCTTTCAGGAAGGCTTATCAGGTTGGAGATAAAGAGATAAAGGAGCAGCTTCAGGCTCTGGCAGCTACCCTAAATAAATTACAAAAGTACACCATCAAAAAGTACACCCCATTCACCTTAGGGTCTCAAGTACACTCCTTCCAGACAGGGGACTCAGTTTGGGTCAAAGATTGAAAGAAAGACTCCCTCAAACTGCAGCGGACAGGGCCCCACACTGTTGTTCGAACCACTCCTACTGCCCTCAAGGTCTCAGGTGTCATCCCGTAGATCCACCACTCTAGAGTGAAGAAAGCTCATCATTCGGACAAGGAGCTGCGCCAGTGGAGAATCCAGCCAGACTTCATGAACCCACTCAGGCTTCACCTTCAACGAGACTCCACCGACTGATGGTCACCTGCTCACCGTGGTCCCTCGCTCTCATCGGCGTGATTTCCCTCATCTTGGGAGTCAGACTCTATACTGTTGCCCCACCTGACTGGACTTTTCCCCAGAGACTTACTATTGTCATTGCTTATTGGGTATCCCTAAGGTGTATTACTGCACTCACTTATCCATGGGTTTCATCTGCTGATGGGTTAGCCACGATGGCTCCCTCTACCTAAGGTCATAGATCCCACTTTTATTGGCCCTCTGCTATCTACTCCTGAGTGCATTTCACCGTGGTTTTCCTGGCCCCAGTCAGTCTTGGTTTTCTGCTGCCTGGTGTGCTGTTCCTCCACACTGCCTCTAGCTTGCCCGGCCTGGCAGGGGGGACAGACTCTCGTATCACCATTACTGGCAAATGGACTTTCCAGCTTATCCCCCTCAATCCCACACTGACGCCCTGCTGACTTCTTCCACCGGGGTTGGACACACGCCAAAGGTTGACCTCCATTGTGACGGATGCCAACTTCTTGATACCTCCTGGGAACCTCATAGATGGTGTTCCTACCATGGCCCTCACTCAGGTTACTAGTGGGCTGGTAGATATCTACATCTTTGGGGGCCCTACACCTCAGCAGCCAAACACCTGCCCTCAGTTCTGCTCGCAAGCCTGGGGATGTGAGTCATGGGTGTCGACTTGGCTGGAAACGGAATGATGGTCTACCAGGTGGTGCCTCAAACAGTGCAGTGACATCCGGATTTCCTTGTCACACAGGGCTGCCCTATCCTCTTGCCCTAATGATCACTGTATACCACTCACCCTCTCAGTCTTAGAACCCAATGCCACATCATGGGTTACAGGAATCATTCTCCTGTTGGGCCAGTATCACCCTATGGGAACCGACCCCATGGCCAAATTTATAATTAAGTCCATGTTCACTCCAAATCTTACAGTCAATCCCCAGAGTCAGACAGAAAATAACTGCCCCAGTGCATCCCTGGGTCCCCCATCCACATGCAGCAAGCATCTATAGAACAACTGTTAGGTATAATTAACGCCTCCCACCAAGCGCTTAACCACTCGAATCCACCCCTAGCATCTGACTGCTGGATCTGTATGAAGCCCGGTCCCATCCAATACCTAGGTGTCATCCTTAGCCAATGTACCTTGTCACCTCCCACCTCGGCACTGGGGACCTCAAATTATCCCTGTCTGGCTCCAGTACCGCTGTATGGCAACTCTTCCTCTCCCATCATGGGGCACAGTCGGGTCTGTGCACCTAACAACACTTTTTTAGCTTGTGATCAAGGTGTATACATCTGTATCACCCTGCGCAATCGATCCTGCACACTTGTCAGTCTCTTACCTGATCTTTCAGTCCTCCCTGGGAGTGATGCCCCACTCATATGGAGATCTCCTAGCTGCCCTTGACGCTCCCCCCGCAGCCATCCCTCTTATCATGAGCCTGCTGGCTGCATCAGGTGTTGCCCTCAGTGCCACTGGCATCGGGATGTCTCAGGTTTAGTACCAGGGGTTAACTCAACAACTCTGGCAGATTTTTCCGCCCTCACTCAGTTGGCCCCAGCCCTACAGCGCCAACTCGATTTGCTGGCCTCGGTGGTCCTCCAAAACAGACGCGGGCTTGACTTGCTCATGGCTATGCAAGGGGCACTCTGCCTCTTCCTACAGGAGGAATGTTGTTTTTATGCTAATGAGTCAGGGGTGGTCCAAGAAACTCTGACCCAATTACAGGAACGAGTACATTGCCAGTGGGAAACACCCCAGCGGACAACTTGGTGGGATACCCTCTCACAATGGTTCTCTTGGTTCGCCCCCCTCATCGGCCACCTCCTATTGCTTCTCCTCATAGTGGCATTTGGTCCTTGTATTCTTAATGACCTTGCTAGGTTTATTACTACTCAAAACTGCTAAAATTAGGCTCCAGTTACTCCTTACTATAGCCCCTTAGAAGATGAAGATGATGCCTTCTAAACCAGGTGGTTAAAGGGGCATCAAAGGGGGGAATGAAAGGAAATTCTGTGTCCTAAGATGGCCAACTGAGCCAGCAAGAGAGTCAGAGTCCTTGCTTGAGGCCCTTCTGGGTTCTTCTCCCTGCTCTGCTTCCAATGAGCACCAATCTGGGTCCTGCTCCCTGCCATGCTTTGCGCAGGAGCCAAAAGTGCCAAGTATGCGGAAGTAGAAGTGTATAAATTGCTCCCTTTGTTTGTGCTCGGGCTCAGACCTTTGGAGACCACTCTCCTCTGAGCCCACTGGTGTTAAATAAACCTCCATCCTCCAAGATCTCTGGGTGCCGCTTGGTTCTTCCATCGGGCCATCCAGCCCAGGTTCCGTAACAATTTGACTTTGTTGGTTATATGAACATGAAATATTAAAATGAGGTATTAAGATTATAATTATCTGTTACATAAGCATGACTAAGAGGTAAAAGATTTCAAGGGAATATTTAGGGCCAGTACATGAAGAGCCATCGTGAATCCATGAAACATACGATAGCAGCCAGAAGATAAGATGAATACTCAGTGACAAGATGAATTTGAACCAAACCAAAGCATTCCTTATGAGGCAAACCCTACAGGCACAGATAGTGCCTCTGAGATCTGTGCATGCGTGTGTGCATGCACTCACACCTGTCCATATTGATTAAGCATATGGGTCTGCCAAAAATTAGGAAGGTAAAGGAAGAAGGAAAAGAAAGACCTGGACCCCAGGTGATGAAATTGTAAGGATATTCAAGATATTTTAGTAAAGGGCTTATATCGTACCATCCCTTCAAATATTTAGAGGTTACATGAAGACAAGGAAAACCATTATTTTTTTTCTTGCTTTTAAAGCAACATCTAATAGAGGCAGAAAGGAGTACCAGTATATATATATATAAAAGATCATACTGACCTATGAAAATCCATAAAGTGGCTGAAAATATGGGGAGGACAGGAGGACATTGTAAACAGAGAACCAAACAGGGCAAAAAGAAGAGGGAAACAGATGATATCAAAATATTAGATTTGAAATTTTAAAAAATCAGCATTCAACTTCTAGATCTCTCATTTGTTAGCCATTTAATCTTGTTTTTTACCAGTCTTAATTCTCATCTGTGAAAAAGGAGGAATTCTTTATGTATTTACCTTGCAGGATTATAATGCAGATGAAATAAGATAATGGATGTGAAAGAACTTTGTAACATATAACGTAGTCCTCATGCACATAGTTTCCATAGTATATTCTTTTTTTTTTTTTTTTTTTTTTTTAAGTAGTCTCCATGCCCAGTGTGGAGCCCATCATGGGGCTTGAACTTATGACCCTGAGATCAAGACCTGAGCTGGGATCAAGAGTTGGATGCTCAACTGACTGAACCACCTAGTCAAACCCATAGTACATGCCTTAACATAGATTTTTAGTCTTTTTAGAAAGACTGTATTGATGATACTTTCCTCACAGAGACCTCAAAAGTAGCACACAGGCAAGATTCAGTAGGGAAGATAGCTTTAGAAAGTCTCATTCTGGTATTTTTTTAAAATGGGGGGATGGCGTGTGTTGTGATGAGCACTGGGTGTTATACGCAACTAATCAACATTGAACACTACATCAAAAACTAATGATGTACTATATGCTGGCTAACTGAACATAATAAAATAAATAAATAAAAATAAATGAGGGGATGGTAAACTGTAATAAATACTTTCTTTGTGTACAACTTTATTTCTTGGAAAGTAGAAAAAGCAGTCCACTAAATCAGGTTGAATTTTTGCCAATGAGCAAGAACAGTTGTGATATGAAAGCACCGGGAACATAGGAAGTGTCCTAAGTTAGGAGAATAAATACATGTACTATATTTATAATAAGTATTAAACATTTGAGGGGGGGCAGTGGGAGAAAAATATAAAGATATAATTACATGATATGAGACTCAAAGGAACATTGGCTCAAGACAGATAGGAATCTTGAAAATATTTACTCTAATAAAATATTTGATGGAGAAGTCAAAAGCATGATAACTGGATCATGGTAACTGGACAGCGAGCACTAAATGAGGGTCAGTTAACCACAGAGTATCATGAAGGAGTAGCCAACAGAGCCCAGAATGAGCTATAATTAATAAAAGTGCTAAACAAAAGAAGTAGGGAATTTTATCTATAATAAAAAAGGTTGGATAGGATTCTAGCAAGGTACAGATATGATGATGTTAACACTTGAAAGCAAGAAGTTAGACATACTGTGGTCTTATTTAAATGTAAACAAAAAAATAAATTCCATCTTTTCTAATAAATAGAAAGTGTTTGAAACACAGAATATCTTAATTCCACATAGCATGTTTAGAACCAGTAGAAAAAGTTACCCTAAAGCAGATAATAGGCACAATGAAAGATGGGACATGCTAAAAGTTTGCAATAACTGAAAATCTGGTGATGTAGCTCAGAAGGTTGAAACTTCCATTTCTAGAATGCTTAAGTAAAGGTTGTGTTTTAGTGTCATTGTTAATTTTATAACTTTAATAATAAAAGCTTGAGTTAGATTAATTCTGAATTCCCTACCAATGCAAAAAGTAATAATAATAAAAAATAAATTCCCTACCAATGCTAAGATTCTGCAGTTCTAATTGAGATTAGGGTCAGTTTATTATAAAGTAGAGTTGCCAAATTTTAACAAATAAAAAAACAGGACACCTAATTAAATTTGAATTTTAGGTAAACAATGAATAATTTAGTATATCCCAAATATTTTACCTGGCAACGTAACATTTCTTTCCAGTGAATCTCTTGCTCAATTTCCCCTCCCCCTCCCTGGGGATTTAAGGAATAGACAATGAAGAAATTACCAGCACAGCCCAAATCTACTCGGAGACCTGACTTCAGGGATTTTGCCAAGATTATTTTTTTTTAAGGATTTTATTTATTTATTTGAGAGAGAATGAGAGAGAGAGAGAGAGAGCATGAGATGGGGGGGGTCAGAGGGATAAGCAGACTCCCTGCTGAGCAGGGAGCCCAATGCGGGACTCGATCCCGGGACTCCAGGATCATGACCTGAGCCGAAGGCAGTCGCTTAACCAACTGAGCCACCTAGGCGCCCCGGATTTTGCCAAGATTATTAAATGCTAGAATCCATAGACTTACAAGACTGAAAGGAATCCCTGTATGACATCGGGGCAATTCCTTAATTTTAAGAGCAAAGTGGACAATTTGGCTTGTCTAAGACAGAAAGTAATGAAACAAAGTTATTGCCATAGTTACTGGTTGCTAAGGAAGTTTATGGCATCTCTCTTATTATAGGTGACTCAAAACCATCTAAAGGTAATTCTTCCTATGCATGTGGGAGTGGAAGATAGACTTCTCCAGGCACCATTTAGCTCTGGAAGCCTATTTTTAAATCTTACCAGAATTCCCCTCAGGTAAAATCGCTTCACAGTTTCAGAGGACTAAGTTTTTCAGCTCATCAATCCCTGAAGTTCCGGTAACTTGACTACAGATAGTTGTGGGGATAATTTAAATAAGTCCCATATCCCTCCAATTTCCTTTCCTTCCACAACTTCTCTACAAAATAACCCAAGCATGAGACACTTCGTAAATGTGACAGCCTAGTTTTCAGCCTCTCCTGTGTTTAGAAACTTGTGGCTAACCTTTGGAGAACTAACTCAATGTAGGAATCTCTCAAATAGATTGCAGTACTGTAATCCATTCTTTGTTGCTTGAATAATTTATATGAAATGACAGTAATGTTACTAGGGGGTGATTCCTTGACTTACAGTTAGATCTGTGTGCCCCCAAAGGGGGCATTTTTAAAAAACTTGTGAAATTCTCTATTATGCATGATTTTCTCAATGTTAGCACTTCCATAAAACCAATGTTTATTTGACATTTCTTGAAAGAAACTGTAGAAATTTGTTAAATAAGCAAGGTCTTGTGCATACAACATATTTCCTTACCTAGTCTTCTTTAAACTAGTGGACCTGCCCATGTAACATGTAACGCAAACCACTTAATATAACCCCAACAATGATTTGAGCTTCTGTGATTTTGCTCCTCACCTAAACACTGGCCCTTTAGACTGACACAACTTCCTGGTTTTTTATAATCAATTGAGTGGAAACCACCACAGACTGAATTCTCGTTACAGAGGTACCTTCTATGCTGGTTGTTGTCTATCAAGAGGTGCTCTTAAAAGTAGGAAAGAAGTGTCTTCAGGAAAGGGCTGGTTTCTACTCTTTTAACATCGTGTCTGGAGTTTACTTCCTGAGAGTAAGTATATCTGCTCTAAGCTCTAAAGACCTATGCATACCAGGGATACATTCAGAGCTTCCTGAAGGAAATTTTGTATAAGTCCCTTGGTTTTCCTGGCAAAAGCCCCAGTACTTCTGTGTTAAGAAAACAAGTGGGAAACTCAGAGTCACCCAAGAGTAGTAGGTACTTGATTCGGGACCTGGGTTGTCGTTCAGCCTTCTCATATTTACTCATTCTCAACTTACTGTCAATAGGGGTGATGAAGATTATTGTATCAAGGATACAATAGAGATTCTTACTACAGAGGTTGAAACCTACTTCTCGAAGTTAATAAGGCATCTTTGTGATAAGATCTTAGTGTCTTTGTAATAACTAAAATACTTGGGGGATTTAAGATGCTCTTTGGCTCAATACCCATTTGAACTATGTTATCTCATTTCACTCGTAAACGCTAAAGGCAGAATTGCAAATAGCTGTTAATTATAATACCATCTTTTCTTGTAGTCTGCAGTAAAGAATTGGGTGGATACCAGTAATCATCACTGGAGGCAAGCTGGAACTCACAGTCAGGAGGATCGGCAGATAGAGAGATCCCCTACTCTTTCAGCATCCTGTGGAAAGGAATGTTTGGATGAGAGTGCAACTTTGTGCTCCAAAGGTTTGGATTCCAAGAGAGAGACTCCAATACCTTTGTTTTCTTTAAATCGATCAAAAATGAGAACATTCTTGCATGGCAAGAAATGGGCAGTTTGGGCTTAGGCGCTAGCCATTTAGTTGAGTATTAGAAAACCAGCTGCCCAGCACTTTGACATCTTGGGGGCTGCCAGTCCCTTTGGGAGTTTAGTTTGGAAGAAGGAGAGTACTTGGTCCTAACTAACTAACTAACTGCAAAACAGTCTGGAGAAAGCTGCCAAGTTTATTCACTAGACAGTTTTATCCAACGTGAAGTAAAAGAGACAAATGGGAATCTGAAGGTCAGTCAGAAATCACCTACAAATCTGTTTTGTGCAAAATATTATTTTCTTAATGTTAGAATTAGAGTTACATATTTCCTGTAACTCTTTCTGTTCAAAACTTGGGTAATTAGTACATAGTGTTGGCTGCAGGCATTATGTAGCTGAGGCTAAAATGAAGTACCCTCATGAAATGGACTGATGTTCACATGGAACTCCACTCTCACTAAGGAAGTTTTGGAAAAAGTTGGAAAAGTGAGAATAGGCTAGGGTTTGATTCACAAGCAACAAGAACCAAATGTTCTATCAACAGAATAGAGGGTTAAGATAGTTCCAAATGATGAGGAGGCATGTGCCCAGAGCTCAGCCAGTGGTTTACCTCAGCAGACCCTAGGCGAGACTGTTAATACATTGCTTTCTTTGGACACATTTGTCTCTGGAATAGTAAGAGACTGAGCTTGGAAGTTCCAGAAGGATATAGGGAACTAAAAACAGGTATGGGCTGAAAATAGTTTGAATGTACTGAAAGGTGGGATACCAAAGGCAGGGAATATAGTTTGGGGTCAATCTGATTGTCTTTGAGATGGCACATTTCTTGAACTGGGATAGTGGTAGTGACAATGAAAAAGGAGCAACAATAAGACAAACAGCAATAATAAAGTAATGAATTAACCTATGTACATAAATTTGCATTTTAAAAACAAAGTGAACAAACTTATTGATCGAAAAGTGTCATTCAGAACACTGCAGATGTATGAATAAAAACCTCAGGAGTCTGGCTTTTCTTTTGGAGGGGGCTATTTTTTTGCCCCCCCCAAATGAAATAAAACCCATACATTTAGGGTACAAACTGTGAATCATCTACAAAGCCTAGCCTTAGGCCAGCGCCTAATAAACATTTGCGGAGTAAGTTAATAGAATCACAAAGAACATACCTAGCACAGATAAATTGCTTATTATATTCCTGCCTCAAATCTCCCTATGTTTCCTGATTGTAAGCAGACATTGTATGAAGATGTCAGATGACAGATAATAAAATTTATAAAAATTACAGACATTATACAACATAAAAGTATACTTGATTTTAAGATGTATCATTGTCTAAACCAATATATTTTTGCTACCTGTTTTAAAGCTATAAAAATAGGTTTTTGATGAAAAATGTACAATAACCTTTATTTCCTTTAGTTGCTAAGTGGCAATTCCAGAGAGAGTCTCACTTTTCTCATGTTATATTTAAAATTTCAAGAACTGTCACCTGCATTGGAAACATTTGCTAAATCTGAACTTTCAGAATGCTAGTAGGATACACTTTAATTGGATCTATAAAAGTAATTCTCCAAAGAGTGTACCTCTGACCAGTTTACAGAAACCAATTCCGGGTTTACAGAGGAAAAAGTGAAATACTGAAAAACTGTAAGTCTTCCCTTGCTTCCCTAATGTTTGGAGGAAAAACTGAGGAATGAAGTGTTAGTAGTTCATTTGAGTGGCAATTTATTATTTTTTTTCTCTTGGGTTGGATGAAATGTATAATCCCAATGCATTTTATGTTGTTTTCTCCAGTGTTCCAAGGTCATGATACTATTAATGCCACAAATAGTAATATGTTCACAGGATATGGTTCACTTTAAGATTTCCATAGTAATGGTAAACAGGGGTAGATCAATGAAATTGACACATAACTCAAAAGGATCTTTTCAATCAATAAATAATTTCAGTATTCCTAGCTAATACAATTTTTTAAATCTATTTTCTGTTTTGAGATTTTATTTTTTTGTAATGGTTGTATTTAACCAGCACTAACATTAACAAGTTAGAAACACAATTGATCTGTTATGTTCTATGATTCACTAGTCTTGTTTACTGCTTATTTTGGATTTTCCTATATTCGAATCTTACCTGGTAGAAATGCAGGGGTAGGGTATGTGCTACGGTGAGCGCTGTGAATTGTGCAAGACTGTTGAATCACAGATCTGTACTTCTGAAACAAATAACGCAACATATTTTAAGAAAAAAGAAAAAGAAGAAGATAACAGGAGAGGAAGAAAAGGGGAGTATGTCAGAGGAGGAGACGAATCATGAGAGATGATGGACTCTGAAAAACAAACTGAGGGTTCTAGAGGGGAGGGGGTAGGGGGATGGGTTAGCCTGGTGATGGGTATTGAGGAGGGCACGTTCTGCATGGAGCACTGGGTGTTATGAACAAACAATGAATCATGGAATACTGCACCAAAAACTAATGATGTAATATATGGTGATTAACATAACAATAAAAAATTAAAAAAAAAAAGAAATGCAGGGGTAAGACAATTGAATAGTCAAAGGAGAGACAATCAAAAGAAGAGAAGTAAATGGCCTCGATAATCCATACCCTAGCTAATCAACCTCCTAATTTTTGAGTGTTGATTGGATTCACAGGCCGTGAAATGGAGTCCTGTAAAGTTTCTCTAACAAAACCTCAACTTAATTTTGCTTCCCGGTAAAAACTTTGTGAAGTTTAAGAAACCAAATACTAAGAGCACACCCGAGGTGACTTAGGACCCAAAAGCAGAGAATAGAACAAGTAGGTATCTTGAAGAACTAGCTGAGGAAGCATGGTGCTTGTTAGAAATGGTAGCCTTTACACCTAAGTCTCTACAATCCTGAGGATAAATAATTTTGTTTCATGCATCGTTTATGGACTGAGTTACGTCAACCGTTTTCTCCTTTGCACTAAGATTGATAAAATTATTTTCCATAAATTTCTGATTTTTTTTCTGTAGCATTTTATGAACCTGGAACAATATGAATTTACTATTAGTTTTGCTCTAAGTATATTTATCTTTTTGTGACTTTTAAAATAAGTTTTATTAATATATATGTATAAATAAATTAACATTAACATATTTATATATATAAAGGTGTTTTATAAATTCTGGTGATTCTAAGAATTTTAAAATTATTTAAGGTTGAAGCATGCTGGCTAGAAATTCTTTTTAAATTTCTAACTTCTTTCAAATTTCTGACTCCTTAAAAATAACCATTTCATTTAATATAGATTTTAAACTGACAAATGAGCTCTAGACATTAAAAAATAGCATGGGTTTAACAAGATAAATCTTTTCAAGACACATAAATGTCATCAGAACTCTCAAAAGGCAGCTTTTGCCTTATATTATCCTGTTACATATAATGTTTTGTCTATCATAGAAATAAAATTGGCTTTTCAATTTAGTGGGGGTTTTTAGTGGGGGTTTTTTTTGTTTTTTTTTTAGAGAGAGAGAGAGAGAGAGAGAGAGAAAGAGCAGGGGTAGGTAGAGGGAGAGGGAGAGAGAAAATCTTAAGCAGGTTCCATGCACAGCATGAGTCTGATGCAGGGCTTGATGTCACAACCCTGAGATCACGACCTGAGCTGAAATCAAGAGTCAGACACTCAACTGACTGAGCCACCCAGGCGCCCCTTCAGTTTAGTTTTTAAGCATTATGTAATATCCATCATTACTTGGCTCCATTTTTGTGGATTTAAATATAATTAGGCTTTCTCTGACTGAGTTTATTTTGCTTAGCATAAACTTTCTGGCTCCATTCACAGTTTTGCAAATGGCAAAATTTCATTCCTTTTTATGGCTGAATAATATTCCATTTTATATATATGTGTGTGTATACACATATATACATGCATACATACACACACACCCCACATCACATCTTCTTTATCCATTCATCAGTCAGTGGACACTTGGGCTGTTTCCATAATTTGGCTGTTGTAGATAATGCTGCTATAGACATCAGGGTGCATATGTGGAATTTAAGAAACAAAACAAGGGAACTAAGGGGAAAAAAATAGAGGGAGGCAGACCAAGAAATAGACTCAACTGTAGAGAACAAACTGATGGTTATCAGAGGGCAGGTGGGGGGCGAGATGGGTAAATCGGTGATGGGGATTAAGGAGTGAACTTGTGATGAACACCTGGTGAACTTGTGAACACCTGGTGTTGTTTGGAAGTGTTGAATCACGATACTGTACACCTGAAACTAACATTACACTGTATGTTAACTAACTGGAATTTAAATCAAAACTTAAAATTTTTTTTTAATTAAAGAAGTTTTTTAAAGTAAATAAATATATTTGGACTGAATGTAAGTGACCAGTGATATCAAACATGTAAAACTATGAATCTGTGGGCTTCTCTCCTATCTGATAGTTTGTTCCACTATGTTATTCTATGACTTTTCCCTTTACATTTCTTTCCTGGGCTTTGGTTTATGCCATTTTCTCAGTCTGCATCCAAGTACCTGGCTCAATTTGTTGAAAGCCTTAGTCCCTGAAGTCCTAAGCTTCAAGCAAGATAGCCGTAGGGTGAAGAGTTGGTATCATATTTAATAATATTGTATGGTACTTTGGGGCACCTGGGTGGCTCAGCTGGTTAAGCGTCTGCCTTTGGCTCAGGTCATGATCTCAGGGTCCTGGGATTGAGCCCCATGTTGAGCTCCCTGTTCAGTGGGAGAGTCTGCTTCTCCCTCTCTCTCTGCCCCTCCCTCCTGCTTGTGCTTTCTGTCTCTCTCTCTGTCAAATAAATTTAAAAAAATAAATACATTTTGTATGGTACACCTAAAGATTTGTTAAATTATGTTAAACGTTATTACCACAATTAAAAAAAAATGAGAGAGAGATTTAAAAAAAAGAGTTGGGGATCACAGGCCATATACATCAGAACTAAAAGCCATCCAAGAGAAATGGAGTGAGGAAAAAGACACACTTCAAGTGATGAGATTACATGGGTGGTCAGGAACTGGGTAAGTAGAAACTACTAAAGCTAGAATTGGCTGAAGCCCTAGGAAAAAAAATAGGGAGAACACAGAGTATTAAAGCCAAGGCAGGGCGTGAGAGTACTTTCAGAATTCCTCTCCAGCCTCCTTGCAGCTTAATGAAGTCCTGTTGAGCAGGTGCTGAGGTCTTCATATATCAAGACTCTGCCAGACACTGCCTCCCAGGATTCTCAGTTATGTCTTCAATAAAGGCTCTTCAGTACCATCCAAGCTATAATTAATATGTCCCCTCAATACTTACAGTATTCCCATTGTATTTTTACTTTCTAATTCAATTCAGTAAGGGAGGAGTGCCTGCAGTGTGCCAGGCATTCTGCTAGGAAATTCCTTATCAGTGTTTTGTTAGTCTCCTATTCTCTCCTAAAATCACACAAAGAGAATTTTCAATGATTAGAAGATGGAAGATGGCGCCTGACTGTTTTCTCTGTCATAGTTGTTAGTATCATCGTCTTTTCCAAGCCCACACTAGATGCTTGAAGTCCAGGAATTTTCTCTGCTATCCTGCATGTGGAGTTGGGGTTCTTTGCTAGGATTCAAGTTTCTTAGATGTGGTGTTCTGCTACCATACTCTCCTAGGTCTGGCTACTTCCTTAGAGACCAACCAATGCCTGTATTACCAAGGGGACTTACAGACGTCTCTTTCTTCATCCAGGCATCCTTGCCTTACTGCTTTCCACTCCAGGATATCTGACATAGTTTCCTCAGTGATTTTTAGGCTTTTTATAAATGACAGGCTTCTTCAGCTGCTTCCACTTTCTACCAGATGGTAAATACTCAGGGAAAGAATTACTAGACTAGATTATTTCAGTAAAATAGGAAAAGGAAAAGAGAAAATACATCTAAAACTCTCAAAAATTTACTTGCCAGTCTAAAATGGAAGACAGTGACTATTGAACAAGTGACTATTATTGGTAAGAAAAATGATTGTGATTATAGCTACCAGTTATACTTAGAGGATTTATTCCTCAAAAATAAACAAGCACACTAATATTTAACTACATTTATGCTTATCACAGTATCACTTTTTTGAGAAAATAAATGGAATCAGCATTTGTGCTCAGCAGTGGAAGGGTGGTGAAATAAAGGATGTTGTATCTCTGCAAGGATGTACTAAGTGTGTACATACATGGATGTTAAAATGATGTTGATATTGATATGAGAAGATTTGCATAATAGATACTTATGTACAGAATATAGGTTACAGGGGTGCCTGGGTGGCTCAGCTGGTTTAGTGCTGGACATTTGATTTCCACACAGGTCATGATCTCAGGGTCCTGAGATCGGGCTCCATGTCAGGCTCTGTGCTCAGCGCAGAGTCTGCTTGTCCCTCTCCCTCTGCTCCTCTCTCTCTCTCTCTCTGTCTCTCTCTCTCTCAAATAAATAAAAGCTTTAAAAAAAATACAGGTTACAAAGAACATGAACAACACATCCCCAAAATTTACCAGTGGTTATGACTAAGTAATCTAGCTGGTGGGAATGCAAGAGTTTTCAGCTTTACTCTTTTTGTTCAGTTGCATTTTTTCATTATTTCCAAAGAATGTGTATTTCCTTTTAACTATGAAAATAAAGCTAAAAAGAACTATTTTGAATTTCAGAAAGATCTAATTGCTTTCATCTACTAAATGTTTACTGTGTCAGTCACTTAGGTACACACTTTACATGTATTATTTTTGTTCTCACCAATCCTTAAAAATAGATAGAAGGTTTTTTTTCTATTTTCTTTTGTTGTTCTTAGATGAAGGAAATATTAATCAGATTGACAGAGGGAAGAGCCCTGGTTCCTACTCAACAGGATTGCTGTATGGTAACAGGCTCCTCTCTCACGGGCAGTCTATCTTCCACCCTATCCTTGTGGTTAGGTGAAGAAAATCTACCCCCTCAAAGGCTTTTCTTCCCTATTCTCTTTGATTAATTACCTTAGTATGCTTGTCATTGATGTTAATTTGGGTAGAATGTAGTGATGGAGTGAGATCAAAAAGACTAAGCTGGGAATGAGAAGAAGAAATCTGAATTTTAAAAAGGTAACTCTTGAGGAACTTCCACACAAATTGCTAGATCAGATTTTCTGGAATTCTTTTGTATTCATTTCCCAACAAGATTAGAAATTTCTCAGGAAAGCAGTAGTATGTTAGGTCTAAACCTTTGGCAGCACATTTCATACCATTCTGGAATAACATTCCTTAACGGTATCATTCACTCATTTAGTACACATGTAAATGAAGTTCTACTGATTTGGGAATCAGACAAGACAACAACTGCACAAGCAATGAGACAGAGAGTGATAAAAGTTTGTGTTTTATCTTTTGATTTTTAATGCCATTGAAATAGATTTTTAAAAACTCAAAGGAATGAAATAGATTTTTAAAGTTTATCAAGATCCTTTTACATTTCTTTTTCCTTGCAATTTGATGCCAAATTCTTTTCATGTGCCTTGAACATATTATGGTACTATAATTGTTCTCCTTAATAAACACTTTTAGCTAGTAAATAAATAAGAAAATAACTTGTATGAATTTAAAGATAATCAGGATCATCAATCCTTTCGAGATCAAGGACCTAATAACTGATGACCTTCAATATTTTATAATACTGTTTATGAGCAGCTCCTCTAGATAGCAGTAAAGATAAAGCTAAGTAGTCAACATTTATTGGTAAAGCATCCATTGAGTCATGAGAATTATAGCCTGTTATGACAGAACCATCTTAAGGTTGAGAATTCTATTCACTTGGTTTTCAGTAATATAGAAGTAGATCATTCACTTGATTTACATAGCTTCTTTTATTTCTCTAAGGCTTTTCAGTCTTTACTATTTAAGGCTGAACTTGTGTTGTACTTTAGAAATAAAGTAGAATAAAAATAGAATTTTTTTCATAATGCACAGTTGATTTTTGTCTACCTCATACCAGTTTTGCTAATAATAGTACCCTCTTCTTTGTACTTCGCCTCTTTCCTACTCCATGAGGTTCTGATGGCACTGCTATTCACAAAAGTAACTGGGCTGTGCAGAAGGGTTGTAACATTAATGAAGTCTGGCTGTAATTGGGATGAGTACATAACCTAAGATGAGTGAGTGAGAAGCTTTTGATGAAATATCACATACAGACACTGGGAAATAGAAGATAAGTTCATGATATTGTCTCACTGATATCCTCTGCCAAAGAGAGGACAGTTACTTTTAGTGGAAAATAATGAGGAAACTACAGAGAGAAGTAAAGCTGACAAAATCAGAGAACTGATAATATTTGATTACTTGATACCTGATGTAGGTACCCCTAACCTTTCCAGTTAAGAAAACTAGTACATTTCTTTTTCTTTTCTTTTGCTTAAGCTAATTTGAGTTTGGTTCATATCATCTGCAAACAAAATGTAAATTGAGCTTATGAAATGGGCCCAGTATGTGTGGGTTTTCACTAGCAAGACCTTGCTTCAAAGAAAGCTCTAAGTAAACAGGTAAATAGGATGACCTACTTTGTAGGTACAGTCATTCTCCTTCCTTAGTTTAACTAACTCTGGGTTTATTCATAGTGTGTTCATTTACAAAGTGACAGAGTAAGGTGAGTATGGAAGAGATGGTGTGTTCAACAATAGGAATTTTTTCTCACTAAGACTGACCTTGCGACTGCCGCTGTGATTTTTCTCAATCATTGGTACGCATCAGGTCCCTGATATGAAATGATATTTCTAAGAGATCAGCTAGCTACCTGGTTACAGGTCAACTACATTAGGCTTTTCCATTTTACAAAAGTAACAATCTCCAGTCTCCAAAACACTTGTTTTAAATTTGATTTGTTTTCCTACCTGTATTGTTTCTGTTGGGTCTATTACTCATGGGTTTAATGCATATCCTAAATATTACCACAATATTCCACATAAATCATCTCTCATCTTCTGATTCAGTTCACAGTAGAACAGGTAACACAATGGACCAATGTCTGTGTTTTCCCTAGGCTTTACATATACCCCATTTGTGGTAATAGGTTATAATTTATAATTATTTTAGTAGTGAAAAAAAAACCTAAGTCAAACATAGAATATGTAGAAAAGGTTTGAAAAGAAGGCTTGCTGGGTGATGGGTATTATGGAGGGCCCGTGTTGTGATGAGCACTGGGTGTTACACACATCTAATGAATCATTGAACACTATATCAAAAACTAATGATGTACCATATGGTGGCTAACTGAACATAATAAAAACAACAACAACAACAACAAAAACAAACAGACAAAAAAAACCTTGAGATGGGCAGAAACCAGGGCAGCTCTGGTTTTGTCTCCAGTAGGTGATGCTGACTGAATCTAATGTACTGTCATCAGAAACAGCTCTAATTTTAGTTTCTGAGTGTGTTTGTTTTTTTCTCTGCGATTAAAATTTCTGGAGGATAGAATCTGGTTTGCTTAGTTTGGGTCATGTGCCCACTCTTATGATCAGGGTAGGGGGAGGAGTCCATTATCAAAAGAAAGTATATTAGGGGTGCCCAGGTGGCTCAGTTGGTTAAGCATCCGACTCGATTTTGGCTCAGGTCATGATCTCAGGGTTGTGAGATCGAGTTCTGTGTCTAGCTCTGTGCTGGGCATGGAGCTTGCTCTCTCTCTCAAAAAAAAAAAAAAAAAAAGAAGAAGAAAGTATATTAAATATTAGCATCCAAGGACTGGACTATCGTAGCTACTACTTATGCTTTCTCAGTATGTTTCCTATGTTGCCTCTTTATCATCCCTCCTGCCCACTATCTGATAGTAAATCTGTTCTCCTAGCTATGGTTGACTGTGTGATCTAAGCTGTTGATAAACATATCTGGCTCCTTTTAGGGTGATTTTTTTTAAAATTTCAAATTGATAATAGTCATCTTGTGTCTGTCATAGTGAAATCCATCACTAGGTATAAAATCTCTTCTGCAGGGATAATGATAGTGAAAAATATAAGACATTGACTTCACATCATGAAAATGACATAGTGTTGTAAGCACTATTTTAATTTAATTAATTTTATGGAGATGATGAGTACTGACCAAGGCTAAATGTTACTTATGGTATAATGTATAAACAAAGATCTTGTAGTTGTTGAAATGGATTAAAAATGGGAGCAAAAGTGTTTGTTTGTATGACACATAGAAGCATAGGAATGCCAATCTGAAGACAAAAAAGCCATAGCAGTGAAGGTTGTATTTCTGTTTCAAGTGTATATAATCAGAAATCTGATGCTTTAAGTTCTTAGGGAACAAAATTCTGCCAGACAGTGATCTTATTCCTGCATCATTCTATGCATTTTTCTTAAAGTAATTTATTATATTAGTTATGAAATTTTTGGTTTTATATTCTTACGTCCCCCAACCAGACTATGGGAAAGGGACTGCGTCATTCATTTCTGTATCTCATAACTTGGGGATGTGATAGTGCAGGATATAATAATCACAGACTTAAAGCAAGGGCTTTGGCTTGGGTGCAGTCAAGTTTGATTACTGGATTTACCATATTCTAGCCATGTAACCATGGATAAGTCATTGAATCTAATCAAGCTTATTAAATTCTTATTTGTGTTTTGGGAATAATATTGCCTGTTTAGGTAGTATAGGAATTAGATATGACAATTTAAATACGTTTCTAATTATAGTCTCTGGCATATAAATTTTAAGTCAGTTATAGCCAATAGCTTTGGTCATTCAGTCAATATTTGTAGATGGTTAGGTAAATGACTTCTAAGCTTTACTTGGTAAATCTGTGCTCTTTGTCAAAAGAATTATATCAACGAATGTAAACATTTCCAGTATCTACAATGCAAGAGTATCATCTAATATGTGTTTGATAATTGTGTTTTTTGAATGTATACAATTATGAAAACTCAGTGTTTTATTGAATGAGAACACATGAATACTACATAAAATATTGTTACTTGAAAAGAATGGGAGCCTTACATTTGAATAAATTAGGCAGAAAGGACTATTGAATTACTACAGTGAAAATGTAGTTTCATTGATCATTCTGTTAGCTGAATTAACAGATGCTAAAAATACTGACATATTTTAATGCTGATGGAGCTAATTGATCCATCAAATTATTCAGTGGATCATCAGTTGATGTGATTAAGTGTGCAAGATATGAGGTATATTTTTAAAATGTCTATTGATTCTATATGCTTCATCTCATGCATTAGCATCAAATGTACATTTTTAAACTTGAGGAACAGCAGGAAACTACTTAAGTAGGCCACTCATAATTGAATTTGATAAATGATGTTTAGTTTTCTTGTTTCTAGTCAATGAACATTTTGGTTGGGTAGTCATTAAAAAAAATGAAACTCAAAATCTGCATGTATTTACCTATATCTGCACTATTACTAAGAGAAAATACTGATCGCTTAGAGAACTCAGAAGATAACCTGGTTTGCTGAATGCGGCTATTGTCATGGTTACTGTGTATTGAAGATTTTGTTTATTTGAGAGAGGGTGGGGAGAGAGAGAGAATGATTGAGGGGAGGAGCAGAGGAAGAGGGACAAGCAGAGTCTGTGCTCTGCGTGGAGCCCGACCTGGGGCTCCATCTCATGACCCTGAGATCATGACCTGAGCTGAAATTAAGAATTGCATGCTTAACCAGCTGAGCCACCCAGGTGCCCCGGTAATGAAAAAGGAAAGTTAATGAGAATAGGAGGTGCTGTAACTCCTTTTAGGAAAAATATAAATAGTAATGATAGTGATAGGAAAGTTTTTAGCCTTATTCATGGATATTTCTGAGGAAGAATCTGGAAGTTTTCAAAGTAACTGGTACTTTGAAATAAGAATCAAATAAGAATTTGATTTTCAGATCACACCTTATATCCTCCCTCTACCTCACACCCACCTCAACCACAATAAAGAAATGTCCTTTGTCTTTATTAAGAAAGGGATCATTTCACTATGATCAATCAATGAAGGTATTAAAATTAGTAACTGGTAGTAATAATAATAAGTCACATTTATTGAACACTTTCCATATGCCAAGTACCATGTAAATACTTCTCAGATGTTTTTATTCGTTATTAGTTATGTGCCTACTAAGTCTTAGACACTTAAGCACTAAGGATATAATGTAAAAAAAAAAAGGGTGGAAATTCATGTCTTCATCTAACTTATATTTTATTGAGGAAAGATAGATACATTATGTCATTTAATCCCTCTCAACTTTATTATGTTGACACCAGTATCTCCATCTACCACTGAAGAAATTGAGAAAACACAGGTTTGTGATTTGCCTTAAGTCATATGGCTGGGAAGGACTAAACCAGGAACTAAAACCGTGCAATGCCTTTCTCCACTATGACATTCTGCTTTTCCTTGTCTACTGCTTCTTAATTTACAGCTCTATGCATTTCTTGAAAAAAATGGAGCTTATCTACCTGCCAGCATCTGTACCTACATATCTGCCTTCATTCTTTTAATACAGATAAGTACCACTCTGAGAGCAGCCCCTCCATTTATACCCAGGATCCCTTTTTTCTTGTCTAGTTAATGACCTTGTTTTAACAATTTTCCCCTTCCTCTTATATTTTTTCTCTCTCTCTGTGAGATAATTTTCAATCAGAGGACATAGGTATCATTATTCTCCATTATTTAACACACACACACACACACACACACACACACACACACATAAACACACACACCACGCTTTCTCTTTACCTCACTTTCCTCTTTAGTTACTGACTCGTTTATCTGCTGTTTGTTAAAAGCAGAATTCCTCATAAGTTACGTATACTGACTGCATCCAGTTGTATGTCTTCCGTTTTTCTTAAAACCATTGAATTCAAGCTATTTCTCTTTTACTCCAGTGAAATTTCCTTGTCTAAGTCCAGAGTCTTCCCATATTACTAAATTCAATGGTCATTTGTCAGTTCACATTAACTTATCATTGACATTTGACACAAATAATTGTCTTTTCCTTGAAATTCCTTCTGTAGTCAGCTTCCAGTTGACCACACTCCCCTGCTTTTCTATTTCACTGGTAGTTTTTTCTCAGTCTCCTTTACCAGTTTTTCCTCATGTGGTCAACCTTTAATGACAGAATGATCCAGGACTCAGTCCTTGATAATTTCTCTTCTTTTTCTTTACTCACTTACTTGATATCATTTAGTCTGGGGTTTTAAATACAGTTATGTATCTGCGATAGATTATAGCATTGCACTCATTCGTTCTGTGTCTGTAACAAGATTTCACGTTTTCCCTCTTGCAATGTGACTAACATTGAACTGTGCCCCCTTGTAGGTGGAGTTACGTCACTACTCCTTTCTTGGGCTTGATCATGCGATTGACTGGGTTAGGCCAATGAAATATGAGTGGAAATGACGGTATGCCAGGTCTTAACAGAAGCTTTATGTGTTAATACTCTTGCTCTCATTTTGTCATATAAAACAAGACTGGTATTTCTCAGAAAGAGATTTGTCCTTCAGGCAGGATGCTGAAATAAGAAAACAAATCAGAAGTGCAGCATGAAGCCCATATAGCAACCAAGAAGTAATGTGAGTGAGAAATAAATATTTGTTGTTGCAGCCCAGTAAGATTTGGGGAATAGAGTTGTTGCTGCTGCAGAGCTAACCAAAACACCATCAATATGCTAATGACTCCCTAATTTCTACCTCTAGCCCAGCCTTTTTTTATACTCCCAACCTACATGTCCAAATGTTTACTCAGCATTTTTATTTAGATGACTAGTAGACTTCCCAAACCTAACATATCCAAAACAAAATTCTTGCCCTTTTCCTAACATACTCCCAGCCCCTCCCCCACGGATGCCACCCTTTCACTTGCTGCGGCCAACAAAACATGGAATCATCCTTGATTCTTTTTATCATCATCCCCACATTCCAATCAGGAAATCCTGTTAAGCTCTACTTTGAGAGTATATCCGTAATTCTGCCACTTCTCACCATTTCCATTGCTACTGTCCTACTCTAAGCCACAATTATTATTACCTGGATTTATAAAAACCTCCTTCCTTCACCCTTATTCCTCCATAGCCTCTTTCCACAAAGCAATCGTGTTTTGAAATTACAATTGAAATTGTCTTTCTTTTGCTCATTACTCTTTATTAGCTGCCTGTCTCATTCAGAGGTAGGCCAAAATCTTTAAAATAGCTTATAAATCCCTACCTGATCTTGTCTTTTATTTCCTCTTTTAATTTCGACCTACTTTCTTGTTTACTTCACCAGCCTCACTGGCCTCTTTATTGTTTATGGAATACATGAAGATCACTGTGCTCTGAGGATTTTTTTATTTGCTTTTGCCTCTGTCTTTTCTTTCAGTTAGCCAATGGTTTACTGTCTCACTTCCTTTAAGTCTCTGCCCAAATAACCATCTTTTTAGTGGGGCCTTTTCTTCAATACCCAGTTCTAAATTACGTACACTCATTGTCATCCCCATGCCCATCCCCTTTGTTTTTCTCTTTAGCATTTACTATTTTCTACATTATAGGACTTACTTTGTTGGTTGTTTTCTCCCCTCCATTAGAATGTATGCTATAAGACTATGGAAATCTTTGTCTGTTTTGGTCCTTTCTGTATCCACAGTAGTCCAAGCATATAGTAGGTTCAGTAAATACCTGTTAAATGAATATGTTGAGGGTGTTTTTAGATACTCTCATATATGTTGTTATAAACTGAATGTTTGTGTCCTCCCAAAACTCACATGTTGAAGCTTTAAACCCTAAGGTGATGATAGGAGGTGGAACCTTTGGAAGGTAATTACATTTATATGAGATTAAAAGGGTGGGACTCCCATAAAGGATGAGTGTGTCTTTACAAGAAGAGACCAGATCTTGCTCTCTCAACATGTGAGGGCATAGTGAAAAGGCAGCAGTTTGCAAGCCAGGAAAAGGGCTCTCAGCAGGAACCAAATTGGCAAGCACCTTGATCTTGGACTCCCTAGCCTCCAAAACTGTGAGAAATAAATGTCTATTGTTTAAACTACCTAGATTATGGTATTTTGTTAGAGCAGCTTAAGCCAACTAAGACATAATATTTTCTCAAACTCTAATGAAACTGCATCTTCTAGGTTACCAAAATGTTTGAATTTCAGGAAAAGATTATTTCATGAAGTCAGACATATGTCTTAGTTACTGTTTTATCTCCAGGACACAGGAAAATTCTAATACACAACAAATACATATTTAGATATGTGTTCTTTCATTTAAATCAATATTCTACTATCTTTTTTAAAATTGCCAATTATTGGCATTTTCACCTTTTGACAGGGATTTGAAAATAATGTTTGCCATTGTTCTGCTTTGTATTTGAATTTGCCACTACCATCAGGCCTCCTTAAACACCTCAGTTAACAGGGATCTCTCTACCTTACAAGAAAGCCTGTTTCCTTTTAAGATAGCTTTAATATTTATAATCATCATCTTTGTGTTGAGCCAAAATCTACCTCTAAAGTTCTTTTCTAATTCGTCTTACTTTTGCCCCATTGAACCCCATTCACTGTTCTTGAAGATATCATAAATAATTGAAGGTTTTGGCTCTTCATGTATCTGCTGCTGTAACAGATTTTACTTTGTATGTAGAGAAAAAAGACATTATTTGGGAGTTTCCTATTATACATCTATACATAATGCAGACGGTTTTTCATTGCAGCATGATCCAATTAGACAAAAGCATTTAAACAACATATTTATCATTGAACAGTAAAAGATTATGCTAGTAAAAGTAGTGTACAGAAATGTGCAATATACTTCAGGGAAATGTGGAATTCTAAAAACTAGGTATTATGCTTTCCATGATGAAAGATTTTAAAGTCATCCTAAAGTACAGTGACTTTTTGCAATTGCATTAGAACACCAAACTGAATAGAGATGATTCTTTCAACAATATATGGCTATAACAATAAAATTTGTCTCTAGAAATCTCTGATAATCTGGTTTGCAAAATACAGTTTTATAAAGACATGCTTTTCATAACATACTAGAAATCATATTTATACTTTCCTATAAAGAATAGAACTTATCTTTTCTTAGTCATTATCTTAAGTAATACAAAAGAATCTGACTAGCAGTCTGATATGCTTGCAGTTTAAGTATCAAGCAGTATCACATATAATGTCTACACTTGAGGTATAATGTAGTTGAAGTAATAAATCGGAATACTAAAACTTAGAGAAACCTAATTTTATTTCAGCAATATGGGAACACTGATTATCTATTTAAAAAAATTAAAAGGTGGATCTTTATTTATTTATAAAGAAAACATAAGCTGTCTTCTTACATGGTGCTTTATGTTTCTGAGTGAATGACTTGCTGTGTGAATTGAATAGTAAAAATATAATTTTTACATTTAATCAAATTTCTGATACATTTAAATTGTTTCTCTTTTGGAGAAGCAGAATTAGCCCTAGGAAAAATGTCCCTTTACCACCCTTAAGCGGACTTATTATCAGCTACCATCTTTACCCACCAACAATAAAATTTGTGAGGAAGAGAGGTATAGGTAAAAAGTTTTGAGCTTTCAAAATGGATAGAGATATGAAAGAAGAGCAGGGTATATAGCATAGAAGGGAAAAAAATAATAAGTAAACTACATATAGCCATCAATACCAACAAATGATACTTTACACTTGGAGTTAGGGGAAACAGACAAGTCTACCAATGGAAGAAGAATAAGGCAGACATCACCTTCGCTTTCATCAAGTACTTCACTTTGTACCATAGTAAGACTATCTACAAAAGATTCAGAGTGGGAAGGTGGTGTGATATGCATGAAAAATTAATAAAACGAGAGCACCGGAGCACTACTGAGTATAATCAAACAGGGAGTTAGTATAATTTCTCTGAATTTGAGGCAAGGTCAGGCAGATTTAAAATCCAACACAGAGTCATTTAAAATAGCCATGAGTAGAAGAACCAAGTCCTAAGATAATGAGTTATAAATGTGTTGCTAGCCCAGGCAAGTAAGGAAGGTGGTGTTTTCAAAGAGAATCACTCGCAAAAATTGGAAGCACCTTCTAAGAAGGGAGTAATAGCTGTTTGAAAACATTAAAAGGGTGAACCTCTTGACTGAAAAGTAACCACAGAAAGTATAACCTAACCAATTCTGTATCTTTCTAGAAAGAAACTGTTAATGAGCCATTCATGGATTCCTTAAAAACCAGAGCATGAGAGCAGAAATCCATGTCAGCCCAAAGAGAACAAAGAGCCCAAAGAGAAGGAGGAAATTATGAGAACACATGTTTCCAGTTACTATAGCTTTCTCTGGATCATAAAAATAAATTTAGTCATTGTCTAACTGAAACATCGCTTAGTTCGGACTATTACAACAAATAGCATGCACTGAGTAGCTTATAAACAACAGTTCTGGAGGCCAGAAGTCTGAGATCAGAGTGCCAGCATGGTCAGGTGCAGGCCCTCTTCTGGGTTGCAGCCTGTGGACTTCTCACTGTGACTTACTGTGTCCTCACATGGTGAACAGGGCTAGAGATCACTTTGGAGACTCTTTTGTAAGGCACTAATCCCATTCGTGAGGGCTCCACCTTCAAGATTTAAGCACCTCCCAAAGGATCCAGTATGTCAAATACCATTCCCTTTGGGGGTTAGGATTTCAAAATAGGGGGTAAAGGGGAAGCACAAATACTCAGACCATAGTTAACATTCCTCTAGATAAAGGTCTTAAAGAAGCAGGCCATAGACTGAATATGGTTTCAGATGTGTTTAGTTTGCCCTGCATCTTATTTAGAAACTAAATCTACTCTTAAAAATCAGGATATTTCACATTCATAACTTAGATATTCAGCTCTTCTTTAAAAATTAGATCTGGAAATATAGCTCAAGTTCGAGCAAGGCACAAAAGTCAAGTACAATTAAAGAACGTTATTTCATTAGTTAACCATGGTTTCCAACATAGCCTGTTTCTCCCAACACTAAAGCTTAGTGTTCATTCTCATTTTTTTGTCATGCTTACACTATGGGTTTTCTTTATAGTAGTAGAGGAATATTTCTCTGTGCCCCTGACTCAGAATGGAAAATTAAATCAGCTTACAAATGGACATTGTATTTCCTGTTTTAAGAAAACAAAGAATACATATATTTTTGTTGAAGTGTAAAAAATATCTACCTGATTCTTAAGAAACCTTCAGCCCATTTGCCACTTTTCTATTATTTTTCTAACTTCTGTGGACATTTATGCATGCCTTGTGCTTTACATTCAACAATTTTAAGAAAGTTTTTTAAATCTTATTTAAAGCTCA
This sequence comes from Zalophus californianus, assembly GCF_009762305.2. NCBI lineage: Eukaryota > Metazoa > Chordata > Mammalia > Carnivora > Otariidae > Zalophus > Zalophus californianus. Next base: position 38,633,768 of record NC_045596.1, on the reverse strand, counting down.
CCACACAAACTCCTTAGGTAATTTGGTTTCCTAGAGTCTCTGTTTATAGGAGATAGGTACCCTGAATACTGCAGTAAGTAGACATTAGCAGTAAATCATCCTGGTGTCTAAGACTGTGAGATTGGACAGTATGATTTGAACATCTGCAACCTAAACAATCCACATAAATTGCTGGATGGAAAAAGGAATTTTTGTGAGGATAAAGATCAGGTACTAGATTGTGATCATTCCACTTAAACACCTAACATAGCTGACTGTTTTGTTCCTTTTTCTTTTAAGTGAAAAATGCATTTTATTGTTTTGAATTTTTCTCTGTCAAAATTACTGAAATTTATCTAATAATCAATGAATACATTTAATATATTTAATGTACATTTAATGTGGCAGTATTTTATTTTTAAATCTGTAAATAAATGTTAAGTTGATAACATCTAAGCAAAGAGGAAATTAATACTTCCTTAATATATACACTTAAAGATCCTAAATAGTAAACAAAAATGCTAAAGAATTCTGGCATAGTAGCAGTTTGAAAAGGAAAACAGTTTTGGAAAGGTAATCTTTCAGATAACTTCAGTTGAATCGTGTAAGTGGTTGCCTACTCCCTGAGTGAAGCTGACCTGAACGTGTTGTCATTGGATATATTATTATTTCTAAACTATTTTCTGTCTTCCTTACTGTCCTACAAGAGTTTGAATTACCTTCCTCATGTTGTAAAGTTATATTCAGGGTACCTGAAAACATTCAAATATGCTTAAGTAAAACCTAGGTAGAGAATCAGTTTGTTGCTGAAGTCATTAGTCATCTTTTTGTTTTGTGTTTATGTGTAAATGCATATATGTTTATATAACACATATGGATGTAGCTTCAGATACAAATGATATTTGAATTCTCTGGTGGTTTTGATTTTTTATTTAAGAAATCATAAAAAACAAAGACTCTCTACCTGCCTTGTGCTGGATCTTTTGCCTCTTAAGTTCATAAATTACGATTTGGCAGGGATGGGGAGATAATTGTCTAAGTACATAAAGTCTAAATAGGGACTAAATTCATTTGAATTATCATGTTGATGAACTCTGATAGAAACGATCAGGAGCAGGATAAGAGTTCTTATTTCGTACATGAAGGTTTAAATGTTGTAGTCCTCTGGAAAATATATTGAAGAAAATTTTAGGACCAGCTAAACCGCTTGGGTCACTATTGGTAGGATTCTACCCTTGGGTCTGCTGTAAAACCATCTAACATAAAGAGCACACATGCACAGTGCCCCCCCCCCCCCCACCAACACACACACAAATAGGGAAATGGGAAATGTCTTTCCTTCTAAGTTCATGAAGTTATACTCTTTTAAAAAAGGAAAATTGATACAAGGTATTTTATATATGTATATATTTTTATATAAATATTTTATATAATGTATATAGAAATTATATGTATATATAGCTACTGTGTGTGTGTGTGCGCACACGTGTGTGTATATATTTCCATTTAACTGAAAAGACATGTACAAGCTGTGATGCATAACACTCTTCCTCCTCCCTCATTTCCCTATCTTCTCCAGTATGGTCCTATGTCTGGATTCCTATCTTGACTTAGCTCTATTAGAATTCATTCATTCAGCAAATGTTTATCAGTAACTTTTATAGGTAAGATATTCCATAGGAGCTAGGAATTCAAATATGAATCAAGAGTTCCTATTCTTTTTTTTTTTTAAGATTTTATTTATTTATTTGACAAAGAGAGTGAGAAAGCACAAGCAGGAGGAGTAGTAGGGGGGAAGGAGAAGCAGGCTCCCCATCGAGCAGGGAGCCTGATGCAGGGGCTTCATCCCAGGACCCTGGGATCATGACCTGAGTGGAAGGCAGATGCCCAACCATCTGAGCCACCCAGGTGTCCCAAGTTCCTATTCTTAACAAGTTTACGACTAAGTGGGAAAAAAAGTCAGGCAAGCATTTTTAATAAAGTTCGATATATGCAATTATAGAGCTAAGAATCCTTTTGTTCTCTGCTGGGCACCATATTCTGTTGTCACCTATTTCTCCTCTCATTAAACTTCTTATACATCATTTCTTCTTAGACCACAATAGTTATTATTATCCTTATTTACATATGAGGAGAGTGAAACATAGAAAATTTGCTGCCTGGCTAAGGTCACATAGTTAATCAAGTTGCAGAGCTGAGACTAGAATTTCCTGGATCCTGCACCCAGGATCATAGTGTTCCTGTACCCAGGATCATAGTGTTCCTGTAGATATTTGCAGTCTCATCAATGTGGTTTTAAAAAATATAGACAATAGGCAGATAGGTGACAGTCGTGATTAAAGAGATCAGTATGGTGCTTTAATGGATGATGGGATTTTTAGGCCTCTTGTAATTCACTCTTCTCAACAACTTCTGACCTATAGGTAGAATTTCTGATTTCTCCTGGGCTCTCTTGATTTTTAATCCTTAATACTTCCAAAGGTCTGAGAAGGGCATAACAAAAAGCAATTCATCATATTGGCCAGCAGAGATCCATATTTCCCTGGGGCAAAGCAATGAACCTTTGAGTTTCAAACAGCTTGGGATATCAAGTCCAAACATTCAGATTCAGACATAAAACTAAAAGGAACTAATAGCCTCTGAAAAATATATTCTCAGCCTTAATTCTATTCTTTCTTCCTCAGCAAGAAACAGTGTTATCGTAACACATACAGGAACAGTTCGACAATCTCCCTTGTCCTGGGACCAGGAGAACACAGTAGGAATGACTGACCAATTAAAGCAATATAATCTATATGTGGAAGGAAGAGGAGACTGTGTATTTAGTGAAGGCCATTTCTAATGTGCCTCTGGAAGCTGGGCCAGCTCTTTAATGGATACCTTGGCTGCATGAAAACAGCAGGAAATGATTTTGCACTCCAGATACTATCATTTAGGTGGCCCCCTGCTACTGGTTCTGCTGACAAGTACATATAGAAGTAAGGGCTATTTTTCAGAGAGCTCTGGCTTCTGCTGGCGTAGCATCGTTTTTAAAGCCTTTTCTACTCACTTAAAAAGGCTCTGATTAAGAAAGAGCTGAGGCCCTGCTAAGAGAACACTTAGCTTGATATGTAACTTACCTGCCTTGCAAGAACTTTTCTTGTGTTTGATTTTCAGGCATCTTAAGTGACTGAGAAATTAAAGGTCAGAGTGGTTTTAAGGGTCAAAAGAAGGAGGAATTCCCTAGCCCAGTTGGAAGGCATATTTTACTGTAGTTTGCTTCTGCATATACTCACCAGTGTGATTCTGAGTTCTCTTCTAAGCATTTGGACACATCAAAAACCTTTTCTCATATTTTTTCCTTTGTTTCTTTCAGCTGACTTCTGAATAATTTCCTCAGATTTACTTTCTTTTTCAGTAATTCTCTCTTCAGTTGTGACTGCCATTAAACCCATTCACTGGATTTTTAATTTTAATTATATTTTTAGAAATTATCCTTGGTTCCTTTTCAAATCTTCTTAGTCATTCTTTATAATTTCTTGTTCACAGAATATATTCTGAGGCTTTACAGAATTCTTTGAATGTAATAAATATGTTTATTTTAGAGTGTGTCTCTGATAATTCTATTATCTGAAATACTTGTAAGTCTATTTATTTTATTATTTCTTCTGGATCTTGCCCTTGGTGCCTTGTTTCCTTTGTAATTTGTACTTTCTCTATGAACTGATTATTTTCCTTAGATTTTTAATTGTGGAATCTTCTGAGATCTGGGATAGAAGTGTGTGCTTCTGGAGAGGATTTACATTTACTATAAGTCTAGGATCTCTAAATTATATTCTCAACTTGAGGGCTTTCAGACTACCAAGACAGTGTGAAATTGGGCTGTAAAACCTGCAGGAGGGCCGGTTGGTGGTTCAAAAATCGTAATCACCATTTTTAACCAATGTTCTCCAGGTAGTTTCAAGTTTTAAGATAATTAGTTTTCTTGCAGTTTTCTACAGAGTGGGTTATTTCTGGTCTGCCTTTTCCCTAAAGATATAACCCTTTGGAATCTTAGTTACAAGAAGATAGGTTTCCTGCCTTGGACGAGTTTGGGTTTTGGTTATTAGTTTCTACACACAGTGAAATCATGAAAACTGAAGTTCAAGTTCACTTTTTTGAAGAAAAGATCCCAGAATAAATGCTGGTTAAAACTGCTGCATTGTCTGGGTTCCACTATCACTGAACCTCTGCTTTGAGAATATACATACTTCCATCTGTCCTGACACATTACTACAAATAGAAATCTTAATCAGAAACACACTAGGAAGGAGATTTGGACCCATACATAGCTATTCTTATAATGTACTAATTTACTTTTTTTTTTTCCCTGAGGTAGAATGTCTCCTTATTCTTTTCTCCATGTAATTTCAGCTTTGTTACCTGTGCTTCTGGAGACTGGAAATATATGAAACTTTCATCAATTAAGAAGCCACACAGACTATCTGCACATTTAGGCACTTGACAGTATGTGGAGACATGAATTGACTGTTATGTAACTCCTGCCCAACATATGACCATGATAATGGCTAATTGAGACAGAGAGGGAGACTGACTTTCTGAGGGCCGTGCAACCACCCACTTGTCTAGATTTTCTATACTCTATTACTCTCAATTTAGAACATTGGGAAACAGTATATCTATACCAGTTTATCTTAAATTGCTATGAACAGATTTCTACTGAACTTTGCTTGAATAAATATTACCTCCATTTCTATAAATAGTACTATAGAAATGGTTATGTAATGCAATTACAATGAAATATTATACTTACAAATAAAATCCAAAATCCCTTTGAGTCCTGTAAGATTCTGCATTACTGGCTCCTTGTCAACCTTTTCTAACTTACCTGCTAGCTTCTCTCTAGTTCACAATGCTTCAGACATACTGATCTTTTCAGTTTTTACTTCCAGGCCTCCATGTGTATTGCACCTTCTTAGAATTTCTTTTTCCCTCTTATACTGGAATATTACTTTCTGATCATTGTATTGTCTCACCCTAAATGTCTTTTCCTCAGAGAAATCTTTCCTGCCAACAGAAATTAACATTACTCTTCTATTCCCATTTTTATAATACTTAGCATTTTTACAGAATTTATCATTTAGTGTAATTATAAAAGATTGTGATTGTTCAGTGATTTGCTCCCCCACTGAGTTTGTAAGCTCCATAAGGGCAAATAATGCATTTTTTTACTGCTATTTCAATAAATACTCAAACTTACAAATAATAGCATAACATAAAATCTTCTCATTTTTGTCTGCTCTAAAATGAGGATAATAACTAACTTCCATGTTTTCTGAAGGAAGTTAAAAGAGAATAAAATATTGATGTAAGTGGATTCTAAAGTAGACATACAAATATTCATTAAATGGCATGCAATGCACTGCATCACCACCAGTAAACAAATTCATATGTATGCTTCAGTAAAATTCCAAATGATGCATGTTATAGACCTAATTTGTTGCTTTTAAGTAGTTGAAACAATAAATGAGGAAATATAAAGATCTCTGAGAATATTTTGAGCTGATAACAGAGGAGTGAGTTAGAATTTCCTACTATGAGAAAGAACTCAGTGGAGAGAAGGAATGAGTGTTTCCAGAAACTACTGGGAAACCACATGTAACCAGAATGCAGAAAGTGAATAGATTTGTGTGAGATGTTGCTGATTAAGTGAACAAGGATCATAAAAACCTTATAATAGATCGTTGTCGTGGACTGAATGTTTCTGTGTCCCCAGAATTCATATGTGGAAGCCCTAGTCCCCAATGTGACTATTTTTGAAAATAGGGCAAGTGAGGAGATGATACAGGTTAAATCAGTCACTTGGGTGGGGACCTCATGTTCTAGGGCTGGTGCCATGTAAGAACAGAAAGAAGACACTGAGCTTGCTCAAACTCCTCCATGTGAAGACAACAAAGAGGCAGCCATTTCCAAGCCAGAAAGAGAGTTCTCACCAGAAAATGAACCCTGCCGGATATTTTTTTTTAAAAATTTTATTTATTTATTTGACAGAGAGCACAGGTAGGTAGAGTGGCAGGCAGAGGGAGAGGGAGAAGCAGACTCCCCGCTGAGCAAGGAGCCCGATGTGGGGCTCGATCCCTGGACCCTGGGATCATGACCTGAGCCAAAGGCAGATGCTTAACAACTGAGCCACCCAGGCGCCCCACTCTGCCAGATCTTGATTCTCAATGTTCCAGCCTCAGAACTGTGAGAAAATAAAATTCTGTTTTTTTTTTAAGATTTTATTTATTTATTCATGAGAGACAGAGAGAGGGAGGGGGAGAGAGAGAGAGAGAGAGAGGGGCAGAGGGAGAAGCAGGCTCCCAAAGAGCAGGGAGCTCGATGCGGGACTCGATCCCAGGACTCCAGGATCATGACCTGAGCCGAAGGCAGACGCTGAGCCATCTGAGCCACCCAGACGCCCAATAAAATTCTGTTGTTTAAGCCATGCAAGCAATGCCATTTTTTTTTTTTTTTTTATGGCAGCCCAAACAACCTGGGCAATCATGTCAAGGATGTTAGTCTTTATCTTAAAAGCAGTGTATTTCAATGTCTAGTGATTATGTGACCACTAAAGGCAGCTTATTAAATATATAAATACAGGTGATTTATTTTTATTCCTTTAAAAAAAAGAAACTATTGTGTAATACTGTGTCCTGACCTAAAACAATTTGGCTTTTCAACCATTGGTCAGGTCATTTTGGTAAGTATTTGTATACTCTAGTAGTAGGAGTAGGTTGTGTGCATAATGGTCCTTGATATTAGATGGTATTATGATGAAAGAAATTCTTAGATGTATTTTGTTAAATATATGGAATTAAGTAGAAAGAAAGTACAAGAACATAGGTTCAGACACTGTTCTAAGGCATTTTAGCATACTTTAAAACAATTCTTTCTAATGGCAGGAGCAGCCAGTCAGAATTAGATAACAGAATTCTGTGTACAGTGGAGGAACTTAGGACCAATAGAACTCTAGATCCAAAGGGCTATTCCCAGTGTATCAGGCTGCTGTGCTTACCAGATTCTCAGTCTTTATTTATGCAACAGCATTAGGCTTGATAAAACCTTTCTAGTTAACCATGTATCTTGAATACTAGTCATGGATAAAAAATTATTTCTAACATCCCTTAGGTTAATTAACAAACCCTCTGATTTAAACTTTTATAGTTAGTTTCTGGTGTATATGTAACCATTCCTGAAGTGTGGATGTCTGGTTAGTGTACTTTAAATTCTAACTAACAACCCCTTGACTGAAAACTAAGGTTAATTATTCACACACATATCATACTGTTTGTATTGAAATTTTTTTAAAGTAAATCATCAAAGAGTATAACAAAGGTTTTTCAGTGTAGATATGATACAGTCATGTTTCTACATATAGAACATCAGTTGTGAAGAATGATTCAACATAAATAAATCAGTAATGCAATAAATCACATTAACAGAATGAAGGATAAAAATCATATTGTCATCTCAAAAGATTTAGAAAAAGCATTTGACAAAATTCAACATCTTTTCACGATCAAAGAAAAAAATCAAAAATTGGATGTAGAGGGAATATGCCTCAACATAATAAAGGCCATACATGACAAGCCTACAGCTAACATACTTAACAGAGAGGTTGAAGGTTTTTCCTCTAAGATTATGAATTATACAGGGGTGCCCATTCTCACCATTCCTATTCAACATAGTACTGTAAGTCATAGCTAGAGTAATCAGGCAAGAAAAAGAAATGAAAGGCAGCCAAGTGAGAAAGGAAGAAATAAAATTATCTCCATTTGCAAATGATAGGATCATATAGACAGAAAATCTTAAAGACTCCACCAAAAAACTGTTAGAACTAATTCAGTAAATTTGCGGTATACCAAACCAATATACAAAAATCAGTTGCATTTCTACCCACTAACATTAATGAACTTCTGGAAGGAGAAATTAAGAAAACAATCTCATTTACAATAGTATCAAAAACAAAATTTTTAGAAATAAATTTAACCAAGGAGATGAAAGACCTGTACAACAAAAACTATAAGACATCGATGAAAGAAACTGAAGAAGACACACATAAATGGAAATATGTCCTTTGTTTATGGCTTGGAAGAATTAATATTGTTAAATTGTCCATGCCATCAAGGTAATCTACAGATTCAGTGCAATCCTTACCAAATTTTTACATAAATAGATAAAAGCAATCCTAAAATTCATATTAAACCACAAAAGACCACAATTAGCCAAGTAATCTTGAGGGAAAAGAACAAAGGTGGAGGCTTTATACTTCTTGATATAAAATTGTAGTACAAAGATACAGTAATAAAAACAGTAGGGAACTGGATGAAAACAGATATATACACTAGTGGAACCAAGTAGAGAACCCAGGAACCCAGTAGAGAACTGTCTACTTACACATAAGACAGTCAACTAATCTTTGAGAAGGGCACCAACAGTACACAACAGGGAAAGAACAGTCTCTTCAATAAATGATATTGGGAAAACTGGATATCCACAACCTAAAGAATAACACTGGACTCCTACCTTACACCACTCACAAAAATTAACTTGAAATGGATTAAAGCCTTAAGTGTAAGACCCAAAACTATAAAACTCATAGAAGGAAACATAGGTAAAAAGCTCTTAGCCATCGGTCTTGGCAGTGATTTATGGATTTGACACTAAAAGGCAACAAAAGTAAAAATAAACAAGTCAGACTACATCAAACTAAAAAGCACCACAAAAGAAACAATAAACAAAATGAAAAGTCAACCTACAGAATGGGGATAAAGTATTTGAAAACCATATATCTGATAAGGGGTTAATATCCAAAATATATAAGGAACTTATACAACTCAATAGGAAAAAAATTAAGTAACCTGATTAAAAAATGGGCAGAGGGCCTGAATAAACAACGTTTTTCCAAAGAATACATCCAAATCACCAATAGGTACATGAAGAGTTACTCAGTATCACTATCAACTGTGAAATGCAAATGAAAACCACAGTGAGCTATCACCTCACACCTGGTAAGTTGACTATTATCAAAAAGACCCTCGTGTACTGTTTGTGGGAATATAAACTAGTATAGCTGTTATGGAAAGAAGTATAAAGGTTCCCAGACAGTTAAAAATAGAACTATCATATGATCCAATAAGCCTGCTTCTGTGTATATATCCAAAGGAAACAAAGTCTCAGTATCTTGAGATATCTGTGCTCCCATGTTCACTGCAGCATTATTCATGAGACTTGGAAAAAACCTATTACTTGCTGACAAATAAATGGATAAAGAAAATGTGGTATATATTTGTAATGAAAATTACTCAGGCATAACAAAGAACTAAATCCTGTCATTTGTGACAACATGAATGAACCTGGAATGTGTTATGTTAAATGAAATAAGTCAGATGGAGAAAGACAAACACTGTATGATCTCATTTATATGTGGAATATATAAAAAACTGAACTCATAGAGACGGTAAATAAGTGGTTGCCAGGGACTAGGGGAAATGGGAAGATGTTGGTCAAAGGGTACAAACTTCCAGTTATAAGGTAAGTTCTGGGGTTCTAATATATACCATAGTAATTATACCCAACAACACTGTTCTTACACCACCATACACACTCCATACACCACCACACAAAATTATAGCTATGTAAAGTAATGGATGTGTTAACAAACTTCATTGTGGTAGTCATTTCACAAATTATACATGAAGTCATCACATTGTACCCCTTAAATTTACACAATGTTATATGTAAATTATACCTTAATAAACCTGTTGGGGCAAATACAAAAAAAAAAATCACTGTGAGCAGTTGGGAGAATAGTCGAGGGACAGAAGATAGCAGAGGTTATTATGGGAACACCATTTAAGGAAGGCATATGAAGAAAAGTTGGGCCATCATGGAGATAGTTTGCAGAGAGGTTAGCAGGTTTGAGATATTGTAAGGATGAAAAAAGAATCCCATGGTGTATTAAATATTTCCAGGGAATTGAAGGTATCTTAGCATGAATGATTTCTAAGTTTCACTTGCTCAACTAGATGGGTGGAGATGGTATTTGCTGGGTTAGGAATGGAAGAGCATGGTTGTACACGATTAGCCTATTGATTTTGCAGACATCAAATTATCTTTGAATTATCTTTTGAATATCTTAGAATTTGAATTATCTTACGAGAGAGACATTTTCATGTAGTGCCCTTGAATGAAGAAAATAATTTGTATTTGGAGATACAATTTGGGAATTATCTAATTGCCCATGATAATTAAGTTTATTTGTATAGCGAGGAATAGCTAGAGAGCATATAAAGTGAAAATATAAGGAAACCAATGGCTGAGGCATTAAGAGCTTCTACATTAAGAACCTATTAGAGGAAGATGAATTTGTAAAGAAGAAATAGCCATAGAGATAGAAAGCTAAGGGAATATCATAGAAGGTAAATGGAAGAGAAGGTTTCCAGAGGAGGATGTATCATTGGTGCTATTTTAGCTGAAAAGTCAAGACAGGTGATTTAACTTGTCCACTTCAGGGACAGAGAGGCCATTAATGACCTTTGTATTATCTATTTATGTAAAATGATGGGATGGAAACTGGATGGAATGTAAGAAGAATGAATGGTAGCTGAGGAAATGGTTAGGGTTCATTTAGTAGTTGTTTGAAACTGGACCTCCTTTTCTTTTTTATAATTAGTTATGTATTTATTTTTTATTTTTTTACTTTATTTATTTATAAATTTTAATTCCAGTATAGTTAACCTACAGTGTTATATTAGTTTCAAGTTTACACTCTAGTGATTCAACAATTCCATATATCAATCAGTGCTCATCAAAATAAGTGTGCTCTTCAACCCCATGACCTATTTCACCCATCCTAACCCCCTCCTTTCCCTCTGGTAACCATCCGTTTGTTCCCTATTAAGAGTCTGTTGGTTTGTCTCTTTCTCTTTTTTATTTCCCTTTGTTCATTTGTTTTCTTTTTTTTTTCCTTCCAAGTTTTTATTTAAATTCCAGTTAGTTAACGTCCAGTGTAATATAAGTTTCAGGTGTAGGATTTAGTGATTCATCACTTACATATAGCACCCAGTGCTCATCACAACATGTGCCATCCTTAATACCCATCACTCATTTAACCCATTCCCTCCACCTGCCTTCCCTCCAGCAGCCCTCAGTGTGTTCTATATAGTTAAGTTTGTTTTATGCTTTGTCTCTTTCTTTTTTTTCCCCCTCTATATTCATCTGTTATGTTTACTAAATTCCACATATGAGTGAAATCATATGGTGTTTGTCATTCTCTGACTGGCTTATTTTGCTTAGCATTATGCTCTCTAGATCCATCTATGTCATTGCAAATGACAAGATTTCATTCTTTTCTATGGCTTAATAATATTCCACTGTGTGTGTGTGTGTGTGTGTGTGTGTGTGTGTGTGTGTGTGTGTGTGTATTTCCACCAACAGTGCACAAGGGTTCATTTTTTTTCCATATCTTCACTAACACTTGTTTTGTTTTTTATTTTAGCCATTCTGACAGGTGTGAGGTGTTATCTCATTGTGGTTTTGATTTGCATTTCACTGATGAGTGGTGTTGAACATCTTTTCATGTGTCTGTTGGCCATCTGTATGTCTTCTTTGGAGAAATCACTGTTCATGTCTTTGCCCATTTTTAATTGGATTATTTGGATTATTTTTTTTTTAGTGTTGAGTTTTATAAGTTCTTTATATATTTTGGATACTAACCCTTTTATTGTATATATCATTTGCAAAGATCTTCTCCCATTCAGTAGGTCACCTTTTAGTTTTGTTGGTTGTTTCCTTTGCTGTGCAGAAGCTTTTTCTTTTTATGTAGTCCCAACAGTTTATTTTTGCTTTCATTTCTCTTGCCTCAGGAGACGTATCTAGAAAGAAGTTGCTACAGCTGATGTTAGAGAAATTACTGCCTGTGCTCTCTTTTAGGATTTTTATGGCTTCAGATCTTGCATTTAGGTCTGTAATCTATTTTGAGTTTAATTTGGGTATGGTTTAAGAAAGTGGTCCATTTTCATTCTTTTGCATGTTGCTGTTCAGTTTTCCCAACACCATTTGTTGAAGAGACTGTCTTTTTCCCACTGTATATTCTTTCCTCCTTTGTTGAAGATTAATTGACTATATAAATGGGGATTTATTTTGCACTTTCTATTCTGTTATATTGATCTGTGTGTCTATTTTTTGTGCTAGTACCATACTGTTTTGATTACTAAAGCTTTGTAATATATCCTGAAGTCTGGAATTGTGATACACCTCTAGTTTTGTTTTTCTTTTTCAAGATTTCTTTGGCTATTCAGGGTCTTTTGTAGTTCCATTCAAATTTTAGGATTGTTTCTTCCGGTTCTGTAAAAAATGCTGTTGGTAGTTTGATAGGGGTTGCATTACATGTGTAGATTACTTTGGGTAATATAGACATTTTATTTATTTATTTATATATATATATTTAAAGATTTTATTCATGTGAGAGAGACAGAGCACAAGCAGGGGGAGTGGCAGAAGGAGAGGGAGAAGCAGACTCCTTGTGCTGACACGGGGCTCCATCCCAGGACCCTGGGATCGTGACCTGAGCCAAAGGCAGACGCTTAACCAACTGAGCCACCCAGGTGCCCCAATATAGAATATAGACATTTTAACAATATTTGTTCTTCCAATCTATGAACATGGGGTGTCTTCCCGTTTCTTTGTTGTCTCTAATTTCTTTCATCAGTGTTTTATAACTTTCAGAGTACAGATCTTTCTCTTCTTTAGTTTATTCCTAGGTATTTTATTATTTTTGGTGCAATTGTAAATGGGATTATTTTCTTAATTTCTTTTTCTGCTGCTTCATTATTAGTATATAGAAATGCAACAGATTTCTGTATACTGATGTTGTATCCTGACACCTTACTGAATTTGTGTATCAGTTCTAGCAATTTTTGGGTAGAGTCTTTCAGGTATTTTATATATAGATAATATCATGTCATCTGCAAATAGTGAAAATTTTACTTGCTCCTTACCAATTTGGATGTCTTTATTTCTTTTTGGTTTCTTTTGGTTGCTGTGGCTAGGTCTTCTAGTACTATGTTGGATAAAAGTGGTGAAAATGGACATCCTTGTCTTGTTCCTGACCTTAGGGGGAAAGCTTTCAGGTTTTCCCCTTTGACTGCAATGTTAGCTGTGGGTTTTTTATTTAGGGACTTTATTATTTTGAGGTATGTTCCCTGTAGACCTACTTTGTTGAAAGTTATTATCATGAATGGATATTGTACTTTGTCAAATGCTTTTTTGTATCTATAGAAATGATATTGTTTTTATCCTTTCTTTTATTGATGTGATGTATCATGTTGATTGATTTGTGAGTATTGAACCACCCTTGCATTCTGGGAATAAATCCCACTTAATCGTGAATGATTTTTTAAATTTATTGTTGGATTCCGTTTGCTAATATTTTGTTGAGGAGTTTGCATCTGTGTTCATCAGACATATTGGCCTATAGTTCTCTTTTTGTGGCGTCTTTATCTGGTTTTGGTATCAGGGTAATTCTGGACTCAGAATGAATTTTGAAGTGTTCCTTCTTCTCTTTTTTGGTAAAGTGTGAGAAGAATAGGTATTAACTCTTCTTTAATATTTGGTAAATTCCCCTGTGAAGCTGTCGGGTCTTGGACTTTTTTGTTGGGAGTTTTTGATTACTGATTCAGTTTCATTGCTGGTAATCAGTCTGTTCAAATTTTCTATTCTTCAGCTTCAGTTTTGGTAGGTTATGTGTTTCTTGGGAATTTATCCATTTCTTCTAGGTTTTCCAATTTTTGGCATATAGTTTTCCATAATATTCTCTTATAATTTTTTGCTTTTCTGTGGTGTTGGTTGTTATTTCTCCTCCTTTGTTTCTGATTTTATATTTTGTCCCCCCCCTTTTTTTTGATGAATTGGCTAGAGATTTATCAATTTTGTCAATTTATTCAAAAAAACCAGCTCTTGGTTTCATTCATCTGTTCTATTGTTATTTTAGTTTCTATTTACTTATTTCTGCTGTAATCTTTATTATTTCCTTCCTTCTGCTGTTTAGGGTTTTGTTTGTTCTTTATTTAGCACCTTTCAATATAAGGTTAGGTTGTTTATTTGAGATTTTTCTTGCTTTTTTCCCTCTTAGAACTGCTTTTGCTTCATCTCAGAGATTTTGGACCATTGTGTTTTCATTTTCATTTTCATTTCTTTCCATGCAACTTTTGATTTCTTTTTGACTTTTTGATTGACCCATTCATTGTTTGGTGCTTTTTCCAGGTTTTTTCTTACGGTTGATTTCTAGCTTCATAGTGTTGTAGTTAGAAAAATACACATGGTATGACTTCAGTCTTTTTAAATTTGTTGAGCCTTGTTTTGCAGCCTAATACATGATCTGTTCTGGAAAATGTTTCAAGTGCACTTGAAAAGAACATATATTTTGCTGTTTTAGATGGAATTTTCTGAGTATGTCAGTTAAATCCATCTGGTCCGGTGTATCATTCAAAGCCATCGTTCCCTTGTCTATTGATGTAAGTGGGGTGTTAAAAGTCCCCTACTATTATTGTATTACTGTCAATTATTTCTTTTATGTTATTAACTGTTTTATGTATTGGGATGCTACCATGTTGGATACATAAATATTTACAACTGTCACATCTTCTTTGTGGATTGTCCCCTTTATGATTATACAGTGTCCTCTTTTGTCTCTTGTTACAGTCTTTCTTTTAAAGTCTTTTTTGTCCGATATAAGTATTGCTACCCTGACTTTCCACTGACATCCATTTGCATGGTAAATGTTTCTCCATCCCCTCATTTTCAATCTGCATGTGTGTTCAGGTGAACTGAGTCTCTTATAGGCAGCATACAGATAGGTTTTTCTATCTATTCTGTTACCCTCTGTCCTTTGATAAGAGTATTTAGTTCATTTATATTCACAGTAATTTTGATAGATATGTATTTATTGTCATTTTGTTACTTGTTCTGTCGTTGTTTTGTAGTTCTTCCCTGATCCTTTCTTCTCTTGCTCTCTTTCATGGTTTGCAGGCTGTCTTTAGTATTATATTTGGATTGTTTTGCCTTTATTTTTTTGCATATCTATTACTGGTTTTTGATTTGTGGTTACCATTAGGTTTGTATATAACATCTGCATATAGCAGTTTATATTAAGTTATTGTCACTTTAAGTTTGAATCCATTCTTTATTCCTCTCCTCCCCGTGTTTTACACATATGGTGTCCCAATTTACATCCTTTTATTTTGTGAATCCTTTGACTGATTTTTACAGATACACTTATTTTTACTGTTTTTGCATTTCCTACTTTTCATACTCATGGTTTTTCCTTTCCACTCAAAAAGTCCCCTTTAACATTTCTTGTTGGGTTGGGTTTGTGGTCATGAACGCTTTTAGCTTATGTTTGCCTGAGAAACTCTTTATCTGTCCTTCTATTCTGATTAATAACCTTGCTGGATAGAGTATTCTTGGCTGCAGATTTTTTCCTTTAAGCACTTTGGATATATCATGACATTCCCTTCTGGCTTGCCAAGTCTCTGCTGAAAAATCCACTGATAGCTTTATGGGATTTCCCTTGTATGTAACTGTTTTCTTTTCTCTTGCTGCTTTTAAAATTCTCTCTTTATCACTCCTTTTTGCCATTTTAATTACTATGTGTCTTGGTATGGACCTCATTGGGTTGATTTTGTTGGAGGATCTCTGCCCAGATATCTGTTTCCTTCCCCAGGTCTAGGGAAGATTTTATCTATTATTTCTTCAAATAAAATTTCTGCTCCTTTTTCTCTCTGCCCTTGTTCTAGGACCCCTATAATGCGAATGTTATTATGTTTGATGTAGTCACTGAATTCCCGAAGTCTGTTCTCATTTTACCTAATTTTTTTTTCTCTCACAACTCAGCTTGATTATTTTCCATTACTCTGTCTTCTAGATCCTTAATTCATTCCTCTGCTTCTTCTAGTCTGCTATTTATTCCATTTAGTGTACTTTTAATTTCATTTATTGTGTTCTTCATCTCTGATGGATTATTTTTTATCTCTTTGTTAAGCGTCTCACTGATGTCCTCCACTCTTTTCTCAAGTCCAGTTAGTATCTTTATGATCTTTACTTTAAATTCTCTAGCAGGCATATTGCTTATATCTGTTTGCTTGGGTTTCTTGCTGTGGTTTTGTCCTATTCTTTCATTTGGGACACATTCCTCTGTCTCTTCATTTTGTCTAACTGTGTCTTTTTCTGTGTGTTAGGAAGTCAGCCAAGTCTCCTGCTCTTGAAAGTAATGTCCTTATGAAGAAGAGGTCCTGTGGTGCCCTGCAGTGCAGCATGTCCCCTGTTACCCAGGACCTAGCATTTCAGGGGGTATCTCCTATATGTATTGTGTGTGCCCTGCTGTTGTGTCCTGGCCACTTTTGGTGTGCAGTTTTAACAAGGTGTGCCTTAGGCTTCCACAAGGCCCTGCGCTGCTGCTGCTGCTGCTGCTGTTGCTGGCACCAAGGCCCTACCAAGCACTGTGCATGAGAGATGCAACGTTGGCAAAGTTTGCACTGGTCTTCTGGGGGTGGGGACCACAGCTCCAGGACTAAGGCAAGCATGACTGGAAAGGGCAGATCCACCAAAGCTCAGGGGAAAGGGGCTTGGTGTAAGCAAATTAGATAGTGCTTGTCCTTGCTGCAGCAGGTGGCCCAGTGTTTATGCTGGGGGTTGGGGAGGGAAATGGGTCCTGCTAGCTCCTTTGTTCCTGAAGGGGTCTTCCTGTGATCCCTGCCTTTCTAGGACAGGCTCTGAGATGAGTATATTGCTCTTTCTCCCATATGCCCTAGGTGTTTTTCAAACTGCTGCTTCTACATTGTGTCTCCCAGGGCTTTTTGTCATGCTGTCTCTTTAAGGGTGGGAACTAGGCTTCCTGTTGCCCACGGGGCTCTCCCAGAGCAGAGCCCCCTGATTTTTAAAATTCCAGGCTTTATGTCCCAAGGGTTGCAAGAACTCACGATATTCAGTCTTTCTCGCTTTCAAAGCCAGATGTTATGGGGATTCATCTTTCCCTTGCCAGCTCCCTGAGATGATGGTCTGTTTCTTGCCCTTCTCACACCAGTGGCTCCCTCCCTCCTGTCAACTGCCAAGGTCCATTTTGCTCCCCACAGCATCTCCACCCCTTCCTACCCTTTTAGTTGTAACCTCTTCTCTACCTTTAGTTGTGGAGTTTGTTCTGCCAGTCTTCAGGTGGTTTTCTGGGTTATATACACTGAAGTGAGTTTATCTAGTTGTATCTATGGGATAAGGTGAGCTTAGGGTTCTCTTACTCAGTCATCTTCCCAGCCTCCCTGGATTCCTTTTTCCATAGGGCAGTATACTTCCATACATTCTCACATTGTATACAGGTCATACAGTATAAACTGCTATTTTGGCTTAAAGTATTGTCGTTGTTATGGGGCTATTCTTTGTCAAATAAATGAATGTTGTATGTAGGGATTCCCAGAATTATCTAGTTGCTGGGTATATGTTTTATCAGTATTTTTGGACTTTGACAATTATCATTTTTAGGCTCTTAGATAACATGTGACATTGGTTGTAAGCATACTTAAGGACATACCTTCATAATCTAGCTTCAGTTCAGTCCTTTATGAAGCATGGGTACTGTTTATTTCCCAATATCAATTCCAAATTTTCTTAGCTATTCTCTATGTCTCTTTAGTGTAAATTATAAATTCATAGGTGATCCTGCAGTATCATGAACTCAGAAGAAAATGCAGGAAATGGCTCTCCCTTGGATATTATTAATTCTGAACACAATTAGATTCTGACTATCTTAACTCTGATTATTTTGTGTCTGTTCAGTCTTATGAATTGCCTACATTTATTTTTAAAGATGTCTTTCAGGCTTATCTCCTATTATTTTGTAGTAACATTAAAAGCAAATTTTTATGTTGATTATAATATGATGTTCAATCAAGATGAGAATGTATTATCAAATTGGCGAAAAGCCAGATTTATTTCAATGTGATGCTTATGTGCCATGGTTACATGTGCTGTTGTTTTAAATTTGACATTAAAGGAGACTCTCTTGATTTATATATGTTTGGACTTGAAGGCCACCTTTAGAGGAGAAATATTTGAAAACTAAATTTTAGCATTGGTAGTTGGAGAAAAGCCCTTAATAAATCTTTCCACCCCCATTCTTTTCATCTGGTTGAGCCTATTTAAGAATTTAGCTCATCTACCATTAATTCAAGTGGCTCTTCATGAGCACTTTGGATGGGAAAGGTACCTCTTATTTTTGATGGCATAGTATCCTGATCATATCTGTTGTAACACTTTTCATATTGAAACCTTACGATCATCTCTCTTCATATAACTGAGCATTCCTGAAAGAATGGGCCATTCTTGTCCATTTTTGTAACTCCAGTGTTTAGCAGGCTGTAGTCACATAAGAGAAGCTCAGTTGAATCATGTTTAGGCAATAAAATAACCTCAGTATTTAGGGTTTCTAGAGGATCTTTTTATTATGCAAAAAACTCAAAAGGGCAACTTGCAGTTCTAGAAATAAATAGAAAGAAGAGTATATATGTGCCCATTCTCACACAGTTGTAGTTCCTCCTAACCCTGACTTCTTTGGGCCTGTGCAGTACATTTATTTGAAGCATTTAATATAAAAATAAGATGTTAGAGATAGAAGAAACTAGAGAGTATGTAATCCACTGGTCCCTGTCATTTAATGAATGAATTTCTGTTTTCACCCCTACCCCTGGTGGACCTCTGATTGGATCAAACTTTTCTTCCAGTATAGTGGACTTTTTTTTTTTTCTCATTCAGTATGCATTCCATCTCCTTTTAACAGCATCCTATTGCTCTTAGGAAGCCATCTATCTTTCATTCTCAGTCAGTGTCCTGATTCTAAGAAGAGCAGAGGATTCAGGTCCCTCACCTATTTTTATACTTAGATCTGTGTGTCTTTTCCAACTTGGATTAGAAAAATACATACATGAGTTTGATTTCTACCTCTCCTTCAAATAGAATATGAATCTGGGAAAGGAATAGCTAGAGTTATCTATTTACTATCCCCTCCCCACCCTCCTATTTCTATCCATGTTCTTCCTTAACATATGTTTATAATATCAACTCATGAATGTCCGGTGACCACACAATTACTGCAGATATTAAAGGACAATCTAAAGTGATGTCTATGTCATTTAGATCTTATGATTTGGATTTGATAAATGTGATAAAATACGTTATATAAAGAAACCCACAGTTCCATCATCAGCAGTGGGTGTAAGCTGCATAAATTGTATACGTAATCAAAATTATGGCCTATTTGCATAGAAATCTTACTTTTCCAATTAACAAATATTCACATGGTTAATTATGCTAATTTGGTTTAGAATGCCATTTTTAATCTGTGATATTTTAGACTCCATTGGATTAACGAAAGAAACTGAAAGTAACCTCTTTGAAACTAGAATTCTAATTAGATGTTTTAGGATTTCAAAGCAAGAATCTGTGTTCTGAATTTCTGTTGCATGTGTTTAGATGGGGAAGCTCTTCTTTAGTGTCCTTCCCCTCAGGAACTTAAAAACTAAAATGAAATATCAGTTCACTAAAGCAGAATCCCTGCCCCAAGGTTTGGCAAAGTGCATCCTGTCTCACTGTTTCTTCTGAGGCATTTACAAGGAAAAAAAAATATCAGTTTACCAGAGTCAGCCCTCTGGCCAAAGTCCTTCTCACTTCCAAATAATGGATCCTAAGTGGGAGAACGAAAAAAGGTAAAATGCCAACATCTTGTTAAAAGTTTTAAAAAAGTTCTCAAAACTTTATGAAAGTAAAGGAAAAAAAGAGTATACTGAAAGAGAGAACTGGCCCAGAAAAACAACTTGGAAAGTGATCATAGTTATTACTTTAGGGCTGTGAAGTGCTCTTCTCATCAAATGGAATTTCTCTGCAAATGCTCCATAAGTTGCCCAGATGATGCCAAGAACAAAAGCCTTACTCATAAAGGTTTTATTTACAGATATATTTTGAGCAGAGATAGTTCAAGTTGTAAATAAAAAATCTGGAGATTTTAGAAACAAGGAAGAAAGGATTATTTCACAGCGCTAAATATTCCAATCTGAATTTGGGATTTGATCCAAATTAATTTCTGGAGTAGACCCTTACTGTCCTAATTTCAGGTTGTTAATGTGTCTTTCAGATTTAAAATGTCTTTGACATCTGAAAGTTTCAGTTAAATGTGTCTTTCAGATTTAAAATGTTTTTGACATCTAAAAGTTAAAAATTTTAATTTTTACTTTTACATTATCAGTGACATAATTAGATTAACTGCAGGGATGGCTTGTACATTTTCATTTCAAGATTTAAATGAAAATTTCAGATTATGCAATGAGGGATTATTGAGGCAACTCTAATGGTCAGTGCAGCATCATGCGATCTTTCTATTCATAGATCATTTAATGAATAAAGGTAGATGTGGAGAGGAGGGAAACATCTACACAAATATTAAAACTGCAGAAGTTAGAATCGCATAATGAAGGCTAGAGTTAATTGCTACTATGAGTGCTGTTAGGATAGCCTGGGATTATCATGCACTCTGTGCTTCTTCAGTCCTATGTTAAAAGTCCCCACAAGGAAGTGGTTTTGTTTGTGAAATGCCTCCTGGAGCTATTAAACTATTGGAAATGAGTACAATGATGTAACAGCATTGAGAACACAGAGACATTCTTTTGGCGTTCCCTGAAGTGTGTTCTGGAAAACACTAATAACAGAGATACACTCCAGGAGAAAAAAAGCATGGCATGTTTAGCTCAGTTTGGAAAGCACCATCCGTGTAAGAGAATAGCTGTGTACGGTAGCACAAGAGAGGTTTGGAAAATGCTTCAATAAAGAAGAATTTGACTTTGTTATCTGCATATTGCCCAAATTTAGATGACTTTAAAGAGCGTTTTAAAAGTAACACCTACTAACATCAAACAGAACTAGTAAAATAGGCACATCTTTTAGTGAATATTGATAGTAAGGTCACTTTATGATTGAAATCTGCATCAAGGTAGTAAAGCTAAGAGGTAAGTGAGGTATTCCATTCACTGGAATGGAATATTTTTCTTTTGAAGTTAAAAAATTAATTCCCACATTCTGGTTTATACATCAAGTTCTAAGATCTCCAGTGGCATGAGGTAGATCCTCAGAGGTTGTCATCCTTAGGTGCCTGTACCAAAGAATTTTGTTGTGGCTCTGCAAAGCTGAGGATTGGATACAGAAATATGACGACTACAGAAATAAAGAGACTGGCGTATTTTGAGACCTTAATTGGGTGAACTGTCCAAGTTCAAGTCTTACCATTATCCATTGGAGCATTTGCAGTATTCTCCTGCAAACTTTTCCCCATACTTGTACCAGAGTAATGTCTAAGCTACAAATCTGACCATGTAATTCACACCCCTGATGTCTTTCGGTGACTCCATATCATTTCCTGGATAAAATTTTCAAAGTTTCTAGAATTCATTGTAACCATGATCTTCTTCTTTTCCAAGATTAGTTTGGAAAAATGCTGTGCATTTATCCAGATATTTTGACCTGTTGGTCCACTGAAATAGTCTCTTCAGGCAGGACGTGACTATACAACAATCTATGAGCTATGGAATGCAGTTAATATAAAATCTTTTGAGAGTAACCACAGCGGTCCTTTAACACTTAATGCACTGCCTAAGATAACAAGGTCACCTGTTTCCAATGTTTGAAATGGATCGAAATGTAAAATTAACAGGGACATCCACTGTGAGGAAATTTGATGGGCTTATGAAAGTTTAATGGAAAATAAGAATTATTTTGCACAGTCATGCCACTGACTGTGAGGGAGAGTAATACCTTATATCCCTTCACTTTTCAGGTAACATTTGTCATTTGAGGACATCAACTCACAAGTTGTCCATTCTGTTACTTCTCCCTCCTCACCTAACAAACAACTCACTACTGTGATCTGCCTTTTAATTTGTTCAGGTAACATCCATTTATGTAACTTTTTAGACTTAATAAAGTGGCATAAACCACAGCCTTAAGCAAATCGCTGTACCATCCATCAATTCAGTGACTCAGGAGATGTTATCATTACATATGAAACAGAACCATTGTTCAGCATTTCCACCAGCAGCATTGATGCTTGCAGGGTTCCCATATTTCCTGTTACAAAAAGGCTGAAGGCTTAAGTAATCATGATGGGAGACACTTTGCACTGTGTACACTTAATCCTTCCTTGAGCAGCATAGTCTTCTGAGAAATACATAAATGAACAGAAGACTCTGTAGGTTATGTGCATTTTCATTTCAAGAAGATTGCCTTTTTCTATTGTTTCTTAGTGTGTGTCAATATTCTGAAGCTGTAAAAAGAAGAGTAGAAATAAAAGCAGGTGGAAATAAAGGTGTTACAGTTGACCAGTGTAGTCAAGGAGCCTCAGCTTCGAAAGTGTATCATTCATTATACAGCAAAACACCAGTGTTACTAATACTTTTAATGTTTTTAAATGCTGCCAAATGTTTTCTGTTGACTAACTTTTTCCCAGGGGGTTCCTATAACTCAGGTCACTCAGGTGCTGCTTTTTTAAATTACCGTGGTGGTGAATTCAATTACTACTGTACTCTTCCAGTGGCCTAAAATAATAAATGGTCTTCCTAAAATGTTTTTCTCTTTGGAAAGGTCTAGAGTGTTAGGGCTGGATAGGACCTTAGAGATTATCTGATTCACTGTTCCATAAACTTGTCTGATGACAAGACTCTTCCCCTGCTAGAACCTCCGAACAAGCTCTGAGAACTTTTTAAAAAGATACAGATTCTCAGGCTACTCCCTTGGATGCTCTGTTTCAGTAAGTTGGACATGGAGTCTAGTGATCTACATTTTGTAACAAAGATTCCAGATGACTTAGCATCAGGCAGGTTTGGGAAAAGCCAAATTCACCCCACTTTTTTTATTTTACAGATAAGCAAGCAGATGCCCAGATAGATTGATGCATCCAAGTTGTGTACTGCACAACATTTTTTAAGTTGAGATTAGTTCAGGAAAAAATGTTGATAGGTAGTCTTTATGCAGTCCATGGCAGGGAATGGGGGGAATGTATTTTCTTAGAATTTAAGCCTCTGTATTGAATAGAATAATGCCATTTAGAGGATTATAGGAGAAGTGACAGGAGACACTTTGTATATAACAGTGGTTCTTAACCAGTGATGACTTTAATCACCAAGTGACATTTGACAGTGTCTGGAGATACATTTTTGGTGTCACAACTGAGGGGAGGAAGGTACTTCCTACTCGTGTGTGGTACACAGGGGCAGGGATGCTGCTAAACACACTGCAGTGAACAGAATATCCCCCCACAAGAAAGAATTACTTGGACCAAAATGTCAATAGAGTCCAGGTTGGGAAAACTTGGTATTCACTTAATCCCTTCTTGAGCACCATCTCTCTGTGTGATACTTGCTAGTAATACTAGGCACATTTGAGAATAAGACACAGTTTCTAATTTTCTCCCTAAAGTTAAATAGAAAACCTTATATAAAAGCTAAGCTAATTGATCTGTGTTATGCTATACTTAAACTGGATGAAGTTGATTTTTTTTCCTTAGGACCATACAGTAGATCTTTTTAGGATCCCTCCCTTCTTCTCTTCAGGTATCTAGATCTTTCTATTCCTAGAGCACCCCAATTATGTCTGCTTTGACCTTTCTGCATTCCATACCTAGATCACCCACACTCTAATTCCCTGGGATCAGCTATAAAGCTACAGTGTCGGTGTCTGCTGATTTTTAACAAAAATAGAATTTTGGTCCAAAATAGTAAACCAGAGGCTACGTGAATGGACTTACTCAGTTTACTTATTTTCCACATCAGAGTGATTTTCTTTTCCTAATATTTCTCAATTCTAGTTCCTTTCCATCTGTTTTATCAGAATTTAAGTCAGATCCTCATCATCATTTTCTTGAACCATTGAAATAAACATTTAATATTGAAACAACCTCTACCTTTTCTGCAACTTTTACCATCTTCCTACCCATTTTCTACCTAACAATTATCTTGGTAAAGCGCTTTTTCCCCCAGATTTTTTCCCATTCCATCAGTGGTCTCTCCTCTATAAGAATGTTTCTCAAACTTGGATTACATATGGAATCTTTTTAAAGGGGCAACAAATTCCTTCATATCATTTGTCCATCTTGAATTACTTTATTTTAAACTCACTTATACATGTGTAAACATAAAACCAAATTTAAGATACAACTATAAGGGGCACCTGGGTGGCTCAGTCGTTAAGCGTCTGCCTTCGGCTCAGGTCATGGTCCCAGGGTCCTGGGATCGAGCCCCGCATTGGGCTCCCTGCTCAGCGGGGAGCCTGCTTCTCCCTCTCCCACTCCCCCTGCTTGTGTTCCCTCTCTCACTCTCTTTCTCTGTGTCAAATAAATCTTAAAAAAAAAAGAATACAACTATGAAACCAAAACATTTTCAAATTAAAAATGAACCAAACTATACAACAAAGAAAATTCAAAATTATAATATTAATTCAATATGACCATTAATATTGTCCAGAGTCTGCAACAGTGCTTGCCATGGCCATAGTTCTTTTATTTTCACATGTCTGTTCCACATAGTGATCTGTGGCATAACTTGCTTTCATCTGATTCTTCGTTTTGTCCCTGGCATGACCATATTACTTAAATATGAAAGCTGCCTCCATTCTTTTCCCATTAGTCCAGGATAAATAAATATACACTGGTACAAGCAAAAAATGCAGGACAAAGATAAACACAGGCACCAGTAACTGATAAGCTACATCATCCAGGTCTCATATTGTTATCTTATATTTCCTTAAATTGTGAAAGTAAAAACACAGAACTAAGAATTCTCATTGTTAACTCACAGAAAAAAGGCTGTGAGTTTTGAGTGCTCTTTTCACATTAGTGAGAAACAGTGATCTGTAGAATTAAGTCTAAATCCCAGAGCGGGGCCTGTGAAGTCTTCACTGTGCCGCTCTTCTTTCCTCATCCACTTCTTCCCTTAGCACCTAGTGTTACGGATCTCACCAGTTGCCCTGCCTGCATAGTTTTTCAGCCCTCTGTGCTTTCACTTTTGCTGCTTCGTCTACACTCTGCACTCCCAGCTTTGTTTTTTTATATCTTAATCATTCTTTCAAGATCTAGCCTAGGTGTCATTTCCTCTATAACCATTTCTAGAACTCCAGGTTGAAATGTAACTCCTCCTGTGGACCAGGGACACCCTGTGTTCATTCCCTCACTCTACCATAAGCTTCTCGAGAGTAGGCATGGAACTCCTGCCACCCAGCCCAGACCCTCACATGCCAGTAGTCACTCAGCAGATATTACAGTAAAACCACCTCTGGTAACCCATATTGGGTGTTTGGATTTTTCTTATTTCCAATACTCAGAATTGAATATGCTTTGAAAAATGATAGAAAAATGATAGTTGAAAAATGAACTAGATTTATAATCAGGGGAGCTGAATTCACATCTCTGCCTGTCATTTATTCTTAGATACAGAATGGAGATAAATAATCACCATTGTACACTGTTTTTGCAAATGTGCAAAATTCTGGGACAATGTCTGGCAAACAGGCATATATTCATTAAATATTAGTTTCCTTACTATATTAATATATTATTGTGTTATTTCTTTTTATGGCCTTTAGTGATGTGAGATTATTTTTGTTATCCGTGAAGCTTCAAATATATATATACCTCCTTATTGCACTTAGATTGAAGTCTAGTATTAGTTATTTTCCTAAACTGAGTTTCAACATTGCTGTATAAAGTAGATGACACAATCAATTTTTCCTTTTCATCCTCATAGGATACTTCACTCTCTTTAACTATTTATATTTATTCAGAACATATTTCTTTTCTTTTATTGCCACAGGCACGAGAGAACCTCTACTTTGTTCTTATTACCTAGAGAAATCTGTCTTATTCCATCTCTTTGTGGTCTGTTTTCATCAGAAAGTATCTACTTTGAGAAATATTTTCTTTACCTGCATTCTATTATTGAATTTTTTATGCTTTCATATGGATATTAGATGTTATTGATTCAGTTCTTCTAGTAATAGGCTTAGGTTTCTCAAGAATATGAAATTTATTATAAAGGTAAGTTATATGAAATTGAAGAGTATGGAAAATTTCTCTAAGCCATGGATTCCCAGCTCTTACTTGCATTTTATAAACAGAAATAGGTATAAGATAGATATGGAAGCAATTGAGACAGATGTAGCTAATGCTGACAAGGAAAAACAAAAAAGGAGTGAAAGACTGTGTTTTGTTTATTATGGGATGAAATGCCAACTACAAACTATGGGAGTTCCTAAAAGAAAATTCTTAATGCATATTTACTAGTACAAGAAAATTCAGGCTAGGTGGAAGAAAAAAGCTTCACAGAAACAGGATAACCAAAGGATGAACCAAGCTACAAAGCGACGTGATCAGTGTCACTAGAGACAAAGTATCTGAGTTTCAACTTAACATCTTGAGGATAGGAATAATGAAATCATTTTGTCATAAAGTAGCAGGCATGCATCGATGACCCACAAGAAATCCCTGTTATCACAATTATTCTCTGGTTTTGTGCCATTCTATGTGTCACAAGTGTTTTGGTATTGAATTAAGGCTGCACCTGTCATACCCTGACCCTTTTCACCTTCAGCTTTCTGTCTGAATTCAATTCAAATTAAAACCTTAGTGCATTTTGGTGGAGAGATTCATGACTAACAGGAAAAAAAAAAAAAACTGAGTATTTGGAACCTCAGAAGAAAGGCATTTGGTTCTGTTTTTGTCCCCTTCATCACAATCATGAAGAGTACCACTTTACCATCTGGTAGGAAATAAAAGAGAACCTTAGGGTCTTGTTTTCTAAGTTGGGAATAAAGTCATTTGAGTTGGCAAATTTCAGTGAACAGTTACAAGTTTACAAGTACTGACCTCAGGCATTTTTGTATCCATGTTGCCTGCATTTGGACCAGAGTTAACATATGTCATTGCTAGAGACTGAGCACTGTTTGACAGCTTGCACAAAGAAAAGAAATTGACAGAACTCCATGTGTTTCTGCTTCCAGATCTCTTGTTCAATATTAACTATCTGTTTAAAAAATAAAATAATTAGGGCTGTTATGACATGTACATTTGATTTCATGATTTTTTAACTTGTCCTCAGTGTTCATTTTAACTTAAGGCTACCAGTATTCATTTATATTTCAGACAGTTTTAAAAAAAACAGTTCTTGGGGCGCCTGGGTGGCTCAGTCATTAAGCATCTGCCTTCGGCCCAGAGTCCTGGGATTGAGCCCCACATCCGGCTCCCTGCTCCGCGGGGAGCCTGCTTCTCCCTCTCCCACTCCCCCTGCTTGTGTTACCTTTCTCGCCGTGTCTCTCTCTGTCAAAAAATAAATTAAAAAAATCTTTAAATAAATAAATAAA
This sequence comes from Zalophus californianus, assembly GCF_009762305.2. Lineage (NCBI taxonomy): Eukaryota > Metazoa > Chordata > Mammalia > Carnivora > Otariidae > Zalophus > Zalophus californianus. The sequence continues at coordinate 38,606,330 of NC_045596.1, read as the reverse complement.
TAAATAAAAACAGTTCTTTCTGTGCTTTTGTGTCAGCTACTGTGTATACAAGGTTACAGCCCTTGCCCATAAGGACCTTGTAGTCTATTGGAGGAGAGTATATTCTCTCAAGAAAATGAGAAGACAAGCCACAGGCTGGGAGAAAATATTTGCAAAAGACATCTGATAAAGGACTGTTATGTAGGTTCATTAATTGTAACAAACGTAACAAATTTATTAGCGGGGAGAAGGAAGCTATGCCTGTGTGGGCTTAGCATGTATATGGGGACTCTGTATTTTCCACTCACTTTTGCAGTGAACCTAAAACTGTTCTAAAATAAAATAAAGTCTATTTTAAAAAACGATAAAGCCAATACATCATGTTAAATGCTACGAAACAAGGGTTATAAGAAAGTGTAGTAGCCCAGAGAAGAGGGGCTTTATTCAACGTAGTGAGATTTGGAGATTTCACAGAAGTGGTGACCTTTAGACTGGGATTTAAAAGGCAAATAGACTTTTACCTGTAGAAAGGTACAAGGCGGGAATTATAGGTAAAGAAGGAGAAGGGGGGAGGAGGTGAAGAAATGGGTTAAAAGAGGGGGGGAAAGGAGCAGCAGGGAGGAAGTATGACATACTCTGTGACTGCCTTATAATTCTGACTGAAACCTGAGTTTATGTAGTCACAGGTCATTGGACTTGTGGGACATGTTGTGAATTGTCATTTTGTCCGTCATGCTGATTGGTTTGGAGTCTAGGGAGCAAGCCATTGGCTGTTGATGAAGAATAGAAAAGAACACTTACTGTGTGCTTACTGTTGTTGTTAGGGATTATCACATGTAAGCCTCATGTTATGGAACCCAAGTACAGCTGTCCATCACCTGAAAGATCATCTCTCAAGGGACAAGTTTTGATTGGAAAGAAATTTGAACTTTATTCAGGAAGCTGGGAACCTGAGGAGAAGGTGGACTCTTGTCCAAAAGCAAACTCTGAGGTTTCTCCTTGACCCAAGGGTTTTTAAAGAGGTTTAGGATGGTTGGTCAACAAAGGGAATGCAGCGACCTTCAACATTTCTTTCTTTTTATTTCTTTTATTTTATTTTATGATGTTATGTTAATCACCATACATTACATCATTAGTTTTTGATGTAGTGTTCCATGATTCATTGTTTCCGTATAACACCCAGGGCTCCATGCAGAACGTGCCCTCCTTAATATCCATCACCGGATTCACCCATCCCCCCACCCCCCTCCCCTCTAGAACCCCCAGTTTGTTTCTCAGAGTCCATAGTCTCTCATGGTTCGTCTCCCCCTCCAATTCCCCGCCTTCATTTTTCCCTTCCTACTATCTTCTTTTTATTTTTTTTAACATAAAATGTATTATTTGTTTCAGAGGTACAGGTCTGTGATTCATCAGTCTTACACAATTCACAGCACTCACCATAGCACATACCCTCCCCAATGTGTGTTATTCATGCAGACTCAGTAATGCCAACTACAAAAGTTATCTCAGTGAGAGGGGGTTGTGCAGGATGGTCTGGTTCTTGTTTCGTGATGTGCTGGAGTGCTCTGTTGTCTCTGGAGGGGAAGGCAAGGTCTACAGATGCACAAAGGGAGGTCAGTAAAGTCATCTGTGTAACTAAAAAAGAAAAACGTTTTGCTAAAGAACTACCAGACTAATCAGAAAGCCGAGGTGGTTTCAAACAGACTTGCTGGCTTCTGTGGCTTGGGAAAGTTCTAGTCCTTCACTCCTCAAGGCCAGTGGTCTACATATTGCAAAGAAAGTAAATTAGTTCTGTTACAGATCAAGGACCTTAGGTTAGCAAGTAAGGAGTGTGCTAACTTGAAGCAAGGGAACCCTTAAGACCCGCTGGAGTGCTGTTCCACACATAGCTCCCTTTGGAGCTGGGCATTATTGTCTCAGTTTGCCCTTGAAGAGACTAAGGCAAAGAGAGGTTAAGTAACTGCCTGAGTACATATAGCTAATCAGTAGGAGAGCTGAGACTCAAACCTAGGCATCATGGTATTAAAGCTATCGGACTGGTCATCCTCTAAGTAGTGGTGTGAGTGAAACATTCAGAGGGAAGAACTGAATGTAGATCAGATGTCATTGCTTATCTTTTGTTTTTCCAGGTCTCTTTGCAAGGAAATAGCTGCAATCAACGGTAGTCCTGTTACACCTTCATCATGTTTCTCTTGACCAGAAATGCACTAAATAGGTTCAAGATTCGAAGCATTCAACAAATTAGGTCAAGACAGAGCCACGAAAATCATTCAGAAGATTTCCATGACAAATACGGTAACACTGTACTAGCCAGTGGGACCGCTTTCTGTGTTTTTGCATGGGTGTTTATAGCCACACAGATCGGAATAGAATGGAACCTATCTCCTGTCGGCAGAGTCACTCCAAAAGAGTGGAATGATGAGGAACCATCAAAGTTACTGTAATACAAAATTGTTTCAAAATCAGCTTGTCATTTAAGCACTCTGCTGCTCATTAAAATATAGCATAGTTGAAGAAATAAAATACATTTGAAACCTTTAGAAAGTTGTTTGGTTAAGCAACTGCCTTTGTCTCAAGTCATGATCCCAGAGTCCTGGGATCGAGTCCCAAATCGGGCTCCCGGCTCAGAGGGGAGCCTGCTTCTCCCTCCTACCCTCTCCCTTCCCATGCTGTTTCTCTCTCTCTCTCTAATAAATAAATAAAATCTTTAAAAAAAAAAAAAGTTGTTGAAAATACTCATTATAGTGCCTAGAAGCAAGACAGTAGCAATGGGTACAGGTTATAGAAGATTATGAATAATAAATATTTGAAAGTGGAGTTAATAATGCATGTATTTTCTGGCTTAATGATTTACACTAGGTATCCCGTAGTGGGTATACACACATATGTACTTTACAAATTAATTTAATTGTTTGGCAAATTCTGTTGAATCTTTCCTTAAAACATATTCATGATAAAAAAGAAACATATTCATAATCTGACTATTTTTCACATCCTTAATCTTTCCTGCCATGATCTGAATCATCATACTCTCGCTGGGGTTATTATAAAAACTTTCTCACCAGTCTCCTTCTTCAACACATGATGTGCCCCCCAAACCTTCATCCTCTACCCCACCACACACAACTTTTTTTAACACAGAAGCCAGGATGATCATTTTACTTTATTTTATTTATTTATTTATTTATTTGACAGAGAGATAGAGCCAGAGAGCACAAGGTGGGAGAATGGCAGAGGGAGAAGGAGAAGCAGGCTCCTTGTTGATCAGAGAGCCTGATGTGGGGCTCAGTCCCAGGATCCTGGAATCATGACCTGAGCCAAAGTCAGATGCTTAACTGACTGAGCCACCCAGGCACCCCCCGAATGATTATTTTAAAACATTAGTGATATCACTCCTCTTTTCAAAACACAGTGACTCCACATTTCACTCCAGAGTTAAAGCCAAAGTCCTTAGAAAAGTACACAGGCCCCTAGATGGTCAGTTTTACTCCTGTATCAGGACATTTCCGTTTGCTCTTTTCTCTGCTTGGAATATACTTCCTCCAGATCTTGTATGACTCATTTCATCATACTTTTCAGGGTTTTGTTCATATGTCATATTTTCAGAGGAGGCCTCTGACTACCCTTTTTAAAATTGCAGCCCCTCCTTAGTTCGGGCTTTGTCTGTCCTGCTTCCTTGCTTTATTTTTCCCCATAGCAATTATCATCATCTGACATAAGATATATTTTGTTTATTGTCTGTGTGCAAAGCTCCATAAAAGCATAGTTTGGAAACTGGGTTTTTTGTGACTTTATCCCTGTAACAGGACTGATGGATTAGACCTTCAGTAATTATTGGTTGAATTAATGAATATTAGTTTACAAATAATGAATTTGTTTACGACTGTGGGTTTGCAATGATTATTGGAGAGTATATTGGTTATCTATTGCTATTTTATAAATTGCCCTAAAACTCAGTGGCTTAAAACAATAAACATTTATTATCTCATGGTTTCTGTGGGTCAGGAATCTCAGCTGGATATCTCTGGCTCAGGGTCTCTCACTTCTGTAATCTGAGTGTCAGGGCGATAATCATTTCAAGGTATAACTAGAATAGGATCTATATCCAAGCACATATGACTGTTGACTGGCCTTAGGACCTCACTGAATATTGGCTGAAGATACCAGTTCCTTTTGTGTAGTTTTCTCTTGGGGCAACTCACAGTGTAACAGTAAAAGATACAGAAGCCAAGGTCTTTTGTAACCTAATCTTGCAAGTGACATTCCATCACCTCTACCATATTTTGTTCACTAGAAGTGAGACACTAAATCAAGGCTATAAAAAAGGGAAGGGGATTATACAAGGGTATGATTACCTCAAGGTAGGGATCATTGAGGAATACCTAACATAGTTGACACTGGAGACGACCTCCTCCTGGATGACTAAACTCAAGATAAATGTATCTCAATGTCAAATATACGTTAATACTGTTATTCTGTAGACAAAGGACAGACATTATGTGTTCCTTCCCAGTTTTACTATGTATGTGGGAGTTCCTCTAGGGTCCTTCCTAGGTGTAGAATTGGTAGTTCTTAGGGAATGCTCATTTTCAGCTTTGTCAGTATTGCTGGATTATTTCCCAGAGTGGTGAAATAGTTTACAATCTCACCAGTAATATATACAATTTCCTTTTTTTCCACATCCAAACTCACTTTTAAGAGTTTTCATACATTTTAATATTTGCTGCTTTGATGAGTGTGAAATAGTACCTCATGTTTTAATCTGTATTTCCTGAACCTAATTACTGATGAGGTCCAACATCCTGTATTAGCCTGTGTGTGTGTGTGTGTGTGTGTGTGTGTGTGTGTGTGTGTGTGTGTGCGCGTGCATGCACATGCACACAACTTCCGTTTCTTTTTCCATTTTTCTATTGTCTTGCTCATTTTGTAAAAGTTTTTAAATAAATTCTCCATACTAATCATTATCAGTCAGGGTTTAATCAGAGAGGCAGAACCATATAAGTAATACAGAATCTCAGATTAATTATGGGAATTAGAACTGATGCGGTGGTGAGAGCCAGTGGAGGGGTTTTTACAAGGCTGTTGCCTTGCCATCTGGTACTGAGAGTTTTCAGTAGAGCAGGAAAGCTGGATGTGGAGTAGGGGAGAGCAAAAACCAACTGGAATTGGGAAGGATGCACTGGAATCATGTCTATAAACTAAACCCTGTGCCTGTTTGTCACTGTCTATAATTAAGATGACATGGATGACTAATGGGAGAAATTGGTGCGCTTCACTGTGGAACAACATTCACCTGACCCAATACTTCAGAAAGCTAAAGAACTGGTAGAAGTTTAAATAGCTATAGGTCCAGGTGTTGTTCCTTATCAATAAAGCAAGCCAGAAGATCAGCAACGGCATACGCAAGCTGCACAGTGCCCAGTGTTTTATGCCAGCCTTCCAAGTACAAAAAGGTTGCTATTTTATGTCTACCATCCCTATATAATACATATCTGTCTTATAGTTAACCCTAATCTAAAACCACAGAGGGAAGGAATTCTGGAACATGTAGTTGAAGTCTACCTAAATTGACACTTAGAAAGCCACAGTAATCCACGACTTGCCGATTTGACCTAAGTGTACATCTTTCCTAACTTTATTTGTATTTCAAATAAAGGCAATAACAAATATATGCTTTTACCTAACATAATGCAACTTTCCCTCATAAAACTAATACACTAGCCCTGTCCCTAAAATAGTACACGAAATCCCTTTACAAACCATGGCAGGGTGACACTGTCAACTTCTAGTTTAATGGAGGCATTTATGTGATCCCTTGTAGAAGCCTAAGACCTCTAGACCAGCAAAACCCAAAGTTATAGAAAGAATATTTCTCTAGTGGATCACTAGAGGTAATTGTGATAGGACCCATTCTCATCTCTACTTGTTGATTCCCAGGCCTGAAATTCCCAGCCTGGGAGAATAGCACTATGTATTTGTTGGTCATTTAGAGCATGGAAGACATTACCTCAGCCTGGCAAGGTAGTGTTATCCAGCTGTTGCCATAACTAACACTTTTAAAAGGTTATTGCACCATTCTATCAGTGATAGGAAAATAGTAAGATTAGTGAATTCCGTAAGCATGAATCCATTAATGTATTTCATTTGTTATAAAGTAAGTGTCTTAGTCAGGATCAGTGCTTTGTTGTGTACCGAGGTACTAAATAAGGCATTTAGCAAGTTCATGGATGATGGTATGCATAGAAAAGTTGCAGGGACAGATGGTAAATCTACATTGTTAAGTGTCTGTTCAAGTGATAGCAAACCACTGCCCTTTCCATGATTGAAGTGGTTCAAGGAATGCTGCTAAATATAGGTGCATTTGTGGCCTGTCCATTGGTAGATTGGTTGTACTCATCAGTGTCTAGAGTCAGACTAGTCTTAATGGGTGCAAGTCCATTTTGTGAGCCCATACGTAATCATCCCTGCTGTTGTGATCACTTATGTCCAAGGCATTGAGAAGGCAGAGGGTGGCTGAGAAAGAGTAATAGCCATATGAATGGGTCATCTTGTCCACCTGATTATTAAGATGATATTCTGCTGACTACTCTTTTATGTGTATTTATATGGGACCTGAATATCTTCCCACTCTGTGCCCATTTAGAGAAGTCTGTTCACAAATTCCATTCCCAAACTTACTGTCACCAATTTTGCAGTAGTGTTCCTTTTAATTCCCTGATCAGCTTGTCACGCCATTAGTTGGTCCCCATGACTTGGTATGGAATTGTACCTGTGGTAATTTTTCCTTCCAAGTAAAATGAGCAACTATGTGTTCTACTTAAAGTATGGTCCACCAGGAAGATTTCCCATTGTCTTCAGTGTCAACTTGGAATTAAACTGTATAGCTGAAGCCCTCCACTTTCAGTTATGGCCAACCGGTTTCACAGAACCAGATTTGATTTCTTTCTTCCTCAGTCCACTTGTAATAGGAAACTCCCCATAGGGCCATATACACCTGTATACCCTACTAAGTTCAAAGTGAATGAAACTTTCCCAGACACACAACTTGTAAACTGTGGAACCAGGAGTCATACTTTATTTTTTTTTTTAAGATTTTATTTATTTATTTGAAAGAAAGAGAGACAGCGAGAGAGAGAACACAAGCAGGGGGAGTGGGAGAGGGAGGAAACAGACTTCCCGTGAAGCGGGGAGCCCGATGTAGGACTAGATCCCAGGACACTGAGACTATGACCTCAGCCGAAGGCAGATGCTTGATGACTGAGCCACCCAGGCGCCCCCAGGAGTCAACCTTTAGAACCTGTTCTTTTACTTTCAAGTTACACTGTTAACTTTTTTCAGGTATACAGGTTGGAAATTCTGGAAAGATTCAGGCTGGAACTAGGGAAGATAGGGAGCAAATCACAGATTGCTGTGAAAACCTTGGGAGTGAAAAATATTATCAAGAGAGCAGATCAACAAGGAAGTAGGGAATAGGAAATGCATGTGGCATGTGTGATGAGTATTTTAAAATGGCTGTTACTTTCCTCTTTAACTTCACCCTGAATATTTTCTGATCTGATACGGGGGTGAAAGCCTATATATGTGTAAATATGTAAGCCTCTGTGTGTTTATATATGTGTGAGCCTCTGTGTGTGTGTGTGTGTGTGTGTAGAGAGAGAATGCACATGTGTGTATATTTATACGGATAGATATAGACACATTCATGTATCTATATTACGGAGAATACACACATGTACATATACGTGCATGTTTTTAAGAATAGTTATTTTAAGGAATGTATATATACATCTATATACTTAAGAGTATTGTGATAATTGAAATTTGTGACCACTGGTTTCTCATAATAAAATTTAGATATCGAATCTTTTACTGTTTCTAACCTTTCTCACTGGATATTATATTTTGGTCATATGTAAAATGTTGGAGGCAAGCCATTTTGTTGTTGTCCGTGTGTCTTATAACTAACTTTTAGATACCTTTATAGGGCACCTGGGTGGCTCATTCGTTGAGCGTCTGCCTTCGGCTTGGGTCATGATCCCAGGGTCCTGGGATCGAGCCCCGCATTGGGCTCCCTCCTTGGCCGGAGGCCTGCTTCTCCCTCTCCTGCTCCCCCTGCTTGTGTTCCCTCTCTCGCTGTGTCTCCCTCTCTCTGTCAGGTGAATAGATAAAATCTTTGAAAAACAATTACCAGCCACAATATAATTGTACATTGTCTCACACACTTCTTGAAAGACTATATTACTATATATTCTCATTATGAGGAAAATATTACTTGGCAGTTATTGAGTACATTTGCTTGCTGTCAGCAGAGTTGGATAAGTTTATTTTGATACATATTCTCCCTTTTATTTGGAAAAACTGAGCTGCCATGGCTATATTTTGCTACTGGGCTCTAAATAAGCATGAATAATAAGTGAAGGATGAATAATTAAAGTTTTCCATATCTATGTGCTGTTACAGCTGTTAAAGGATTGGATGTTTTTCTCATTTGAAATTATAGTAATCCTATAAAGTCTGTAAGCTGGTCATGTATCTTGTTGAATAGATGTATGCCCGTGATTAGCCTGGATTGGCTAAGTGACATGGAAGTCCATTTAAAATGAAAATAGAATTCACATCTTGGCTTTTGGTCTACTGCTCCATTAGGAATTTCACAGACTTTCTAAGAAAAGACAGCCCTGATCTAATCCCAGGGGTGATGGTATGTTGATAAATAAATGCTGTGGCTGCATGCCAACTATTGAGAAGATCGGTAAGTAAGAGTCAGGCTGGAGGATAGGGCCAAAAGGGTAATACATATTTGATCAGTCTTAACTTATGTCCATCTACTTTAAATAGGATTTGAATATGAGGTCCAGTATTTGCTAGTTCTTGTTTCATAACACAACCTTATAGATAAGTTAATAACAATGACAAGTATGTAAAACAATACTAAATTCTGGTTTCAGTTATAAACAATGAATAAAGAGATATCTCTGTGTCAGTTTTCACCCATTTCTTAACTGATTTAGCAGATGCACTGTGTTCCATCTTTAAAGATGTGATGCGAGAAAAGTGAAGTAGAGATTGCAAGCTAGTTATTAGTTAGTACCCGTTGTTAAAGCATTACAACAATGAATTCACCCCTTTTAAGAGAAGTTTCTGCTAATTTTGGAAATTGTTTAAGTATCATAATAGTTCCTCATTTGTTACCAAGTATAGAAAAGGGCGTATGTACAACATGCATCTTCAACTCTTTCATGTTTTGCAGTAACAGCAGTTGCTTTCCTGTAGGGGGATGACATTAATTTGAGCAGTATCTCTTATTTTCCAATAACCTTTTACATTACAAAAAAATCTGCAACTTCATTTTCTTCCCCTATCTGGAAACCATAGAAACCAAAGTGAAATTATAGCTAAGAAGTTCGTCACTGGGCTATCTCAAGCTGATCTCCATGGAAACATTTCACATTTTCTTGAGATGAAAGATCTTCCAATCAGGCACACAACCATAACTGATGGGTGTCTGACAAATATAACAACAACAACAGAGAAGTATATGGATATTTTATTAGATAATACATGCAGGAGAGTTTTAAAACCACTTCATAAATGAGAACATTTAAATGGTAAGTATAATGCCAACTATAGAAATAAACATACAGTTTTGAAAACAATGTTCTGTCACTCTTGAAAAAAATGTTGTTCTTTCTAGATTTTTGCATTAAAGGCAACTTCTTAAAATAGTATGGACTTTGAATTCAGAAAGATCTACATTCAGAATCTAGTTCTGCCCCTTAGCTATCTGGCTCATTGTTTCCATTTTCTTATTATAAATTTGACGGAAATAATATCTGATTTACAGATTGTTTGCAGATTAAAGTGCGTTAAATGCTTAATAAGCAATTGTAAATTTTTATCTGGTAAAATGAATAAATGAGTGACGGAAGTATTGTGGAGGAGGAGGAGTTTAGCCCTTTAATAAGTGGTTAAGAGATAGTACTGTTCTATATGACATATGAAATATGAATGCCATGTTTCCTAATATCAAGAGCTCTGTTATTTAACTGTGATGATACCAAGGCTATCCCTAGTTCAAAACTTGGATAATTTCCAAAAAATCATTTCTGTGATTGTTGTTGGAGCTTGCGTTACATGAACAGGGTGGGAGGGGGAAGGGCTCCATCCTGTTGTAGGAGTGAGCTCTAAAATAAGCCTGTGAGGTAAAAATATTATTTTCAGAATTAAATCACAAAATTGTAAAATCTTAAATTACACATTCAAAATTAATTACAAGGTAGTTTATTATAAAGTTCAGTATTCATTTAATGTAGTTTTCTGTTATATATATACATATATTCATTTAATGTAGTTTTGTTATATATATGTATGCAATAATACACATTTACCAAGACATATACATGACTAATATAATTGTCCAGTAGGCCCAGACAGAGTGTGAGGACATGCCCTTTTGTGAGAGCAATGGGAAACCAAGAAACTACTCAGGAGCATGTAGAGCTACTGAGCAGAACATTAGCTGGAACGTTCTGTCCTATATGCATTTGTTTATCTTATATTTTTGTCTCTGTCATCTGTATCTATGTTTCAATCTTTTAGTTTCTCCCCAGTCTTCTCTGTGTTTGCTTTTCCTCTGTTCCTGTCTCTCTCTTTTTCTCCAAGCCTATGTAATAGAATTTGATTAAGTTAAATATATATATGACTCCTCTATATTGCTGTTAAGAACAATATTAAAATTAAGTGCCCTTTAAACTTCTTCTGCTGTAACACTTGCTGAATGAGGGATATATGACAAATTTCTATGGACGTAGCCAGAATTTGATTTTTTTAAAAAATAAGGAGGTAAAGCAATAGGAACACGCATATTTTGTGGGTTAAGAAATCCTAAGTGTTCTGAAAGTATTTTAGGCATACATAATTGCATTGATTATAGAATCTCTCAAACGTTTTAAGGAAATAACTAAAGATTAATAAGCTGTATGATAATTTATATTTACTTCAAGTGTGTTAACTTGTTAACTATATTGTAAATATTTTGCTTACCTACGGCTAAGATAGGCTTGCAGTTATGTCACCTTTTGAAGCTCATTATATTTCGCCAAACACATTCTCTCAACGAAACACATTCAAATGTTTATATGTATGAGGGACATGTACTAGGAAAAACCTTAAATTCACTCCAGTTTCTCTCTTTTATCTATATACCTGCCTCCCTCCCTACTAAACTGTGAGCTTGAGTTTTTAATTGTTACTACTGTAGTAATAGAGTATTCAAGACATTGCATTATTATTACATCACCTGATATTACAAGAATTTAAGGTAATACACCATGCTGCCAAAGTCTGCTTAACTTTTATGATCTATAAATTGTGGTACCAGGAAAACTGCAGTTTAGTAACTCTATATATGAAATATATATATTATCTCCCCAATAATAGTGAATAAGCAATCTAAGCTGTTATCCCCAATGAAATAGGATAAGACTTTGACCTCATACTCATTTCAAAAATTTTACTTAAAATTAATTGCTTTTAAATAAGCTACCCACATCATATATGTGAAAATTCAATTTTCAACGTATTTTTGAAGTATTTTATCTGAAATACAGATAAATTTGAGCTATGCTTGTTATTTTCCTAATGTGACATTAAAAATAATTATTTTACTTCATATTCATAGAACAAACTGCTTGAAATTTGGCCAGTTAAAGACTCTATCCAACAAGAGGAAGAGTTTTCTTTATTTGCTAAATGTTATGCAACTTCAGAGTGGTCAATTCTTCAGTTATTGCCTAAGCAATGAGGACATTTAGGATGATTGCTTATGTAAAATGAAATAATAATGCTATTAATGACACTTAAAAGGAAGTTTCCAATTAGGAGAAGAGGAATCTTATATTCACAACTACTTTTTCTCATGTATTACATACCATTTTTAAGCAATATTATATGCTTAGTCTTTACTTATGTGTTACATATTTATATAGTCATTTAACTAATACAGTGTTGCTATAAACTGAATGTTTGTGTCCCTTCAGAGTTCATGTTGAAACCTAATTCCCAGTGTGATGGTATCTGGAAGTGGGGCCTTTGGAAGGTAGAGTCCTTATAAATGGAATTTATAAATGAAATTAGTGCCCTTATAAAAGGGATCCAAGAGGACTCACTTGCCTTTTCTACCATGTGAGGACAGAGTAAGAAAATGGCTCTCTGTGAACCAGAATGTTGGCTCTTTCCAGATGCTGAATCTGCTAGCATCCTGATCTTGAACAACTGGCCTCCAGAACTGTAAGAAATACACTTCTGTTCCTTATAATCCACTCAGTCTATGGTATTCTGTTACAGCAGTCCAACCATAATAAGAGAAATGTTTTACACTCTTTATTCATTTAAAATTAATAAGTTTACTGGCTTGTGTTATAAATCTCAGGATACAAGATCATTAATTAGTTTGTGGAATATAATTATTAGAATTTTAAGTAATTGTAGGGAAGAGAGTGGCAAAATAACAGAAAGCATCTTTTATGAGTTACTCCCAAATGTGTGCCACATTTTATTTGCATTAGTTGGAACTGACCGTTTTGTAAAGCTGTCACTGAGCCAGTCTCTCTTCAAACTACAAACTTGGTAAGTTTGTCTATGGTTAGTTAGATACAGTAAGGCTAAGATAAAGAAAGAGATCAAAAATACAGTCTCAAGAAAATAGAAGTTTATTTCTCTTTGATTTAGCAGTTCAGTGTAGGCAAACAGTCCAGGGCAGTAGGTTACACCCCAGAGCAACAACTTCCATAATACAGTAGCCACAGGAGACACCAAGGGCAGATAGGAAACATTAATAACGGAAAGGAGAATTACACATTTTTCGAGCCAAAAAAAGTTCCTCCTTTTGCCCAAGATAGGATGGTTATGGAAAGAGTAAGTGTGTGTGTGTGTGTGTGTGTGTGTGTGTGTGTGATTAAAATAATATAAATAGCATAATCATATTGCAATTAAAACCAAAGCATTCCAAAATTATAAAACAGCCCCTCCCACCTGGAATTTAAAAAATAAGTCTATAAACAACTTGTATTAGGGTTATCTCTTGCTTGCTTGCTTGCTTGCTTGCTTTCTATCTAAGCGTGGGGGGGGAGAGATTATTACAATGAATAGATTGGCTCATCCACTTATGGAGGCTGACAAGTCTCAAGATCTAAAAAGTGAGTCAGCATACTGGAGACCCAAGAGAGCTGATATGTAGTTCCAGTCCAAATCTGAAGGCCTGAGAATTGGGAGAGTCAGTCATGTAAATTCCAGTCTGAAAGTCAGCAGTCTCAAGACCCAGGAAAAGTAGTTGTTTCAGTCTAAGTTCAAGGGCCAGAAAAGACCAATAACCCAGATCAAACAACCACAAGGAAGAATTCCCTTTTATTTGCACAAGGTAAGCTTTTTAATTCTCAGGCCTTCAACTGATTGGACGAGGCCCACCCATGTTAGGGAGGGCAATCTGGTTTACTCAGTCTACCGATTCAAATGTTAATCTCATCCTAAAACATCTTTACAAACACACCCAGAATAATGCTTACAAACACACCCAGACCTAATATCTGGGTACTTCATGGCCCAGTCAAGTTGGCACATAAAATTAGCTATCACACAACTCTTGGGTCAGAGGAAACCAAAATTTCAGATCGTCTTGAAAATAAATACTTATGAGAACACAACATAACAGAATTGATGATATACAGCTAAATTAGGTACTGGAGGAAATTTTATAGATTAAATACCTATAACAATAAAAATGAAAAGTGAATTAAACACCTAACTCCTTAGTAAAAGAAAAAGAAACTTTGTAAAGAACTATATAAACCAAACAAAGCAGAATTAAATCAACTCCAAAATTGGAATATAACAAAACATTATTAAGAACTAATAAATTAATCCAATAGTGAATTCACTTATTTGAAATGATCACAATAAGCAACCATTATCAACCATATTAATTTTTAAAAATGGGAGAAAACATGAATACAGAAATTTAGAAATATTACATATATATATATGGAAAAATAAATTAGTGTGCATACATCTATGCAAATATATTGGAAAATCTAGATAAAGATGAATCATTTTCTAGCAAAATACAATTTTCCAAAATAAAAATTTATCCTTTATTCCTAAAAGTTATAAAGTCTAAACAGGTCAATTGTCATGGAATAAATAGGGAAAGTAAAGAGATTACTTCAGTGAGGAAAAAAAAAAAAAAAGACCCTGTATGGGTCCAGATGAGAATTTTGCCAAACTCTGAAGATAAGACAATCTACAGTCTAAACTATTCTAGAACAGAGAAAAGAAGGAAAATTCCAAATTCATATCGGAAATGAAATGAGTGTATTATTGACCCTAAATATTACAAAGATTGTACCAAAAATAAAATTACAATTCAATCTCATCAACATTGGAATAATACATGATGATCATCTGGATTTCTTCTAGGAATGAAATGTGCAATGATAGTTAAATATTAACAAACACACTTATATAATCCATTATATTAATAGAGCTAGAGAGATAAATCATATGCTCATTTTCATAGATATATAAAGATCTTTAAAAATATTTGACATTTATTATGCCTTAAAGACAAAAATCTTATTTGTGCGTGCGCTCACACACACACACACACACACACACACACACACACCCCCATAGCCCTAAAGTTGGCATCTTACCTAATGGGAAAACATTAGAGGCTTTTTGATTAATGTCAGACATAAGACAAATATATTATCTCTTTCTATTACTATTTAACATTTTTATTAGATGTATTAGCTTACAAAAGTAGTCAAAAGCACAAAGGTGTAAGAATTGGAAAGTAAGGGGGCACCTGGGTGGCTCAGTTGGTTAAGCATCTGCCTTTGGCTCAGGTCATGATCTCAGGGTCCTGGGATGGAGCCCCACATCAGGCTCCCTGCTCAGCAAGGAGCCTGCTTCTCCCTCTGACCCTCCCCCATCTCATGCTCTGTCTCTCTCTCTCTCTCACTTTCTCAAATAAATAAAATCTTAAAAAAAAAAAGTGGAAAGTAAGAATTCTATCTACAGATGATAGAATTATGTATGTGGAAAACAAAAAAAAAAAGATTCAGAAACTTAAGAATTTCAGGGTGATACCAGATTAAAAATCATAAAATCAACATTCAAAAAGATGCTATGGATGAGACAATTCCATTTACAAAAGAGAAAATATATAGAATACCTATATATGTTTATGTGCAACAGATGTGTGTGTCTGTATAAACAAATGAAAACACATATCATATTCTTGGACAGAGAGATTCAATGTCATATAGAATTCAGTCTTCCCTGAGACAATTTATAACATTAAATCTTTTCCAAGAAAATATGAATAAGCTATTTTTCTTTGGAGCTTGGCAAGTTAATTATAAAATTCATTTAACAGAACAAATAATCAGGACATGCAAATTCCGGAAGTAGTGACTGACTCTCTTCCTTATTAAAACATTTTCCAGAGTCTCTATTTCTGAATCACTATGCTCTGTGTACAAATAAATGGAAGCCAGACCAATATAATGGAATAGGTAATCCATAAGTCAATCTTATTGCATATGGAAATTCAATACATGATAAAGGCAGCATTTAAACAGTAGGGAAGAAGATGAACTTTTAATAAGTAGTTTTGGAGGATAATTGGTTAACCATAAAGAAAATAGATAAATTTGTGTCCATTTCTGACATTGTAGACAGGATAAATTCTAACTGGTTTAGAGTTTTACTACAACAAATGAAACTATGAAGCAAGAAGAAAACATGGGGGAATTTATAACGTGAGAGTGAGGAAAATTTTCTAAATATGAGCCAAAATCCAAATGCAATGAGAAAAAATATTGGTAAATTTAAATATATTAAGGAATAACTTTGTATTGCAAAAAATCAAAAGACAAAGAAACACAATGACTAATAGAAAAAGGGTTTGAAAAATATGTCCGTTTAAAGAGTTACTATCTCTAATATATAAAAGCCTTCTGAAGGCAGAGAGGTAAAATACAAACGGGCAAAGAGATATGAACAGATAGTTTACAGAAAAAGAAATGCAAATAGCTTTTATATATATGAAAATATTCACGACTCTCCATAATAAGAGAAATGTGCTAATTAAAACTAAACCAAAATACTGTTTCTCACCAATCAGATTGGCCAAAATCCCAAAGTGTAACTATATGTTGATGAGACTGAAGGAAAACTGGCATTGGCAAACATTGCTGTTGGGAATACAAAATGGTAAATCTCCCTGGAGGAGAATTTGGCAATATTCTACATTTATTCTTTGACCCAGCAATCTCATTTCTAGGTATCTATCTCAAAATGCAGTGGCAAATATGTGAAAAGTTATGTGCAGAATGCTATCAATGGCAATCCTTTTATAAGAGCAAAAGACAGTAAACCCCCAGTTATTAAACTCTTGTGTCTCAATTTCAAAACCCACCCTTGTATAATTGACTAAATGTGCAGTCTGGGCCTCTACTCACCACATTTCTGTTTGTGCACTGGCTTCAGTAAGTCTCTGCCTGTGGGGGGCACTACCACAAGACTGGAGCTTGGAAGGCAAAATAAAGGATACTAGCCTTTCTGTTTTGCCTCAGCTTCCTTTGAGTGTCACAAGAGCAACACTTCTTCACTCCAGCAACAAGAATTTGTTCCCCACTGGCTTCAATACTGCCTTTAGCATGTACTGAATGCTTTTGTCTGGAGCTTGACATATTGATTATATAATTCATTTAGAAGAACAAACAATATCCAGGAAAACCTGGACTTATTTAATAAGTAGTGTTGGACTAACTAGTTAAACCATAGGAAAAATAGATAAAACTGATTCCATTTCTGGCACTATTCACAGAATTGATCCCAAATTGTTCTGAGACTTGAATATTTAAAAAAATGAAATCATATAACTAGAAGAAAATGGGAATGCTAAAGTATCACATAGGTAGTAACTATAGGAAACAATAACCATCTATGACTAAGAAAACAAACGGAAAAAGTTGCAATTATTAGACCTTGGCATAATGAAGCAATCACCAGAACTGGTACCTAGACCTCGAAAGAAGGGGCACTCTGGCTGGTGCTGGCATCTTTGAGCTTGGAGTCCCTGCAGACCTGGCACACAGATCTCCAATGGGGGGCAACCAGCAGGCTTGTTCTGGTTGGTATGTGTGATAGTTAAGTATCCCTCTGTGAGAATTAGAAACACTCTAAGATGGAATCAACTGTTCCCTTCAAAGAATATTAGGAAGTCATCTTACTATTCCAAAAATTGGAATATATATAAAGAAAAGAAGCTAACACTCATCCTGCCTCTTCCAAATGAATTCTAACGAAGTATAAACAAATGGTGAGAAGTTTCTTCTCATATTATTCTAGGTAATAAAGAAAAAAAATGAGAATTAGAATAGCGCCATTCAAATGAAAGAATAGAATTAAGCTATGATAATTAGTGACTACTTACCTCACAAAAAAAAAAAAAAGAGAAAATCAGACAATATATACCTACTGGTGAAAATACAAACACCATCTATGAACAACTCTTTCCAAAAAACAAAGTTGGACATAAATTTAACTACCAATTAACAGGAAATAGACAGGAATACTTTGGGCAACACCACGGGGCTGCAGTAAGCAAAATCGAGACTGAGAAACTCTTGGACAAATAGCCAGTTTCTTCCAAAATAAATGGCAAAGAAAGGAAAAGAGGGAATGGATAAGAACTTATATATTAAATTAAACTTGAGACAAAAGTAACATATGGACCTTCCTGGGATCTTGATTCAAAGAAACAAAAAACATATGAGACAATAGGAAATTTGAAGACTGACTGGACATGTGATGATTTTAAAGAACTTTTTTAGATGTGATAATAATATTTGTGTTATGTGAAAAATAAAGGAATGCTCATATTTTAGAGCTATACCCTGAGACAATTATAAGTACTGTCTAGAATTTCCTTCAAAGTAATCAGGTGTGTGTGTTGAGGGTGAGTACGTAAATGAGACAAGAATGGCCATTTGTTGAAAACTATAAACACTGAGAATTCTGTGCATGGGAGTTCATTTTCTTATTACTTCTATTTTTGTACTTACCTTTTTTTTTTTTTGAAGTTTTCCACGGTAAAAATAAATACACTTAGTATATTCATTTGTGGTATATTTTGTTGATAATAATGATTAATAATGATGACTATGTGCCTTTCATTTGAGTACTACGATGTTTTAGTCCCCATAAATGCACTTTAAATATATCATGTCTTTAAATCTCTCCCCAAAACATGTGATCTTTGTATTATTCCCATTTGTTTGATTACAAAGCCTTTACTCTTGCAAGTATTTCCCTGTCTGCCATTCTATCTAGTTAGTGATAGAGGTGATAAAAATTTCAGTTGCAAGTTTGCCACTGAATAAGCTCTTAGTATTAATATTTAATAATTATTAAGTTATAATGGTTAATGTTTATTATTATCGTGTGCCAGGCACTGTTCTAAGGGTTTTGTGTGTATTTATTTGATATTCTTAACCACCCTATGAGGTAGAACATTTATTAGCTAAATGTGGGGTTTTTTTTATTGTTGGAAAACTTGCATGATGTGAGAGTCACCTATCCAGAATCTATTTGAGTCATTTCTCTTGTTAGACATATAGATTTCTCCTTTATTGTTAGTATTAGAAATAATACTGTACTTAAGCAGCACTATACACAATTTGAGTCTTCACTTTAGTTATTTTTAAGTAGAGTCTTATGAGAGAAATAACTAGGTATAACCATTTTTAAGCTTTTGATATATTTTATCAAAATGCTGTTGAGAAAAATTTTGCCAGCTTCCACCAGTTTTTTAGCATGATATGGAGCTCAGTATACTTTAATCCCTCTTAGCAATCTAATTTTTAAGAAGCAAAGTTGAAAACTGAGAGGCGAGGGGTACCTGGCTGGTTCTGTCAGTAGAGAATGAGACTCAGTCTCAGAGTTGTAAGTTCAAGCCCTATGTTGGGTGTAGAGATTACTTAAAAATAAAAAATCTTAAAAAAAATAAAAAAAACAGAAAACTGAGAGGAGAAAAGTGCCATGTAATTTGCATGTTAATTTTAGTTTCTCTGATTATTAGTAGTATCTAATATTTTTAAATGAGATCATATTACATGTGAATGTGTGTATGTGTGTATATGGATTGTCCATTATTTTCCTTCATCTGGTTTTTTTTTTTTTTTTTGACTGACCTGCTTGTCTTATTAAACTGTAAGACTTCTTTGTATAGTAAAATACCAGTTCTTTTCTGTCATATATGCTGCAGGTGTTTTCTAATTTGCCTTTTAAATTTGTTCAGGATATTTTTGACAGGTGAATTTTCAATTTTGATGTAGTCATTTAATCAATTGTTTCCCTTGACATTTTCCACTGAACTTTTTTTACTTGGTTGGGGAGTCTTTTAGGGATCACAGTATCAGAGAAGCATCCACATACTTGTGCATTAGTTGATTTGTTTTTGAGACTTTATTATTCCCTTTGACCAAAATGCTCTAGTCAACTGATATCCTTTCATTATGCTTGAATCTACCAAACTCCTTGCTAACTGGAGTTGGGAAAGGCATGTTGTAGTGCCTGCTCCCTAGGCAGTTCAAAGCCGGACCAAATTGTCCAAAGCTGTTTTGTAGTCTAAATTGGTTGAAGAATCCTGGCTGTTAAAGAACCTGATCTCAGCAGGGAATGCCTGGCATTGAGCTAAGGAGTATTATTAGTTTAAAAGCTAGGGAAGCCAGCTTGTTCTAGAGAATCACCAGTGCCTTATAATATGAATGCATGGCTTTGACGCAAATGGGTCATGAGTAGAAAAGACAGAGGATAAGTAATTGAAAAGCATCAACATTTATTTAAAGCAGGATTTAATTTTTGTTGGCACGACTTTAACTATGGACTAGGAATAGGAGGTATCTAGCCAAATGCTTGGAGAATTTCATTCACGGACAGTTTATCTAAACCACTGAAATCCTGAAGTTTCCTCTTAATATTTAACTCACATAGAGTACATATTTGACTACAGAATTTCAATGACAACAACTAAATAAATCATTGTTTTAAGGCTTTAGAGATGAGTTTCCATTTCTGCTTTCATTACTCAGAATTAGACTGATAGAGCAAGTGTGAATTTTAAAACCTGACTTTTGTTTGGAAATCTTATTTTGAGTAGGAACGTTTTGAATCACAATTTTTTCCTGCTATTTTTAACACTTAAACTTTGCAACAAAGTAATATAAGTACATGGTTTTGAAAACTCAAGCAGTGTAGAAAGACTTAAAAGCAAAAACCAATAGTCTTCCATACTACCTCCTTCTATCTTTAGACTTTAATTAGAACCATTTTACAGTTTTCTAATTGTTTTTCTAATTGTTCTTCTTGTATCTCTACATCATTAAGGTGATTTTTCTTGGTTAATCCATTTCAGCATTGCCTGTGGAAGTCTTTGATAGATGAATATTTAGCAATTCCTTTCTTACCATTACTCTGTTCTCATTTCGGGGATTGCAAAACCTTTTCAAACCTCTGTGCATTTAGGGTTAATGTTCTTTTTTTAAAAAAAAGGTTCAATTTAATTCCCCAATAATTGATATTTCCACTGTAGTAACTTTTTCTGTTTGTTTATCTTTGTGTTGCTACAGATTTTCCTTCAATTTCTAACAATGCTTGAATATCATTTTAAATTGAGAATGACCGGCAATAATGGATGGATGGGTGGCGCCTGTCAACTGGCGGACTTCATTTTGAATAATTAAGCAGGAAATTGGAATTTTCCTGAATAGTAGAATTTGAACAACTTTGCTTTCAAGGCAAATAGCCACTGTCCCAGTTTGCCCACAGAGAGCCACTTCAGTTTCATTAGAAAGAAAACTTCTTGCTCCTCACCCCACCATATTGTGTGGGGTTTACATTGCATACAGGTAGAAGTAAATGGGGACTGTTTCAGTGCTTTTTTAAAAATTAATGCAAAGATGTTATACCTGGAAGTTCAGACTCCTCCATTTCTGGGCCTTTCTCCTTAAATTCTAGAATGTGTGTCCTCCTCAGTTTCTTCATATATGATAAATGTTCTGTCTACTGAAAGCCTTTCTCAGTCATTTTTACTTTTTCTCTTTAGTGTCCCTTTATGAGATTCTTGATATAAGAAAAGTATTTGGTTTTAATCAGCTGCCCTCTACCAGAAGCCACAAGGTACTTTTTAAAATAAACTTTATTTTCCACCTTTGTTTTATTGTTGATCTTTAGTTTTTATCATTGTGTTTTTATCATATACTTGGTATGATTTCAGTCTTCTTAAATTTGTAATATTTGTTATGTTTCTTTTTATGTAATTTAATCAGGGGATTCTTCTGTGTATACTTGAAGAAAGTGTGTATTTTATGTTTCTTGGTTGGAATGTTTTATATATATCTTTTAGAACCGTGTATTCTGAAGTATGCTTCAAGTAAAAAATGTTCTTGTTGAAAAAAAAAACTTTAATTGAGGGTGCTGTTTAAAATAAAGCATATCAGAGGGGAGGTGGGTAAAATAGGTGAAGGGGATTAAGAGTACATTTATCATGATGAGCACTGAGAAATGCTGTATAGAATTGTGGAATCATTATATTGAGCACTGTGTTAACTAATGGAACACTATGTTAACTATACTGGAATTAAAATAAAAACTTAATATAAACAAATAAACAAACTTTATTGTAGTTTATTTTAAAAACAAACACAGAATCGTTGAAGAAAACTTGTAATACTCAGGAACACATAAAGAAGGAATTTACTATCAACAGCAGTCTCATCATTAATGGTAATGTCATTTCAGTATTTTTTTTTCAAAACTACATCTGTAGTTCCAGTATACCTTTGTATTGGACTTTAATCACAATATTGTAGAGTGAAAATTTTCCATTTGAATCATAATTACTCAAATGTTAAAGGAAACATAATTTTCCATTTTATTCATGAGTTTATCATAATATAATTTACTATTCCCTCATGGCTCTAATTTAAAATGTTTTCTCCCTTATCACTGTTATAAGGAATGCTGCAGCGAGAATTCTTTACATAAATCTTTACCCACATCCCTTATTATTTCCCGGAAATTTTATCTTGAAAGTAAAATTTTTTAATTAAAGGATGTAAAAGTATTAAATTTCACAATTTATGTGCTAAATTGCTTTACAAAGAAGTATATCCATTGGCAGTATAGAAGGGTCCCCTCTCAGCAATGACCTTACAAAATATAATATTAACATCTTTTAAAATGCCATCATTACAGATAGAAATTTCATCTTGTTTACTTGGTTTTTCTTTCATCATTAACAAGGTTGATGTTTTTAAGTTTTTTGACTATTTTTGCTTTTTCTTTCATGAATTATCTGCTTTGATGATTTTTGCAATCATGATACGTAATGGTTATATTTTAGAATTTTGTAACAAATCAAAATGTGTTCCCTTATATATGCCACCAGTTTTGTAAATTTTGTAGTGCCTAGCCTGTCTTAAATGTACAGTCAACTTTTAAGTTTTCTGTAGACTGTCATCATCTACATATAGTTATGCGTGTTGCCAAAATTTTAAAAATAAATCATAAACACAAGAGATGGATAAAGAAAAGAAACATGTAGCAAGAATTGTAATAGTTATATTCTCAGCACAGAAGAAATAATTGGAAGACAATTGCAAAGAATATAAAGAAGTGCAGTATCTAGTACAGCACCTGCTGAGAGGCTGTCACTCCATAAATATTTGGTGAGTGGATGAGTCAAGGAATTATGAGCAAGCAGAGGGCCGCAGACACAGCTGTGATGAGATCTCCTCCTTCTTTCAGTCTTTCCCTGATTTGGTAAGTAAATAAGACAGAACAGGAATTCTCCCTTTGTTTTAGTTTTTCAGTGTTACTGAAAATAATCTTACCTACAACATTTCTTCAGGGTGATGTATTTATTAGCTGGTGCTGTCAAAAATGGTCTAAGCTTTTCAGAATAGAGTTGGACAAATAATTCTTATCAAGTTATCACACATAGTGGGAAGGTTATTAATTCAAATTCAAGTCAGATACAGAAGTCACATTCAAGTCAGTTGCAGAAGTTAGTGTTTCTTTAAATAGCAGGTGGTATGGATGTTTCTACTACTTCAATACGTTTTAAAGTTATTCTCTTTTTGACCAGAATTTTTTTCAAAAATGTTTAATTGTGGGGCACCTGGGTAGCTCAGTTGGTTCAGCGTCTGCCTTCATGATCCCAGGGTCTGGGGATAGAGCCCAGAGTTGGGCTCCCTGCTCAGTGAGGAGTCTGCCTCTCCCTCTCCTTTTGCCCCTCTCCCCCACTCCTGCTCTCTCTCTCTCAAATAAATAAAATCTTCTAAAAATGTTTAATTGTAAAAACAATATTAGAATAAAATATAATTTGGGGAAAAAAGGAAACAAAATTGTTGCAAGGCACAGCTGTTATTAACTTACATTCCATTTTCTTAGGTGTTAAAGGTTACATATTTGTTAGAGAGCATTGTGGACAGCTCATACTAGGTACGAGAGGTAACAAATTTTCAGTGAATTTGATCTCTATGTGCAAAAATAAATATGAAAAAAATAATGAGGTTACAGATAATTTCAATTGTCTATTCTGATTGTTAAAATGCATTATTATGAACACTTTTGGTAACCCTACTAGATTACAAACCACAATTTATCTTTGGCCTTTATATCTTACCTGTATCCCTTCCTTTGGTGGAGCTCTCCTTTCCTGTTCGTGAGATTCCTGGCTACAGGAGAAAGAACATAAATCCAGGCTGATCTGGAAGAATAGCCCTTACTGTTAGGAACAGTAACAATTCCAGAACTTTTCAAGAGGTTAATACAGATATTACTAGAAAAGGGGCCATAATTCTTCTGTGGCAGGAATATTTGGCATAAAGAAACAGCAGACCCAGAAGCTCCCATCTTTGTTAAGATGTGGAAATGGTTTGTTTAAGAATGGAAAGACAGTGGCTTCTTCATAACATTTGAACCTTTGGGTCCAGCCAAACCTGAATTAAGAACTACCACATGTATTTTCTTATTAAATGAGCCAATACGTTTCCTTTTTAGCTTAAGCTAATTTGGATACATTTTCTTTTTCTTGTTAAACAATAGTGTCCTGATGTTTTGTGTAGACACTGTGTGTATAGCTTTCATCTTCCAAGTGAAATGAAAAAAATAAATACTTGTCATACAGTGTCAATTAGTATAGCTGGTGGTAGCCATTGCACAGAAACCCAGCTAAGTAAAGCAATTTTTGTAAAGGCATTGAGGTAAGAGAGATACTAGGACACATTCAGAAAATTAACACATTTGGGGGTTTCTGGTCTGGCATCTAAGGAGCTTGGAAATCACCACTCTGTTCTAAAAACAAGTAAAAAGCAGAACA
Organism: Zalophus californianus; assembly: GCF_009762305.2. Classification (NCBI taxonomy): domain Eukaryota; kingdom Metazoa; phylum Chordata; class Mammalia; order Carnivora; family Otariidae; genus Zalophus; species Zalophus californianus. Next base: position 38,581,900 of record NC_045596.1, on the reverse strand, counting down.
AACTAAAAATCCACAACTCTTCTTAAATCCATCAGAGAATTGAGGTCACAGAGCAAAATCACTGCCCTCAAAGTTAGAGAGATAGGCAGATAGACACAGAATCACAAGGTACTGGAGGAGAAACCTAAATGGTAATTGACAAACTGCTAGAGGCTCAGTATGGGCAAGTCTGGGATTTTAAAACTCCAGGGGGGCCAGGATGGGCCGGCCTCACACTAAACATAATCTTACAATATGATCCAGCAGTCATACTCCTTTGGTACTTACCTAAATGAGTTGAAAACATGTCTACAGAAAAAAAAAAAAAACAACTTGCACATGGATATATTTTTTAAGATTTTATTTATATATTGATTTAAGAGAGAGAGAGAAAGCCGAGGATCAGGAGGAGAGGGACAAAGCTGACTCTGTGCTGAGTATGGAGCCCCATGTGGGGCTGATCCCATGACCCCGAGATCATGACCTGAGCCAAAATCAAGAGTCCGATGCTCAACCGACTGAGCCACCCAGGTGCCCCGCACACGGATACTAATATTAATAGCACTTTTCATCATAATTGCCACAAACTGAGAGCAACCAAAATGTCCTTCATTAAGTGAAAGGGTAAACAAACTGATACATCCATAAGGTGGAATATTATTCAGTGCTAAAAAAAAATAAGCTATTGAGCCATGAAAAGGCATGGAGCAATCTTAAACGCATGTTACTAATTGAAAGGAGCCAATAGGAAAAGGCTTCCCCTGTATGACATTCTGGAAAGGCAAAACAGTGTATGTGCTGCCGAAGCGAGCCCTGGAAAGGCAAAACAGTGGAGACAGTTAAAAGATCACTGGTTTCTGGTGATCAGGAAAGAGTGAGTGATGATGAACAGGCAGAGCACAGAGGATTTTTTAGGCAGTGAAACTACTCTGTATAATATGACAATGGTGGATACATGTCATTCTACATTTGTAGAAGCCATAGAATGTGCAACAGCAAGTGTGAACTCTAAGGACTTTGGGTGATAATGATGTCAGTGTAGGTTTTTTGACTGTAACAAATGTACCACCCTGGTGCTGGATGTGGATACACATCCCTAGCTAGGGAGGTTATTCGTGTGTGAGGTCAGGGGGTATATAGGAACTGTCTGTACCTTGTGCTTAGTATTACTGCGAAACTAAAACTGTTCTAAAAAATAAAGCCCGTTAAAAAAAATTAGTGTCACCAAGAATAAGGTATGTGAGAAAATGACAGATGATTAAATTATAGAAGTTATGCAGTGTCCCTGACTGTCATGATAACAAGTTTAGATTTTATTAATACATACTTTTGGGGCTGATTATGCTTTTATGTATTTATTTTTTTCATCTTTGAGATTCTGTAATTTTGTTGAAAGTCTGACCCAGTGCTTACAGTGATTGAGGTATTTTCAGTCTGATAATTCTATCAACCACCACCACAACTATGGCAGGGGGAGTCGGCTTAGATTTACATACTTTTTTCCTATGTTTATCTGTGCTGATTCCTAATAATCACAGTGTTCTTTTATAAATGTTTGCCAACTTCATTTTATTTATTTTTAAAAAGATATTTTTATTGATGTATAATTGCATATTACATTGTAAGTTTAAAGTGTAGTGTGTGTTGATTGGATACATTTGTATGTTGCAATCTGATCACCACCATAGCATGACACCTCTATCAGGTCCCATAATTATAATTTCTTTTTTGTGGTGGAAACAATTAGGATCTAGTCTCTTAGTAGCTGTGAAGTTCATCATACAGTATCGTTGTCTGTAATCACTTGCATTAGATCTCCACTACTAGCTGCGAATGTGTATCCTTAAACAATATTTCTCTGGCTCCCCTACCTGCTAGCCCCTGGTAACCACCATTCTACTCTCTGTTTTTATGAGTTCAGCATTTTTAGATTCCACATGTAAGTGAGATCATACAGTATTTGTCTTCTTTGACTTATCTCACTTAACATGCCTTTCAAGGTATTTAAGTACTTAAAGCAAGGCAATAACATAATTTGATATGTGGAAAAGCCACTCTTGGTATTGTGAAACAGAGATTTGAGGAGAGTGAGATGAGAGGAAATGGACCAGTTAGAGGGCTATTGTTATTATCCATGTTACATCCATGAGAACTGGGATGAAGAAGAATCAGCAAGGGGAAAGATTCAAGAAGCACTTAGGAGCTGGACTAGCCGGATATGGTGAAGGGTTGGACGTGAGAGGCAAGGGAACAAGAGAGGATTGGAAAGCACAGTCTGGCCCCTCACATTTCATTGCGTGAGTCAGTGCAGGCCAACATACCATGAATATTTAAAAGGTATAAAGTTACACACAAAAAATTAAAGTTATAATAAAGTTAACAACTCATTAAGTAAATCATGTTCTATCTTCCCATCTTGAAAGATATAATTTCATACTGACAGATTAACTATAATATTAATCTCTGATTTTTATGTAACAATGCTCGCAAAATATCAAAGATAAATAAACTGAATTATTGCACGTGTCTGAGTCTTCTCTTCAGTGATTTTTTTGTGAAAACAATGGCTAAAAATTAAACTAAAATGTAATTGTATTCAAAGTATATATAATTTTTTAATATATCTTAAATGAAATGGTAAATTTAAACTTTAAAAACGACTTTTTATATTTTTAGGAAAGATTTTCCTTCCAAAGCAATCCAAATTATCTATGTAAATTAAGATGCAAAATGCAAATTATAGTGAATATCATACTTTAAAATATAATTCTAACATTTAAAATCCATCTGGTTACCAATGTAAATAATTGATATCATACTGTATGCATGTTTTCTCTAGAACTTTATATACACAAATTTAAATTCATTATGAATTGTTGATATTGCTAAATGTTGTACAGTGTCCATTGAACAGTTAGTAATACAGAACTCATTCTTGAATACCTCTGGGACTACAAATTGGAGCACCACGAGAATAAGAATATGGATGCTTGATTCATTGTTTGCGTATAACACCCAGTGCTGCATTCAATACGTGCCCTCTTTAATACCCATCACCAGGCAAACAGTGAATCATGGAACACTACATCAAAAACTAATGATGTAATGTGTGGTGATTAACATAACATAATAAAATTTAAAAAAAAGACTATGGATGCTTGGCACTAATGAGAACCGATATTTAATTATTGCTAGAATCCATTGTATTCATGCTGTCTGAAGAAGCATTTGTCAAGTTCATTAATTTCTCTTTTTATTTACCTAAACATGCCTACAGCTAAACCCTCCTCATCCTTCACAGCAAGGTTTCTCTCTCAAGTCAGTAGTCACACAATCCCCACACCATTCCAACGTTCAGGAGTCGTTTCCTTCTGTTTCAAGAATATAGGGCAAGAGATAGGAGAAACACATTCATGGAACCTGAGGGTACTAGTCAAGAGAAAAAGTATTAGTAGGTCAGCTTGTGCCAGATCCTGAATGACAAAGATGCTCATAACTTCCCTGTGGTGTTAGTAAGTGTGTGTCTGTCTGTGGGCCTGCATGTGCATGTGTATATGATATCCACAGTTGTCTGAAGTCTGTGTGTGGCTCAATGAGGAGCTTCCTCTTGCTGCAGTTCAGCGATGCTTGGAGAAACACCTTAACAGTCTAGATTATTGGTGGGACCTTAACTGGAAGGGATTATCACAGTAAGAGGAACAGATTTAGGCGACAATTATAGTTCAGTTTGGGACAAGTTAATTTTTAGATAATGATGGGATATCCAAGCTAAGAGATTTAGTTAAGTTAGAAATACAGTCTAGGCCTCTAAATATAGGACTAAATTCGCAATATGGACTTAAGACTTGCTAGCTTTGTAGTGTATAGGAGAAAGAAAGATTTTAATGTTCCACTCTCACATTCTCCTTATTCCTCCTAAAGGAGAAATCCATTTATCGCATATCAAACACTGAATAGACTAACAGCCCATGAGTGAAGTTAATCTGTGGGTTAAATGCGACGTGAGCTCCATCTGAATTTCTCTCTCGGTGGCCTCTACTCTTACAGTTCACTAACTTAGCTATCTCAACAGCCCTGGAGCCTACACTTTATCTTTCTTGGCATATCTTCTGCCTCTTCCTGTCATGAAATTAGAATGTGATAATATTGAAAACCTGCTTTAGGTTGAGGAGGTGTGTGAGGAAGGAGAATTTAAATAAAATAGAGAAGGTGACAGGTCCAACTCCAGAGGTCCCAGCTTAAAATGGCTACAAGCTTTGAGGTTTAGGGCCAAAGGTAGCTTTTTGCCAAAAGCCTCTTTCTCCCTCTTGCCACTGTTGTATATAAATCTCATGAGAAGGGTGACATAGTGTAGGTTAAAATCTCAGTACTCCTGGATAACCTGTCCATCTGAGATTGGTGAAACCATACCATAATAGTAAATGCTGGGATATTAGATAGTAGAAATCTTAGTATTAATTGCATTACTATCAATTAAATAACAAATTCAAATGGTAACATCTGAACATATGTGCAATAAAAAGAAGTATTCATTCCCGTCTCTGTCCCAGATCCCAGATATCAATATAGACAGGAGCATTCCTTACCTATTGGCCACTGCTTTACTTTTCTTGCTCTATAACAGACATCAGACAACATTGTTAATATAACATCAGTGCATATACCTTTGTGCACATGTACATATAAGAATAAATTCCAAGAAGGAAACTTTCTAAACCAAAAATGTGCCTTTTAAATTTTATCGTCACCAAATTGTTGTCCAAAGAGGTGGAGCCGATTTATGTTCCTTCCACCAGTGTATGAGAATGTGGGATTAATATTAATAAATATTTTCATTTTTGTCAACCTGGAAGGTAAAAATGTATCGAATTTTTGTTTTAAATTGCATCTTGTTGCTCTTGAGAGGTTTATAAATTGGTAGTATTTCTTCTTTGTATAATTTACCCATATTTTATTGGGTTGTTAAGTTATTGTTTTTTTTTTAAAGATTTTATTTATTTATTTGACAGAGAGAGACACAGCGAGAGAGGGAACACAAGCAGGGGGAGTGGGAGAGGGAGAAGCAGGCTTCCCGCCGAGCAGGGAGCCCGATGTGGGCCTCGATCCCAGGACCCTGGGATCATGACCTGAGCTGAAGGCAGACGCTTAACGACAGAGCCATCCAGGCGCCCTGAGTTATTCTTTTAATGTGTAGAAAGGCTTTAGATCTTTAAGAAACATAGTCCTATTATTTATTTATCATTTGTCATTTTTACTTTTTGTATTTTCTTTATTAACATTTAATAATTATGGTATATATAACTTTAGTAATACTTTCCTTTATAGTTTCTGGAATGTATGTCTCATGGAGAGTCATTTCCCACTCTAAAAAATGAATAAATGTACTTTTTTTCTATTTCTCATGAGATTAATTTTCACATCTTCTACTTTGACCTCTCTAAAAGTATTTTGGTAAAAAGAATGAAATTGGGAAACAGCTTTATTTGTTCCTAGTGGCTAGCAGTCATTCTAACCACTTTTAAGAAAAAAAAAAATCCATCTTCTTGCTATTGAAGTGAAATGCCACATTTAGCTCTGCTAAATCCCATATGCATTTGCTTCTATTTCTGGTCTCTCTATTCTGTTCCTTTGATCTGTCTTATGTTGCTCACACCAAAGAAGATCAAGTGGACAAAAATTGTGAAATAGAAAATATGTAAATAAAATCAATAAGGTAGGTCTTATATAAATGCACATACCTATACACAAATATACAAAAAACTAGCAAAGGTTATGTACAGTTTATAGAAGAAAAAAATGCAAATGTCTTATAAAAATTTGAAATATGCCCAACTTCACTCAGAATCAAAGACCTGCAAATTAACATTAAAATGACATTCTATTTTTTTGGTCTATTATATTGACAAAAGTTAAAATATTTGCTTAACACAGGTACTCCCTTACTGTTAATAGAATGTCAATTGGCACTTTTTCTTTGAAATAACTACCTGATAATAACTATCAAGACTTAAACTGTGCAGATCTTTCAACCCATAATTTCCTACAGATAGGCTGGTATGCATTAAAAATATATGTACCATCTGTAGGGTTATTTGTAATATCAGAAGACCAGAAAGAATTCATGGTAAGAGATTTTTTCCAACAAAATTTTATATACATACAAAGTGATGTTATTGGCCTTTAAAAAATGAGTTAGGTATGTATTGATAAGGGGAAAAAAAACCCTCTAAAAGTGAATTGTGTAAGACTGTTGAATCACAGATCTGTACCTCTGAAACAAATAATACATTATATGTTAAAAAAAAAAAAAAGAAGAAGATAGCAGGAGGGGAAGAATGAAGGGGGGGAAATCGGAGGGGGAGACGAACCATGAGAGACGATGGACTCTGAAAAACAGAGGCTTCTAGAGGGGAGGAGGTGGGGGGACGGGTTAGCCTGGTGATGGGTATTAAGGAGGGCACGTTCTGCGTGGAGCCCTGGGTGTTATACACAAACAATGAATCATGGAACACTACATCAAAAACTAATGATGTGTAATGTATGGTGATTGACATGATAAAAAAAACAATACAGAACAAGTATATAAACATGACCCAAATGTTCCTTCCCCGGAGCACTCCCTTCTTTGTGAAGACTGTGTCTCCCAGGCCGCTGTCCTGACTTGGGTTTAAATAAAACTCTCTTCCTTTCTCTCTCTCTCTAGAAAAAAAAAAAAGTATACTGTAAATGAAGAAAAAAATTTTAAATAATGTAAGCAAATACTGAAAAGTTCGTAAGCTAATTTTCCCTGTACGTTAAAGGGTATACATCCTTTATATGAAAAATATATACATACATATGGCTGTATATGGATAGAACATTTCCAAATGAATATGTAAGGGCATTCTAATAATTGGCGCTTATGGTTAGTGGCAGGATGGAATCTTTCCAACATAACTGAAAATGAGTTTATTTTAAGATATTTTTATAAGTAATAGAGCATACCAACAACTCTTTTAAAATGAGAACATAAACCAGTACACATTTTGCAGAGAAAAAATTAAGTACAGTTGGCCAAACTTACTACAAAATATGCATTATTATGAAATTCCATTCTTTGCCTATCAGATTACAAAAGTCTGGCAATACGAAATGTTAACAATTTTTCTTCATAATTTGTTTGTAACTTGGGTTCACTTTATTTCCAAGGATAATTAAATAGAAGTGTGTGTATGTCTGTGTGTGCGTGTGTGTTTGTGTGTTTCTGCCAACTTTAACCAGAAATCCTTGGTTTCCTGTCTGCCTTCACCCCCAACCCAGATACCTTCTCTGACATCTTTGCACAGCTCTGGTCTCCAGGAGGCTGACCTTTTAGAGGCTATGTCCCCCAAGCTCTTTGGTTGGCTTCCAGTCAAGTGTGACCAACAGGAGGAACTGAGATTATTAGAGAGAAATCAAAGAAAGATTGGGATAGTTCCTTCTCCTTGATCCCTCTCTACTTGGTATGCTTCTTTAACTGTGAATCCCTTTGCAATAAAAAGCATCCACCCCTTGGCCGCTCTTCCATGACTCCTGTTCGCAAGGGGCTTCAAGAACAGTTTCTCCCCCTTCCACCTTCTGGCCCAGAGGTGGGAATGCCTGCCTTCTCCTGTGAATTGTTGAGTGCTCTATTTCTTTTGTTTGCTGTCTTACCCCTTCTAACCCTTCTAAAAATATTCCCTTCTATAAACTCTCTTTATTTGAAACATTACTACAGGAAGCACATGATATCTGAAATGCACCAACACAGAGATACAAGCAAAACCAAGAAAAGCATTTATATACAAGACAACGAAAGAAAGAGTTTAAATTCCTAAGCATTTAATGAGGTCATATGTCAATGGCATCCATAAATACAGCATAGTAAGTTCACATTCAGTATCAGGAGGACATTGGTGATTTGGGGGTCTTATTGGGAATAATGTCAGCAGAGGATGAGGGGCAGAAGCAATAGATGGAGTGGCTGAATATTGGAGTTGATATGGTTACTACAGATTATGTAGAAGCTTTTTTTTTTATTTGTTAGTTGTTTATTTATCAAGACAAACTATTCCATAAGCCAGTATTCGTGTTTCATAGTTCAGAACACAGGTCAGTGACAGACTTCAATGGAACTCAACCCAAAGAAATTCTTTACATTCCCAAATCACTTTGCACTCTGAAAGATACCAGCCTTCTTCATCTCCTCAAAATCTTTCATGGAATCATAATTTCTGTAGAAATCTGCATATGCCTTCTTTCTTGGTTCGGCCACAGCAAACTTATAGAAAGCTGCAACCCCCAGGGATGCAGCAAACGCTCCAACAATATGAAATCGCAGACGCTTGGCCAGAAGGCCTTGCATCTGAGGTTTCGTCAAAGCACTGGAAGTCATGGTAGTTATTCTCCTCAACACCAACCTCAAACCTAACATCCTCCCTAACTGATATAGAAATGGACCTAGAAGCTTTTTTTTTTTTTTTAAACTATTTGGTTGTATTTATTTCAGTTAAAACTGGACAATTCAGTCAACCCAACTGATTAAAATACAATTTAGTTAGTTTTTATTTGGACACAGCAGAATATAAATTAAAAACCTGGTATATGAAGGTTATAGAGAAAAGATTTAGAGTATTTTTCTTCAAGATTATTCTTAAACCACCTAGTCACAAACCTGTTTCTTAAATATGTCTAGGGGAGGCTTTTGTATAATCACTCTTATTCTTTAATATAACTCCAAGATAGAACAGTGCCTCCAAAAATGTATTATTCCCTACTGGAATTGAAGATTATTCCTGCATCACCTCTCATTATTATGAAATATTAATAACCACAGATCTTAATATTTTAATAGGAAGATGTCAATACCTAAAAATCAAACATCATTAGAATAATATGTACATTAGAGTTGATAAATAAAACATAAATAAACAAGCTAATGGAACTAGCCAGTGTAAACACTTGCAAAAAAATCCCCCCAAAACAAAACAAAACAAAAATAGTTTAGTTTGATGGAGAGTCCTGTCTCTTTTGCAGTGTTCCTGAGAAGAAGATTTTTAGATAGCATCTTTTGAATTGCCGCTGAGTCATGTCAATTTTGGTAAAATTTGCAGTATGCTATATCAGCTTGTAAATGTAATGTTTTCTGGAAAATTAAGCACTAAAAAGAAATTAAAACCAAAACCTTTACTCAGGTCTTATGAAATGCTAACAAGATACTAGATTCTGGCATATTTTTCAGTTAGAAGACTGTAGACATTAATTAATATCAGACTTTTTCAAGCATTTGTAATTTTGATGAAAAGCCATTTCCATGTTTTAAAATGAGTATTGACTTTATTTAATGGCAGTTAAAATTATCATCGGATGTAGTTTTGAAGAAAAGCATCCATCTTTAGAAGAGAGTCATTTTCCATACTGCTTAACTTGGGCACAGGATCAGAACATTGTGTTTCTCACCACCCAAGTCACAAACATCATACCACTTTGTGAAACCCAAGAGGGCCCTGAATCCACAGGTAGAACCAGAGATGCAAAAATCACTTGATTAAAATGATACTAAGGGAGTCAGGTACAAAACAGAACCCTGTTCTATGAGGAGAATAAAATATAAATTGAAACTGAAGGAAAGTTTTTCTGAATGATAAAATACTTGAATCTTGATCAGTGGTCTTTAATTCTGTTTTGCCATAATCTGCTTAGGCAATATATCTACGTGTGACATGGCCAGTTGTGTCAGGATAGAATGTTGAACTTCCTATGAGGATATGAGACTAAAACTTTTGTTGGAACCTGATTTTCTCTACCACAGTCAGAATATTTTTGTCTACAGACATGGAAAAGTTCATGGTTTCCATAGAGTACAGGAGGTCTGGATGGGAAAGAGCTTAATGATCTGTTCTATGTTTGAGATATGGAAGCTAAAACCCAGAGTAACAGAACAGAAATACTATGTTACATAATTTACAGTAACACAGGGAGAAACTATTTTCCTTACCTTGGATCCATATTTCAGTCTCACAGTAGTGGTGCTGATACTTCTAAAATAAATCTAACTGGGAAATTCTAATTGCGTGTTTCTCTCAAGAAAAAAGAAAGAGAGAGAGAGAAGTGTTTTTCCTCTCTTTGCCTCTTCCAGGACATCGAAAATTTTATCTTTCTAAATTATTGTGGGGATGGGAGAATGTATGGTAAATGGGTTCATCAATAAATTTAGCTGAAATTATCTTAAAGCAGTACTGTTCAACAGAAATATAAGATATGTAAGATTCTTATTTTCATAGGAAGTCTTGGAAATGCAGTATTTTTTTTTTTGTACTTATAGAACACCTAATTCAGACTGGCCACATATTATGCATTTAATAACTATATGGAGCTAATGGCTGTTCTATTGCACAGCACAGCAGAAAAGCACTGGGGGCAGGGAGAGGATAGAGGCGTAGCCTGATAGAGGCAAAAGATGAGATTCTGGACTGTGAGGATTGAGGGATGTTAGAGATCTGTTCTCTGTCTCCCCATATTAGGTGGCAAGATTTCAATGGTGCTGGCTGCAAAATGCCTGTGGAGGTCTGTGAACCAGGATAATTTTATTTAAAATATAACATTTCTTGCAGTTGCTTATTCTTGAATAAATTTACACCTATTGCATGGTTATGCACCTCCAAATAAGCAAAGAGTTGTTTTTTGTTGTTGTTTGTTGTTTGTTTGTTTTTATTAAAGCTTCTAAATAGACTAATACGTACTTAATACTTCTATTCCAAAACCACTCCTGTGGCTCAAACTGATATGGCCTAAATTCTACCTCTAATCCCCTGTTGAAATTATCTATACTAAGACAAGGAATGAAGAGGGTTACTTAAATCAGAGCAAGATTTATCATCAGAAATTGCCATGAAGAATTTGTGATACCATTATTATTTTCTTCTACAAGAAAGTAAGGAAGCTAGTTGATGGAATAAACTCTAAATGCCATGTAATTTGATATTCATCTAGTACTATTTTACTAAAGATTTATAGTATTCTCAGTATAACTAAACCTGGGAGATAAGGTTAAGAACAGACTAAGCATAGCAGGCAGTTTTCATTTTATATGTTAACCCTGAGGATTTGGTAATGGCCACCGTCGGTGTTTTATGAATAAAGAATCTGGGGCTAAATTTCTCTTTTTTCTTTTTTCAGCCTTATGGAGGTATAATTGACAAAATAGTAAGATATTGAAAGTGTACACCGTGATGATTCAATACACACACATTCAGAGGGAGTCCTATCATGTAGTTAATGGAGCCGGGCTTGATTAGCAATGTCTGCCATGGGTTCAGGGGGTAGACTAGATTAAATCATGTTTGAATTATATAACTGTCTAAATTTTCAGTGAACGTTTTAGACTGTATGCCTTCAGAAGTCATGTGTAGAGAGTCAGACATACCCAAGAACTGTTTCTGCCTCATGTTAGTGTCCAGACCCATTTCACTGCCCCTTTTCACTGCTGTGAAAACCAGAAAGTAGACAGCACTGAAGTGGCAAGGTGGTGTCATAGAATGAGAATGGGCTTTGGAATGAGATTACTTTGATGTAAATCTTAACTCTGCAAACTTTGTTGTATTCCTTTGGGAAAATCCATTTCCCCTTCTGTAAAATGAGGATAATAATAATACCTATCTCACAGAAATGTTGCAAAGCCCTCTTTAATGTATAAAGCTTTTGACACTTGTTGTTCTTAGCTTAAGTATGCTTTGGGACCACTATGAGATTTTTAAAGGGAAGGACCATGACTTATGTTCTTTTGTACATACCTGGCATAGGTAATCAATAGATGTCAAAACAAATTAAATGCCTTTAAACTGGAATGTTACCAAGTTTTGCTTTGTGTGCACTTCAAAGCAGAAAGATAAATTAACTTTCTTTTTGGATAGATCAAAGTATAAGCTTTATTAGAGACAAGATAAGATACTGAAGTGATTTCTCTGAGTTGCTTCCAACCTTTTCTTTCTATGCTACCTTAATAAAAAGCAAAAAGGAAGGGCCTGCGCATAACAATTTTCAGCAGGGATTCATTGGTAGTCATTGTGTGGTTGTTGTAAAATACAGCTTAGTATTTTATGGCAGCTTAATCCACTTTGCCTTTCATCTGTGCATCTGTGAAAAAATAGTGACAACATGGAAAATATTCTAAATCAAACATATGGAGTGCCGGAGACTGCAGCCAAATCCTGTCCTTACCAAACTGTAAGTAGAAATTCCAAGGCTGGTTTTGAATTCTACATGGTTGTAATGTGCTCAGATAGCCACTCCCTCACGTTGATTATTATTTTAAACTATCCCCCAAACAGGGGCGCCTGGCTGGCTCAGCCAGTTGAGTGTCCAACTCTTGATTTTGGCCCAGGTCCTGATCTCAGAGTTGTGAGATTGAGCCCCTTGTTGGGCTCCACGCTGGGCAGGAAGCTTAAGATTCTCTCTCCCTCTCCCTCTCCTTCTGCCCCTCCCAACCCTGCCTTTTTTCTTCCCCCCACTCTCTTTCTCTCAAAAAAAAAAAAATCTCCCAAACAGAAACAATACTCACATGAAGCATGAAGCGTTTTTTTTCTGACCTTACCGAATGTTTAAAAAAGAACTTTCAGTAAATCCATGCATAAGAAACACACATGCACACATGTACACACACACACACACACACACACAGAACATACATAAAAGAGGATTTGAATACAAATTAAAATATATGGATTCAAAATGATAGAGGCTTATCATTAAAATTTCAAAATAGGAAAAGTTGATGACATCACAGTTTTTTTGTTTTTATGTTGTGCCTCATGAATACACAGAGAGGTAAAGAAGGCAGTTCATGAAGTAACACTGGCACAGAGCCAGTTTTCTATTCCTGGGACTGTGCCATACACATCTGCAGGAGGGGCCGGTCACATTGATTATGATGTGACCAGCACCCCTTTGAGTTGTATGTCAGAGTAGTACCCAATCTAAAAATGCATTGACATTAAGTGAACTTCAAACAAATGACTTTTTTGTTTTGTTGAGGGGATGGTAACAGTACCTTTAGTGTGACCATGTATTATGTTGTAAACCACTTGATTTTCTATACCTTGTACAATGTGCCTTACTCAGCAATGTTTCTTCTAGAGAAATGTTCCTCAAACGTTAGCTGCACTTTACTCATTGGAAGGTTTGTAAACACAAAGATTTCTGGACTTGACCCCCCATAGTTTCCAATTCAGTATGTTTGGGGTAAAGACTGAGAATTTTTATTTCAAATTAGCTCCTAGGTGATACTGATTCTGCTGGTTCAGGAACCATCAGCTGAGAACCACCTTCCTTGGAGTGATGATTGTAAAAATATACATATAAGTCAATGAGCTAAGCAACAAAATTACATTTGTATTAATTTTTCCATTACAATCTTGGGCTGGGTGGATGCTACAGGCAAATGATTTTTTTAAAGCTTTCTTGGAAGAAGCCAGATTGGCTGAACCATAATACTACAAATAGAGCCGGTGATTCATGTGTTGATGGAGTACCTAGATTATAGAGGGAATACTAATGGGGAAATAAATGGCTTCTCGAGAATGGGATTAAAATTTAAACATGAATTGATGAAATTGCAAGTAATAGAAAGCAAAGTGCAGAATCCATGGAGTGAGCAAAATGTTTCCTGCAGTGAAGTAGTATTTCATATGGAGGGAAGTAGACAGGACTTCCTAGGAGAAATCAAGTACTCAGTACATTAGAACTGCCGTGAATTTTATGATGAATACTTTTATACTTCCTAGTAATTTTGTTACCCCTTTAATAATTCTATTATAGAATGAATAGTTAACTCCCCAGTGTGTAAGCCTACTAATATTACCTAGTTTTGTCTGGTTATGAATCTTTTGTTAAGTGTTTTCCTATTTACTATAGAAAGCTTCAAATTTAGATATACAGAGATTTTCTTATCTTAAAACTAAGCTGTAGATTTATGTTATCAACCAATTTTTAACAATAGAAGGAATAAAAACTGATCATATACCTTGTCATTTCTACTTTTCACAATCTAAAATTTAACTTTTTTAGCACAATCAGCTAAGCAACCCATTCTTGGTTTCGGTTCAAGTCATGATTTCCGGGTTGTGGGATCCAGCTTTGTGTTGGGCTCTGCACTCAGTGTGAGGTCTGCTCGAGATTCTTTCTCTCTCTTTGCCCCTCCCCACCCACATGTGCTCTCTCTCTCAAATAAATAAATAAATCTTTAAAAATAAAATAAAATTTAATATTTTAGTGGTTAGTGTTGAGAGTGATGACTCATTAAAAAAAACTTTTTTGTATAGTTTTAAAAATAAGTTGATATTACCTAATTGATCCCTAATATTGACCATAATCATAATTTGTAAGGGGACATGCTTTTTCACCAAATGGAATTTTTTCACCTTACTATCCCTTAAGAGTTGGTGAATTAGCTAGACAAATTAAAGGCCACAGATAATTTTCTATTCCAAGAAGAACAAAGTTTCCTTTTCTGTTATTTTCCCTAAAGAGCTTGTATACTTTCTTTACTGCCTTTCCCATACATGACAATCTCTATCTATAATCCAACGCCACACACTACTTAGCTACCTACACTTCCTCATGCACTGGGTGGATAAAGAGAAAGAGAGAAGATTGGAAAGGTAAGTTGAGGTCAAATTTCCAAGTTATCTTGGAGGCATTCTTCGGGCTTCTGGGCTTGTGATCCTTAAGATATATTGTGCCTCATGTTTTAATGAATTAACTAACCAATTAATTAATTGTTTTAGCACATTGTTTTTATTTTTTATTTTAATTCCAGTGTAGTTAACATGCAATGTTATGTTAGTTTCAAGTGTACAATATAGTGATTTAACAATTCTATCCATCACTCAGTGCTCATCACGGTAAGTGTACTGTTAATCCCCTTCACCTACTTCACCCATCTCCCCACCCACCTCCCCTCTGTTTATTTTAAACAATCACCTTCAGTTAAGGTTATTTTGTGCATACCTGGCAATAGGTATGTACAAATGTTTAGCATATCAGTAATCCAGTTTCATATACTGATGCTCTGGACCAGTGTGACAGCAGTGGGGATAGTGAGACTTTGGTTTCTGGAAATATTCTGAAGATAGAGACAACAGGACTTTGTGACAATTGAATGTAAGATATGAGGGAGAAAAAGGATGTAAAAATGTCTTTAGGGTAAGAGGGAGTGTTTATTAGAAGAGAGGGAACAAGCTCCAGATGGCGAACGTTTGGGGGAAAGCGTATCAGGGTTAGTCTTGGATGTGGTTAAATTGGAAGTGGCTATCAAGGCATCTAAGAAGAGGTGATGAGAAGGAATTTGAATTCTACAGTTCTGGAGTTTAGGGGAGAGGTCAAACTTTGAAATAGACATTTTGTAGTTCTCAGTTCAAAGATGAGATCACCTAGGGATAGTGAGGAGGTCTAAGGACTGAAACCTGGAGCATTCCAACACCAAGAGGTTAGGCAGATGAAGAAGAACAAGTGAAAGACACTGAGAAAAAGTACCGGTGAGGTGGGAGATTTATAGATCATGGTGTCTTACAAGCCAGGAGGAAGAAATATTTCAAAGTGGAAAGAGTAATTGAATGAATCAAACATTGCTAGTAATTTAAGCAAGAAGTCTAAGAATTGAACTTTGGATTAAATAATAAAATCTTTGCTGACCTTCACAAGAAGAGATAAGATTGAACATATTACTGAATTGTGCTCAAGAGACAATGAGACTAGAGGAATTGGAACACTGAAGAGTTTTGCTTTAAAAGAGCCAAGAGAAGATATCAGATGATACAAGAAAAATTGTGATGAGATATAAAGGAAAGGGTTTCTTTTGTTGTTGTTGTCCACCTCCCCCTCCAACAAAATTGATTAATGTCCAGACTGATGATATCACACAAGTACCAAGAAGTTATGAAAAGTTTTATTGCTCATATAATGGGACTATTTGGTGAAAGTAGGGCAGGCACAAAAGCCTGGGCAAAAGGAAGGACCTTTGTTTTTGTTTTGGTTCGAAGCTAGGGCTAGAGTAAAGATTCTTATGTGAGTCCAGTTTGCAGAGTTCAAATTCTTCCTGGTGCCAAAGGAGGTTGGATGAAGACTTTCTTATTGGCTTTCCCAGCTGTTGGGTCGGGGGAAGGGAAAAGATGGGACTTGAAAACTCCATCAGTGGTCAACCATAAAAAGTAGAGTCAGGCTGTAACAAAAGGACTTGGGGACAAATTCTGGGGGAGGCTTTAGAGAAGTGATGAAGATGGTTGTCTAATTTGGAGCATAAGGATTGATGATAATGCCATTTTTAACCAAGCCAGGAGATATCCAATCAGGCCACATCTGGGAATTCCAGCCCATTCCAACCAAAGGGAAGAAGCAGGGGGAACAGTGGGAGAAAGAAAAGCAGAAAGTTGAGATATAGTAGTAAATGCTGATGTTGTGAATTTTGGCATTTGGGTCTTTGAAGAAATAATTCTCCTGAATATTAGTTTCTCTGTATACAAAATAGTTCTGGTTTAGTGAGGGTCTTTGGAATATTAGAAGCACTTTTTTTTTTTTTTTTTTTTTAGTTGAGAGAGAGAGAATGAGAGAGAGAGCACATGAGAGGGTCAGAGGGAGAAGCAGACTCCCTGCCACACAGGGAGCCCGATGTGGGACTCGATCCAGGGACTCCAGGACTTTCTTATTTGACACGTTCATGATCACAGATGGTCAATCAATTGAAGGCAATTAATTTAAGGCAGAGTCATAAAAATGACATATAAGTGCTGCTCTACTTTGGGTCATTAGACTCTTATTAGTATAAACTATATGGTGTAGCCTGAGAGGCCCACCATGAATAATAAAGACATTTCTATCACTTGGGAAATTCCAAGACTTTAAGAAGTTACATTCCAGGAGCCCAGGACAAGTGCAAGGACTCTTTTTGAACAAAACTAAATTAATTACTACACAGATCATAATTATAATAATTATGCACTAAAATAAAAATATAATTGTAATGTGTATATCTGACATGAATGATTCTAGCAACCAACACAGTGGTCCCTCTGCAATCCTCATGTTCAGTTCTTGAGAACAAAAGTGCATGTATAGCCTGGGAAAAGCCTAATAGAGAGAAGATTCAGTTTCTCATTATACTTTTAAGGCGCGTATCAATATACTTTCACCAATTGAAGAAATGAGTAAGTTGAGGTCATGAAGATCTTCTGTTGAGTTTTCTATTTTTTTTACAGTAACTATAAATTCCTTGAATTATAAATGTGCTTGTTTTAAAAATTAAAATGCTTAAAAGATAAATTTTTTGAGTTTTGATATGGGTTAGTGAATTGAATTAAATATCTATGGTTTTCTTTGAAAACAGTTTATTTTTAATTGCATTATAAGTATCTTTTTTTTCTTTGACCCGTTATTTATTGTTACTTTACCTCCCAAATATTGTAATACTTATTGCTGGAGGTGGAAAGATCTTCAAAGTCCATTGTTCAGGCTCTCGTTTTTCAGAGGAGGAAACTAGGACTTTAAGTAACTTGTTCAGTGTCAAACAAATTCTGGCAGAGCCCTTGCTGCCGTTCATGGTTCCTGAGTTCAGCACAAGGCTCTTTATTTAGAGTCAAAAAAGCAAAATTATGACAATTGCTTATGTCCTGAGAGATAGCATGAAATAGTGAAAAGAGCTTCATTTTTTAATCAGTTCTACAATTGTGTCTCAGCCCTGTTTTCAATGGCCAGGTACCTTTGATCAAATTACTTAACCTATTTAACTATAGTTTCCCCCCAGGTTTGGAATTATCAGGTAAGATATATTCCATAAAGAACCGGCATTGAGAGTCCTTCTACAGATATTTGTGTTGTGTGCCATTTGGCTAATAAACATCTAGTTATTTCAGACTTTCTATATTTCTCTTTGAACTGGAATATGAGCAGATATTGAACATTTCAAATATGAGCCCTTCTGATTTCCAAATCCAACCATTTGACTTCATGCTTTGCAGTTCATTGCTTCTTTAACTCTCCCATGGAGACTGCTATTGCTGCATCATTCAAACTTCTGAAATCAAAGATTTCCATTCCTCTGTAGTGTTTATAAATCACTAAGAAAATTCACCGAGTCTTAAAACTTTGCAAGAATGCTCAAATACCAAGGCAGTTGTCTCATGTGAAATCTAAAATATATTGAGGTAGAAATACAGAAGAGTGACTGAAAAGAAAGATCATATTATTGTAATGAATTCTTATATAGGATTAATGTAAAAAGCAGTATTTTTTAGTTTTCAAAAAAAAACACTTTAAAATTTTGGCTGAACGCTGAGCTATCAGTTGAATATAATTTTTTAAAGTAATTTCATATTTTTAAGATTGCACTTGTGTTGCTTTTCTTTATTTGTCAAGTCAAAAGCTATTTATTGTAACATCTTGTCCATATTTCTCTATTTCCATTGCTATCTTACTCTCACAATGAATTTATGATGTTAAAAACAACTGGGAATTATGTGCAGTGACCGTAGCACAAAATTCTAAACATAATATGTGTAAAAAATTATATCATCTAAGTTATGGTATCATTATTTAATTTAAAGACATAAGTAACCTTGGCCTGAATTCCGCAAATGTATTTTTGGTGTGCAGGGCACTCTGCTAGTAACTAATATAGAAGTGAATAACACATGATTCCTTTCGCCTGAAATTCTCAAACTAGTGCTGGAAAATTGCATCTGTCCATTTGCCATGAGCAGTTGTTTCTCATTTGCCAGAGATACATGATGATAGGAGACTTCCAAACCTCTGGTGTAAACAATAGGATGTAGACTTTGCAATTTATCTAATTATGTGTGCTTGAGAGTTACCTATTGTCCTGCTTCTATGTATCATGTGATTAGTTTCTTTTAAAATATTCTTTCACTTTGACAAAAGAGATTGTTGTCCAAGACTCTGAAAGGGAAACTAATTGCTACAATAATACACTACCACAGTATATTTTGAGGCTCTAATTGACATTGCTTTGAGTTACCCAAGAAGATGTTTTGGGAATCAGTCAGATCCCTGAACAGTTCTCCCAAGGATACAAACTGCTCAGATCATGAGACCAAAACTTAAGAGGTTTAAACTATGTCCTTTCCCTGGCAGAATTTTATTGAAACCATGCACATAAAAAGATGTTGCCTCTTTTGTGATATGAAAAAAAAAATAAGGATGGAAGAAGGCATAAGTCAGGTACTCTATGCTTTGATACTACAACCACAGACAGTCTGAGATGTGTTATATGACTCTGTTCCACAAAGGAAGCAGTATAATTAGAGGGGCTAAGGTTTTCAATAGCAACAATTAAAGGAGCTAGAGCACACACAAAAGAGAATACCAGGGCCATCACTAATAGATTTCCAGAAGGCTAAATTACATAGCTGGAACACAGAATTGCCAGACTTAGAACAACAGTTCTTGGACATATTTTTAAACATTTAAAAACATATTTAAAAAATAGCAATAATTAGAATTTAACATGAAAGAAAAAGAAAAACAATAACATTTTAGCAATAAAATAACTGAGACAGAATTTGAGATGGTAGCCACCTCCCCTGGGACAAAGAATATGGAGTGATAAAAATGTATTGCAGTTGATGGATAATGACAAGGGGAAAGTAGACTTAAATTTCTAATTACAAAAATCATATGTTTATGCAAAGGTCTAGTCAATTGTGCTACAGTACTCTGACTCACTCAACACATCAACACATCAACACATAGCCAATTTTCAAATACATTTGGTAGATAAAAAGCAATCATTTGGGGTTTGAAATTATGAAGGAAGGAATTGTAAACAATTTTCAAGTCTTTAACTATTGTGAAAGGAAAGCTACATTTGAAATAAGCAATTGAGTAAAAATTTAAGTTGCATTATAAAGTTTGTGAATTTTGTATTGTTTAAAGCGTAAATGAGACAAGGATTCTACCAGAAATGTCAAATATATTAGGCTCCTGAGATAATTGAGTAAAAAGGTTTACCAGTTATTAAGGGCCACTGAAAAGGAAAGTATAAGAAATTTCACTTTTAATTTCAATAAAACTAAATCTGGCTTACTTTAAGGAGAATTAAAAAATAATTCTTCTGTAAAAGGCAACTTAAAATTCTTTTAACTTAATGTTTGGCTGCAAGACATATGGCTATAAACAATATGCACACTATATGATGAGGATGTGCAATTTACTTCTCTACTGTACTTAAGACTTATGTATGGATGGAACTATAAAACATTCCATGAGTTATTGAGATGAGAAAAACTATATCTAATAATTGCTCAGTGAAATATGGAATGAAGCAAGTGCATTTAAAACTAATAGAACATTACACTCATGAAGAAAAATGTCACATCAGAATTGATTGATTGCTGGTTTAGATGCTTCAAATTTTTTGATTCCATAATAATTCCACTGCATAGACTATATTATTCTGAGGAAGGCAAAAAAAATTATAACTTCTTTTGCATCTGTACACAGTATATAGTACATAAGAAGATATAAACACTTAATTGAAATTTCCAGTGTCCTTCAGTGCTTATAATCTTTGCTGTGGTGTTTCATGACAATAAATCTTTTCAGTAATGCACCCTGGATCAGATCCAGCCCCCAAAGCATCTACTTTGAAAGAGAACAGAATGTAAGCATACTCAGAGGTTTCAGAGACCCTGGTAGCCCACCTCCTTCATTTCACAGGCCTGATTTGGAGCTTTGCTACTCAAAGTGTGGCACATAGACAACAACATCTGGGCACTATGAAAAATGCAGACACATAGGTCCTACTCCATACTTACAATACAGGAATCTGCATTTTCATAAGATCCTGGATGACAGATAGCATAAAAAAGTTTAAGAAAACACTGGCTTAATAGAACATACAGGCCAATCATAGACCTCACAGCTAGTGTCAGAGATTGGAATGGGGAGCAATACACTCATGACTATGTGATGCCCCACTTAGATATTAGTTTTCAAAGCATCAACATTGGAGTACCATGAAATCTGGAATGTGACTTATGGTTTAGAGGCACAATGGGGTATTTAGTTATTTAGGTTTCTTTCTCCCTGAGTGATATTCTTCAGCTTTCTGATTACCAATTTCTTTCAGTTACATTTACATATCTTATAAAAGTTTATGTTCTAGAATAGCTGGGATGGTACAGATCATCTTGCTAAATCAGATAGACTCAGAAATAAGTTGCTCAGTGCAAGAGGATTGGAATTGTTATAAAAAGCATATTGATCAAAATTGAGTGGTTTGAGGAAGGGCTATCATCTGCTATATTTCATAATGAGATGGACTCACTTTCAGCAGATCCCTGACATAAAGATAGCCAAAGTTTAAAAAAAAATACGTGAGGGCAAAAAGCCAGGGAAAGGAATGGTGAGTCACATAATTTTATGCAGTACAAGAAGAAATAAGAATCTAGGGTAAGAAAACTGGGCACTGAGCAATAGGTGAGTTGCCAAGCTTCAGTAAAAGTAAATGTAATAGCATTTCCTGAAATAAGGGCCAGTAGACGCTGATATTGAAGTAAGGCACAGGGAAAAGAGAAGCACATTATCAAGTCCAGAGTTGGGCAGATCTTTTCTTTAAGACCTAGAAGACCTATAGTTTTTGATGTCCCACTTTGTTGTCAAGAGACAAAACTTGCAGCCTAACATTTAGCTCGTTATTTCTCAAAAGAAAAAGAAGACTCTGAGAAACAAACTGAGGGTTCTAGAGGGGAGGGGGTGGGGGGGTGGGTTAGCCTGGTGATGGGTATTAAAGAGGGCACGTACTGCATGGAGCACTGGGTGTTACACGCAAACAATGAATCATGGAACACTACATCAAAAACTAATGATGTAATGTATAGTGACTAACATAACATAGTTAAAAAAAAACTCAAGTTAATGTGAAGAGAACCTACCATAAAAATTATAATCATGACAACTGTGATTTATAATGCTGTCAAAAATTAAAACAATTTATAAAGTTGATTTCTTTGTTCTCGCATACATAGTTCTCATAATTCTTCTATTTACACCAGCTTGATGCAAAGAGCTCTAAGTTCTAGGAGATGGCACAGCCATAATGTGGAAATTACCGGAGTCTCTGATTGACCATGCGAAGGAAAGCAATAAGGAGCATATGCATAGAACTGTTATACAATTGAGAAGTACTTTTATACTCTGTGAAGCCACTGGAATTGTGGTTATTTATTACAGTAGCTAGGTTATCGTAACTTTTGTAGAAATTTGTATGAGAAGTGGGGTGCTACTATAAGAAACACAAGGCATTGTCTTAGCAGTTTGGTTGTGGGTAGCAATATAGAAAGCTATACAGCTGGAGATTCTTGTTAACCATGGCAAAGAGTTGATAAAACTGTCACTTGTAATAAGCTGGAAGGTAGATCAAGTGCCTACTAAACCTTAGGAAAGTAGCTCTTAGGAAAGTTGTTGGAAAGGGCCAGAATGTTAGGTGAGATATTTTGGTTACCACTTTCTAGTAAGAATAATTGACCAGCTTTCAAACAGAAAATGTACGGCAGTGATTCCAGATGACTGTAAAGGATGACCAGTAGTTTCTGGAGTTCAAATAATAGGAAATAAGACTGAAAAGACTTTGAGGGCATAAGGACCATATAGACTTCTCAGGTTAAAACGGTGATTCAATCATGGAACCATATAAGATAAAGAGAATTGTACTTCATTCCAAGGTATAGGATCTTTCTTCTTCTTCTTCTTCTTCTTCTTCTTCTTCTTCTTCTTCTTCTTCTTCTTCTTCTTCTTCTTCTTCTTCTTCTTCTTCTTCTTCTTCTTCTTCTTCTTTCTTCTTCTTCTTCTTTCTTCTTCTTCTTCTTCTTCTTTTCTTTCATTCTTGAAGGGGGGTGGTTGTTGGAGGGAAAAACATAGGGTGGGATGCCTGGGTGGCCCAGTTGGTTAATCATCTGCCTTCGGCTCAATTCATGATCCCAGGGTCAAGCCCCATGTGGGGTTCCCTGCTCAGCGGGGAGTCTGCTTCTCCCTCTCCCTCTGCCCCCCATCCCAGCTCGTGCTCTCTCTTTCTCCCTCTCTCTGACAAATAAATAAATAAAATCTTTAAAAAAAGACATAGAAGCAATTAATATTTAAGAACTATATCTAGGAAAAATATTTGGGTGTGGTTTATGACCATGGAACTAACTGGAAAAAAAATAGATAAGGTTTTTGGGGCAACTATGTTGGCTCTATTCTCCTAAGTTTTTGACAGAACTGAATTGTTAAGGAAACCATGAGTCTAGCAAAAAATAACTTGTGACTAAACCAATTCTTAGCCTCTAATTCCAACTTGCCATGATAAGAAGCATCCTGAATTTGGGTATTTCCCCATTCCCTAGAGACAGCAAACTTGCCTACACTCTTCCAGTGGGCAGAGCCAAAAGCTGCAGGGTATAATGGACAAAGTGGTTACTTCAAGATAACCAAATCCAGGCCTAATCAAAGAGCAGAGGATTTTTCAAAATACCCACCCAGCAGGATTCCATTAGTACCATACAACAGTGACTATAGGGTATGTTTCCTTTTTTCACTTTTTTGATTAGAAATTTTTAATGGGCATATCCTGCCCCTGCTCAATCATTGTGTATTGGCTTCTTTGTATTAGCTGGGGATGCCGTAAGTTTGCCATTCTGTTTTATATGTTGCTATACCCACAAGGAATCACATTAAGACCTAAGGAAGAAGATAACATATCACCTAAAGATCTTAAACTTCGAGATGGGTTCAGTAACTAGATGAGGCTTTGGATTGTTTCCCTTCAAGCTAGGAATGCATGTGACCATAGAGTGAATGTTTGTGTCTCCCCAAAATTGTATATGGAAACCTAACTTGCAATGCGATGATGTTTGGAGGTAGGACATTTAGGAGGGGTTTAGGTCGTGAGAACAAAGCCCTCATGAATAAGATTAGTGCCTTTATAAAAGAGATCCCCCAAAACTCCCTTGTCCCTTCTGCCATGTGAGGACACATCAGGAAGATTGCTGTCTAAGAACCTGGAAGCAGATCCTCACCAGACACCAAATCTCCCAGTGCCTTAATCTTGGACTTCCAGCCTCTAGAGCCATGAGCAAGAAATTTCTGTTGTTTACAAGCCCAATGGACTAAGTCTAAGTGTCTTGTAAGACTAGAAAGAAAAATGAAAATGGGTAATTGGTATTAAGAAGGACAATCTGTAGCAAAAAATACTAGCTTTCACCCAATCCATGTCTTCTCTTTCCTGGACACACAGGCTCCCTTGCAGTTAGGCATACATATATGACTGATAGCCAATGGAATGTGAGCAGAAGTAACTTTCACAACTTAAAAGACGTGACCCTAAAAATCTTGCATACTCGAAACTTCAGACTCTTTCACTTCTTACCTGTTGGATTCATAGGTCTTCCTGGACCTAAGGAAGGGTAGAGCCACCATATTGAAGAAATGTGGGTTCTAAGTTGCTATGTGGAGGAAAGTCACTTGTACATCTGAAAGTAGAGGACAATAAAGAATAGTGCTTAAGAGCTTGAAGTTTGGATTCATACTTGGGTTCTATTTCCCCCATTTACAATCCATGTGAGTTTAGGTAAGTCAGTTATCTTCTCTAAACCTTCATTTCCTTAAATGTAAAGTGGAGATAATAATAATATTAAAGAGTTGGTCTAAGCCTACATTGACTTTCTATTACATTAATATACCTATATTTTAAAATAAGGATAAAAAGTGGCAGGGCTCCATTTTAGATGGGGTGGTCAATTTCAATGGGGTTCTATTTCAAGCTCATCATCCTTGAGCCTATTATCTTCCATAAGTTATGTTATTCATTTTACTTGTTATCTGAAAGATCCAATGGAGCAGTCTGATTTTATTGTCTTATGCAATATGTAAGTACTTTTAAATATGTGAATAAGTCCTGTAAAACAGTTATTAAGGCACCCAGAACACAGAAGATTCAATGGCTATTATATATTATCACTATTGAATCAAGATAATATTATTAATTATAAAAGTTATTCAAACCTTGGCATTTTTATTTTGTACAGATATTTTCATGGAATCACGATCATTTATTACTATACTTTTTATCATAAGTGCTATTGTAACCTATCCTGTTTTGTCAGTCATTTTTTGTTTGTATATTTAGTGATGTAAAATATAAATAAGAAAATAACAACAACAAAAGAAAATAATCAACAAGTAAATACATTGCTTTTCATGGTTTAACTTTTATTGAAACATAATAAGTAGTAATCACAATTGATGATTATGTTTATCTATTTAATAAAAGTATATTAAAATTATAATTGAAAAGGCTTTGTTCTAAATTATTTATACCTATGACCATAATCATTAACTTCTGATAGTTATTCCTATGTTTAAAAAAATGTATACATTTTTGAGTCCCATCAAAGCAATATGGTTTATGTGCAGCAGAATTTTTTTGAACCTTGACACTAATGACATTTGGGATAGATAGGTCTATTTTTAGGGGGGCTGTCTTCGCATTGTAGAATGTTTAGCCGCATACCTGGTCTCTACCCCTAGATGCCAGTAGCATTCATTCCTCTGTCCCC
This sequence comes from Zalophus californianus, assembly GCF_009762305.2. NCBI lineage: Eukaryota > Metazoa > Chordata > Mammalia > Carnivora > Otariidae > Zalophus > Zalophus californianus. The sequence goes on along the minus strand of NC_045596.1, from coordinate 38,556,323 downwards.
AGTGTGACAATCGCAAGTACTTCCAGACATTGTCAGATGTCCCTGGAAAGCAAAATCACTCCTGGTTAAAAACCACTGATGTACAGCTTTCATCCATTTATTTATCAAGTAATTAAAATGACTTATTGAGCATTTACTCTGTGCCTGGCACTGTTCTAACACTGAAGAACAGCAGTGAATAAAACAGAAAAGTCTTTAGCAAAACTTACATTATGGGAGAATACGTGTAGAATAAACAAATAAAATGATCCATATGTAAGATCAGATGGGAGAGATGATATGAAGAAAATAAAGCTAGGTGTGAGGATTGTATTAATTATGTCATTTATTTTCTGTGTTGTGATGTATTGACATCTGGGACTTCTTGACTCTGGAGGGGCTGACCCTCCCAGGATTAGCCAATTTCTAGAGACAGTAAACAACTTGCCAGAGCATGGTTTTTAAATACAAACTAATCCATCCAGACCCTTTCCCCTTAACCACTTCCTCTACAAGGTTTTCGTGCTCTGGACCACTATTCTGCCCTAATCACATCAGGGCCAGGTATCAGATAACTAGAAACAGCACCTGTGCTGCAGACACTGCTAAAATTATTCAAAGTAGCCAATCCTAAATCCGCCTCACCTGTTTACCCTGCCTCACCTGTTCCTTTACAAGAAATCACAATAAAGTTTCTTGCCTGCTGTGCCCCCCACCCCCCGCTGCCCCCACCACCTTTGCAACCCTTTCTCTTTGTGTCTTGACCAACTCTGGTGCTTCTCCATTTGGCCCCTCATGGTGTGTGTGCCCTCTCTTGGGAGCTGTGAGTAATAAACTATCTTTTCACTGGCAGTAGTCCCTTGATCTGTTGGCCTTACTGCATCTATTTTTTTAAATTAATATACCTATATTTTAAAATAAGGATAAAAAGTGGCAGGGCTCCATTTTAGATGGGGTGGTCAGGAAAGGGCTCTGTGAGGGAGTAGCATTTGCAAAACCAAAATAAACTGAATGAATCATGTTGATACTAGAAAAAGAATGTTCCATGCAGTAGAAACCACCAAGACAAAGGTCCTGAGACAGAAGCATGCATGTGTCCAAGGAAAAGCAAAGAGGCCAGTATGACTAAAGCACAGTGAATGTGAGGGATGAAAGGTAATAAAATTGGAGTGGTATCTAGGGGCCAGACTCTGATGAACATGGAAGGTCTCTGACTTTTAGCTTGAGTGTAATAGAAAGTTAATGTAGGCCTACTAGCAGGGAAGTACCTCATTTGATTTGTACTCTAGGAAGTTTCCTGTGGATGCTATTCAGGGAACAAAATGTAGAAAGGGAAAGAGTGGAAGCAAGGAGACCAGTTAGGAGGAGGTCAGAATTTACTGTGATTTGAACTAGGGGAGTAGTCGGTGAGGTGGATACATTTTGATGTATAGGATCAATAGGATTTGCTGTGAACTGGATCTGCTGTGTAGGAGAAGGAAATTACCAGTCTGAGGGACTAAAGGACTAGTGATGCCATTTGCTGACATAAGGAACAGTGTGAGGGTAGAGCAGTTATGAGAGGTAAAACCACCAATTCACCTTGGGGAATGTGAGGTTTGTGGTGCCTATTCAATATCTAAATACAGATGTTGGATAAGTGATAAACATTTCTGTGCGTGTGTGTGTGTGTGTGTGTGTTTGTGTGTGTGTGTATCACTGATGTCTCAAGGAATGGTAGGTGCTGGTGGTATAAATTTTGGATTCATCAGTGTATATATAGTAGTTAAAGCCACTGAGATAGTAGAGATCAACTCATGACAATATATCCTGGTTGTAGATACAGAAAAATAAATGAAAATAAATAGTATCATGAGTTTGGACTTGGAAAATATGATCTACAAAATGTCACAAACATAATAAGGAATAAAGGAAAGGAAAAATCCAATATAATTTTTTGTTAATTTATTGGTAATTAGCTATGCTGCCAAAAAAAAAAAAAGAAAGAAAACACTTCACTTGAGTCCTCTGTAGATTTTTGGCAGCTATCAATTTATTTCTGCCTTTGTTAAAGTTTACTGAAGGAGAGAATCAAAAAATGGGATAATATTTCCCCTCCTCTTCCATTGTAGTTTTCACTCTATGAAGTAAAAGATATTTCAGTATTTCTTTATTTTAAATTCTTAACCTGGCTTATTACCATCCCATCCCCCTTTCTTTAATTTCTGCATTTTGGCAGGATGTGAGACAACTGCACTCATGATGGTAATGCATGGAGCAATATTGACTCCAATTGGTCTGTGTGGATTAGGATAATAATGGATCTACAATAAACTCTGACTACTATTCGTTAAAGTGCATTGCCAGCTCAAACACTAATGAGTCCTTTGGAGCCATTCATTTGCGCCCGTCTTTGCTAGACTGAGGCAAACTCTCAGAGTATAGTCTGCTGAGTTTCTCGATCTAGTCTAGTTCTTGATAAATTCTCAGTACAGAAATTATAACGATGTGAAAGTTTAATATATGATTATACAATTACAAAATATATTTTATGATTTGTATTATATATGCATTTTTAAAAGATTTTATTTATTTATTTGAGAGAGAGAGAGAGCACGAGCTGGGGTGGGGGCAGAGGGAGAGGGAGAGGGAGAAGCAGACTCCCCGCTGAGCAGGGAGCCTGACGTGGGGCTTGATCCCAGGACCCCGGGATTATGACCTGAGATGAAGGCAAATGATTAACCAACTGAGCCACCCAGGTACCCCTATACGTTTTATTTGTGTTTACTCACCTATCTAATGACCTGTCTATTTAATATAAATAATGATGAAAGATCATATATTGATGTCTAGTTTGAAAGATAAATGTTTTGAAGGCCTTGGAGGTAGGTAGGAGAATGGCAGAGACTTATTTCATCTAACAAGTTTTCCTACAGGGCTACTAACTGCCAGCAGTGATAGGATGGGGAGACACTAAGCTGAGGAGGTGAGTTACCAAGGAGTGCATCAGGCTGTGAACAGGATGTATATAAATTGAAAAAAAAGCAAATCCAGAAAAGGAAATCATGGAGGGTTAAAGCAAATGGACCATTAAAGAGCCAAGGTAAGAGGTTACGTAAAATAAAAACAAAATAGTTTTATAATTGGGAAAACGGCAAGGAAAGCCGAGGTTCATATGTACTACTGGATAGAGAAATTTAATTTTCATGAGAACAAATATTCAGTTTATCCTTAAATGCACACAAGGGCATACACACATGCCTGTAACTTTCTGTACCACAGTTTATAGTTACAAAACATCTGTTTTAAGCGACCCTCTCTATGGTTTGCTAAGCAAAGAGACATTTTAACATCACTGGATATAAAGTATCTCCAAGTAACATTCTTCTTTGTATTTTCTTGCTGGAGTCTAAGACTTGACTAGATCTCTCATTTTGCCATATGCTTCATTGACCAATTCTTTTGAGGCAAGATTGAGGCATATTTGAACTTAAGATGAAGATGTTTAATTTACAAGTGAGCTGATTTGGTGTAGTTGAGGTGAAATTCTTTCCATTGCTAAAGGCTTTAGCAGAGATGTGGTTCTCTCTAAATAGTGGTTATATCTAAGACCTATTGAGTGAGAAAATCTTAGCAAATCAACAAAGGTGCCCTTGGTTTTGTTAAAGCAAAGACCCTATGGTCAATTGTTAACCAGTCCACTGAATCTTCAGCCCATTTCATTCCATATAAATGCAGTTACATGAAGAGCAATCTGCAGACACTCGGAATATATGCAGCCCACTCATTCCCTTTCTTTTTTTTTCCTTGATCTTTGAGCCATGCAAGTAGGTTAAGTATTAACCCAATACCACTAATATGTTGTATGTTTGCATGCTATAATTATTACACCAGCATCATTATGGGTTGCTCTTATTAAGATTGTAATTGTAATTGCCATTACAATTATCACTATCCTGGCTGACCCATAACAGCTTCTCTCTGCAGGTGCAAGCAGAATTTGAATGCATATGGGGAAGGTCAAAGCTAGTTCATAATTCAACTTGTGAACACCGATTTCCTGCTAATATTTCCCTCTATGGGAAATTTAGGATTTTATTGAGAGTTAGAAGGTGATAGGTGATATGGAAAATAATAGAGCAGGCTAAGTGGGAACACGAGTGAAGGGAAGTTACAGGGCTGATGGAAATTTTAAATGGGGCAGTCTAAGTGGGCCAAACTGAGAAGGTGGCATTTGAGTTGATGTGAAGAGAGGAGCCATGCAGACATCTGGGAAATGAGCCTTCTCAGCAAAGGCCCTGGTTGCCAATATTATCTCCTACACATTCCCACTTCCTGGACTTTGCTTGCACTAACCTTTACTGGAAATGGAGATTTTACTAGTATTCCCACAAAACACAGGAATATCTGACTCCCATCACCAGGCATAACTAACTATAGGAAGACAATTACCTTATATAACAAGGCTGTGTGCTACTCTCTGTTTTTAAATTTTCCAGCTTGGATAAAATTCTCCTAAAGTCTTAGTGATGTCCACAAGAAGTTCACAGTACACTCTAATACTCATGTGTTTCTGCCAAGTCCCCTGAAGTGCTAGCACTAATGGACACAGAGTTTGAATCTTATATAATAGATAAAACATTTAGCAGAGTTTTGCTACCACTTATGGATTTATTAAATTTCAGACAGGGAAATGGAGCTCCATATGACCTCAACTTGCCATGTTTCGTCATTTCTCTCTTTGGATTCTCCATTCCTGGTATCAATTTTTATAACACTCAGGCACAAAAATGACAACTGCAGCAGAATCATGGAATAGGGAGTACTTGTTCTAAAAAGAAAGAGATTCAGCGCAGACAAGGGTAAACGCTCTTACCACACTGTTCACTAGTAATTATTTTAACTTTTTATTTCATTTTAAATGCACTGAATATCCCAATGCAAAGTTCGTGATGATGAAACATTTCATGATTTTTAAAACTTTAATAGCTTGGAGATTATTTACTGTGTCACAATTTTTATTTCGTCCAACGTAGAAAGGCAAATAAATGACTTTTGGTTCATCACCACACAACTCAGAGCAGACATCACTAATGGGTTAAAGCAGTGGTTCTTAAAGCTTAGTATGTATGAAACTCACCTAGCAAACTTCTTAAAACACAGATTGCTAGGCCCCAGTCTCAGAGGTCTGAAGGTGCATCAGAGACTGCATTTCTAACAAGTGCCCAGCTGATGCCCATGCTGCTGATCAGGGACTACACTTTGAGAACCAGTGGAGCACTCTGCCTCATTGGAGCCTCAGAACCATTTGCAACACATAGCTACAGGCAATTAGCCAGCCAGAATAGTTTTCAATCTTAGCATAAAAGAATATCCCTATGTATAGAGATTAAAAAATAATCTGAGTATTTTAGGGAAAATTTCTATTAATTTTGCTAAAATCAGTGTCTGTGCTTCTGAAAATTTTTACTGGCTAGTACCTCTAGGTCTTTCAGAAGTTGCTATTAGAGTGAAAGTACACCTTTAAGATTTTAGTAAGATCCATTGTAACCAAACTTCCTCTCTTCCTATAACTCCCCTGCCTTTGTCATTAAGTAATCAACACTTAAGATTCAAACATACCAATATTTGGCAGAGCATCTAAATTTAACATTTAAGCTTTAAGCACTACTTGCATCTAAATTATAGTAAATTCTTTTTGAAGATGTGTAATGCAAATTATGAAGTAACTGGACTTGAACCTTAGAAAGATGTCATTGGAAATATTTTAAAGCCTTAAGGTGCTATAGCCCAGGATTCTTGTGCTCTCTAGTTGGGCATATATTTGAATTGTGGCTTCCTGTCTTTCCATTTAGAAATTGGCAGGTATAGAAAACAGCAAGAAGTAGAGACGTTTCTTGTACTCTCTAATATATTTTTCACTAAAGGAGAAAGCAGTCTAAGGACTCAGAAATTACAAATCTAAGCAGGAAGTAAGAATGAAGGGTAATCATGTGAAGAAAAGTAATCTGACACAGTTACACTGTCAGAACAGAGCGCTGGATACAGAAATAGATCGATGGACAGTCACAGTCAGCCAATTAGAAATGGCTTTTAACTATGCTTTTTCTTTTGAAAACCAAAGCATCCTATAGTTGTGTAATAAAACTATAGCCCCGCTCAACCCAAAAGAATAACATTGTGTTAAAACTTTCTAATCTGAATGCAGAAAGACTTTAGCACAAAAGAAAAGCTTCAAAGTAGAGGAGTCACGATGTTGACTAGAGTGGAAGATAAATATTCTTAATGAATAGCTTCACAGCCAAGTGAACTATGATAGTTTATCCCAGGGTCAAGTACACTACTCATATATTCCTTAGGTGCTCACCTGCCTGACCCAAATGACCGTGAGAAGGTATGCCTGGAGGCATTTTACAAAATTAATCTCAGAGGCACCGGGACACTAAAACTCTCCAACTGAAACCTCCAGCAATAGATAGGGAATAGGGCATGATTTGGCTGTTGCATTGAGCTTGAGAAGGATAAATAAATAAATAAATAAATAAATAAATAAATAAACAAACAGATGCCCTCAAGCATGAATAAGTCTTATTTTAATAGAGTCCCATTACTTTTGCCTGACTTACTGCTGGTTTTGTAGTAAAGTATGGATATTTCGATGCCAAGGTTTTCTGGTTTAGAATCCTGCAAATTTTGAATAGTGATACCCATAAAAGGATTATCTGCTAACCTATGAATATAGATGATTTAATGAGATTGACATATATAGACATTCTCTGATTTATACTGTAGCAATAAATAGAAACAACAGACTAAATTTAAGATGATTGAAAAATCAGGGTGAATGATAGGATTTAAGACATACACCCGGTATTATCAGCTTTCTGACACTGTATCTATTTAAGCATTTTTAAGACGGTAATGCAGATTATAATGTCAAGTTCAACAGATTCTGATCTCCATGGCAACACTTGGGCATGCTGAAGTCACACACATGGTTATGAAACTTTTTGGTTTCACATTCTGGAGTCAGAGTTTAATCAGTTCTCTATCCTATTGGGAATAGGAAAAGTAGGGGAACATAAAGGGAGTCAGTACCTACTGACAGTTGCAATCTGTCACTTTCATTTTTCTGAAGGCTAAATAATAAAGACTTCCTGGACTAGAGATTGGGGTTTCAAACAAAAAATTATCTCCTTTGCTGGTTCCAGTGAAATGCCACCACACTTTCTTAATATAATTGGAGATAAGCCTTAGAAAGTGTCAAAGAAAATTCTCCTTCTCCTGTTCAGTTAAATTGTACCATTTTCCCCAATGTACAATAGATCTCCAAATTGCTAATAGAGTTATTTAGTAAGGCCAAGATTATACTGGAAAGAATATAGAGAGATTATTTTAATTTCTATTTATCATACTTTTTTTCATTATACTTCTTTTTTTCAATTTTCCTTTATTATGTAGTTTGCCAATTAGAGCAAGATCATGAAATATACATTATAGCAAAGAGGAAGTCACCATGATATTGTGCTCTATTAGTATACTTTTCATTTCACAGGTTGCAGATACAGGCCGATCCTTGATTTGTGTCTGAAATATTATGTCAGAGATTTTTTTGTGTGTGGCTAGCAGACAAAATATGATATTTCTATCACAGCCATGTGGCTATGGATACAGCCACCATGAGCCATCACAATCACAAAGATCTGAAGTAAAGTGAGCAGTATTTTGGTAGGTTTTTAGGAGTTATGACTTTGGAGAATCCAGAAAATCTCACTTAAACTTGCAGTTTATACAAATATGCAAGTTATGTTCAAACTTGATAATTTTATCTGCAACTAGTAAATTAAAACAAATACATACTTAACTTCAGATATAATCAGGGTCATAGAAAAGCAACAACCTTCTATTAATCTGTAAGTGTTAAGCATGAGTCTTTAGAGAATAAGCATATGTCTTCAAAAGGTTTCTAGCAATATTTGATGTTCACTTAGGGTTTCAACACCTGAATCTCTTCCCCTTCCCCCTGTGACTAGATATAGCACTTCGTTTTTATCAGCAGTCTCACTGAACCCCTTTCAATAATTTAATAATTACGGGATTTCCAATAATGGTTCTAGAAGGCTAGGTGATTCCTTTCTGTAGAAAACAAATATAAACAAGTGTAGGAAAGGTCTTTATTATTTAGCCTTTAGGATAAAATGGGTAAAATGATTTAAAAAAACAGCCATTTAAAGACATTGGATTCTGACTAGAGGCATATAACAAATTAAGAAGTGTTTACTTAAAAAATTACAAGAGCTCCAAATAAGAATGGTGGAAGACAATGATTTTCTTGCCTAGAACTTCTTCCTTTTCTATTTCCCCTCAACACACACCCAGCTCAATCTGGAAGAACTGTAACTTTACCTTAAAGATAATAGGCTCTTCTGCCAGAGGTGTCAACCACAGTTCTGCGTGGAGAGTGAAAACCTGCAGGTTTGCTCACCTTAACTGTCAGATTTGGCTTAGAATCACAGAAAAAATCTGCACCTATGTTAGCCCAAGTTTGCATTCTGGTTTGTGGCAATCAGCAGGCCAAAAGTTTATTGGGGAGAGCTTACACATAAAAGAAGCAGAAAAAGAGTGAAAAAACCTCTCATTCCTAAGCTTTCTCATCTGAAGCAGACTCCAGAAATCCTGGCAAAATGCAAAAGGCAAGGGAGATGGAACACAGACTACAACTTTGAATGCTCTCTCAACCCATATACTGCTCCAATGGCAGAGAGTGGAAACCTTATAAATTGAAGGTGTTGGGGCACAGCCTCTGCACATCAAAATCAAAGTCCTAAGTCAAAGGCAAAGGAAATATCACTTAAGCTACAAGTGTAAAGCAACTCATCACACATGGGGACATGTTATCATGATTCCCCATTAGAAACAAGGAAGGTCAAAAAGGCAATAGGATGATATGTTCTAAGTGTTAAAAGAAAAAAATTGTCCATCAAGATTCTTTTTCTAGCAAAACAATCCCTCAAGAAAGGCAAAATACGTTGTCGGATAAGCAAAAACAGATAATTTTACTAGCATTCACCACCAAAAAGAAAAAGAAAAGAAAATCTTTAGGGTAAAAAGAAAATTATAACTCATAATCATAGAAAAAAGTTGAGGAGCACCAAAATATATATTTATGTTCTGAATATAAATATAGCATGAAGCAGATTGAATCAATGAAGCTAATTTGATTTGAAGTTGTTAGATTTTACCAGAATTAAATCACTATTAACCAGAGGTAGATTGTAATGTTAAAGATAGATATTATGATTAAAGCAATCACTATAAAAAGCTTGAAAATATAGGTAAAAAACAGTAATTAAAGTGTTATAAAAATACTTGTTTACAAAAGAAAGAGGAAGTAAAGAAGGATCATATGGACATAAAATGATGAGACTTACACAAATCAAATAACAAAATGACAGATGAAAACTGAACTTGTTATCACTAATTACATTAAATATGAGTGAACTAAACACTCTAATCAAAAGTCAGATTGTCAGGGTGCATGGATGGCTTAGCTGGTTCAGTGTCTGACTCTTGATTTCGGCTCAGGTCATGATCTCAGGGTCATGGAATGGAGCCCTACATCGGGCTCTGCCCTCAGCATGGAGTCTGCTTGTCCCTCTCCCTCTGCTCCTCCCCCGACTCACATATGCTCTATATCTAGCTCTAAAATAAATAAATAAATAAATAAATAAATAAATAAATAAATAAAATCTAAAGAAAAAGCCAGAGATTGTCATATTGGATTAGGAAAAAAAAGAAAAAACAAGATCTCACTACATGTTTTTTTTTAATTAACAATTTTTACTACTTTATCAAAGCCATTCTTTTTTTCTTTTCTTTTTTTAAGTAAGCTTTATGCCCAAGGTGGGGCTTGAACTCACAACCCCAAGATCAAAAGTCTCATGTTTTATCAACTGAGCCAGCCAGGTGCCCCTATATGCTTCCTTAAACAAACTTACAGTGCTAGATAGTTAGGAAGTGCTCAAAACAAAAATAAAAATAAAAATCACAATAATGGGAATATGTCAAAGGGACTCAGGAAGAAACTGGAAGAGTTCCTAAAAGCCAAAGCTGGAGCAATTTGAGCAATAAAATAAAATAGTAATGGATTACAACTCCAAAATATAAGGTACTATTCATGAATCCATACTAATATAAACAAATGATCAACTAAATTAATATATGAGGGGGGGAGTAGACAAATCTCCTGTGCAGAAAAATTCCAAATAACTTATCTAGATACAGGCATATCTTGTAGATATTGTGGCTTGTTTCTAGAGCACTGCAGTAAAGTAAGTCAAATTTTTTTGGTTTCCAATGCATAAAATATGCACTGTACTTTATGTTTACACTGTACTACATTCTATTAGGTGTACAATAACATTATGCCTAAAACAATGTACACACCTTAATTAAAAATACTTTATAAAAAATTAAAAATACTTTATTGCTAAAAATGCTAACCATCATCTGATCTTTCAGCAAATCATAATCATTGATCACAGATAATCATAAACAAATGGTAACGAAAAACTTTGAAATATGGTGAGAATTACCAAAATGTGACATAGAAACATGAAGTGAGTAAATGCTGTTGGAAAAACGGTGCCAGTAGACTTGCTTGATTCACGGTTGCCAAAAGCCGATTTGTAAAAAAATGCAGTATCTGCAAACTCAATAAAGTGAAGTGCAATATAAAATGAGGTATGCCTATATGCCACTTCTTAAATGTAGTCTGCACATAGTAACTTCCTTCCAAAGAGTACAGGATAGAAGGTGGGGGGAGGGGCAAAATAAATGTGAGCAAATACAATTAAAGAAAAGTGGCAAGAAATGTTCTTAAATCAGAATTCTGAATCTGTCCTTTGATGTGTCCACCTTTATCCCTTGCTGCCATCCTTCAGTTTTTGGATCCTCTGCCATCTCCTGGACCTTTATTCAGAATCTTTTTTTTTTTTTTACTGTATAGTGAATTTCAAACACTGGTACACTTATGGTAGCCAGACTTCATTTTGGAATTGGCTATCGCAACGTTGGTTGTACATTCTGACCACATCTTTAAGTGGGCTTTTCTGCTCAATGTTTTCTCTAACAAGCCTGATGTTATACTGTGATTACTCCAGTTCCCCTCATGGGGGGTTGCATGTCCTCTTGCTGGGGACTGGTAGAGTGTGGATTAAATGACATGACTGATAGTGTATTTATTTTCTAGGAAATCCCAGTGCTGCAGATTAAAAGGCAGATGCCAATTTTCTCTTCTACTTCTATCATATCTCTCTTCTCATCTTCATTTATCTTCTTCTCAGCGTGTAAGTTTAATAGGCATTATCAATGTTAGCAACAGAGGGACCTCTTGGAAAGGTTAATGGATTTGGTGGCAGAGTAGCTTTAATTTCGTACACTCAGTGAAGGCATCTATTATTTTCTTTTTTATTTACTGAGATTTTAAAAGTAATGGTGGTTGGGTTTAAGGAAAAGAGATGCTATTTTTTTTCTTGTTAAGAAGTGGGTGGGTGACAAAGAGTTGAAATGAAGCAAATAGATTTTTTTTTTAATTTCATTTTTTGATATATTGAAAATTACTCAAAGTGGAAGAAAGATTGTGAAGTCTGTCCAATCTTATTCTTCTATGCTTTATCTTGTCTTTGCTTGGTAGCTTCATCCTATGCTTGGTAGCTTCATTCTATCAATCTTCAGTATCCAAATAACTAAATAACAAAAGTTTCTGGCTTGCATAAGTTCTGGATATATTTCAAATGAGTTCTTCATAGGAGATGGTTAGTTTGAAAGGTGTTAAATGTGACTTAGTTGGAAAAAAAATCAGTACTTTGAACCTTTGAACATTCTTTTCTAAAAAAGGAATAGTTATTGTTGTTAGTCAATGGCAAATCTGCTTTTAAGTAGATATCCAAATTCTTTCTGTACAAAGCTCTCTTTAATTTTCTAGAAAGAAAATTACCGAGAAAGTATCAGATGCACAACTTTAGTGGAGAGCCCTTGATATCAGGGACTCTCTTACTGGGAGCCTATACTTATTTTTTATTATTAACATATAATGTATTATTTGTTTCAGGGGTAAAGGTATGTGATTCATCAGTCTTACACAACACACAGCACTCACCACAACACATACCTTCCCCAATGTCCAACACCACCCTACCCCATCCGCCCAGCCCCGTCCCCTCCAGCAACCCTCAGTTTGTTTCCTGAGATTAAGAGTCTCTTATGGCTTGTCCTCCTCTATGGTTTCATCTTGTTTCATTTTTTTCTCTCTTCCCCTATGATCCTCTGCCTTGTTTCTTACATTCCCCTCATCAGTGAGATCATATAATTGTCTTTCTCTGATTGACTTATTTGGCTTAGCATAATACCCTCTAGTTCCATCCATGTTGTTGCAAATGGCGAGATTTCATTTTTTTTGATGGCTGTGTAATATTCCATGGTATTTATATACCACATCTTCTTTATCCACTCATCTGTCGATGGACATTTGGGCTCTTTCCATAGCTTCGCTATTGTGGACACTGCTGCTATAAACAGAAATAAAAGTCATCTGAATTGGCAAAGAAGAAGTCAAACTCTCACTCTTTGCAGATGATATATTTTATGTGGAAAACCCAAGACTCCACCCCAGACCTGCTAGAACTCATACAGGAATTCAGTAAAGTGGCAGGATATAAAATCAATGCACAGAAATCAATTGCATTTCTATACACCAACAACAAGACAGAATAGAGAGAAATTAAGGATTTGATTCCATATACCATTGCACTCAAAACCATAAGATACCTAGGAGTAAATCGAACCAAAGAAGTAAAGGATCTAATCTAACGAAAGAGGGAAAGGATCTGTACTCAGAAAACTATAGAACACTCATGAAAGAAATTGAGGAAGACACAAAGAAATGGAAAAATGTTCCATGCTCATGGATTGGAAGAACAAATATTGCTAAAATGTCTATGCCACCTAGAGCAGTCTACACATTCAATGTAATCCCTATCAAAATACAATCAACTTTTTTCACAGAACTGGAACAAATAATCCTAAAATTTGTATGGAACCAGAAAGGACCCCAAATAGTCAAAGGAATGTTGAAAAAGAAAAGCAAAGCTGGTGGCATCACAATTCTGGACTTTAAGCTCTATTACAAGGTTGAAATCATCAAGACAGTGTGGTACTGGCACAAAAACAAACACATAGATCAATGGAACAAAATAGAGAACTCAGAAATGGACCCTCAACTCTATGGTCAACTAATCTTTGACAAATCAGGAAAGAATGTCCAATGGAAAAAAGACAGTCTAGCTATATTACAAAGCCATGATCACCAAGACAGCATGGTACTGGCACAAAAACAGACGTATAGACCAATGGAACAGAATAGAGAACCCAGATATGGACCCCCAACTCTATGGTCAAATAATCTTCCACAAAGCAGGAAAAAATATGCAATGGAAAAAAGAGACTCTCTTCAATAAACGGTGCTGGGAAAATTGGACTGCTATATACAGAAGAATGAAACTCGACCATTCTCTAACATCATACACAAAGATAAACTCAAAATAGATGAAAGACCTCAGTGTGAGACAGGAATCCATGAAAACCCTAGAGGAGAACATAAGCAGTAACCTCTTCAACATCGGCCACAGCAACTTCTTTCAAGATACATCTCCAAAGGCAAGTGAAACAAAAGCAAAAATGGACTTTTGGGACTTCATCAAGATAAAAAGTTTCTGCACAGCAAAGGAAATAGTCAATAAAACAAAGAGGCAACCCACAGAATGGGAGAAGATATTTGCAAATGACACTACAGACAAAGGGCTGGTATCCAAGATCTACAAAGAACTTCTCAAACTCAACACCCAAAAAACAAATAAGTCAAAAAATGGGCAGAAGACATGAACAGACACTGCTCCAAATAAGACATACAAATGGCTAACAGACACATGAAAGAATGTTCATCATTAGCCATCAGGGAAATTCAAATCAAAACCGCATTGAGACACCCCCTTATACCAGTTAGAATGGCAAAAACTGACAAGGCAAGAAACAACGAATGTTGGAGAGGTTGTGGAGAAAGGGGAACCCTCTTATGCTGTTGGTGGGAATGCAAGTTGGTACAGCCACTTTGGAAAACAGTGTGGAGGTGCCTCAAAAAATTAAAAATAGAGCTACCCTATGACCCAGCAATTGCACTACTGGGTATTTACCCCAAAGACACATATGTAGTGAAAAGAAGGACCATATGCATCCCAATGTTCATAGCAGCAATGTCCACAATAGCCAAACTGTGGAAAGAGCCAAGATGCCCTTCAACAGCTGAATGGATGAAGAAGATATGGTTCATATGTACAACGGAATATTACCCAGCCATCAGAAAGGATGAATACCCAACTTTTACATCAACATGGATGGGACTGGAGGAGATTATGCTAAGCGAAATAAGTCAAGCAGAGAAAGTCAATTATCATATGGTTTCACTTATTTGTGGAACATAAGGAATAGAATGGAGGACATTAGGAGAAGGAAGGGGAAAATGAAGGGGGGGGAATCGGAGATGAACCATGAGAGACTGTGGACTCTGAGAAACAAACTAAGGGTTTGAGAGGGGAGGCGGTGAGGGGATGGGTTAGCTCCGTGATGGGATTAAAGAGGGCACGTACTGCATGGAGCACTGGGTGTTATACGAAAACAATGAATCATGGAACACTGCATCAAAAACTAATGATGTACTGAATGGTGACTAATGTAACATAATAAAATAAAATTAAATTTTAAAAAAAAGGAAAAAAGACAGTCTCTTCAACAAATGGTGTTGGGAAAATCGGACAGCCACATGCAGAAAAATGAAACTGGACCATTTCCTTACACCACACACAAAAAACAGACTCAAAATGGATGAAAGACCTAAATGTGAGACAGGAATCCATCAAAATCCTTGAGGAGAACACAGGCAGTAACCTCTTCGACCTCGGTCCCAGCAACTCCTTGCTAGAAATATCGCCAAAGGCAAGGGAAGCAAGGGCAAAAATGAGCTATGGAGACTTCATCAAGATAAAAAGCTTTTGCCCAGCAAAAGAACAGTCCACAAAACCAAAAGACAACGAACAGAATGGGAGAAGATATTTACAAATGACATATCAGATAAAGGGCTAGTATCCAAAATCTATAAAGAACATATCAAACTCTACACCCAAAGAACAAGTAATCCAATCAAGAAATGAGCAAAAGACAAGAACAGAGATTGCAAAGAAAACATCCAAATGGCCAAAAGACACATGAAAAAGTCCTCAACATCACTCGGCATCAGGGAAATACAAGTCAAAACCACAATGAGATACCATTTCACACCAGTCAGAATGGCTAAAATTAACAAGTCAGGAAATGACAGATGTTGGCAAGGATGCGGAGAAAGGGGAACCCTCCTACACTGTTGGTGGGAATGCAAGCTGGTGCAGCCACTCTGGAAAACAGTATGGAGGTTCCTCAAAAGGTTGAAAATAGAGTTACCCTATGACCCAGCTATTGCACTACTGGGTATTTACCCCAAAGATACAAAAGTAGTGATCTGAAGGGGCACCCGCACCCCAATGTTTATAGGAGCCTTTAATATCAGCTCCATAGACCATGGGTCTTTCCAGTTCAATAAACCCCGAGCAAGGGTCAATAATGTGTTAAGCAAGTGGGGGGAAGAACATAGTGATTCTTTTCCTCCATTAAATCATAATTAGTAGGCCAGTATTTTTGAATTTTTGAAAGCATAAGTCACTTTGCTAGAAATGTGATAAGTGCGTGTATGTATAAGGTCACAGATTGACAACCAGAGAGATATACATGGATATACATTGGATAAAATACCCAGCTTTGCATATTTTAGGTAAGATTAACATGTAATTCATAATTCAAACTGGTATGTTTTTGAGAGCCAATGAAGAGGGGAATAATAATTATTTAAGGACAACAGTAAAAACCTAGACTATCCCAAGGCAAACCAGGGGATGTAATCATCTATTTCCTGGTAAATACATTTTATGTAGGAAAGTTTTGGTCCTAAAGATACTATCATATTTCAGAGGTCAAATTACTGCCACCTCTTTGGGATGTACAGACTCCTTTCTAGTTCCACTATGACTTTTGTTCTTTGTCGGGATGAACTATAGACAAATGCTCCAATGACTAGAGAAAGCAGTTATTTCTCAGTCTCAACTTGATTCACATCTTTGCCTTCTTTCCCAATTTATTCAAAAGTAGTTCATGTCTACTGTCCAATTTCTTTTCTTCCCCCTAATTATATTATGGATTGTTTTATGAGAGTGACTTCTCTGAAATCCTCAAATGAAAATAGTGAGGGAGTTGAAATAGTCAATTCAATTTATTCTCTCAGTATGTGAAGACATTATATCCTCGACACTTTAAGGAAACCAAAGACATTAAGATATTATCTCTACTGCTATGGACTGAATGTTTGTGTCCTTCCCCAAATTCATATGTTGAAATTATAACCCCCAAAGATGATGATATCAGGAGGTGGGGCCTTTGGGAGGTAATTAGGTCAATGAGGGTGGAGCACTCATGAGTGGAATTAGAGCCCTTGTAAAAGGGACCTGAGAGAGATCCCTCGCCCTTTTCACTATGTGAGGTTACAGGGAGAAGACAGAAGCTATGCACCAAGAAGTGAGCCTTCACTGGAATGTGATCATGCCAGCCCTTTGATCTTAGACTTTCCACCTTCCAGAGCTGTGAGAGATAGGTTTCTATTGTTCATAAGCCAGCCAGTCTATGGTATTTTGTTATAGCAGTCTGAATGAACTAAGACACCTACCTTGAAAAAGATTATGATTGAATAGAGAGAACTAAACAAACATATAACAGCAAAAATGAGTAAAGTAAGACAGGTGCCATAAACAAAGTAGAAATCATACTAAAGAAATAATCATCATATCCATATTGGGGAATCAGGAGGAGTTTCATTAAAAATAATACACTTGAGACAAATCTTGGATAGATATTTCAGTAGGATTAGTTGGGGAAGAGAGAAAGGGTAGCATGTCAGGGTGCTAGACCAAAATAAATAACACAAAAAAAGGAATAAAAATTAATACTGGGTAAATATGTTGTAATTAAATGGAGTAACTGGTTTGGTGGTCAGGTTCTCTTACTTAGGAAAAGATTTGTGTCATCTACGTTAAAATAGCAATTTAAGCTGTAAGATTGGTTGGATTAATCTATGAGGAGAATGTAGTGAAAAGAAAATAAGATTGAGAACTAGACTTTAGAAAATGTCTATTTCTGTGGTATAGAAACATAAGAACAACAAAAAGATCTACTAGACAATTGGGAAAGTAAAACAAAATAGACCTAAAGGTAGAAATGATTGCAAGAATTTGATTAGTGAAGACTAAATTATTTAGAGAAATCCAGGTGGATGGGACTGAAAATACATAACTATATTATATTAATACTGTGAGAGCAATTTTAGCACAGTGGTAAAGGTCAATGGTAGATCTAAATAGTTTGGAATTGAACTGGGAAAGGAGTGAAGACAGCCTGTGTAGATTATTTTTTCTACAAAATTGGCATTAAAAAGACGAAATAGAGCATGATCTACATCATACCAACAACAATTAGCAACAGTTGAGGTCCTTAGGATAGTCACACTGTCCTTACACTACATTAAATAGAAAATAAAATCTGAACAGATGAAATAAGAGGATAATTTACCACATATTTTATTTTCACACATCTTCCCGATGGCTGAACACTGGCACAGAAATAAATGGCTGTGGCATGATTTAAAGAGAGAAAAAAGGCTAAATGTGACCCAGTATGTGGATTGGAAAGTAATCAAGTATCATGATCTGTGGGGGAAAAGGCACCAATGTAATCACACTACTAAGATAATTCAGTTGGAAAACAGGAAAAGATGGGCTTAAATTCAATCATAAAAGACAATTGATGGGATTTTAAGAAATCAAAACCTCTAAATATCTTTATTTGATTTGCTATTTTCATGTTATTTCTACTCATTTTTTAAAAAAGATTTTATTTATTTATTTATTTATTTATTTATTTATTTGGGAGAGAGTGTGTGTGCATGAGCAGGGGAAGGAGCAGAGGGAGAGGGACAAGCGGACTCTGTGCTGAGCTCAGAACCTGACATGGGGCTCAATCCCAGGACCCAAAGATCATGACCTGAGCTGAAATTGAGAGTTGGTAGCTCAATTCACTGGGCCACCCAGGCACGCCTTCATTTTTTTTAAATGTACTAAACTAAAATCAAACTTTTTAGGTATAGTATTTTAAAGTTTAAGATACTTTGTATCTTGCTACACATGTAATACAAATATAATTATTTTAGCAACGGACCATGTAACTAAATTTGCTTAAAATGGAAATTCCAATTTCAATGGAATACTTCCCAATTACATCATGATCTTGGAATTATAATTTCAAAACTACCAATTTACATGCAAATACATTTAGAGATTGGTCTCTTCCAAACTAGTGCCTCTGGTAGACATTGTCTTTTTTCCATATTTGACATATCTATAAATTAAAATAATCTCTTTTACATGAACATTGTCATGTGACTATTAAAAACTATTCTTAGGCAGTGAATAGCAAATAAGTTATTTGCTTTCCAAATTAAAATAAGCCAAATATAAATGGTTAAATTATCTTAAAAATTAAGATGAAAGACAATTTTGCTGACAGAAGAACCTTTTGTAGTAGGCATAGAGAGAGAAGAGGAAGTATGAACTGGTATTGCAAGATCAAAGTACAGAATAAGTGGCAAATAGAAATGCAGAGAGAAAATGGCCTCTTAAGTTTTGGTGAGTTAGAAGAAATCTTGTGATAACATTTGAAATTCAGATGGGTAAGGACTAAAGTGGGCCACAGGCTAAGCTGTTGTCCGTGATTTGTCTGTAGGGAAAAGCATAGCTTCCCACTCTGTTAAGAACAGAAATAAGAATGGGGCGCTTGGGTGGCTCAGTTGGTTAAGCTGCTGCCTTTGGCTCAAGTCATGATCCCAGGGTTCTGGGATCGAGCCCCACATCGAGCCCCACATCGAGCCCCACATCAGGCTCCCTGCTCAGCGGGGAGCCTGCTTCTCCCTCTCCCTCTGCCTGCCTCTCTGCCTGCCTCTCTGCCTACTTGTTCTCTCTCTCTCTCTGTGTCAAATAAATAAATAAAATCTTAAAAAAAAAAGAACAGAAATAAGAAAAAGAACAAAGAAGATTACTGAATGTGCCCAGAAATCAAATCTAAGGACTGATGTAATTGTTATACCAAACACTTCCTTCTATTCTGCCAGATAAGAGCAACTTAAATGATCTAGTTCAAAGAAGTAAAGGATTAAAAATATACCAATTATTCTTTCTTAACTTCATCATAAAAGTAGTCTTCTCCACTTTCTGGATTTTGTTTTGGATATTTCCTTCTAATACTGAAATACATATTACATATTTTGATAGGTCATCAATAATTTGAACAAAGAAGATCATAAACTACATTTTTATGTACTCTAAATTTGCTCAAGAGACCCATGGTTTGCAAGAGAGCATCAGGTTTTTTGATCAAATAGGAATATATGTCTGTATTTGACCCTGTCAGAAAATTCACGTTGTTTCCTGATCAAGAAATGTAGGTGTATCTACATATTTTTAAAATTTTGTTCTTAGTCTAGTGGGCTCATGGGATATAAAGTGATGGCTTAATTGCTTGCATATTTGAAAAGATTGGTATTTTCTTGATGTGGGACCTTGTGCATTCTCTCAGAAAATTGTAGCGCAGTGACATATGATGACCTATAAATATTAAAATTATATTCATTTACAGGATGGGAAGAATTGATGTAAGGTGGTTTTGAATGATCCTTGAAATTGTAAAACATATAAGAGAATGAAAGATTTTAGTTACTTAACAGAAAATCTAGACTATTTTCAGAGAATAGGAATAAGAACTTATAATAATATAACAAGATCCTATATTTTCAAACATTGGGCAAAAACTATTGTGTTTCAATTTCCATATTACAGGCAAAGAAAGCTAATAGTACCAGAATTAAAAAGGATAGAAAATTGGAATTTTTTTATAGCATGCTGTGGGTGGCTTCCAATTATTTTTCAATAAAGGTTTTGTGCAAATTTTTAAACTCTCAGGCATTTCAGCAGATACATTGCTTTCCAAATATTGCAAAGACATTTTCTTTTTTGCATTGTCTAAAATAATTTAACTTTTTGGCTCTGGCAATTTCAAAGGTTGAGGATCCAGAATGGGTTTATTATATGGAAATAACTTTAGTTCAATGGATTTTGCCCCACTCTTTATCCAAACAGCTGGATTAATTGAAAGCCCTTTGTTGGTTTTAGTAAGAGATTTAAAAAATAGTTATAAATAAGCATTTCACATTCCACCAAATAACACTCTCTTTAGAAGGATTTCAGGCATCAGATGACATAGAAGTGGGTAATGGAGATGAAGAAAGAGGATGCTAAGCAATACGGTTTCCAAGACAGAAGATTTGTCTAAAAAGGATCTGCTTGCTGAGAAAAGAGGCCACTGTGTTCCTCTCACTTAAAATTCTCTGGGGTTTCTTATAGAAATACTTTCCTATATCTAAATTGTCCTAACATGCTAATGTTTCTCTTTTGTATTAACTTTCACATGGTAATAGGCAATATTAGCAAGTTCTATTAGTTACACTGAAGAAATAGCATTTGACTATCAAGGTTCACACTATTACCCCTATTAACAAAATAGGAGATAGAATTCCATTCCCTTATGAACTTTATTAATGGGTTATTGAAAGCCATTGTGTAATTCAAAAATGCACATACACAAGTGACAGTCACTGTAACAACTAATCACATTTTACATCATTCAGAGAAAAAGTATATTCTTGGTTCACACAACTGGAAAAGCAAGGTAAGAATTCTATAGAATAGCAATGGCACTTAGCTTGTGCACTCAGGGAGGAACCGAGCATACTCAATTGTCCTTTACAGGATCCCAGATGATGAGGTTTTGGAATATAGGTGAGGTTCGGTGGGGTGAGGCCCGGAGCCGATGACCAAGAAAGAATTCTTGAGATGTCTTGGTGCAAAATGGTGGTTTATGACAGCACAGGGACAGGACCCAGGGGCAGAAAGAGCTGCTGCCCCGGGGTTGTGAGGGGTGGCTGATTATATACTATGGGGTTGGGGGACGTAAGGAAATGGGAGGTTTTCAAAAGGATTTTCATATGTTAAAGAAGACTCACGGGATACTGGAGGCCTTGCCATTGTCAAGTTAAGGTTGTTTTTCCCCTCCAGCAAGGCATTAACATTAAGATAGTTGGGAACTTTCTGGAGGAACATTACATTCTTCCCACTTCAAGTATCTGTCAATGGACTGCAGGTTATAAAGACATTTAATTGTATCTACATTTCCTTCTGGAAGCTAGGTTATTGATAGAAATTCTTTGTTCTTGTAGATCACTAAGATATTTGTAAACTGAGGGAGACTCCTGTCTTGCAGGATTGTGATCTCTATAGGTTAACTATTTGTTTTTCCTTTCCTTAGCTTTAGGGCAGCCAGGAGTACCTAAGGAATGTCACATGTATCCCATGGGTAGGGGTTGTGGGGTGTCAGCTTCTACTTTGTCCTCATGCCTTCCGTACCCTCAACACCAGATATAACCCACGGGTGGGTTATAGACTTTGATTCAAGTTTTATTTTAAAGGTGAAAGAGCTGATCTTGATTAAAAGTTTATTCAAAAGAATTGTAGCTACTAAAGCAAAAGTTTTCTCAAACTTCCAAATACAGGGAACTATAGATATTAAAAAGGAGATCAAGGACCATCAATGGTTTTAGTTTGTTTTTGGCATTTCTCCCATTGACCTCCGTAGGGATGCATTGACTTTGTATCCTTTATGGGACTAATAATAAAATGCCAAAATCTTGATATGTTTTATTTTGCACTTTCATAGTATTCGTTTGTTTGGTCAAACAAAAACTCAGCCTGGCTGATTTCCTAACATCAAATCTTCCAAAACAAAAGGCAGTAGGGTGTTTGCTTTTTTTAATTCTTTTAAGAAAATTTTTCTGGTCACTTAACACTCTGATTCTTTTCATACATTCTAAGTTATTGCTTAATCTGCATGATGATATATACAGTCCATAGAAAGGAGAAGGTGTGCTTGCTTTATTTAGAAGAATACTAAACTCCGTGCAGTTTTCTGTGACATCAACCTCATTCACATTTAGAAATTTATGAAGAATTATACATAATTCAGTTCATTTTGTATACTCTAATTATTTCTACCCCTGGAAACTGGCAGATGCAAAGAAGCTCTCTATACATGCAGCTATCCACTGGGAGAAATTATTCCCTTCAGAAAGTGTAACCTATATATAGGTTATATAGGTTATATATCTATATCTATATATCCACAGGTATTTGCTGAGCATTTAACATGTCCCTAACACTGTATCACTCAGGGAAGTATAGAAGTACAGGACATTGCGTCTTAATTATCTAGAGCAAAAACTCCGTTTTTAAAATATTTCTGGTTTGTTACAAAAACTATACTTCTGTAAAATCTAATAAAATCAATTACTGGGAAAATGAAATAGAATTAAAAACAGACAAAATAAAGCCAATTTTTACTATTAGATTCAACTGAAAATATATTACATTTAACAAATATAATCAGAACAAGCATTACAGAAGAGAAAAGATTTAAAAACTGCACATATTGTTCAGTGAAAGTTTGCATCACTGTGATCATATGAAGAACCACTATTACAGTTGAACTGGTAGTTCCAGAATAGAAATTAAGAAGTTATGAGTAAAATAGTGATTCTCCACATGGAATACCTACTTCACAATTTGAAGATACATCCTACTTATCAAAATATAAGGTTTTAATGTAACAAATGAACTTGTTCCTTGCTTAACTTATCTAATATAGATTCTATTGGCCACAACAGTATTCACAGGGAATAACATATCTGAACTATTTCATTTTTTATAACTTATCATAGAAGAATCAATCTCAAAATGATATGTTGATAGCAGCAAAAGAAGTGTTTTAAAGCAATTTCAGCAAGCTCAAGATATTCATTCTTAATTTTTATCTAGGATAAAGAAAGTGATGCTGTATTTTCAAAATTCATCTTCAATTCTTCATCAGTAGCCAGTGCCAACAATTTATCCTGAAAGCTATTGCTGAGCTTTATTTAACTTATGATGAAAGAAATTGATCTTGGATTTCATTAATATCTGATAAGTGAATATCCTTTTGATGGAAAAGGACTTTAAATCATTCTACCAAATTTATAAGGTGCTTGTTGATAACTTTACACAAGTAAGTTATTAAATTTACTACCTACTTACTCAATAATTGTTATTGAATTCTGGATCAGGTAACATTCTGTAGAAGCTCTCTTATTTCAAGAATCTCCCTTTTGTTTTTGCCTTTAAAAAACATCCTTCATTCCTTCTTTTCATGGAGGTATTAAGATAATTAGAAATACCAAAGATACCAGATAAGTAACAAGATGCTTGTTGGATGCTTAACTCACAACTTTGAAATGTTGAGGCCAAACTGAATCTTTATATTTCATGAATGATGAGATTTTATTCTGCAATCCAAATATTTCAACAAAAATTTTCTTCTTAATAGCCATTATACTTCTGCATGAAACAACAGTGTTTGATTAGCTTTCATATTATCTCCACATAGAAAGAATAATCTCAAATTTGACCCTTCAGTTTTTAGAATCACAATTTGTATTGTATCACTAAATACATTATTTAGTGCACTTAAAAAAAAATCAAAACATTTCAGTGAAGTAAGGATTGTGAAGATGACTGATATTCTGGCACCAGCTCCTAAATCCGGATGATGACTCCAGAATGCTTACTTGCCTTTGCAGCTGTACCATTAGAGCATACTCCTACACAGAACTTGAACTCCAAACTGAATATTTTTATATACTTCACGTTGAGCTGTGTTTATTAGCACTGAAGCTAAAAACCGTTCATGTGCAAATTGCACAGATACTGAAAGGATTGCCATGCTAGGAATCTCTCTGGATTTGCTTAAACTGCAATGAAAAACACTTTGCTAACTCTCTTTATCATATGACTTGGTCTTCCCTATCATTGGTTTGTTTCTGCAGTTGATGCATGGTGTCACTGAAGTGTGGTACTTGCACGATCTTTTTGCCCACTATTTTCAAGCTAATGCCTCTGAAATGGTCTCGGGGCAAGAACTCAGCAGTTAGGTATACATAGACTTCTAGTGTTAGCTCATAATGCTACTATAATCAGCTCACAAAACACGAATGGTCATATAGAAAACATTAAACGTTTACTTCCATCAACTTTTTAATTCAATACCTTTCCTTTCTAAGATACTTTTGATTTTGAACATGTCTTTATGTGTGAATTCAAAAGCTATTTAAGTCTCATGGTTCCCTTGCCCCATTAGCCAGTGCATTAGCTAGAACACGCTATAGTTTTAACACTTCATCATCAATTATAATGATTAAATAGAACTTTGTATAATATAAACTCTTTTGATCCTCATTTCTTCAGAATCACTTTCATCACCATGAATTAGTTTTGGCTGCTGCTATATTTTGAGAAGACTTATCTTTTCTTGACACAAGTGTCCAGTGAAGCTTACTTGCATCATCATAATTAAGTTAGAGTTAAATAAATAATAGAGATTTTTAATTCCCTGACTTAGCTAATAATGTTAAACTGTAGGTTAAAAACCAGGCTTTATCAAAAATGAAAGTGATCTTAAAAATATCTTGCAAATATAAATAAATCTTTAGATATACTCACATATTCATACAAATGTGGTTTACAGTTGTCAAAGTAATATTACAGTATACTGTGGTCTTACTGAGTGTGACCAGTATGCAGATCCTGCTATATTACTCACTGTGCCAGTTCAAGAAACATTAAAATTGTTCCAAAACACAAGTGCATTAAATCATGAGCTTGGGTGTCATGTCAATGTCAAATTGCTGGAAAAGTTTCTGAATATTTTTCCTGCACTCATATTGTCACAGCCTATAAGAAACGGTTCATGGACTGGTAACATTTTGAATATCATTACTATACATTCAGTCATGGTTCCTGAAGTGGTGAGCTTAAATCCTAGACCCCCTTTGTGATGTGCAGTGTGTTTGTGTATCAGAGAAGTGAGAGTTAATATGAGGGAGAGCAACTCTAGATGGTGGAGAGCATGGAGATACTAATAGAGGAATCTGATCTCGTTGTCGCAGGTACTTGCGAGCCAGCAGAGCTTCTTGAGCAAGGGAGTGACATGATGGTAGTCACATTTTAGCAGCCAGTGCCCTGGCAGAAGGTCGGAACATCATGGTGATCTCGAGCAACCACTCATTGTAAAGATAAGAAAGATAAGAAAACCATTATGTAAATAATTCACCAATAGAACCAAAGCTAGTTCCCCAAAATATAAACATATTTATAAAAGTTTTGAAAAAAACTAAATAAAATATACACAGGAAATCTCTTGTATGCCTTGCCATATTTAAAGATAGGTGACAATGGAATGCCAAGAGCAGTTAAACTTAGAAAAACACTGTGGAAGACCTTAACTTGACCCTGCCTGAGAAAAATTCTCTGATATTTAATTGTCTTTGCAAAAAGACTCTTAATTCAATGACGTGGGCAGTTTTCAGGTCACTCCATTCCCAACAGCTATGTGATATGCATTAGCCATGACTATGGAAGCGTAAAGAAATTAAGCAACTACAGAAGACATTAGGGAACTATAAAAATTCAAGGACTGAAAGTGGCAATGTAAAGTTGCAATTAGCCTATTTTTATTCTTTTTTGGATGACATTTCACTAATGTACATAAATTTGCAAATAGCAGAATAGAATGTAAAGATGCATTCCCTGAATTTTTACAAAAAAATTGTAAATTTATTATGGTAATAGTAGTTTGAATTAATTGAAAACCGTTAATTCTTCCAGGGATACACCAGACATTATGAGTTGACTTTAAACAACCATTTCTCATTTTTAAATTTGGTATGCATTACTTTACCGCATATGCAAGATCTTCGGGAAAAGTTGACTCCCTTCCCAATGCTAGAGGTGGGAGAGGAAAATAGGACACAATACCGATGGGGAAAAAAATGGGGCATAACTTATTCCTTACCTTTTCAGTAATCCCATAATTACCTCCGACTAGACAATCTCCAACCCACACAATAAAGTAATCACGTTCTTTGAGAAAATGAATAAAGAACCTATTTAGTAACAGAAACAACCTCAGAAAAATAAGAGCTAGAGGCGAATAATGGATTGTACATAGCTATTTTTCTTTATATAAAGTGGTAGCTTGTGGAAACAGGGGTCAGGAAAGGGAATGGCTACAACTCTGTGAAGCTAAAATCTGTTCAACAAATGGGATTCAGTTGGTTCTCTTTTCTTGTGGTTTTTGCATGACATTGCATCTGGAGGTAACCTCTCCAAAAATCACTGCGCTAGAATGAAAGCCCCCAATAGAAGTTAACTTCACAATAACAGAAACTTTCTTTTCTTTCTTTTTTTTATTATGTTCAGTTAGCCAACATATAGTACATCATTAGTTTTTGATGCAGTGTTCAACGATTCATTAGTTGCCTATAACACCCAGTGCTCATCGCAACATGTGCCCTCCTTAACACCCATACCCAGTTACCCCCTCCCCCCTCCCCCCTTCCCTTCTGAAACCTTCAGTTTGTTTCCTAAGAGTCCAGGGTCTCTCATGGTTTGTCTCCCTCTCTGGTTTCTTCTTATTGAGGAATTAGTTAATTAATTCAAGAAACAGTTATTGAAAAATCTATGTCGAAGGTATTGGTCTTTGCCGGAGGTGTTACAAGTGTCTACTCTATGGGATTTTCATTATACTGTGGTAGAAAAGCATGAAAAAGATAAACAAAAATATTAATAAATTAATTTCAAAAAGTCATTAAGCAAACCAAGCAGTTTTGTGATAGAAAATAATGGCGATAGAGTAGTGGACCATTCAACAGGATGATCACAGAAGGCCTAAAGAGATATATTTTACTAAGAATTGAAAGAAGAGGAGGTAGATGAATGATAACCAGAGGAATTACCTTCCTCTTAGATGGGGACCACAAATTCAAAGGCCTCAAAAGGCAAAGGGCTGGGATCTGATTTGTTAATTTGCCGTTGAATCCCCAGTACCTGGAAAATATTGAGTACATGTTAAGTGTTAATTAAGTTAATAAATGATGATATCTTTTTTACATTTGGAAAGATTAACCAAGGGAGAGTTTTGTTATTTGCAGAGGGCCATGTACACATTTGAGGAAGCTGGAAGTCATAGATGAATCTCGTGCTTCCTTGAGTTTTGTCATAGTTTGTAGTTCCATAATATACTGTTTATTAATTTTGATTTATCAATGTGTTCTCAAACCTACAAGCAGTTTTGTCTTATTGATTTCCATTAAATATGACAATTAAATACTAATTTCATAATAAGCAATGTGAAAATTTTTTACTTGAACTCTGAATGGACACAAAAGTGCTGAAAGCTTGACATAAGAAGATGGAAACATATGAAACTAAACATTCATGTAGGGGAAAAAACCAAACATGGGAAAGATCTGTTACATAGGCTAAGACCAATATTTATTTAAACGCACATGATGAATGTTTTACCACGTAGGTTTTTGTTAGAACAAATTTACAATATTCCCAATGAATTATGGAAGGTGTTTAACTTGGAAAATAAGTAAAAGCAAGGTAACATTGAATTGTAAAAATATTGAGGTTGAAAATACTCAGATGTATTAAAATATTTTTAGCATGGTGTATTTCTGGAAAGGCTACAACTGCTTTCCTTGTTGCAAACCTCCCACCTGGTTAGGTAGAATTATTTAAAATCCTTGAAGTGAGTCTCTGTGCAGAACCTCTTCGCAAACATAGGAAGTGCTTCTTACTGAGTCTGTCATCCTACTACTATGGCGATTTCACATTTGTTACCATAGCAAAATCTAAAATTACTTTTGTGTTCTACCTAAAATCTCAGTACATAAATAATAATTATCATAGACTGTTTTGCCTGAAACTTAGATTTAACTTGAAGTAGTGACTTTCTATTTAAAACAAAATATGTGGGTGCCTGGGTGGCTCAGTTGGTTAAGTGACTGCCTTCGGCTCAGGTCATGATCCTGGAGTCTCTGGATCGAGTCCCTGGATGGAGTCCCGCATCAGGCTCCCTGCTCAGCAGGGAGTCTGCTTCCCCTCGGACCCTCCCCACTCTCATGTGCTCTCTCTCTCTCATTCTCTCTCTCTCAAATAAATAAATAAAATCTTTAAAAAAATAAAATAAAACAAAATATGCTATACCAGTACAGAAGTCTAATTTTCTTAAATCATCTCTCCCCAGGGTATTGTCTTTCTATTGCTTACCTATTTCCCACTTGTAACTATTGACAAACTTGTTGCAATTCATGACTTAAATTACTTCCAAGGACCACAACAGTTTTAACTTAGTGTTTGCTTCATATAGTACTGAAAATAATTTTCATTAAAAATTTAAAAATTTTCTTATCTGATATATTCTCCATGCAAAAGATATAATCCAGAGACCAAATGGTTTATTAACTAGATCTAACAGCTGGGTAATAGAAATGGAAGAAATTCACTGGGGTTTCTTCCACTGGACTGTAAAATCATGAAAGCAGGTACATTATATATCTTGGTTACAAATTATTGTTTAATTCCTTTCAGCTTGCAGAGGCCTTATCTAATTTAGTAGGTACTTTGTAACTTTTGTTCAGTGAGTGATTTATTGGTGATAATTGGAAAGACAAGTTAGAAAAGAGAGATAAGAGTTTGAGAGACTTGAAGATGTTAATTAAAAAATAAGCATAATTGGGGGCCTCTGGGTGGTGCTGTCTTGGTTTTGACTCAGGTCGTGATCTCAGGGTTGTGAGGTTGAGCCCTGTGTCAGGCTCCAAGCCCAGTGCAGAGTCTGCTTAGGACTCTATCTCCCTCTCCCACTCCTTCTGCCTCCTCCCCACTTTCTCTCTGTCCCTCTCTCAAATAAATAAATAAATCTTAAAAAAAAAAAAGCACAACTGGTTTGGTCTGACAAATAAGGAGCTTAGAAATTGTCACTCAATCCTAACAAGTAAAAAGCTGAATAAACTGGAAAATAAGCAACTCTCCTTAGCTATTTCAGAGAGTGAGTTCATGATAAACCACTGCTCCTAAAATTGGAGAGACAGACAGGCAGATACAGAGAATCACAACTTTCCAGAGCAGAAACTTTCACAGAAACCAGTCCTGGGGTTGGGAAACCTGAACTGTAATTAGTGAATTGCTCTTGAAGGTTTTGTGTGGATATGACTACGGTAAGAACTCTAAGTGGGGGAAAAGCCCCAAAAAACAAAAAACAAACTCCAAGGGCACCCAGTCTTAGGGAGCCTCCATACATTTGTGAGTTTTACCTCCAGGAGCTCTACCAGGTCCTCATAGTTAATAGTGGAGAAAAATTTCCTCATGCTTCTAGCAGGAGAAAGGGAAAAAGAACCATTTTGAAAAATGCCCCTTTTATCCATATAAGAACAACTCAAAACTCTGATGGAAAGTATTAAGGAACAAAAAAAAATTGAGGCTCCATATTCATGGATAAAAAGATTCAGTATGGTCAAGATGTCAGTTCTTCACAAATTGGTCTGTAGATTCAATACAATTCCAATCAAAATTTCATCAAGTTAATTTATGGATATCAGCAAACTGATTCTAAATTTACCTGAAAGGACTGAAGATCAAGAATAGCCAACATAATATTGAAGGAGAACAAAGTCAGAGCACAGATAATACTCTTCTTCAAGACTTACTATAAAACTATAATAATCAAGATAGTGTGGTTACTGGTAAAAGACTAGACAGATCAATGGAATGGAGTAGATAGCCCATAAATAGATCCAGAAGTATGTCAACTGATCTTTGACAAAGGAACAAAGGTAATATACTAGAGCAAAGAGGGTATTTTCAACCAATAGTGCTGGAACTGGACATTCACATGAAAAATAAATAGACACAGACCATATGCCCTTTGTGAAAATTAACTCAAAATGGATCACAGACCTAAATGTAAAATGCAAAAGTAAAGAACTCCTACAATATACTATAGGAGAAAATCCAGAAAACTCTGGTAATGACTTTTTAGGTACAACACTAAAGGCACCATCCATGAAAGAAACAACTGACAAACTGGACCTTATTAAAATTAAAAACTTCTTCTCTGCAAAAGGCAATGTCAAGTGAATGAGAAGACAAGCCACAGACTGGGAGAAAATATTTACAAAAGACACATCTGATAAAGAACCATTATCCAAAATATACAAAGAACTCTTAAAATTCAACATTAGAAAATGAACAACCCAATTAAAAATTGGACAAAAGTGGGGCACCTGGGTGGCTCAGATGATTAAGCGTCTGCCTTTGGCTCAGGTCATGATCCCAGGGTCCTGGGATTGAGCCCCACATCAGGCTCCTGGCTCAGCGGGGAGCCTGCTTCTCCCTCTCCCTCTGCCTCTCTCCCTCCTCATGCTCTCTCTCTCTCTCTGTATCTCTGTTTCTCAAAGGAATAAATAAAATCTTTAAAAAAAAATTGGACAAAAGACCTGAACAGTTACCTCATCAAAGAAGATATACAGTTGGCAAGGAAACAGTTGAAAAAATGTTCAACTTCCTCTGACATCAGGAAACTGTAAGTTAAAATGAGATGCCACCACTCACCTTTTGTGAGAATGGACAAAATCCAAAGCAGATGATCCCAAATGCTGGAAAGGATGTAGAACAGCAGAATCTCTCATTCATCTCTGGTGGGAATGAAATGGTACAGCCACTTTGAAAGACAGTTTGGTGGATTCTTCCGAACTAAACATACTCTTACCATACTATCAAGCAACTGCAGTCTTTGTATTTACCTGAATGAGTTGAAAACATGTCAACATACAAACTTGCACATGGATGTTAATGCAGTTTTATTCATAATTGCCAAAAGCTTGGAAGCAACTAAGGTGTCTTTTCGTGGGTGAAGAGATTTAAAAAAAACAAAAACAAAAACCAACACTTCAGTACATCAAATGAGATTCAGTGCTACAAAGAAATAGGTATCTAGCCATGAAAAGACTTGGAAGAAACTTAAATATTTATTATTAAGTAAAAGAAGACAATATGAAAAAGTCTACATACTGTATGATTCCACAATATGGCATTCTGTAAAAGCAAGAATTGTGAAGCAGTTGAAGTATCTGTGTTTGCCAGGGTTTAGAGAGGAGGAAGGGATGAATCGGCAGAGCAAAGAGATTTTTTAGGGTGAAAACGTTCCGTATGATACTATAATGGTAGATACCCCTACTTCTACATTTATCAAGATCCACATAGTGTATGACATCATTAGTGAACCCTAATGTAAACTATGGACCTTGGAAGCTAATGACATGTTAACCTAGGTTCGTTGGTCATAACAAATGTACTCCTATCATCCTGGATATTGAAGGCAGGGGAGGTTGTGCATGTGTGGAGACAAGGAATACATGGGAATGCTCTGTAGTTTCTGCTCAATTTTGCTGTGAACCCAAAACTTCTCTTAAAAAATACAAGTTTGTTTTTAGTTTAAAAAATAGGCGTCATTGAATGATCACCATGAGATGATTGAGTAATGATGAAGTGCATTGGCATTGGAATCAGTCCAACGTGGGTTTGAATCTTGGCTTCATCTTTCATGAGTTGGGTAACTTTGGGTTTAATTTTTCAAATCTCATTTTCCTTCTCTCTCAAATAGGTTCGTAATTCCTAAATTATATGCTCTTTGTGAGGTTTGTGTGGGCTGTTGTTTATAAAGGCACTGACTCCCCCTTTTTCCTTTTTCTTTTTTTTTTCAAAGATTTTATTTGACAGAGAGACAGACAGCGAGAGAGAGAACACAAGCAGGGGGAGTGGGAGAGGGAGAAGCAGGCTTCCCGCCGAGCAGGGAGCCCGATGCGGGGCTCGATCCCAGCACCTGAGATCATGACCTGAGCCGAAGGCAGTCGCTTAACCAACTGAGCCACCCAGGCGCCCCTCCCCTTTTTTCTTCCATCTCTTCTCTTGCCCCTCCCCTTCCCTCCCTGCTCCCCCCTCCTCCATATACTCTTTTGGCTTGGACTGAAGAGCAATGAAGTCAGAAATGGAGGAAAAAAACGGCACAAAGAGCCAGACATCCACAATGTCACTTATGCAGATTCAGTTCAACTCAGCTTTCTGGGGTTCCTTCTGATTTGAGGCATGGGAAGCTGGGGGGCTATCCTTGTACCAAGTCCCAACGCATGCTAATCTATCCACAGCAGATTCCCTGCCTTGTTAACTAGGCTTCTGATTTGCTTCTAGAATGCCAACATTCCCTAAAATTCTCAGCCCCTAGACGGACTCCATATTTGTGCATTCTTATTGCAGTGACTTCTTAATTCCTATATTCCATCTTCAGTATTAGATTCTTGCCTTGTTCTTGCTAGTTTCTTCCAAGGTCAGTAGTCCAGCGTCTGAGCTAGACAAGAGACTGGAATGATTTTGTCTGATTATTAGCATTCTTGATGCTGATTGTCAAATCCCAACAGATGGCAATAAATGATGACACATTCAAATTTCCAACCTCTGAGCTCTCCTCAGAAATCCTTTCTTTGTATTTAGTCATTTCCTCTCCCCTTCCTCAGAAAGGCTGTCATATCTGCTCTGGGGGACAGGAGGACTGTAAAGTTCAGGTAATACTTGATTCTTATTTAACAAATCAGACCACTCGGTGAGGACATTCTCAACTTCTTCTCCTCTCCCTCTGACCTTATTCAAACCTTAATTCATGTGTATTAGTTTCCCAGGGCTGCCATACGGACTTGGTGACTTAAATCAACAGAAATTTATTCTTTCCCAGTTCTGGAGGCCAGAATGCCAAAATCAAGTGTCAGCAGGGCCACACTCCCTACACAGGCTCTAGGGGAGAATCCCTTCTTTGCATTTTCTTGCTTCTGGAAGTTACCAGCTTCCTGGCTTGTGACCACAACACTCCAGTCTCTGCATCTGTCTTCATTCTGCTTTCTTATCTCTATATCTGTGTCAAATCTCTCCTGCCTTTCTTTCATAAGGACACTTGTGATGGCATTTAGAACCTACCTGGATAATCCAGGATTATCTCCTCGCCTCAAGATCCTCAGTGTAATCACATCTGCAAAGACTCTTTTGCCAAATAAAGTAGCATTCATATGTTCCAACGATTTGACGTGGATAATTTTTGGAGGGCTATTTTTTAGCCTATCACATCGTATTTTTCTCTCTTTCCTATGTCAGTGGAAGAGCCATTCTTTACTTGTTCTTCTTTACTCTTGATCTCATCCTGCCTTAGTTCGGTTCCCCTAATGTCAGAGCCTGACACAAGCATATTATCATTTGGGAGGTGGTCCCAGAAAGCAAGAGTGATAAAATGGAAGTGAGAAAAAAAAAAAAAAAAAGGAGAAAAGGCCAATTGCTGTACTGCAGCAGCCACAATACCCAATTCTTTTGTGAGGCGACTGGTTGTGTCATTTGACCATTGATTAAAATTGTGCTATTTGTCATTTGTTATTGATTTATAAGAATTCTTTATGTATTTTGGATACAAGCACTTTGACAGATTTAAATATTGAAACTATCTTATTTCATACTGTGGTCTATCTTTTCACCTACTACCGATCAGTCTGTGCCAAAATGCTCTCTCATCAATATTATTTCTTGGTCATATCCCTCAATTTTTCTTAACAAAGTTTCAATTTTGTCCTATAATATTCACATTACTTTTATTCTTTCGATAAAGAAATTTAATGTTCCATTTCCCAAAATATATTCTGTTATGAGCATATCTCTTTCAAAACATTAGGTCCACCTACATTGATTTTTCTGGGGAGTTTCATTAGTAACCTCCTGGTGTTCATATGGAATAATACACAAAAGTAGCTCTATGGCTTCTTCTTTTCTTAGTATCCTGAGAATAAGACATTTTTTTTTTTGGCCAGGCTTTTGAATAGTATTTCCAGAAAAATGGCCTCACTACAACAGGCCTGTACACATGCAAACATTCAATTTCATTTAATTTGGTGCAAATATGAACAAGACAGACTGTGTCCTGAAAAGGTTCACCATGCAGGAAAGAGAATAAAACAAATAAACAAATCACAGTGAACCCCAAGATAGGGTAGACTTTTAAAAAGAAAATAAAGGAAAGAAAAGTACAAAGTTCCCAGCACACAATGTCTCCTAGAATAGTGCCTGAGCTGAACCGCAGTTGTAATTGAAATGATTTGTTTGTTTATATCTCGGTGGTGGGTTTTGGAACAAAGCTAGAGAGAAGGTGGCTGGTGAAGTCAACTTAATGAATAAATGTCTTTTCTTGCCCAGGGTTTAGAGAGGGATACAATCAGATAACACAATAACAGGATCGGAGAGGATGGACAGTGGTGGAGTCTTTTGGGGGGTCTATGGTTACAAATGTGGGCACATGTGTATTACCATTCCAAATCCCAGCAGCTGTGAGTTACTACCTGTTTATTAGCAAAATTCTTTAGTGGGTCTTCTCCCCCAAGTATTTCTGAGGTTCTCTGGGGGAATTTTCTGTGTTCTTGTGGATTGATTGCTGCTAAGGTTTTGGGGAACTCAGACATAGTTCTTGACTCTAATTCCTAGTCCCTAAAACATAACCTGCTTCTTTCTTTGCCTCAAGTGATTATCGTCATGCTACTGATGGTGGGGTTTGACAATCATTTGAAGCTCAAGAGGATCCCCAGAAATTTACATCTTTCTGAACTACTTATTCAGGTGATCCCAATCATGCTCTCTTGTGTTGCTGAGCTACACTATCATGAACTCTATTAGTCTTCACTGGAATTCTTCCCATGTTTTTGGTCTGACAAATATGTTCCACTGCAAATTCAAATTTATACACACACACACACACACACACACACACACACACACACTTACACAGAATGGAGAATGTTTGCATGGTTCCATCAGGAAGGATTCCAGTGTCAGGTAGACCCAGTTTCCCTTTAAACTAGACTGGTTCCAAGTCCAGCTCACTGATTCATATTTCCCACTTTTATGGAGATGGTAAGAAATATATATATATATATATATATATATATATATATATATATATCCCTAAGACAAACCTTAGGCATCCAATAAATAATTTTTAATGACTGAATAAATGAAGGAATTGGATTTTCTTCAGTGATTTCAATGTCATTTTTTTATTTGGCCTTTTTAGGGATGAACTCGATCTTATAATTAAAAAAATATATATTCATAACATTCAGAGTGAGAAAATGTATGTTAGGATCCTGCAGATTTTCCCATATAACACTCTTTTAAGGGGCGCTGGGGTGGCTCAGTCAGTTAAGCAACCAACTTTTGATTTTGGCTCAGTTCATGATCTCAAGGTCGTGAGATAGGAACCTGTGTCGGGCTCCACACTGAGCATAGAGCCTGCTTAAGGTTCTCTCTATCTTTCTCCCTCTGCCCCTCCCCAACAATTGCACTCTCTCTAAAAAAAAAAAAAAATAAATAAACTCCTTTAAAATATTATGATTAGTAGATGCAAAGAGATGAGTGAAATTGACTACATGACCTCTTTGCAGAGACAATGTATGTATTAGACACAAATTTGGCCAACTACTTGGCTCAAAACTGGTCGTTTCTATGCTAAAACTCCTGTCCTCTGGATATAACTAAATGATCCAAGGTTAGTCTTGGGACCCAAACTAGGACAATCAGAGTTTACCTTTCATGTTTTTGAAAAATTACAAAAAGATACACAAAGACAGAAGTGCTTGAAACTAAGTCATCATATGGTAGAACTAAGAGCGAAAGATCCCTGCAGCTGCCTTAGTGTTTGTCATTATAATCTTAGAGACTCGGTGTTTGCTTTAATTCTAAGATTGACCCCAATATTCTTCCAATAAGTTTCTGTTTTACTTGGGTTAGCCAGTGCCAATGTCTGTTACTTGCAACCTAAAGAATCTTAACCAGTGAATTATACAGCCCTAAATATAAATGACAACACGTGGAAGAGGGATGTTTTATTCACTGCAGTAAAATTGGAAGCCAAGTCCTAGAATCCAGTTAAGATGTCTTGTCAGGGAGTGATGACTCAATAGAATTGGGTACTCAGGTTTATTGGAAATCCCAAGGACTCTGGTGTTAGAAAATCTCCATAGCAATGCCTTTCTATGTGGAATTTGGTCAAATTAATGTTAAATTATAAAAATATAAAGATATGTAAAAAGAATTATAAACCTATAAAGTTAACATATAATTATCAATACTATTAACGCTAGTAAATATTATTTTATGCTTCTATAAATTGGAAATGCTAATATGGTACCTGATCATGGTGCTGTTGTGAGAACTGAATGACAATGAGATTAAAAGTCATGGCGTAGAGTCAGCATCTATAAGGTTTGTGCTTGCGTAGTTGAAGATAAGGTCGGAAAGACAAATTGGAGTTACACCTTGGAGAGCCTTACTGACATCGTGAAATATTGGAAGTTGATTTATTTGGAAACTGGAAGGCATTGAAGGTCTTTGAGCAAGGAAGTGATTGATTGTTGATGTACTGTTTGGAGATTAATGTGACACCATGATACGAGATGGACAATTGGGCGATGGTAAATGACAAACTCTCAGGAGATGTTCTAGTTATCCAGATGATAGCAATGAGAGCCTCAGCTAGACAGGTCACAGAGGGAACAGAACAGACGGAAGGTATATGAGACACATACTGTGCAATACGTTGTTTGTGGGGGTAGGTGAGAAGAAATACATAAATCAGAAATTCTTGAAGTGCCAAGCCTAAAGTCTTGGGATAAAAACAAATATAGTTCAGTATACTAGAGATATACGTGACATATAACGAAGCAAAATTTAAAAATGGACAGAGAATGACAGAAGCCATACTTTGAACATCGACTATAACTTTTTTTACATCTTATAAATCTTAGGTTTTGAACCATTATTATCTTGTGTGTTCATTTATCGGTACTGGGTTATAAGTCATTCACCATCTATGTATTAAGCAGATTATATTCCTTTAGAATTGCCTTAAAAGAAATAGTTTGGCCTTTCCTTTGACCTCACATGCTTTCCTATGTAGAACACACCCTTAAATTGTGTCAAATTTCTACTTTAACACCACCTACGATTGGTTGAGCAATTCCTTTGTACCTGAAATACTGTCATTATTTCACATTAATTATCTGACTTAATTTGTTTAATTTTCACAAGTCCACTGTTTGCTGTCAACACTATCATTCTTGTTTCAAAAATAAGGTGGCTGAGGTTTCAAGAGGTGGCCATTGCTCAACCCATGGCCAGAGTTCCTTCCTGGGATTGCCATCTGTTCATTCTCCAGCCGTAAGAACAAATCAACATCATGGGCATGCCTCTTGAGACAAATGAAAAATAGTTTTGAATGGTTATTTTCTCCTTCTGAAACTTAGATTAGCTTTCCTTAGAAGATTTACTACCATTAAAGATATCCTGCTAAATGCTAAAGGTGATTACTTTGAAATAAACAAAATTAAATTGCAGGTGGGAACTCTGAAATGTTTCTTAATGGCAATGATTTTCAAACTTCTTTATGCCACAAAACAATGAGTCTAAATTACAAAGCTCCCAGTGGCCATGGCTCCTTAAAGCAGTTGGTTCTTACTGGCTGGGGTATGTACGGATGGCGCAGGCATATCCGAGAGTGTGTAACCTCGCAAAAATGACCAGTTTTTTTTTTTTTTTTTTCCTGATAAGTCCTTTTAAGTGGTGTGGTGAGCAGATGTCTTATCCCTACTTGATCTCTATGAATAATAAATATATTCTTCATGTGCTAAATCTGTCCCCAGCTTCATCCTGCATTTGTAACTATATTGATAAATTTTTAAAAAGGCTATTCTTAAAATTCCTACATTGGAAAAAAGAAAAAGCACAAAACAAATGATTGAAATAACGGTCCTCTTAATTATATATTTTACAGTTATGCTCTAGCTGTGAATTATTTTCTTATCCTAGATATCACTTGCCAACAAAACAAGGCAAACGTGGGGAAAAAAATAAAAAGCCGGGCTTTAGAGATACGTTTAGAGGTATCTGTTAATATCTATGGAACTGGGTGAACTCTGGTAAATTTCTGGCTTTTTCTGAGCCTCAGTTTCATTGTAGGTAAAATAGAGATTTATGAGGATGTATCACTGACATAGAGTGGGTACTCTAAACACTGCTTCCTTCCTACCCTCCTGCGATCCTAGCTCCAGCCTCCTGTTCTAAAGGGTTTTCTCAGTTCAAGTTTCTCCCCATCTACCACAGGTGCGACTTTCACTCCTGTTTTTTTTTCTTTTTTCCTCATCTTCTCTTGCCCACATCTGTTTTAGGAAAGATTTTGAAAGAATTTAAACTCAATTCTCAAGATCTTTGTGGCAACTATTTTTAGTAACTGTGGAATATTAAGCAAATGATAATCTGAAGAAATGAGAGCGGACCCTGAGGATAAGGTAGACCCTCCTGACTCCAGAACATTTGCCGGTGTAGGCCAGTATCGCCCATTGAATACATTTTTAGTAAGGAGAGGTGGATACATACAACTAACAACAATTCTTTAAAATAAAGGTATGGCCCTAGACATTAGGCAATGCAGGAGTGGCATTGATTGATTCTGTCCCAAGTAGGATGGAAAGGAGGAACATGTATTGATGTGTAGGACTGATGCAAAAAGGGCATCATTTAAGCAGTGTCTTGAAGGATGAATAGGACTTTTCTAGGTATAGGAAGAAATGTTTAATTAATTTACCTAAAAATAGGTTACTTTATTCTAACTCGTGTTTCCACCTGAAAGCTCCAGTCTAGGAATGTTCTGCAGTCTTTATACAGAAGTCTTAATTGTTGTCAGTTTATAAAAGCTGACATTCCATGACTAGCTAATAATTTGAGTCATGATGCTATTCCCATCTTAAATGACTCACACAGAAAGAAAAAATGTGAAATTAAATTGTCTTGAAATCATTTCACTGGAATTACCTTATTTCTCAGAATTTTTTAGACCAATATATATCTCAAAAGGAAATCACACAAAATATGGCTAATTTGGTAACTTGCTATGAGTTCAATATTTCTATTTAATTTTTTATATTAAAAATACAATGTACTTTGGAGTTAAAAGTGATTCAGATTTTAGTCAGGTAAGTAAATGAAAGATATGACAAATTTTAATATTGTATTAGTGTATTTATTGACATGGATGGTCACAATGAATGACAAATGTATAAAACGATTATAAAATGCATATTTATATATAGCAGCTACATGTACATATGCATACTCTATATAGCCTACAAAGTACAATCTCTCTTCTGGAGGCTTTTATATATATTTAACTGCAAAACTCTTAGCGCATTCAGTGAATTTTACAAAGTGACCAAAGGATTGGTCAGGGACCACCTGATTCAAGATATAGAGCATTAACTTTAGCCCAGAAGCAACCCTCATGGTCCTTTATAGTCATTAATCCTCACAAAGAAAATCACAACTAAACTATCAAGACTTCTGTCACCATAAATTAATCGTGTCTGTTTTAGAGATATTTTTAAAGATTTTATTTATTTATTTGAGAGAGAGAAAGAGAGAGACAGAGAGCTGAGCAGGGGAAGGGGCTGAGGGACAAGCAGACTTGTTGCTGAGTGCAGAGCTGGTAGGCTGCCAGCGTTCCAGGGCTCAGGCTCGATCCCAGGACCCTGAGATCATGACCTGAGCTAAAGGCAGACTCTTAACCGACTGAGCCACCCAGGTGCTCCTCTTTTAGAAATTTATGGAAAGGAAATTTATACTGTATATATTCTTTTATTTTTAGTATCTTTCATTCAGCATAATGTTATGTGGTTGAATATAACAGCGATATACAGATATATATTCTATATAATACATATGATTCAAGTACATGAATATTCTTTTTGATGACTATATGCTTTCTTTTTCTTTAAGATTTATTTATTTATTTGAGAGAGAGAGAGAGAGAGATCACCAGCAGGGAGGGAGGGGAAAAGGGAGAAGCAGACTCCCTGCCGAGCAGAGAGCCTGATGCGGGGCTCCATCCCAGGACCCTGGGATCATGACCTGAGCCGAAGGCAGATGCTTAACTGACTGAGCCACCCAGATGCCCTTTCTACAGTTGTGGATGGATATTTGAGATTTTGCTCCCAATTTTGACAATTAAGAATAATCGTTCTAGATACACTCTTGATGTAATGATTAAAAGAATGAGATCTGGAGTCCCATGGCTTAACTTCAAATTCCAATTTCAAAACGTATTAACTGTGTGATCTTGAACAAGTTATTTAGCTGTATTTGCCTCAGTTTCTTCATCCATATAATGGGTAATTATACTCACACTCTTGGTTAATCTGTTTATTATGTTAAAGAATACAAAGTCCCTGAAACAGTGCCCAGCCTGTGGTAAGAACTCAGTATCTATGTTTGTTTTTCAGTTACTTTTTTTTTTGCCTTGAATTGTATTATCAATGTTGCCATTTCTATATAGGCCATTTTTATTTCTGTAGTGCATTTTTGCCTGCTCCCTTTCTTTCAACAATTCTGTGTTAATCTTTTAAAATTTTGCTGGAACATCTGGATGTGGAATTCTTTCAGAAGTTTTATGGACAATAAGCTTTTTGAATTCTTGAATGTCCAAAAATGCCTCTATAGTCAATGCTGTCATATTCAAAGGTAGTTTGACTAGATGCACATTTCTAAGTTTCTAATGAGCATTTTTCTTCAGAACTTTGTTATCCTTTAGTTAATTACCTGGTGTTCTGTCCCAAGCTCACTCTTTCTCCCATAGCCCCCTTGCTCTTTCCTTAGCAGTATTCCAGAGTTAGTCCAGACTCAGCAGGAGAGCCTCTTTCCAATGCAGGGGATTGCAGATGTCTCAGCTCTTTGGGCTTCCATTTTCAGTTAGGTCTGTCCAGCAAGTCCCTTGTTGCGTGGTAACACACTTTTTCCCTTCCCGCACTGCTATGGATTTCATTTTATGCTTTTCTTGTTATTTCAGGACAGTTTTGAGAGAAAAGCAGGATAATATCTTGAACAGGAAATGGGATTTTTTTTTTTGGACATAGTCCTTAACATTTTACTTATTTTATCCCTTATAATTTAATATTGGGAACAATGTGGCTTTTTATTCAGAGACCTCTGCTCACATTCTTCATTGCCTCCATAAGAGCTGTGTGCTCACAAGCGAGTAACAGACCC
Source organism: Zalophus californianus (assembly GCF_009762305.2). Lineage (NCBI taxonomy): Eukaryota > Metazoa > Chordata > Mammalia > Carnivora > Otariidae > Zalophus > Zalophus californianus. The sequence continues at coordinate 38,514,969 of NC_045596.1, read as the reverse complement.
CTTTTTTAGTTCTGGTATCCTCATCTCTAATGCTAACTTGTTATCATGTGGTAGTAGCAAATGTACAAAGAAAAGCAGTCAACTCATTCAACACCAACCATACGCTTCTCTGTAAGCTTTGTGGGAAATGGGGCCTGGATTGGAAGACGATGCTCAAGGACTTGAAAGTTTGGGATTCTAATTCTAGGTAGCTTGTGCTTGTCTTGGTGAATAAACTTGGACATGTGATTCCAAGTTTTGTTTTTTTTTTTTAAAGATTTTTTTTTTATTTATTTATTTGAGAGACAGAGAATGAGAGATAGAGAACATGAGAGGGAAGAGGGTCAGAGAGAGAAGCAGACTCCCTGCTGAGCAGGGAGCCCGACGTGGGACTCGATCCCAGGACTCCAGGATCATGACCAGAGCTGAAGGCAGTCGCTTAACCAACTGAGCCACCCAGGCACCCGTGATTCCAAGTTTTTGAGCCCCAATTTCATTTTTTAAATAAGAGGGGTGGATATAATAATTAAAATCCCACAAAATCCTTAAAATACCTCATAGGTTTAGAAGTCTGTGTTTCCAAGCTTAAACTGAGATGGTGTTAGTTAGCCACTGCCGAGTTAAGGTGTATGTGTGTAGATACTGTACTGTGGTATCTGAGTGTGTGTGTGTGTGTGGGGGGGTGTTGTGTATGTGTGTGGAGGCTCCTGAAGGAAAATTTATCTTTAGAGAAGACATTATTTTTGGTGTTGAAGTTGAATGGTTCTTTTGGAATGAATTTAGCTTTGATCTATTTATTTTGGCAGAACTCTCAGGAAGTGTACTCAGTGAAGAGAGGGACTGTTGACTGGGTATTTGAACAGAAGCCGTTTTGCATATTTATCTGTCATCTCTTCTGGCCCCGGGGGAGCCTGAGGCTTGTGCCTTCTTTAATTCCCTTGCTGGGCCAGTCTAGGGGCTGCCCTTTCCCTCTCGTTTCTCCCTTGATATTCATTCACATTTTGTGAGATTTTAAATACTGATTTCAGAGAGATTGTATGAAATATAGTTATTGATTATATTCTCAACCATTTATGTTTCTTAAAGAATTATCATTGTTTTTTAAAATAGGTAGGTATAGAGAACTCCCTTATACATCTCACTGGAGCTAAAAAGGATCACCCCACCCAGCACTTTATTGCAAAGGAAAAGAGCACGCATCACATTTTCATCACGTTCTTTGCCGTTAAGGGACGGTGCCTGTACAACTGTTGCAATCCTTTGGGATGGTCGTTTCATCTTCCCTGCTCTAGGCCACTTTCGAAATATCTTCATTTATTTTTTTATTAGCATATACTGTATTATTTGTTGCAGGGGTACAGGTCTGTGATTCATCAGTCTTACACAATTCACAGCGCTCACCATAGCATATACCTTCCCCATTGTCCATCACCCAGCCACCCCAGAAATAGCTTCATTTAATTCGTAGTCTGAGCCCACTAATTCTGTCACTTGGTCCTATATTTAATCTTTGAGTGTATTTTACAGTGCCATTCGTTCCCACTGCAATCTACTATAGCATTCATTTATGCTTTTTTAAAATTAGAAAAACAACACATTTATTAGGCACTGGACACTGGGCATGGTTGAAAAGACTGAATGTGTGCTTGCCCCTACAGAGCTTAGAGATTAATAAAAACACGTGAATAAAGAATTGGACATGCATAGGTATATGTATTTACAGACTTTGAGCAAAGAGGGAAAAGAACTGGCTACTGGGAAAGAGAATAGCTGGGGAATGACTTTGTTGTGTCATCAGGGAGCCAGGGAAGGCTACTCTGGAGGTGATATTTAAAAGGGGACCTGGAAGATGAAAAGAGAGGCGTTAAAGTGAAGATTTGGGACAGAGCTGTAGGGGGAGGTGCTACTTAAATGTTTTGAGCTGGGGCATAATCCATATCCTGTTCAATTAGCTCTAATATTTAGAAAAAGGCTCTGACAAGTCCAGATGGAGCTTTTGGGGTTGCATATGGGGGGGAATGTAAGGAAGCAACAAGTCATACTGGCTCTACATGACAACACGAGATTTCTGAGGTTATGAGATGAGGTGAGGGGAGTGAGGATGAAAAAATAGTAGAAGAGAGAAAGATAGGAGGAGGGTCTGAGGGTGGTCACCAATCAGTGATGGAATGCTAGAAAAAGCACAGAGAACAGTACATGGAGAAATTCCTAATGGAGGGACTAGTCCATAATTTCACAGACACAGTGATGATTGATGTTGATTCTAAAATTGTCTCGTGTCTTTTGATGTGATTACCGTCTTACATATATCAACGTTCTACAAAAATTTTCAAACACATCAGCCTTAGGCTTAGTGGTACTTTGGAAAGAATGTAAGAGTTCACGTTGACAAGCATAGGACCTGGGGTGATCATAGGAGCCAGGTAATAGCGGAGGCTCAGGCTGCTGCTGGAATCAGGAGCAACTGAAAACCCCCACTACCATGTAATCCTACACTTCACTGGCTGGGATCTGAGGATATATATTCAGATACTCAAGAAAAGGTTGCTCCTGGAAACCTAGAGAATTTGGGACTATCTAGCCCAGGAATTCTCAGCAGGGAGTGATTCTTACCTCCAGGGCACATTTGGCAGTATCTGGAAACATTTTTGGTTATTTCCAACTTGGGAGGCGAGTGCTACTGGGTGTACTGGTTACAGCCCAGGGATGCTGCTGAACCTCCTACAATGCACAGGAAAGCCCACCCTCCCCTCTCTACCCAACAAGGAATTATCTGTCCCAGAACATCAATAGTGCTGAGATTGAGAAACTCTGATGTGGACTGAAGGCATACCTGTGTCCTAGTTGTTAAAAAAGTTGGTTAAAAAAAATTACTCCTAAAGAATTTATGTGATGTATAGGTTAGATCTCGCTGTGATGCAATTTACTTTCCATAGTATCTAAATGAAATCATGCAGAAACTCACCTTTTTTTTTTTTTTTTTTTCATTCAAAACCCTCCCTTGCAGTCAGAGCCAGGGCTATAACAGATATACGAGTGTGATCCTAGTAGGTCTAGACAAGAGAGCATGGACATTTCAATGAAGCTTATTCCTACATATATAAATTACTTTAAAATTGCAGTTTTATTGATAGCTTACCCACATAGTCCATAAGAAATGACATAAGCTGAATTTTGAAAGATGAGCATGCATGACATCTATGAAGAAGGACATGGGGGCACGTGGCATTTGTCATTAAGGAGGCAGTGTGGTGCACAGATTGGGTAAGAGAGAAGAGAAGGGATGCTAATGAGGTTGCTCTAGTGGTAGATTTGGTTAACTGTGATCAAAGGCCTTCTAGTATGAATGAAGAAGAATCTGGAACAATGCTGGTGCTCGAATACCATCTCTTGAAAGAAGGAATGAGTAGAATTGATATGATTTGATGATGAATAAGGTATGGAGCAGTACAAAAAATCTGAGGTGACTCTAAGGTTTCTGAAATGGAACATTCGGTGAATGGCTATGTCTAGCACGCAAATATGAAAGAGTAGATTTACAAGAAGGATGTGGAAGATTAGGGCCCAAGTGGAGAGGTAAAGTTGAAGATAGGTAGAGGCTATCCTTGTGGAAATATATGATAGTCCAGTGTACATAAGGGTCTGGAGTCCCAGAGAGAATTCCAGGTTAGAACTAGAGATTGGAAATGATTTGCACAATAGGTAATGACTTGCACGTGGACGAGATAGCTATTTTACTGACTCTCCAGGTCACCTAACAGAAACATCAAGTTAACCTGCCAATGCATTCAGGCACAATGACAAGATAATTTAAATAATCACTTTTGTTTACTATTACCTCAGATGTTTTGAGAAGTATTGAACACAAAAACCGTTCTCCTCCTTGGAAGCAGGTGCCTCAGAAATGCAGCAAACTTGTTATGACAATGCTGCCAATACTCACATTTTTAGACTTCTTCTTTAGGAATTGCCTAGAGGTTTTTCAGATCTTTCTTTTCTAGGAAGCTCACCTTTTCAGAAATGCATTTAAATACATATGCTTTTTGAAAACTACAAAATAAAAATAATAACAATAACAACTAATGTTGATTGAGCACCTACTATGTGTAGTAAGTGCTGCACTAAGTACTTAATGAACATTGTCGTGTTTAGTCTTCATAAATCTCCAATTTGCTAAGTATATTTAATATTTTTTAGTTGAGAAAAATAGGCTTAGAGGAGTTAAAATAATTTGCCTGAGGCCGCAGGGTCTGCCCTGACTCTCAGAGCAGTCTTTTGAATAGCTAGAGTAATAATAATTTGATCTTAAAATGTAAGTATAGAATAATGAAACTAATTTCTTATGGAATCCCTGGAGACCTCCCTCTCCCCTCAAAAAACAAAGAAATTCCAAAAGTGACTGAAGTGTGTACCTATTAAAAGATTATTTTGAGGGATAATCTCCAACTAGGTTCTATTTTTTTGTGCAATGTTTGGTTAATAATTTAAACTATTTTATAGTCACCCACTTTGTTCTAATCATAGGAGGAAAAGCAAAACTGAATTATGACTCTTCCACTCATTTGAAATTTAATCACAAACCACTTTCATTTTTTCATTTTCCAGATTTATTTCATTTGTCCTGTCTAGATAACATGGTCCTGAGGCAAGTGACTGGGTTTTTAATCCTTGCATACCACAGAATCTTGCACAATATTTTGTATAGAAGAGAATCAATTCAAACTTGTTAGGGTAGATGAATGGAGTTAAAATACTCAATATTTTCAAACATAAAAAAATACATACAAAGACACACACTCCAGGAATGAATCCATACATATATTTTTGGTGCACTCTAATTTCCTACCATAAGTGAATCTTCCAATAGTGACCCAAGAAGTTATTTTCAAAGATTGTTAGCATAATAAATATTGATTATTAAAATGAATAGGCTTCTAAAATCTGTGATTTTATTAAAAAGTACAGCTACAGAATGTCTTTGAGTGTTCCTTTGATGTTAAGTGTTAATGTCTTGCTTTTTGCTGGATGAACAAGTGGTAGAGGACAAGGTTCATCTCTCTTTTTTTTCTTCCCCCTGCCTTAGGGAGGGATAGTTATATGAAAAGGGAAGGAAAGAATATGAGTTAAAACAAACAAACATAAAAACAATTCTACCGGGGCGCCTGGGTGGCTCAGTCCGTTAAGCGGCTGCCTTCGGCTCAGGTCATGATCCTAGGGTCCTGGGATCGAGCCCTGCGTCGGGCTCCCTGTTCAGCAGAGAGCCTGCTTCTCCCTCTCTGCCTGCCTCTCTGCTTACTTGTGCTCTCTCTCTAACTCTCTGTCAAATAAATAAAATAAAATTAAAAAAAAAACACAATTCTACCATCCCCCCCCAAAAATTGACTCCTTTTCAAAGGTATCTTTCTTGTTAAATTCATTAACGAGGAGACACTTAATGTACACATTGCCTAAAGAGTCAAGGTATTTTTCTTTTTCATTCTTGGAAATATCTGCAGGCCATTTCTTTGAGTAATTATCAAAGTGTGCATCACCTCTGTTTTTTAAGTGATTTTGTAGGTGTTTAAGGATAAAGGTAAACAATTGCTGGGAGCTCACCACCAGATATTTATTTTTAGTGAATATATTCCTTATTAATCACCTTAGCTTCCTAATGGGCAAAGGCATGATTAAGAATGTTACAGAGTCATCTTTAGGAATTGAGTTGTGCAACGACCCACTTTATTTATCGTGGGCTCCAATCCAGTCATGTTTTAGTATAGACACTAAATAGTATCTATTTAGATACTACTAAAATTCTGGACTCCTCTGTTTAAGCAAAGGCAATATAAACAATTATTAGAGCATATTAGCAAATACACTGTTGACTTTTTCTGTAACCCTGACCATAGGGCCCATTAATTCTGGCTGCTTGCATTCAGTGTAATTCAGAAGAATATCAGTTGATCATGGAAAGGATTATTCACTCGTCTTATTGTTATCGATCTTTCATAACTGGAAGTGAGGTTATCTGTGTTTTGTAAAGATTGTTTAATATGTTTGTACGATATGAATTATAATTGAAAATTGTTTATATAAAATTTCACAAAGTATAATTTTATAAAAAATATGTATATTAAATGTATAAAAGTAGCCAGTCGTATTGCAATATGGAAGCAACTGTATTTTTTAGGGTTTAGTGCATATTTACACCTTAAAGCACAGTCATGAGACATCAGGAAAACCAGACAGAGTGACTGGTTAATATTCCTTAAAATGTGTAGTTTCTTAGGCACTGTTGCTTATATGATTTTAGTGTAATGCCGTAGAGTCAGACAAAGCCAGGATGTCATTCAAAATCCAACAGAATCTAATTTAAAATATACATGAAATCTGTGGGGCTGCCAGACCAGAAAAAAAGAATAATGTGGAATTCCATCTACACAGTTCAAATGGTAAAATTCAGAAGCATTGCAAAAACTATTCAAGGGAATGTTATTGTAGTGTCTTCAGAGATAGATTAGAAGACAATAAAATGTCTTAGAGAGCCAATGAACTGCAAAATAAGAAAAGCATTCGTTAAAACTAACCGAAGAGTGAAAGATTCAAGTCAGATGGAACATTTAGATTAATGCATAACTTGAATATAGGGAAGGAGGAATGTAAGACCAAACACCCTTACAAATACCGAGTCTGTTTAGTTAGCACATAGGCTTCAGAATTTTCCAGTTTCTCCTGGGAGGAAAGAAGAAAACGAAGGGAAAGGGAGGTGAGGGAAAGGGAGGGGAAGAAATCCACTTCTCCAGAGTTCCTGGCCAATCTTTCTTTAGTCAATATACGACCTCATTTTTCAGACGTGTAAATCCCAGTTTGCTCGGGGAAGTGTAACAGTTTCTTTATTGGGTAAATATCTTTTGTCAAAGATAAATGATTTTCTTTGTATGATTAAGCAAATCAAACATACAGTATTAGGAATTTTATGTTATTTTAGGAAAAAATTCTGTGTTTTTAGTAAGTTAAAGTACTTGTACTGCTTATTTCTTTATTTTTATTATATTATAATATCTAACCTGTAATTTCAATTTAAATTTAAAGAATTAATTTTAGATTGAAGGTTTAATTTGAAAGTAAGAATATCATTCTACTGTTTGAAAACAATGAGAATGATTAAAAACTTTTAATGTTTACTGTATTTAGAAGTATAACTTACTCGATGTAAAGGAATTACTTAAGAATTTCTGAGATTCTTGCTTGTTAGAAGAGTTTTTGCCACTCTTTTTTCGTTTTATGCACCTAACGACATAGGAGCTCCAGGCATGCAAGATCCCACCCACACATCCTGAGGTCTGACAACATAAATCTGGTAATCCCTGCACACTGGTATCTTTTACATCTCTATTTAGAATGCTCACAGTGAGATAGTTAAACGTCATATAAAAACTGAATATTTAAAATGATAAATGCTGGGGCGCCTAGGTGGCTCAGTTGGTTAAGCCTCTGGCTCTTGATCTCAGCTCAGGTCTTGATCTCAGGGTCATGACTTCAAGCCCTGCATTGGGCTCCACACTGGGAATGGAGCCTACATTAAAAAAAAAAAAATTAAAAAAATGATAAATGCAGATTAAATGTTTTAGGGAAGCTAAATGTAATTATAAATTGGGCAAAATATTAATCAAAAGCTACCTTTAAAGTGGTTGTTAAATATTTACTGGATTTATAACTAGAGAATAAGATTGTGAATTAATTTAAAAAGTTTAATGAGTGACATGGTCTAATAGGAGCCAAAAATGTTTTCCCACCTGAAACAACTGAAAAAACAGGCAAACAACATGAAACAACAGTTCTCCAGAAATTGGGCATGAGGCAATAAAGGTCAGTGACCACTGAGAGTTGGGAAGCAAATAAGGTGAGCCCTTTGATTGCTCTGGATTACTTCCAGAAGGAAGTTTCCAGGCTGCAGCGCAGAAAGCACATCCTGACATCTCCCCAGGTTAAGGAGACACAAGTAGGAGCCCAGGGAGCCAAAGCAGCTACATTCTGCAGGGCAGAGTACCAGAGAGAGGACTGCTGCTGCCCCAAGAACCAACCAGTGCCCCGCGGAGGGACTCGCTGGAGTTTTCAGTTTCTGATCAGTGCACACGTGTGAGGAAGCTATTCTAGGCAGATAAAGAACCATCTACATGTGGCTGTCCAGTTTTCCCAACACCATTTGTTGAACAGACTGTCTTTTTTCCATTGGACATTCTTTCCTGCTTTGTCGAAGATAAGTTGACCATAGAGTTGAGGGTCCATTTCTGGACTCTCTATTCTGTTCCATTGATCTATGTGTCTGTTTTTGTGCCAGTACCATACTGTCTTGATGATTAGAGCTTTGTAATAGAGCTGGAAGTCCGGAATTGTGATGCCACCAGCTTTGCCTTTCCTTTTCAACATTCCTCTGGCTGCTCGGGGTCTTTTCTGGTTCCACAATAACCAAACTATGGAAAGAGCCAAGATGTCCACCAACAGATGAATGGATAAAGAAGATGTGGTATATATATATATATATATATATATATATATATATATATATACATATACAATGGAATATTATGCAACCATCAAAAACCCACAAAATCTTGCCATTTGCAACGACATGGATGGAACTAGAGGGTATCATGCTAAGCGAAATAAGTCAATCAGAGAAAGACATGTATCATATGATCTCACTGATATGAGGAATTCTTAATCTCAGGAAACAAACTGAGGGTTGCTGGAGTGGTGGGGGGTGGGAGGGATGGGGTGGCTGGGTGATGGACACTGGGGAGGGTATGTGCTATGGTGAGCACTGTGAATTGTGCAAGACTGTTGAATCACAGATCTGTACCTCTTAAACAAATAATGCAATATATGTTAAGAAAAAAAAAAAGAAGATAGCAGGAGAGGAAGAATGAAGGGGGGGTAAATCGGAGGGGGAGACAAACCATGAGAGACGATGGACTCTGAAAAACAAACTGAGGGTTCTAGAGGGGACAGGGGTGCGGGGATGGGTTAGCCTGGTGATGGGTATTAAAGAGGGCACGTTCTGCGTGGAGCACTGGGTGTTAAACGCAAATAATGAATCATGGAACACTACATCAAAAAAAATTAATTAGTTAAAAAAACAAAACAAACAAACAAAAAAACATCTAAAAGGATTAGAGGGAATACTACTTGGAGCTCACACAGGGTCCAGACCAGTGCTGTTCCTAACAGCCAGAGTGGAAAACCTTCCAATTCCCAGAGCAGGAGTAGATTACTAAGAAGGTTCTTGCATCATTAGTGGAGGGAAATTAACTCTAGACTATGCCTTGGTCCTGCCAAACAAACCTTAAAGCAGACCTAAAAGGATTGGATCATTTCCAAGTAACCTAGTGGCTTCCTCTAACAAAGGTCAAGAACAGTCTTGGAGTACAAACACACTCAGCATCCTAAGAACAGTATTCAGTTTCTGGTAGCTAATTAAAAATCACCACACATGCAAACAAGCAGGAAAATACTAACCATAATGAGACAAAAACTCAGTAGAAACTGATCCAGAATGACATAGATAAATTATTAGATGACATTCACAAGAATTAAAATTGATTCCTGATAAAAACCTCAGAAATTGAAATTGAAGAGAATCTTCTCATCTTGATAAAGGACATGTTTTAGAAATCTACAGTTAATAACCTAATTTAAACATGTACAGCAGATTTGAACTGATACTTCACCAAAGATGAGATACGGATGGGCAAAGAAGTGCATGAAAGGATCCACAACATCATTAGTTACAGGGAAATGCAAACTGAAATCACAATGAGAAACTCCTATGTGCTTACTGGAATTAGAATCAGTCGAACATTTAAAATATTGACCTACCATGTGTCAGTAAGGATATGAAGCAACTGGATCTCTCGTATACGACTTGTGCTAATATGAAATAGTACAATCACTTTGGAAAACAATTTGGCAGTTTCATAAAAAATTAAACCTTTACTTAACCACGTGACCCTGCTGTTATACCTTTAGGTATTTACACAAAAGAAATGAAAGCATATGTACATGGAAAGTCTTGTACACAAGTGTTTATTTCAGCTCTATTTGTAATAGCCAAAGTCTGGAAAGAATCCAAAAGTCCATCAGCAGGCAAATGCATAAACCAGTTTTGGTATATTCATACAACATAACACTACTCAGAAATAAAAAGAAATGAACTCTTAAGACAAAAATAGCATGAACAAATCTCAAAATTATTCTGAATGAGAGAAGCCAGGTACCTCTCCATCTTGAAAATAAAAGAACAATAATATATTCTGTATGATGCCATTCATATAAAATGTGAGAAATATAGCTAAAACCAGTGATTGCTTATGAGCAGGAGAAGAAGGGCAGAGAGGGAGAAAAGTGTTCTTATAAATGGGAATGAGGACATTTTGGGGGATGGTGGGCATGTTCGTCATCTTGATTGTGGTGATAGTTTCATGTGTGTATACAGATGCCAAAACTTATCTAATATCCAACTTAAATATATGCGATCTATTATATGTCAATTATACTTCCATAAAGCTATTTTTAAAATCATAAGGGAAATTTGGATTTCTGAATTCATTACCTTAATAAATTAAGTGTTAATTTTTAAAACCAAAGAATTAATTGAAAGTCTTCTATATAAATAAAATCTCTTAAGTGCATCCAGGAGATTGCTATTGTCAGACATACACCAGATTTATTAAAGCTCTTGGAATTGGGTTTCAGAAATTTCTACAATTTAATAACAGTCGCAGTTGATTCTTATACACGTGAGGTTTGAGAAGGTTTACAAATTTTAAGTTTTGCAGAAATCAATTGAGGGTCATGGGGCACCTGGGTGGCTCAGTTGGCTAGGTGTCTGCCTTCTGCTCAGGTCATGATCCCAGGGTCCTGGGGTTGAGTCCCGCATCAGGCTCCCTGCTCAGCGGGGAGCCTGCTGCTCTCTCTGCCTCTGCCACTCCCTCTGCTTGTGCTCTCTTGCTCTTTCTCTATCAAATAAATAAATAAAATCTTTAAAAAAATCAATTGAGGGTATTAAAATTCCCGTAATAGTTTTATTATTTAAGCTTAAAAGTTTTTCAAAGGATGCATAACACCTGAACTGTTTGGCCAGGAAGATGATAAAATATATAAAGAATAAATAAGCAAAGAAACTGGCTTGGTATTTTATATATTTTTATATTCTGGAAAAATATTAGAAATAATTACATAAGAAACCCACATTATTAGAGCTCTGTGTGGCAAATATCACTCCATTACTTCTGGAGTTTCATTAATATAGCAGGGTGTAGTGGGAAGAGAAATGGTTAGCAGCAGAGAAGATACATAGGCTGATGCTTTTGTGTTTCTGCTTACTAACTTAATACCCTTGAGAACAGGTGGTGTTTGAAGAGAGAAGTCTGAGGAGATATTAGTGAGGGATATAGAGAAATGCCAAGAGGAGAGCAATGAGAACAGAATATCAAAGGGCCAAAGAAAGGAGCCTTGACTGTATATGGAGCCCCTTCACACAGTTAGAATTGATTGTTGTATACAGTTGCTTTTTTACTACCAAGAAGAACTGAATCCTAATTACCTCAGTAACTTAGGAAATTCTCACTTTGGAAGTTAATAAAATAATTTTCATCTTTATGTCATTTTAATTTCTTATTTTTTAAGTGAATGTGGGATAGCAAGAACATACTATGTAGCGGGACTCTGATGGGTATTAACACTCACCCCGCTCCCTCTTCCTCCTTGCTGAGGTCTGAATGGGATGTACACCACCTTCTTAAACCACAGAGTTGTCTCTCAAAGTTGTGATTTTAATTCAGAGTAGTAACTGGCAGGAGGTGGATTCTGCAGTTGCTTACATATACTCTCTGTTGAATTAATGTTATTAAATATGGCATAGGGACCTTGCAATCAGGTTAATTCAATGAAGGATGTTTCCTCCTTATGAAATAGGAATAAAACTTGTTGTAAGAATTCATTAATATAATGCATGCAAAGCACTTCACCATTGCTTAGAACATAGTGAGCGTCCAATAAATATTAGCTATTAGAAATAGTATGGAGGCAACATGGCACAGTTGAATGCCACTAAATTATGAAGCAGAAGACCAAGTTACTAGAAATTTGGGAAAATCTCTTATCCCACTCAAGGTTCCTTTACTTAATCTGTAAAATGGATTTAATACAATCTCTGACTGGGAACCAGATCGGTTGGATATGTTGAGGTCCTCTCCAGGCTTAGGTTTTATTTTACTGAAAGAGGACTCCAAAAAACAAAATGAAAAGTCCTGAGGGATTAGAGAAAGACATATTTGGAAAAATTATGTGAAAATGACATTCAGAAGGTATATCTTAGATGTGTTGGTCCTGATGTGTTGTGACATGCTGCTTGTCCCCCAAATAATTCTTTTTGAAACCTTTTGTAATAAGATAGACTCACAATAGAGGCAGATAGAATGAGTGGCACATTCGTGGTGCATGGAACTAAAAGAAGAAAATAATGAGTTGAAGAGAACTGCTAAACAGATTGAGTACTGAGGTTGCTGATCCATTTCTGATTCCAATTAACCTTAATTTGTTTAGAGGCTCAGCAGCACCAAATGAATCTAACTGGCCAATTAGCAGACCAGCAACATGAGTTCAGCTCACCAAAAGCTGTTTATCAGCTGGACATGATGAGGGCGAAATTCTGCTAATTCTGTGATAAGTGTCAGGGCATGGCTCTGTCTTGTAGCGCTCCTTAACTTGGGAGATACAGAACGTACATATTCTGAGATACTAAGTGTAGAGATTGCAGGAGGAATGACCTCCACTTCATTTGGGGATTTTATTAGCAAGTACAACTGCAGCTACTTACAAGCGAATATTAATAAGACTATTGCCTGAACCCATGAGGTTTCAACTATGATTAATTCTTTGCCACGTACAATTCTTAGCAAGGACTCAGTGTTCAACAAATGCTAATGAAGATGCTTTTTTCATTTTTAAACTTTACCAAGTATTTCCTTAGTGCATACTCATAGGTCTTGCCAAAAGTCCATTCTACCTATTATGGTAAAAATACGATATGTCCTATTTTAAGAACAGAATTTTTAAACACAGATCTGCCACCAAACTTGTTGAAGATAGCATCATTTTCTTCCTGGACAACCATCATCTGATCTCTTGTTTAAAGGTGAAATCTTTTGGTCACTATCAGAACAAGCTGAAATAAGATCTATTTTATAGCATGACTGGTTACAAAACTTCAATTTGCCCTGCCCAAAATTATTAAATATAAAAATTATATTTGCAACACACTGTTGATCCAATGGAAATTGTGTAGAAAGTGGACTTGGGTTCTTTTTAGGACAGGAGAGGACCTGGTGAAGTCTTAAAAGGAGAGTGGAAAGCAACAACTCATTCCAGCTCTGATAATAACTGGATATGTAGCCTCTGGCAACTCATTTAATTTCAGGGAGCCTCCAGTTTTGTCACGGTGATAATAATGTATGCCGACTTCCCAAATGTGTTGTGGGGATTAATTATTTAATGTTTACCAAGTGCTTTGAAGATGCAGACGAGACTGGATGCTAAGTTTATTACTTGGAATAGGATATATCAGGAAACTGCGTTCTTTCTCACCAGCTAGTGCTGATGTGCAGTGAGGGGAGCTTGAAGCAAGAAGAGCTGAAAGTGTAAGAGAAATAAAGATGAAACAGCCATTTGTCAATGAATTAGAATTTCGTCCCTGCCCTCTGCTTTTGAAGAAATGTGTTTGACAGCTAAGCATAACAGGGATGTACTTAAAAGTTATGTCTGGAAAATATCTCCAGGGCCAGAGCAATGTCAGCTTGATTTTCTACCATACCTACAGCAACTGCACTGAGAGTTCATATTCTTAATGATGGCTTTCAGACAACAGGAACTTCCTACTATAAAAAAAGTTTTATGTCTAATCTCCTTTTTAAAAGGTAATAATCTGGGCAAATTTAAATTGTTGGTTTGAGTGTAGTTTTAAATTAAGAAATAGAAATAGTTAAAATTTATGGTTTCTAATATAGGGGGAAAAAAAGCCAAAAAGATTTTCTAGCTAATTGTAAACAGAAAATCATATTGATCAGTTCCACTTTCTCATGCCCATCCATTTCCTAAGCACTGAAATGTGCAAGGAATTTGCTCTAATTAGTAGATTTGAGTGTTATGAAAGCTGTCTATTCTATCAGAAGGATTCTGCAGGAGGCAAAAGTAAAGGTTAGTTACTGGTCCCTTGATTAATACAGAACCAAAGCAGTACTCTCTTTTAAATATTGTGAGTCACTAGCCACAGATTGAGTGACCAAAGACCTTCAAAAGTTTGCATTTCTTATACAGATGAATTCTGCATTGCTGCCAGAAAAAATCATAGAAATATGGAAAAATAAAGTTATTGATTTTAAACTATGCAAGTAAAGAAACCAAGGCCCTACAGTTGACATGGTTAGACCAAGTTTTCATTGCTAGTTGAGAATATCCTGATATGTATCACTTTTTCCCTCCACTCTGAACCCAATTAATTATGTTCTCATGGCTAAAAATAACAAAAATATAACAAGGAATTTACCTATATGTGTGTGCCCAGATGATGATCTTAGTCCAAGGAGAACACAATGAGGTTTTGCCAAACCATTATTCATAGAAAGCTGAACACGTTTGTTCTTCTACAGAAGCTTCCTGTACCTGAATCCCAAGAACTAAATGTGAAGACACCTTGTAATATTTATAGGGCCGGGTGGTGCATTTAAGATATTTAGTTCCCAGCTAAGGGCTGAGTCAAGCTCAGATATTATGGCCAATATGGTTTGTCATTTAACTACCCTTTCCTTCTCTCACATCTCTGTTGATCCAGTTGTTAGTCCTCGCTTTCTACCCACCCAGCGGATCTATACATTTCTCTGTGTTTTCTTCGTTCTCTGGCAACATTGTTGAAGGTTAAGTCTGAACCATTTCAGATAAAGTCCTTTTTTAGCTCTCCTTCTTTCTCTACCTTTTCTCTCATAGTGATATGTAAAGTAAAGTAGTAAAGTAAAGTAGTAAAGGATAGAGAAAAGACGGCAACAAGATGAAAAGATGAAAAACAAATGAGAGGATGACATTCTGGAAAGAGGTAAGGCTTCCATATTCTTTCTCTTTGAATTCAGGATTTATTAGTGTAATAAAAATGGCTCATCACTAACCTTTATGAAATCATACTCTGCTAAACCGTTTGTATATCATTTAGCCCTATAATACCCATTGAAGTAGTTACTATTTTTTCCCCTAAATTACTTACTCAAGATCAAAAACAAGTGTAAGAACTATAATTTTAAATGTGACTTTCTGGCTGTAAATGATTTGGTATAGAATTCACTGAGATCAATTCATTAAAGTTGCATACTTGGAAAGGAATGTTAGCAACTCTGAAAAAGGAGATGTGTGAAGGGAAGTATGAGCAATGATAACCAATCACAACATACACTCCTTGCCTAGGACCCTTAAAATAAAATAAAAACTAAGAAAAATTCCAAGCTTATGGATAGGGAGAAAAAATAGATTGTTAAAATATGTATATTACCCAAAGAAATCTACAGATTTAATGCAATCTCTATCAAAATGCCAACAGCATTTTTCACAGAACTAGAACAAATAGTTCTAAAATTTGAATGCAGCCACAAAAGATCCCAAATAGCCAAACAATCTTGAAAAAGAAAAACAAAACTGGAGATATCACAATCCCAGATTTCAAGATATACTACAAAGTTGTAGTAATCAAAACATTATGGTTACAGCACAAAAACAGATACAAAAATCAATGGAACAGATTAGAGAGCCCAGAAATAAACCCACAATTATATGGTCAATTGATCTTTGACAAAGGAGGCAAGAATATGCAATGGGAAAAAGATAGTCTTTTTAACAAATGGTACTGGAAAAACTGCACAGCTACGTGCAAAAGAATGAAAATGTACCACTTTCTTAGACCATACAAAAAAAAAAAGAAACAAAACCTCAAAATGGATGAAAGACCTAAACATGAGACCTAAAACCATAAAAATCCTAAAAGCCAGGCAGTAATTTCTCTGGCATTGGCCATAGCAACATTTTTCTAGATATGTCTCCTAAGGCAACAGAAACAAAAACAAAAATAAACTTTTGGGACTACATCAAGATAAAAAAGCTTCTGCACAGCAAAAGAAACAATCAACAAAACTAAAAGGCAACCTATGGGATGGGAGAAGATATTTGCAAATGACACATCTGATAAAGGGTTAGTATCCAAAAGTATATAAAGAACTTATACAACTCAACACCCCAAACCCAAGTAATCCAATTAAAAATGGGCAGAAGACATGAACAGACATTTCTCCAAAGAAGACATGCAGATGGCCAATAGATACATGAAAAGATGCTCATCACCACTCATTATCAGGGAAATGCAAATCAAAACTACAATAAGATATCACCTCAGACCCATCAGAATGGCTAAAATCAAAAATACAAGAAACAACAAAGTGTTGGCAAGGATGTGGAGAAAAAGGAACCCTTGTGTACTGTTGTTGGGAGTGCAAACTGGTGCAGCCACTGTGAAAAATAGCATGGAGTTTCCTCAAAGAATTAAAACTAGAACTACCTTATGATTTGCAATGACACTGCTGGGTATTTACTCAAGGAATACAAAAACACTAATTCAAAGGGATCCATGCACCCCCATGTTGATAGCAGCATTATTTACAATAACCAAGATATGGAAGCAGCCCAAGTATCCATTAACTGATTAATGAATAAAGAAGACGTGGCATATATACACAATGGAATATTACTCAGCCATAAAAAAGAATGAAATCTTGCCATTTGCAACAACACAGACGGATCCAGAGGATATAATGCTAAGAGAAATAAGTCAGTCAGAGAAAGACAGATACCATATGATTTCACTCATATGTGGAATTTAGAAAAACACAACCAATGAACAAATTTAAAAAGAGACAAACAAAAAAACCAGACTCTTAAATATAGGGAACAAACTGATGCTGACCAGAGGGGAGGTGGGTGGGGGATGGGTGAGATAGGTGAAGGGGGCTAAGAGGACACTTACTGTGGTGAGCACTGAGTAATGGATAGAATTATTGAATCACATATAATTGTACCCCTGAAACTAATATAACACTGTATATTAATTATACTGGAAAAAAGAAAACATTTCGGAAGAACACTTATGATATTTCTTTAAAGTTTAAGGCATGCAAAATAATATATGTTGTTTATGGGGACATGTGTAGTAAAAGACTACATGAACGGAAATGAAAAGCATCACCTAATGGGGAGGAATTTCCTCAGGGGAGAGAAGTTGAAATGTCCTGCCTTAAACTGGGTGATGGGAATATAGGTGTTGATTGTAATACAGTCTATCCCTCTTTATGCCTAAGAATTTCATGATAGTATTTAAAAGATGAGCCTTAAACTGGCATGCTATCATGCAAGGGCAAGATGCATCTCTGTCCATGTCCTGCATTCCAACCGACCTCACAATCATATCATTCCACCCAATCCATGGACTTGCAACGCAATCTACATTGTCTGCTACCCCATGTGTCTGGAAACTCAGGTTATATATTTGAAAATCCACAAGACTTTGTTTCCATTTTCACTCTCATGACCTCCAAAGCATCCTTTCAGGTACCCTTAAGTATAAATATTTACACAGCGGGGCTTCTGAATGGCTCAGTTGGTTAAGCGTCTGCCTTTGGCTCAGGTCATGATCCCAGGGTCCGGGAAAGGAGGCCCACGTCAGGCTCCCTGCTCAGAGCAGAGTTGGCTTGTCCCTCTCCTTCTGCTTCTCCCCTCCATGCCCTCTTTTCTCTCTCTCTCTCTCTCTCAAATAAATAAAATCATTAAGATAAAGAAATAAATATTAACGCACACCAAATTATAATTAATATACAATTCTAATTATGCTTTGCACTTTGATTGAATTGGACCCTCAACATTTAGTTGCTCCGCTCCTTTTTGGATTCTCTTTTTAGCCTCCTCGTTTGACAACTGCTCTCTTTTGTGATGTGTGGGTTTGCGTGCTGGTGTGCCTTTAAATGAATCCATGCTTGTATTCCGTGCTTATATTCTAATTCACATCCTCACCTCTTTGTCTGAACCTACTCAAAGTTCAGTCTTAGAAGGAAGAAATTTCAGCTTTTTGTCTGTAGCTTTTATATTTCTATTTCTTTTTAGCTAACACACAGTCTTTATAAAGTTGGTTCTTGTTTGTGTGCATTTTCATATTTACCTTCCACTATGAGAGAGGGCTTTTCTGGAAGTTATGTGATGAGAGGAAAGCGCATATAGACCTTTATGGCATTTGGCCAAAAGAGAAAATCCTTCTGGGTGAGGATCACTTCTGAAAGTATCTCTCTCATTTTATGTTTGCTTCCAATAATTTCCTGCATACATTCTCCTGGCTGTTGCAACCTCAGATTTGAACATTTTCTGTTTCATACGCAATTATGTATTCTTAAAAAAGAATACGAAGAAGGAATATAGCAGAAAAATAGAAAAATGAAAACATTTAAGAGAACAGTTCTTTGAATCATTTATTGGCTCCATCACTTTTCTTCTTTTTAATTAAGTTAAATTAAAAAAATTTTTTTTATTACATGCTCAATCACTTTTCAGTGAGAAATACTTCTAGATAAAGACACAGCTGTGCCATCTACGGGGTATTTCCATCCTGTTTCATGGCAAAGACAGTAATATTTCCATAAATAACATAATATTTTAAGTTAACTAAATACTTCAACATATGTTATAGCATTCTTCTTCACAATAATCCTTTGGCTTTAGTATTCCCCACATTACTGACAACATACGAAGAAGCAAGGCTCAAAAATCAAAACTGTTGATATTAAGAATAATGATAATGTTCATAACAGCAAACATATATATGTTTGTACGACAGACATCACATGACTTCCTGACTCCATTGTGAATCATCCTTTGCGTATTCATCTCTTCTTCCAAATAAGGCTTCAGGCCTCTGAAGGCAGAAACTGTGCCATTCACCTTGTATCTTTACAGGTTCTAAGTTTTTATCATCACTAGCATTAATAGGTAGGTTTAGGCACTTTGAGGAGATCCAGTGGAAGCAGTGAAGATTATTATCCTGTAGTAGAAATAAAATATTATATAACTAGCTGAAATCAAGTTGTATAGATAAAGATATGATAATATTAACTGAAGTCACTGTCATTACAAATATCATGCAATTCATTCTGTGATGGTTCATTTTATGTGTCGACTTGATTGGGCCACTGAGCGCCCAGGTATTTGGTCAAACATTATTCTGGATGTGTCCATGAGGGTGCTTTGTATGGCATTAATATTTGAATCAGTAGACTGAGTAAAGCAGATTGCCCTCCCCATTGTGGGGGCCTATCCAATCAGTTGAAAGCCTGAATAGAACAAAAAGTCCGACCCTCCCACAAGTAGAAGGAAATTCCTGACAGATTGAGTTGAGATATCAGTCTTTTCCTGCTTTTGGACTTGAACCGAAAATTCTGTTTTTCCTGAGTCTTGAGTATGCTGGCTGTCAGATTGGAATTTACACCATTAGCTCTCCTGGATTTTAGGCCTTCAGACTCAAACTGGAACCACACATTGGCTCTCCTGGGTCTCCAGTTTACCAACTATGGATCTTAGTACTTCTCAGCCTCCGTAATCATATGAGCCAATCCTTTATAATAAATATCTTTATATATATATACATAAAAACATGTATATATGTTTATAAGCACATAAACATATATGTTATAAATATAAGAGCATATATAAGCATATGTATTGCAGAAATTATTGGCTCTGTGTCTCCCAAGAACCCTAAAAGAGATTTCCTTCAGCAAACATAAATTAAGCATTAGCTTTTCCAAGCACTGCTTTAAACACATCTAGTGAGTGCCTGCTATATGTAAGGTTTGTGTTAGGATTGGGAGAAACAAACAAGTGAAAACCATCCTCTCTCCTCTCAAAAGATATTTTAAGCCCAATCAAGTCCACAGAACACACACATAAAATATAAGTAACACCCAGTAGCATATGCTGAATGTCAAAGAAGTAAAACCCGCAGTTGTAAATGCTATTAGATCTTGAGTATAGTGCTTGCTTCATGGATAGGGGAGCCATCCATTCCAGTTTAGCAAGGGACAGTCCAGTTTATGCCTGTTGCCTCAGCCCTATTATTTATAGCCCCATTTCACTCTTAACAGTGTTCCAGTTAGACAATAAACTATAAGGTCACCTTACTCACAGATGGGAATAGAAGGAAAGGTTTCTTTAAAAGGTGAATTGTGGGCCATGTCTTAAAAGAAGTAACAGACATGAATCACAGATCTGGCGCTTTGAAATGTGTCTTTTATCATTTCCTTAAATTTGCAGCCATGAATTGCTTCAGTCCCCACTGTCTGCCTTCATTCTAGGGAGTCCTGGGAGAAAATAAGACATATTTTACTCGAAGGGAACAGAATGTTTCATTGATGTCTCAGCTCTCCTTCTCCCGGAGGATGGCAGTTCAAGTTCGGCATCCCTGTTCCAACGTGTGTGGTAGGGAAGGTATGTGGTGCTGTAAGCTCCTTCATCTTTACAGTTGCTAAAGCAATTACTTGCTGGGAATTAATATTAACCAGAGTAAATTAGCTCAAGAGTCACGTATTTAACTTCCATTCACTCAAAATAATTGCCTGCTAAATTAAAATTGGCTCACATTTGAGAAAATGATGTAAAAATGTCTTTAGTGGACATATTTGAATGCTTATCAACACAGATGGAAAGGGGAAGCATTTGAGGAATGCGAATATAACATTTAAGTATGTTTTGCATGAAAATCACATTCAACTTCTCAAAGCAATATAAGATGTGACCCTTGGCAACCAATTGCCACACCCTCTGATAGAACAGGCTTCAGGACGAGTCCTCAATCACGGCAGGAGTTTTCAAATAAAAAAAGCAGCAGTGGTCATAGATTGATGTTTCATGAGGGAAAGCGGTATATTGTAGGCTTGAGTACATTTATATAAATTAAAAATTTAGATTATATGATTTCACAGTGAAAGTGGCACACTAGCTCTCAGATCTAGCGGTGTCTAGTTTTGAATGTGGACACTTTTGAGGACAAATGCTGGACCATATTCACCTTAGTATCTCTCCCATAGAATAGGGTGCCTGGGGTGTATTTTAGGTAGTTGAAAACTGTTAAAATAATTTGACTGAACTATATATTTTTTTAATGACTAAATTATGCACAAAGTTAGATATAAATGATGATTGATTTCTAAAATAGCCTCCGGGGGATTTTCTGTGCATTTGACTTTTGGAGAGGTGAATTATACTTTTGAGTCATATACTTACTTATCATATACTCAGGATCACCAAATGCATACCCAGAAGCTAGTTGGGAAACACTGAGCAGAATATTACTCAGCCATCAGAAAGGATGAATACCCACCATTTACATCGACATGGATGGGACTGGAAGAGATTATGCTCAGTGAAATAAGTCAAGTAGAGAAAGACAATTATCATATGGTTTCACTCATATGTCGAACATAAGGAACAGCATGGAGGACATTAGGAGAAGGAAGGGAAAACTGAAGGGTGGGGCAGGGGGAATCAGAGAGGGAGACGAACCATGAGAGACTATGGACTCTGGGAAACAATCTGAGGGTTTCAGAGGGGAGGGGGGGGATGGGTGAGCCTGGGGGTGGGTATTAAGGAGGGCACGTGTTGTAATGAGCACTGGGTGTTATATGCAAATAATGAATCATGGAACACTACATCAAAAAAAAAAAGAATTATTAAAGAATAATAAATGGAGAGTAGGTCACAGGGAAACTTCTTAGGACTTTAAACAGTTTTGCATCTCAAGCCCTCAGACAATCCTGATCTTAAGTTTTGTTAAGGGCCTATCAAGAATGACAAAATTCCTGAATGTTCACAAATTCTACTTACCTACTAACACTCAAGTCAGTCTGGAGGCTATTTATTCACACTCTTTTAAATCACAGTGTGTTTTAGTAGCAATGAGTAGATTATGAGTACCAATCATAGGCTAACATCTGAGTTCTGACTTTGACATGCTATGTGAGCTTAGTTATATCTGTAACCTTTCTGAAACTCAGTGTGCTGATCCACAACATGTCACTGAAGTTGAGTATTGCTCTACCGATCTCTATATCTTATAAATAACAGTAGTCTAGGATTTCAAGAATCTGGACATTGATTAAACAACAGGTTAAGTACTACGTGTGACATCTTTCAGTAATACATAGTTGAAAATAAAACAGATGTATTCTTCAAATATTTAAATGACAATTCATATTTTAAAGTGCTTGGAAAAGATTGGGATGCAATTTTTATAATAACAGTTTTCTAGTTCTTAACCTTTGTTAATTAGACATCCTGAAAGTAAAGGAGATTTATCAGGTAACAAATAAGACTTTGATGAAGCAGTTAGAGGCTAAACCACTAGAGTAATTTACTTTTCTACATTGTGAGGATAAACTTAATGATAAACGTGATTAACGTGAAAATCTTTTTCTAGGATGAACCTGTAGGCTGACTTATCTAGCCTGGCAGCGTATCATGAAAAAATATAGCAGAAAATTGCTAAATATCCAAATCACTTTGTGCTGTCATAGCACATTATATAACAGTAATGCTTGACCCTTTTTGGGGATAACAAACCTCTCCTGAGACTATGATCAAAGTTACTGGCTAGCACATTAATCACCTGATGCTAGACTATGCTATGTAACAAACGACTCCCAGATTTTAGGGGCTATAGCACTAAAACATTTTAATTCTTGCTGAAGTGTCATAAAGTATGTAGGGCTACTGTGATTGTGGTCCAGGCTGGTGACCAGTGGTAAGTCTGCTCCAAAATGCCTTTTCATCTCAGGTCCTGGGCTGAAGAATCTACCATTATCTGGGGCATGCTATTCTCATTGCATAGGACAGTAACACAAGAGAGCCTGAAACAAACTCTAGAATAAATTTAAAGCTTCTACTTAACATGATCAACACCACATCTAGTCACACACTGTCAAGAGTATATCACCTGGTCAAGCCTAAAATCGATGAGGCAGGGATTGATGATACATTATACACTGGGCAGGTGTTATCACACTATTAGGGGTGGGAGTGGGGTTGCAAATGTTGAGAACAATAATTCAGTCTACCACTATTCCACAGGAAATTGGAACTACAAGCTTATATTAGAAATCTCTAAGGGTTTCAAGCCATAGGTTATGTCTCTTGAGCAAATAGCCAAATGGCAAGGTAGTACTTTTCTTCTCAAATAGTTCAACATGTTTGGTAAATAGCCTTGAATAAATTATATCAGGCAGGACTTTTCAAAAGACATTTTTTTTCTTCCACTACTGCCTGACTTACTGAATTTTGCATTCATGAACGTTTCCATGGAAAAGATTTGTGTTTTTGAATGAGATATGTAGATGTACAGTAGAGAAAGGACTGATAATTGGGTGTACTTAAAAAATGCTTGAGTAATAATAATACCTTAATTTAACCTTTGAAAATGAGTTGTGATGGGGTGCCTAGGTGGCTCAGTTTGTTGAGCATCTGCCTTCGGCTCAGGTCATGATCCCAGGGTCCTTGGAACAAACCCCATTTCGGGCTCCCTGCTTAGCGGGCAGTCTCTCCTGCTGCCCCTCCCCCTGCCTCATGCTCTCTCTCTCTCAAATGAATGAATAAAATCTTTAAAAAAAAGAAAAGAAAATGAGTTGTGAATATTTGATTCACATTGTTTTTCTAGTAAACGTGTGGTTCACTAATCAGAAGGTTAGTATGATCTAATGGAACTTGGATCAACCCCAAGTTTTACTCACTTTAAAACTTGCAAAACAATTTTTTCATATTTTCTCTGAAGGGAATAATGAAATGATTCTATGCAGAGATTGGGGGAGGTGGGTGCACAAAAAAAACCCCAAAATCAAACAAATAAAAAATAGTTGAATAACTTGGAAACTCAATAGCAGTGATTCCTGTTAATAGGGGTCATAGTTAGAGGTAATGTCTTAACATTTCCAGAAGACAAAGTGCCTGAAAGATACCAAGCCATACCTCCAACATGGTTAACTTACTCCAACAGTAAGCAAACCAGAATTACTACACTCTTTGATGTTATGTCTACACCATGAAGTGCAAATTGAAAAACGACTAATTTTACAGATAAAAAAGATCAAAATAGGACTGACCTGTACAAATAGAAGAAAAGAAGATTTTGGCTTAACGTTAACATTTATTAGTTTATTAACCTATATAATAGTTGTATGTTATTCCTCATAGGGAATGGCCTTACCATTTTCCAGAAAATATTTTTTTTAAGATTTTATTTATTTATTTGATACAGAGACACAGCGAGAGAGGGAACACAAGCAAGGGGAGCGAGAGAGGGGGAAGGCGGCTTCCCGCTGAGCAGGGAGCCGGATGCGGGGCTCGATCCCAGAACCCTCGATCCCAGGACCCTGGAATCATGATCTGAGCCTAAGGCAGACGCTTAATGACTGAGCCACCCAGGCGCCCCCAGAAAGCATTCTTTTATTAACTGGGTAGGTGGCTGAGTGTGATGACTTCTCAGGTCACTTTTACTACTGAGATTCTATGTCTCATAATTTCTCTTTCCATTTTTTTTCTTCCTTCCTTCCTTCCTTCCTTCCTTCCTTCCTTCCTTCCTTCCTTCCTTCCTTTCTCTCTCTCTTTCTTATTTTAAAAGTAAAGCACAGTTTAAAATACATTTTTTTCTCCTCTCTGAATTTATCTGTTATTTTGGTATATTTTAATCAGATTATAAAGAATATAATTTTTGAATATTCTTTTTTTAAGCATTAAACTTTTCTCATTTCCTCAATACTATCTGTGCAAAGCACTATTTCTACTTAATTACTTTTAGAAATCTATTTTAAGTTTCCAAGTTCTTATATATTTCATCTTAACCATTACACTCTAAAAATTTAGCTATAAGAAAAAAATTCCATTTTTTTTAAAGATTTTATTTATTTATTTGACAGAGAGGAGACAGAGAGAGAGGGAACACAAGCAGGGGGAGTGGGAGAGGGAGGAGCAGTCTTCCCCCGGAGCAGGGAGCCCGATGCGGGGCCCCAGGGAACCCTGGGATCATAACCTGAGCGAAGGCAGATGCTTAACGACTGAGCTACCCACGCATCCCCCATTTGTTTTTTAATGAAAAAAACATAATAGCAAGAGACTCTCCAAATCTTATTTTATTGACAATACTAGATGGTTCTTCACTTGATAAATATCAAATGCCAAAGATATCAGTGCTTTAGCAATATGGCTTTCAACTTGACTCATAATGTTATCCAATGGATTTCATAATATTATGGACTTAATTACTATATTCTAACCACAGCACAAGATACATGTTATTACTTCTCCCCTCTGATACTTTTATAGAACCATTATATGAGCAACTCATATAAGCCCCTTAGGAAAAGAATTAACTTAAAAGATGTTTAAGAACTGTATAAACCATTTTAAACTATATTCATTGTACACAGATCATTAAAGGAATTATTTTTTTCTAGTTAAATGAATACTCAATGATAAGTTGCTTTATGTTAACTATATTGACCACCAATTTCCAAGACTTAGACATCAATAAAATATACTTAATACTAAAGAATTCAGAATGTTTTTGATGTCAAAACACACGTAAAGGATCTTGCAGTTAACATTACAAAGTTCCATAAAACACATTCTATTTTTTTCTAGCTATTTATATTCTTGAAAAATGAGTTTTTATATTTTGACCATGAATGTGGATTATCTTTTAGATTACCTTTTAGACTTTGTCTGCGATAGTAATGTGTCTTACAACATTCTTAGCTCCACTAAGAACTTGATTCAAACCTGGACAACACCTCCAATTCTGCATATTTTCCATCTTTCTCCTTTGATATAAAGTGTGGCAAATATGAATACCTTTGTGGTCAGGAAGATGAATGTGTTTAGGAGTAACAGTAGGAAGTGGTGGAGGCTGTGGGGCAATGAGGTCTTGTTTGTCCCGCCAAAATGGGCAGTGACTGCTCAATTCCATCTGACTGTCACCATGTAGGGAAGTTGATCTTTGTTGTAAGATAAACAGTTTTTCAAATGAAGCCACAAATACGGAATTTTATTTAAAATCTTCAAATAATAATTACCTACTACCATTTCTCTAATCTTAGTTGTACCAACTAAAAGAAATACATTTAAGACAAAATCCAACTGCCGGTGTGAGACATCTATTTTACACCCACATTAATATTTACTTGCTCAAAGTTCTATTATCTTAGGATATTTTTATGATGACATTTAGGTAATGAGATGAAACAAGCAATCCTGGATATAATAACCTCAGTCAGTTATTACATATATAGCCCAATAAAAATGAAAGCATGTATATTCAATTCACTATTTAACATAAATGTTCTATAGTGTTAATAATACTAATTTGGAAATTATTGGAACTGAATTAGTCATGTCATATTCTTAGATATTTGTCAGTCTCCAAGAATTAATGCAAATCAATTCCTCATTTTGATTGACTGTGTTTAACTATTTTTCTTGATTTACAAGATTAAGGATACTAAGGTCATAGGAAGTTTCAAGAATCTTAAAAATAATATTTTAACATTACTCCTATGCCTCCAAATTATTTAAGTCGTTAACAATAATATGGGCAATAACATAAGATTAAAATATACTGAAAATAAGAATTTTGGATTTCTACTGAATGACCAGCTACTTGAATAAATCTTTTGCTAAAAATAATTTAAATGTTGAATGAACTTTAAAATTTAAAAATTTATTAATTTTTTCTTTTAATGCATCCATGAGTTGTCAAAATTCAAAGCATGCAGGGGACAGGGAACTTGAAATCTCAGGAAAGCAGGTAAGCAGGCTTACACTGAAATAATTTTGTTGAATGGTTGAACCTGATCTCACCTTCTTGGCCTATAGTGCTTAGTGCACAGGGAGTGGTTTAGGGTCCTCATAATACTTCTCTTATATTTTCAGAAGGATATGATAATAAATATTCCTGAATGTACATTTGCAATGAAATGTGTAGTTCACATAGGCCCAGGCTTAATTATAGGTGTGTGAATTAGTAAGCAGGATAAGTTATCTCATATCTGTATTCCATAAACTGGTTTAAGTTTCATATTTGGCCATAAATTTGACTTGCAATATAGAACTTTTACTAAGGGGAGCAACCACTTTAGAATATGATTCTGGATAGCCTTACGAAAATATGAAAAGAGAAGGTATAGATTTGAAAAACAGATAAAAGATTTATTATTAATTTTCGTAAAACTCCTTTCTTTTATAAAGCCAACAACCTATATTCATTCCTGTTATAAATAACTTTCTTCCTTGAAGTTGTACATTTTCTAAAGATGCGGATTACTGGACAGTGGGAAAACCCTTAAAGCATTAGAGTCACAGGAAATCCAGTCATCCAGTCAAAAATGAAGTCTTCTGGGTAGGCCTTAATCCAATATGACTGGTGTCTTAATAATGAGGTGATTAGAACATAGACACACATGAAACGCTGTGTGAAAATATCAGAATAATATGGCCATCTACAAGCCAAGGAAAGAGGCTTCAGAACCAACTCCGTAGACCCCTGATCTTAGACTTGAGGAAATACATTTCTGTTCTTTAAACCACCCAGTATTGGTATTTTGTTATGGCAGCCCAAGCAAACTAGTACAGCAGACAATTGGAAACATAGGCCAAAGAGACCCAACATGAGTGGTCTACTGACTATTAAGGGATATTTATCTAGAAAGAGAACTTCATGGAGGAGATGAAGTGAAAGAAGAAAAAGGGTAGGTATACTGTGTTCACATCAATTTAAGAGAGCATCTAATGTGAAAACAAGCTAAATTGCATTCAATTTTATTTTATAGAGGAATTGAATAATACAGGTGGGTTCAGTTCATATTATTGAATTGAACGCTTTGTTCACTTCCATTTGTGTGTGTGTGTGTGTGTGTGTGTGTGCGTGCACACGCGCGCTAATGAACACACTTAAAGCATTGTTTCTGTTTTTGTTTTGGCATCGAACTTTGGCTGAGTTTCTTACATTTTGAAATACGCATAAATAATTGGTTTTGCTTCTTTTAGGATTCAGATCTTCATAGGCTCTTTAAAGTAAGTCATGAAGTGAGATAGGACTGAAGAGTGTGGGTGGCTGTTGATGGTGCTGCGGATACAAATTGGGCTTTTGCTTGGAATTGTTTTTGGCAGCCTAGACTAGGATTGCGATCCAGGACTTGTCTTTTCCAATTAAATATTCTAAGATCAGATAAAAAGTATTAAAAAAGAAACCTAACACACTGAAGGATAAAGTAGATAAATGGTTAAATAGTCTTAAGTTATGTTATAGTTGTATGTTATAGTTTGGGCATTTATTTTGACATTATTTTTTTGCAATGCAGAGATTATGGGAAAAAATTAAGTTTATTTCCTGATTCATTAATATCTTAAGGTACTTGGTTATTCAAAGCTTTGCCATTGAGTAAAACTATGGTACTTCTTAATGAAAAACAATGTTCTATTACCTTTGATTTTTTTACTTAATATTGAAATATTTCAATTTATAACAATACCAGAGAATAATGCATTAAAATGGCATCTAAGATATCTAACTTTCTTCTCAATATAAGAATCTTTTTAGCTGCATAACTGACAGGTCATTATTCAACCTCCAATAGAAAATCAGCAAGGGTAGGTTTTTCACTTTGTTACAATTTAGCTTTTGAAAGTTTTCTAAATACTGAAATTTGTATCATCAACATATGGTAAGTTG
This sequence comes from Zalophus californianus, assembly GCF_009762305.2. Taxonomy (NCBI): domain Eukaryota; kingdom Metazoa; phylum Chordata; class Mammalia; order Carnivora; family Otariidae; genus Zalophus; species Zalophus californianus. The sequence goes on along the minus strand of NC_045596.1, from coordinate 38,486,111 downwards.
TTCATGAGATAAGCCATGATTTAGTTGTTCTTACATCTCCTGGCCCATAAAAGGAGCTCAGTAAAAATGTGTGTGATTAAATGGAGTTGAATAGCCTAAGATTACCTGTCAACAGGTCAGTTAAGTTTTTGTACGTTTGTTTGTTTGTTTTTTATCCTGGAGCAAAGTTGAACATTTCTTCATCTTCTACAAGAGCTCCAAGGACATGTGAAAGACCTAAAGTTTCCACTCAATTCTTAAATGTCCTTGGGATTGTATCCTATTCCTATCCGATGCCAAGTTAGAACATTTACTGATCAAGTTTTAATGTCAATCTCAATGGTGTTCAGTAAGTCTTGAGGTATTGCTTTGTTCTGCTCCTTTTGGATGCACTATTTGGGTGTCTTTGTGTCTTCTAATCCTTGCTGGTTTGTCTTCCCTCCTTCTCTTCCAGATAGAGCAGACATGAACCTATGTGGTTAGTGGCAAAAGGCTTATAAATAGGTATCAGAACACAGACCAGGAGAACTGTTAATGGAAATATTTCCACCTAATTTTAATCATCAACATAACTCCTCTTGTGCCAATAAAAAAAAAAAAATGCCTTCTCTTTGAAAAAGGTGAATACTTTCACAAAGCATGTTGAATCCTGAGAGACTCCTGGCTCAAATCTTTGGATACTTTCTAGAGAAGGAAAATAACAGGTTAGTAAGACTATTTCAAATGAGGCCTTTGAAGAAAATCCTTACTAGATTACAGTTCTACAACCGGGCCAAGTGAATGAAGTACTAATAAATTGATGTATAGATTGAAACATTCACAAATTAATATTTAGGAGAAGAATTTAGGTCAAAGAGTGAAAAGGACATCTCATATACAATTTTCAGCACATTAAAAAAAGCAGTGGTGCTTAAGCATATATTTGTTCCAGTGCTAGAGATGTTATTCAAACAGCTTTGGAAATTATGCTATACAAAAAAATGTGTACTAGATGGCAGTCTAAGTACCCTTTTCATTTACGTCTCAGTCTGATTTTTGGATTCCAATCCATCAGTGGAGGAGGAAAGAAAGTATTGTTCATTATCTCATCAAATAAGTGTTTTTATTATTACATAAGAGCATAGTGTTTAAATAATTAAACAAATGAGTTGCGATTCAAGTTTAAAAAGCCGTAATGCATCTTTTACTGGTACATTATCTGGAATTATAATTGCATCTAGATGCAAAAAATACCCTTTGAGACACCTTGACACAAGTGAAATTTGTGTTTCTTAGATCCTTAGCACAGTTTCCTTTATATAGTTCCTCATTGCTTATCCTCAGTGTCTTATTTTAAGTAAAGCAATGATAAACTGAAATTAGAAGCAAAACACATAGATCTTTTAGAATTTTTTTTAGGAACTTCAGGATTCTGAGAATGCAGGTACTACCAAATCATGGCCACATCTTAGATTATTAGTGTTTTAATTATCTCTGTGGATTTATGCTGTCCTTACAGTTAGAAGACTTTATGTTTATTCCTAAAATTTTATGTTTATTCTCATTTTCTTTTTCCATATTGGTGCAGAGTTTTTTATTCCCACTTTCTTTGTGTGTTTACCTTCTTTCAGGTTTTGTGTCTTTGTGAATGTTATACAGGACCAAAATATATTTAAATAAAAAGTCAAAGTCATACCTTTGGAGTTTTATTTTGCTTTCACTATATTTGATCATGGTCTTGTCTTTTTGTTATTTTTATAGAAGGTGTTTGTAAGTGTTGGAATCATTTCCTCATATGTAATCCAAGCTGGCTGTTTAAATCCAATTTGCATACTTGTTTTGAAGATGTCTGGAAAGCCACAGACAGCCCCTCTAGTTTCATTTGCATAACAGCTTCAAAGCTCCAAGTTGCTAGGTAGTTGGAAATACTGGCAATCAAGTGACCTGGGCTATTGAAGAAGCTGAGGAGTTCAAGGGGAATGATAGACCTTTAGGCCTGGAGCTGAGAAGATAATAAAAATAATAGCTAACATCTCTTTTGAACTTACTAAATGCCAGGTACTGCAATAAACTTATTACATGGATTTAATTTAACATCTAATCCTATGGGGTAGGTAGTACTATTAATCCCACTTTATGAATCAAGAAACCGACTAAGCAACTGCCTAATGTCGTAGAAGTAGTAAGTTCTTATCCAAGCAGTGCAGTTGCAGACCCTCAACCACTATAAAGTTTTTTTTTTAAGATTTTATTTATTTATCTGACAGAGAGAGACACAGCGAGAGAGGGAACAGAAGCAGGGGTAGTGGGAGAGGGAGAAGCAGGCTTCCCACGGAGCAGGGAGCCCGATGTGGGGCTCGAACCCAAGATGCTGGGATCATGACCTGAGCCGAAGGCAGACGCTTAATGACTGAGCCACCCAGGCGCCCCCACTACAAAGATTTTAACCACAAAATTATACCACCAGATAGTCCAAATTACAGGATTCAAAGAACTATGAAGTTCTAGGTAGGGGTGATACTTGAAATCAGTTTAAGTAGCAATATAGTGGTCCATGGTCAAATAGAGCCAAAGGTGTATGTGGATTGAGGACAGGGTCTACTCCCAGAGACTGGGGCTGGTAAGAATTAGGCAAATTGAGCAGCCAGTTGACAATTTTCAGCAGAAAACACAAGTGCTTATCAAGAACCGAGGAAACCATTCATGCACATCTATACAGCTACCATAAATCCTGATAGTAGTTGTGCAGCAAATGGTTAAATTAGAAGACCCCATAATATCTGTAGTGCAGATTTTCCTATATTCTGCCCACAATTTAATGAGAGAAATAGTTCCACAGGCCTTGTTCCACAGCAGCAGTATCACAATCCCACACATGCTTGCTACTTCACAAAGGAACCCTGATTCGTTTCCTTTCCCCTGTAGATATCTTCGACTTTTTGATTTTCTCTTTTGGCATTATCAATTTACTTCCCAGTATAGAAGAGGAAGATTAACTCTTTTTCGTGTATAACCCATGACACCTCCCTTCTCTTACTATCTCCCCATCTTGTTATTATCCTTATATAATTTCTGTAAGATCAATATTTAATATTTACAGTATTAAAACTTTCATGATTACGTGACTGCCTTCCCAACTGACCCATACGGTATGCCATGATTACTTTTCATTCTTGTGCATTTTTTAAAATTCTTTATAGTTAAAAAAATTGCCCTTTTTACATGTTTGCTTAGTTTTCCAAACATGTATCACTTACTATCCCCAGTTTGTTCCCTAATTTTGTAATCTCCTTTTATTTCATCCAGTCACATTAGTTCTTCTATAAATTTCACGTTTTTGAAGAAATGCTTTCCAGAAGTTTCTTGTTCTGATTTAGACCAGTTCATCCCTAGGTCTGATGGTTTTTATACTGATATTTCCCCATATCATTAAACTAGGAATTCTGTTTTCTTTCTTAATTTGGATCTCCAGTTTTCTGGAGATCTCAGTTTTTATGCTCACAATTGTTTGATCTCTTACAGGATTCTAATTGGGAAAGCATTTTGCCCTGAAACATTTTTTTTTCTTAATTTTATTTATTTATTTGAGAGAGTAAGTGAGAGAGAGCACAAGCTGGAGGAGGGAGGGGGGAGGAGCAGACTCCCCGCTGAGCAGGGAGCCTGATGTGGGACTGGATCCCAGGACTCTGGGATCATGACCTGAGCTGAAGGCAGACGCTTAACTGACTGAGCCATCCAGGTGCCCCCTAAAAGAGTTTTTAAGATTTTGCTCCATTGTTTTCTAGCTTCCAGTACTGTTGTTGAGAATCTGGTATCTTTATATGAAGCCTCTTTCTCTCAGAAATTTCATGGAATTGTCTTTTTATCCTGCTTTCTAAAATTTCACAACGGCATACATTGCTGAGAAGGACCACTTCACTACAAAAACCCTGGGCACCATTACAGAAGGTACATGTGAAAGGAAGTTCGTTCACATCATCATTTACAATGTTACCCTTAAAGTTGTGTATTTTACAATCTGTGTGGCTATATGATACAATGTTACTGGGTGGGATTATTTTCACCCATTGCACTGGATACCGGGTGAGTATTTCAATGTGGAATCTTATGAATTTGAGCTCTAGAATATTTTCTTGAAATTTTTTGCCTTTCTTTCTTCCTCCACCTCCATTTTCTGGCATTTCTTTTTGAAACACCTATCATTAGGATGTTAAATTTTATTTTATTTTATTTCCTTTTTTTTTAATCTCACTGTTCTACTTTTGGGGAGATTTTCTCAACTTTATCTTCCATTTATCTTACTAATCTTTTCATTTCTAATATTACATATTTGGTTTTCAAGAACTCGTTTCTTTGTTCTCTGAATGTCTCCTTTTTTTTAGTATATTCTTATTCCTTTTATTTCTCTGAAAATGTGTGTGTGTGTGTGCGTGCGTGTGTGTGTGTGTGTGTGTGTGTGTATGATTTTCTTCTCTCTTTGTAACCTCTTTTCTCTGTTACTTGTTTCTGCTTTTCTTGGCTTTTGTCTTTCATAATAGCAATGTGCATCAAATGTCTATTCATTTTTGACTATAGACTAGTATTTTAAAAAGGGTGCTAAAAAACTGATTGGAGGCTCTATGCATATAGAAAAGACCATGGGCTCTCCTGTGGAGTAATCTAGCAGTGCTGCTTATTAGAGAAATCCTTGATGTTATTACCTGCAGGACTTTTCTCTTGGGCTGGCCAAACTCCCAGGAAAACTCTTTCAAGGGGCTTATGGGACATAAATTATGGCTTTCACCTCTGGGATCCTGGCAAGATAATATATTTAGTGTTTAAATTTCCCTTGATTTCTTTGTTTTTGGTATAGTACTCTGGTCTTCAAATCGGATCAGAGATATTCTAATTATTCCTCCCCTGTTAATAAACCACCAGTCATCTGCCTAGTTGGGGTGTTTGTGTGTGTATTGATGCATGTGGATGTGTGTGTGTGTGTGTGTGTGTGTGTGTGTATGTAATGTAGCTGATCCTTAGCTATGCAGAGGAAGGGAGGTGATCTGGGGGTCCAAAGTTTCAACTGGCCTTCCTGACATTATTCTGCCACATTTATTCCATGAGTAGTTGGTACTGCCAACTCCGGAGTCATTGATTCTATGGTGTGCACTGGGTCATCCAAGAGATTCTCAGGTTTCATTATGGCATTAGGATTCAGCTTTCTTAGATCTATTTAATCAATTATTACTTTTCCATCTGGTTTCAGCTTCCAGAATTTTTCTCCCTTTGTTCTTTGAGCTTATTCCTCTTTCAAAAATAGTTTTTTAAAAATAAGATTTCAAGAAGGCATGGAGGCTATTGCTTATGTTAAACTTGTCATCTTTAACCAGGTGCCACGTAGTTATTTTTAGATTTATTGTATTTGAATAAAAGTTAAAGATAAATCATGGCAATATGCCTTGTTTTCCCTTTTATTGGGGATATATTTTATATTATATTTTAATAACGTTAAAGTATTATAAACTTTACTCACATAAGTTTTGTGATATATTTATCATATATGTCACTCCTTTTTATGGCTTCCACATATCTCTTGAAGTTTTCCATTTCTTCATTCATGCTGTACACTTTTTCCATTAGAATTTTTGGACTTTTATCACATTTAATTTAAAATCCATCTGGGCTATCTCTGTGTCTGCTTTCATTGACTGTTTCCTCTCTTGATCAGGAATCACATTTTCTTGCCTTTTATTGTTTTTGTTGCTCTGTCTTGTATTTTGTTAAGGATAAAACAGATATAAATGTTTTCTCTCTTATAAAGGACTGAGTACTTTTTGAAGTTTATTTCAATTAGGGTTCCTGTATTGTCGGCTCTTCAATGATTTTTTTTAAGTTATAAGTTTATAGCAATTTTCTCTTGAAACTTTTATATTCAAATGGGAGCATGAATCTTGTAAATTATTCTGAAAATGTGAATTTTGAATGCAACATGTATTACCTACACATACGTAAACATATTTTCACCTTGAAAACTGGCCATGCCTATAGTTTTTGTAACTTTTGAGGTAGGATAGGATGAAATAGACAAATAGATCAGTGCAAGATTAGCATCTGTCCCACAGTAACAACATGAATGCCCACAGCAATTTGAAAGAATGATATTATACTGATGGTACAGATTGTAAAACAGCTTGACAGAGGATTTGCCACTAGAGATGCAAGCAGTTTGTGCTTCTGTTCATAAGAGTTCATGTTCATAAAGGTTTGCTTCAGGTTTTCAATATTACAAACAGCAGTTGGAGCTCTTGACTGCACACAATTCTTTAGTATCAAAGAACTGATGTTGATTTGAATATTATAGGGAAAAATTTTAATAGATAAAAAACCCCTATGCATAAATACTTATTTTGTAAAAATAACACTTTTAATATTAAAAAATCTGAGTCAGAAAAAATTACAGCATTGGTGAATCATGTGTATATCATTCTTTTATCACAACCCAAATAATGGCCTTCTGAGCTCTTTCCAAATGCATCAGCGATATATGTGAAATTGGAATTAAAATAAGGGAACTTAACATAATTACATACTTCAGCTAGTTCAGTGAGCAGAAATTGTTGGCACCCTCTTGCTAGATTTTCCCAAACTGAAGCTGCCATGTTTTGTATTATGAGCAGTTCAGCAGCTTTGTGCATCTGTCCCTCCCCTCCAATTTAATTAGACTGTCTGTTGCAGACAAATCAGACTGTGGCTTTTTTTTTTTTAACCCAACTGCTATAAATGCCAAGTCAAAATATGAATAAGAGGAAAACAAGATGTTCTGCAAACACATGCCACTTTATTGGGTAAAAACATGATAGGTGGGTCTGCTCACACTCTCCATGAGAGATGAGGGAAGTGAGGCTTGCAGAATGAGGTTATAAAAGGGTCAGATTGATGCTATTGTCTTTGTCGGCTCCAATAGAGCAGGGACTTGATTCTTCCCCCAGTGTAATCTTGCTTTGACACTACAGCCAACACAGATTTATGATTACACATTCTCTTATCATGAAGGGAGTGAGAATCACAGCAGAGGAAACACAAGAGACAAATAAGCTAGAGATTATTGTAGAAATTTATAGTCTTATGTGCTTTGCATTCCTGGGGATAGTTTTAGCCAATATACCCTAATAAGACACTATAATGTTACATTTTAATCATTTTAATAATCCTGTAATAAGGTTGAAAAATAGTTGCTTTTACAGGAGAATGTTATCTATAGGCAACCATTAATTATAGTCCATGGAGGATAATAGATGAATTCTATGGAATGCCTTTCTCTAGATTATTGTCCAAGTTAACAGTGGTCAGTAGAAAAAACTTGGTCCTAAAGTTAAGTGTCACCTCAGGAGTAATGCAAAGGTAAGGCAATAAAATGAAAAAACTCTCAACAGGTAAACATGTAGTGTCAGGTAGGTAGGTGAATGGGAGCAGGAACTTAGATACAACTATGAGTGCAGGATAAATGAAGTCAGGTAAATGAAGTCCAAGGCTACAGGCTGGAATGGAGAGCAAGAGGGGATTAATTACTCGTGAATGGATACTTGAAAGTTGTAAACACAGTTCTTCAGTGAGTCTGGAGAAAAGATTCACATTTCCTTTGAATTTTATTTAGAAACTCTGAAAAAGTGGATCCTCCTTTTTGAGAACACAAAGCTATTCTTGACTACCAAATTATCCCACTTGTCTCTTGAAATTACCTTTTTTTCCCCTAATAATTGTAATGTACTGCATGAAACTATCCAAATGTTTCTTAATTTCCTAAGAAATGAAATGTTGATAAAGAAGTTTATTGAAATTGAGGTTTTAGTTTGCATTCATGGGGAAAAATGTAGATAATTTGTTCATCTTGTAACTTATGAAGTCTAATTTGGCTTTTGTATGTGTTTAATGCACTTAGCAGATGAGCTCTTTGGACCTGAAATATGCCTCCTCACTGCTTCTTCTTGGTAAGCTTCTCATCACCAAACAATATGGTACTTCCTCTTTTGAGCCTTTCTAACCCCTAAAGAATCAGTGACTCCATAGCAACTTTTGCACATACCTTTATTAGAGGCATTGTTATTTCCAAGAGGCCATTCACTTTAAGAGTTGTGATACCAGTATAGTTCTGAGTATGTGAAGAAGATAGATATCTGAATGGCTATTGGCATTTTGGAGACTGAAAATTGCATGCCCCAAGCCCAACTTACAGGAGTAGATCTTTTATCCACTTATATAGGCCATGCTCTTGTGCAGAGAAAACATCTTCTATAACCTCCCTATCTTATCCCCCCTCTAGTTACCATGACAATTAGGGTAAAGGTCAATAGAGGCAGAAACGAAGCACTTTTGACATTTCTCTTTGGGAGTTCCATCTTATTTTCTGTCTTTTTATTCTGTGGGAACTTGGCTTCTTATTACAGATAACACTTGGACTTACACTACAAATGTTCCCAGGAGACCATATAATCCCAGATCTTGGAAACAAGTATCAAATTGAAATACATTTGTGTCTAGCATACACTTATAAAAATTCGAGAGTGTACTCACACAAGCCTTCATAGCTAATTGAACAAAGGTAAAAATTTATAACTCAAACAATTATACATATTTAATTTGCATCATAATAGAAAGTTATCAAAATTCTCTGAGTCAAAGGAAGATACAGAGTGCCACCAATGGTCCTACCCTTAGATAAGGAAATGAAGATATTTGAGAAGAAATTGTCTAAAGGGTTCTTCTCACCTGGAAGACAGAGTAAAGTAAGTCTGAGTATCCTCCTTTTTAAATCTGCCTTGCAGTTTCACTTAGTGTGGTGAATTGAAATAATATTTGTAGGCATATGTCCGGGGAATGTAGTAGTTTTTAAATAAATCTTTGTGGGATGGGGAAATTGATAAATCTAGACAGGAAGGAGAATTAGGGAGCTTCAGACATGTTATTCTTTATATCAAGGATGTAAATAGTCCTATTATTTTCTATTTGTAGGTGGAAGACTTTGTAAATTATAAAGCTGTTGACCTGAGACCAATTAAAAGTAAAGTTACAAAGATTCTTTCTATCATTAAAACTATAATAATAAATGTCAATCTCTTTAACAGACAAAATAACCAAACACCCTGAATTAATAAAACCTAAATGTTAATAGCTCCGTACTTGAGATACAAGGTTTAATTCTGCTAGGTCCATGGACTTGCTCATTAAAATCATGTGCGGAAATATTTGAGATAATTATATTATCAGAATTCTGGCACTTGTTCTTGAACAAGAAAAATAAAGCACATTGCAAATTCCAAAGTTTTGTGCTAATTTTTGCATTTTAAGTATATACCACATATTCTTCATATACTACCTATGCCACAAAATTAATCTATAGAATTATAAATGAATGGAGACTTTGTCACTCTTCAGAGAATTCAGATTTGTCTCTAAATCCAAATTTTTAAGAAGGCGTCTCCATTACATGGGGAAGTTTCCTACAAAAATTGTATACAAGTGAATGATCTCTCCTTGAGTGATTGGTGTTACCGTGTTTGCACCATGCCATAAAAAATCTTGAAAAAAGATATTACTTAGGAAAAAGATTATTGTATTTTAGAAGGCATAAATAATTTTTTGTGCATGTTGACAGCTTCAGGAAAGCCCGAAGAAGAAAAGAGGACTCTATTGGAGAATGAACCTTATCATATTTGCTTTTAAAAGGTTTCTTTCATGTGTTCATTTTAATGACAAGAAACTTCTTTTAACAGTGACATTAGAGCATTGCACAACTGATAATACCTCAGTATGTTTTTCCTCCATCTTTTGATGAATATTAAATAAGATTCTGTTTTCTTTTTGATGAAAGAATCCCAAACTTTGACTTTCCATCTCTCCTGATACCAGATCCTTCTTCTCTCACTAACCTCCTACCATTTCACTAAACTCCATTGCATTTTGCAATATTTTTTTTCCTGGATAGCCTAGTATGATTCTCTAGATTCACATTTATTTCCTTGCATACTTCTGAAATGAAACTGTGTGGGTGTTTCAATTCTGAATTCAACTTTCTATAATGGACCACCCAACTTAAAAATATTTTCACTGATGACTAACTACGTGGACCTTTTGTCTCCCAACTCCTCCTCCCTCCCTCCCAACACATGGTTCACCAGATTTACTCATTATCTTGCATTGTTAGGTCTAAAATGTATTTACACATGGAAACAAAATATGGTATAGGTATTTGGATGAGAAAATGGAAAGATAGGAGAATTTAGTCTTAAACCTGTTACTCTGAAAGTTACGTTATAAAAATAGAGCAAATACTTTATGCATTTTTTCAAATGTATTATATCTTTCATAATTTTGTAATATTGTTTTTCTGTTCAAGAACTATTTCCTTTCTTTTATTTTCAAGAACAGCCCTGACAACTTTCCACACAAGTGAGCATGAGATCTAGGATGCCCTTATCTGAAAAACCCAAGTGTGTAGCACATGCTTCAAGGAGGTCAAAGTAGAACATATTGTGGAGATTGACATTAGATATATGGTAAGAAATGTTCTTCTAAAACAGAAGTGCTGGGGACCATTTAAGCCACAAGTTTCCAGAAGACAACTTTGCTACCACATGGACAGAATCAAACATAGAATGAGGCCAAAAGGAAAGTAGAACTGAGAGATGGAGAGAAAATATCAAGGCCTTGCTAACAGACTTTGAATCTCTGGATTCAGCTTTATTTGAAAACTATTCTCGAACTTTTCAGTTATATAAGCTAAGTACTTATTTTTTGTTATTATTTAAATAGATTGCTGATATGTTTCTGTCACTTGCAACTCATATTTTAATAATCAAGACTGCTTTAATTGATAATGATGAGGCTGCTAATGATAAAAGCAACAAAATAATAAAGATTTGCTTAAGGAATCATTTTTCTTCCCTTGCTGAGAAAATAAGATTTACAGAAATCTTTTCACTTTTGTTATATTAAAATCATTTTTTCCTAAGCTGATTTTCAGAGATATTGCTAATGAGTCTCCATACCAAGTAAACATTGTACTAAGTATTGTACATCACGCACAGTTCTCCCACAGCAGGATTCTCTGTAGCACAAATAAATATTTATATTTATTTTGATTACAATAGCATTGTAAATTGTATGATTATTCTTGTTTTAGGTCAAACAGGTGTACAACATATTAGTTTTAGGTATTCAACGTAATAATTTGATATTTGAATACACTACAAAGTGATCACCACACTAAGTCTAGTTACCATCCATCACCATATGATTGACCCTCTACATCCTTTACATCCAACCCCCGAACCCCTTTCCCTTTGATAACTATCAATCCATTCTCTATATCTATAAGGTTTTTTTGTTTATAGTTTTGTTTTTATATTCTACATATAACTGAAAGCGTATGATTTGTGCATACACGTACATTCACAGTGGAATACACACACACACATACACACACATTTTCTTTATCCATTCATCTGATAGACACTTGGGTTGTTTCTGTATTTGGCTATTATAAATAATACTGCAATGAACACAAAGTGCATGTATCTTTTCAAGCTAGTGTTTTTGTATTCTTTTAATTTTTTGAGGAATCTCCATACTGTTTTTCACGGGGGCTTCACTAATTTACATTCCCACCAGTAGTATACAAGAGTTCCTTTTTCTCTACATCATTTCATCACTGTTATTTCTCATCTTTTTGACAATAGCCATTCTAACAGGTATGAGGTGATATCTCACTGTTTTGATTTGCATTTCCCTGATAATTAGCAATGTTGTAAATCTTTTCATATGTCTGCTGATCATCTGTATGTCTTTTTTCTTTTTTTTTGAAACGTGTGTTTTGATCCTTTGCCCATTTTTTAATTAGATTGTTTGGGGTTTTTTTGCTATTGAGTTGAGTTCTTTATATATTTTGGATATTAACGTCTTATTGGCTATATGATTTGGAAGTATTTTCTCCCATCCAGTACATTGCCTTTTCACTTTGTTGGTGGTTTCCTTTGTTCTGCAGAAGATTTTTAGTTTGATGTAGTCCCATTTGTTTATCTTTGTTTTTGTTGCCTTTACTTTTAGAGTCAGATCCAAAAATCCAATGATAAGACTGATGTTCTCAAGGAGCTTACCACCCGTGTTTTCTTCTAGAAGTTTTATGGCATGAGGTCTTAAATTCCGGTCTTTAATCCATTTCTAGTTGATTTTTGTAAATGATGAAAGATAGTGGTCTAGTTTTATTCTTTTGCACATGGCTATCCAGTCTTCCTAATGCCATTTATTGAAGAGACTGTCCTTTCTCCATTGCACATTCTTGGTTCCTTTTTTGTATATTAATTGACCATATATGTGTAGGTTTATTTCTAGACTCTATCCTGTTCCATTGATCTATGTATCTGTTTTTATGCCAATACCATACCATTTTGATTACTATAGTTTTGTAAAATAGTTTGAAATCAGGGAGCTTGATGCTTACAGCTTTGTTCTTCTTTCTCAAGATTGTTTTGGCTATCTAAAATTGTTCTATTTCTGTGAAAAAATGCCATTGGAATATTGATAGGGATTGCATTGAATCTTCAGATTGCTTTGGGTAGTGTAAACATCTTAATAATATTAGTTCTTTCAATGTATTAAGTATGGAATATCTTTCCATTATTTGTGTCTTCAAATTCTTCCATCAATGTCTTATAGCTTTTGCTACACAGCTCTTTCACTTCTTCTTTTTTTTTTTTTTTGTTAGAACAACTCAACAAAATAAAATTCCGGTTTATTGTTGGACAACATTGTTTCACACATACATCAAGCAGGCCAAAATAAATAAATAAATAAATAAACAGCACCTTCATAGACAAAAAGGGAAAAAAAGAAACCTTTTATCTTTGGCCTTTTTCACCATCTCATACAAACCAACTACTTATAGAACAGATAAGTACATACACAAAAAAAGTTACTGGAATGCTTGGAATAAGATTGTTTTTTTGTTGTTGTTTTTGCTTTTTTTTTTACAAGGTTTTTTTTTTTCCCCCCTTTTGAGATTATAATGAACATGGTCATACCACCAGTAAAGTCAGAAGTAGGACAGAAAACGCTCCGAAGTTTGGTTTGGTCATCTGAGATCATTAAAAATGGCTGACCCCTAACAATATGTACAAAAATATAAAATGTAAATAAAAAATACAAACAAATTTTCCTTTTTAAAGTACTTTTAAGAAAAAAAGCAGGGCCTTGGAACTTTTGGTTCTTTTTTCCTCCCGCTGCAAATTCACGTTGTGGTTTTGGTTGGGTGGTGGACAGTGTGTGTCATCTGTGGGTGGTGGTGCCCGCGTTGGGCAGGCGGGTGGGACTCTCTACTTGAAGGTGACCACGTTTAGATTCTGAGATGGGAAGTGGAGGGTGAATAGGTCATGGTGGCCTTTTTTTGTTGTTGTTGTTAAGTTTAACTTTTCCTTCATCTTTATGACTGTTACTTTGAACTTTTTATCAAGTAGATTAGTTCTGTCCGTTAAAGTCTTTCTGAGGTTTTGTCTTGTTTTCTCATTTGGAACATATTCATTCCTCTGTCTCTTTATTTTATTTGGCTCTCTGTGTTTGTTTCTATGTATTATGTGAAACAGCCACCTCTCCTCAATGTGAAAGAGTAGCCTTGTGTAGAATATGAAATATTGTTCAAACTTGCCTGGCGCTTTGTTGTCTCTTGAACTTTTGTGATTGTCTCAGTAGCTTGACTTATTCTTCCTAGGTCTTAACTGTTGAGGTTGTGCCAAAGGCAAGAATCTCAGTCAACACCTAGTTTCAGGCTGACTGAAATCCAGATCCTTAGGTAACTGCTTTCAGGCTATGTAAATACATACAGGGGATGTACGATTGTGGGACCACAATCGTAGACTCTGCTGATCTTCAGACCAAGAGATCTGGATGTGTCTTCTGCACCCACTTGCAAGAATTGGTGTTTCAGATGAGTGTATAAGTTTCTTTCTGGGAGGTACCCATTTACTGTGGTGACGCCAAGGGAGGACACAAAGGTGGTGGCTACCTGCCCACGTTCCCTGAGAGCACTTCTGTAGCCTCTAGATGTGTGGCATACCTGAAGCTTTTATCTTCAGACTGAAGCTTCCACAAAAGTAAATGGGCTTTTTTATAGACCGACTAAGGCTGCATTTCAGTCTGCTCTTTGTGCAGGGCACAGGGTGTGATAGCCTGTCCTGAACTGTCTTTCTTTCTTTTTACTTTTTTAAGATTTTATCTATTTATTTGAACAGAAAGAGACACAGCGAGAGAGGGAACACAAGCAGGGGGAGTGGGAGAGAGAGAAGCAGGCTTCCCACGGAGCAGAGAGTCCAATGTGGGGCTCAATCCCAGGACCCTGGGATCATAACTTGAGCCGAAGGCAGACCTTAACAACTGAGCCACACAAACACCCCCTGAACTGTCTTTCTGATTGTAACAGTTGCATGCGGTCCAGGAACACAAGATCCTCTGACTTCCAGAGCATGCAATCAAGAGGCATCGTCTGTATGGATGGCATTTGCCCACTAATTTTAGCAAGGCTTTGGGAAAGTAATGATGGTCAGGCATGTCTGACCATAGTCATACAGGGGAAGAGTGCTAGAGTGGGGGACACCTACTACAGGGATGAACACTGAGCTAGGCATGCCTGCAGCTTTAACAAGGCTGTGTCTTGGGCACCGGTACTAGCGAGGGGAGGGAGAGTGCAAAAATGGCACTCACCAGCATCTTCATCTTCAAAGTTCTACTAGTCCCACCCCTCCAGCAGATACTTCAAAACTGGCAAGTGTATCTCCTTCAATGATAAGCCGGTTACTTCTCAAACTACTGCCTTTGTGTTGAATCCCAGGACAAATGAGTCCATGCACAAGTCCCTCAGAGGAGTATCTTAGGGGCACCTGGGTGGCCCAGTCATTTAAGTGTTTGCCTGTCATGACCCTGGGGTCCTGGGATCCAGCCATATTGGGCTCCCTGCTCAGTGGGGAGTCTGCCTGTCTCTCTCCCTCTGCCCCTCTCCCCCACTCCTGTGCATGCTCTCTCTCTCATAAATGGATTAAGTCTTTTTTTTTTTTTAAAGGGAGTATCTCAGAACTCTCAGCCCCTCAGACCCTGTAGATGTAAGCCTGTTTGTTTCCAAAGCCAGACTTGTCTCTCAGATGCAAGTCTTAAAGTTTGGGGTTCCTGATGTGGGGTACAAACCTCTCACTTCTTGGAGAGAAGCTTCATAACTGTGAGTACCCTCCTTATGGTGCGTCTGTGTGCTGGGTTGGGGTTTTAGGCAAGACCTTATCTCTATCTCTCCTCCTCATCTCAGTGTGGTCCTTTTATCCCTAGTTGTGGAAGGAGCTGTTCAGCTAATTTTCAGTTCTTTTTCAGTGGGAATTATTCCATATGTAGCTATAAATTTGGTATGTCCTTGTGAGGAGGTGAGTTCAGGCTCTTCCTTTGCGTCCATTTTGGAACCGCCCTCCCATGGTTATTTGTAAAGTTCAAGAAGAGAGTGTCAAAAGAGCACTACCTTTTTTTAGATGTCTCAGCAGATTGCAAAGCAATTTTTATGAAAGAGACAACCACACAGACTTAATTGTGGTTAATTTCTGCAAACCTTTATGTAAAATCCTCATATTTCAGTTCTTGTCAATATTTGATATTAGATCCAATCTGAAACAGAATTATAGAATAAAAAATAATATGGGTTTTTAAAATATATAGCTAATGTCTGGGTGATAGCTTGTAATAAAAGGATGGATTTATTTTTTCCTCATATGATCTTTATTCTCAACTGCAAACACAAAGTACTCCTACACTGAAAGATGACTAACACATCATTCTTAACGGCAGCTATGTTGTTGCCCCTATAGGTTAACATGTAGGTTTCAAAATGATTTATCCATTAGGACTTTGCACATAGTTGAGAAGAAGCAAAACAGGAAAGTAAAGCTCTTGTTACATCCAAAAGTGTGCTGTGTTAAATGCACATAGAATTTACAAACTTTAAAAATACTTAGAGACCAACTAGTAAATTTCTTCCTCACTTCCCACTCCCTACTACCATAATGAATCCTATCTATTAAAACATAAAATAATGTATCTAGTGCCCTGACTTCTGAAAAAATGGAATAACATCCTAAGTAAATTAGACTCTAATGTGTTTTTAACATATTAGGCCATTAAAACCCAAAGAAAAACTTCAATACCACCTGTAAACAATATCCCAGGGTTTACAAAAAGTCTCATCAAAAGTTAAACAGGGGCGCCTGGGTGGCTCAGTGGTTAAGCATCTGCTTTCAGCTCAGGTCATGATCCCAGGGTCCTGGGATTGAGCCCCGCATCAGGCTCCCCACTCAGTGGCGAGTCTGCTCCTCCCTCTCCCACTCCCCCCTGCTTGTGTTCCCTCTCTCACTGTCTCTCCCTCTGTCAAATAAATAAATAAAATCTTAAAAAAAAAGTTAAACAGATTCTATTTTCTTTTATTACCTCTCAGAAAATGCATAGGGAATGAGATAGTATTAATGAAACCAAGACAAATCATTCAGGTTATAGGTTCACCTTGTGTGAGCTTGTACATTCCTTGAAGTCAAATATATAAATGTAAATGTAAATGTAAACCCCAGCTCAGGATTTTTCTCACAGGAGCTGGGTAAACATAGATCTTTACCAAAAGAGATTTGGTCTTCTTGAGAATGTTAATAATGCTCCCTCCCTGATCCCTCACCCATCAGAGTTTGGCTGAACACATAGAAAGGTAAGATTATCTTGTTTTTTCCTACAGACAGAACAGTGATTTAGCACTTTACCAACTTGCGTGTGTGTCATATGTACTGAAAATCACTCTTTTATATTACTCTGACCTTGCAGGATATAAAGTAATGTTAAGGTCAAAAATAGCACTCACATAAGTACTTTCTCATCTGCAAAGAGTGTTCACATGTGTTACCTCACTTATCTATAAATATATCACAACTAGTCTAAAACCTCCACAATGTTCTCCAGATTTTTAAAAATAAAAGGCAGTTAATTATTAATGTCCCACTAGTCTATCAGTTCCATTCAAACAATATTGATATGAACTTACTAAATGCTGGGAATTATGTATTTGGAGGTTGTGTTGTGATGATGATAATGATAACTGGGATCATATAATGATGATCATGATGATCATAAAGATGGAAATGCTAATTGTAGCATTTTAAGAATGGTTTTCATGTGCTATGTTCTCATATATATCAGGATCTATTTCTGCAATCTCGAGTTTGTTTTCACTGCTTTACTTTCCATTTCAATGCCAATGATGTCTTCTAGAGTCTTTATAATGTGTTGTGATATCTGATAAGAAAGTTTTTGTTCACTATTCTTTTCCAAAATTTTCTCAGTGATTCTTAAGCATTTATTATTATTTTTCTTTTTTTCATTTTTTCCTATTTATTTATTTATTTTTATGATGTAGTGTTCCATGATTCATTGTTTGCATATAACACCCAGTGCTCCATTCAATATGTGCCCTCCTTAATACCCATCACCAGGCTAACCTATCCCCCCACCCCACTCCCCTCTAGATTATTTTTTAATATAAATTATAAGGTCTTTCTTACTTGTCAATTCCTCTCAAACTCCTCCTTTCCTTCCCCAAAAGTTCAGCTCTATTGGGGTTCTATGAGAATGGTATTAACATTCACTCATTAATTTTGGAACAACTGGCACATTAATGGTATTAAAGCTTCCTGTTCAAGACTATGATATGGTTTTAATTGGTTCATTGTGTTTTATGTTTTTCAGTAAGATAGTATACATGTAGATCCTGCGCCTTTATTATTAAATGCATTCATGTACATTTTATAATTTTTGTAGCTAATATGAATGGAAGATGTTTTAAAATGGATCAAAATCATGTATTAATTAAACACAATCCAAGGCCACTCAGTCCCCAAAGCGTGACTCACTCTCCATTCTCTTTCTCACCCAATAATATTATGCCCAGCCATATCATATAATTTATTGGAGACTGCAGTGAGATTAAATGCCATTAAGATACTCCAAGGTGCCAACGTCCAGATGCTAACATTTGAATACACACTCCCATGAACTTTGCAAAACGAAATTTAAGTCTATATATAATCCACTTTCTTACTCAAGAAATCAAGTTATTCTTACTCTTTTAATCAAAATTTGAAGAAACAGAAGTGTATCCTCTCCAACTTCTTTAGCTCAGTCTGAGCTGGAATGATTCTTCATGCTTGAGTAAACCTGGGTTCTATCAGCAACTACAGTTTGCACTGTTTCTGTCTGGAATAAGTCAACTTCTTTTCATGGTCTGAGAAGCTGTATTAGTTCAATTGCAATTTGTAGGGCCTCACTTATTAAACAATTCAAAATATTCATAAGATACAAAAATCATGATTCTCCTCAAATTAAGGTAACAAGCCAATCCTTACTTCTAAAAACAGTTCTCCAGAAAAAAAAAAAAAAGGTCCCAGAACCCAGTATTTAATGATGCCAAAGACCAGAGAAGAAGCTCCTTTTGAGTGAATGAGAAAATTTTCTTGGTTGTAGCCTTGCCAGGACACCAGTCAGTCTGTTCCAGGTGTTCTAAATCCATGACGTGTGAATTTAAACTCAGTTGGGAGAATTCTTCCAGCAAGAAGTTAATTTTGGTGCTCTGCAATCACATTTCTGAGGGGATAATCCATTTATGCATCCAGGCTCCTGTCTCTGACAGGGACACTTAGCCTGCTTACAAAGTTTAGAAGTTTGCAAAGATGGCAGCTCAGATACCAGGTGCATACTCTCTTGTAAATATTCATTCTCAGTCCTGTGCCATCGTGGACATTTCCAGTGCCTCTTGCCAAGAAACCCACCCCTAGCAAAGTTTTCTTTCCCAACCTGGAGTTTACCAATTTAGTGTCACCCTGAAACTGTGAAGTAGGAAATGATTTTGAGTTTGTGGACAATCTTCATGATTTGCTTCCTACACTTATTTTCTTGGTCCTATGTGCAGAAGGGAATGTGGTTCATCTGGTCCAGAGGTATCTGGCAGTAACAATTTAAAGCGAAAGACCCGGTAATGCTTAGAGACATATGCAGAAGTTCGCTACCTGGCAATTTAGAAGCAGCAAATACTGTATTTCCCACTAATACCTAAGAGGACTGTACTCTTCCTTGCGATGGAACATTTGCCTCAGTCAGAAAAAGAAAAAGAGGAGGAGGCTGCAGCTTCCTGAATCTGGAACTCTGCCCTTTCTAAGCCCTGGAGCTTTGAGTCTGCCAGACTCTGAACCTCTGCTGAGAACTGAGTGGCCCCATCCCAGTTTGCTGAGGCGCCCACATTCTATCTCTGATTTCATCTTTCACAGTCCCCTCTCATTGACAGCCCTTCTTGAATACCTTCTCTGAGGCCCAGGGACCTTTGTCTAAATTTCTGCCTCCAGGAAAATAAAGCCATTTACTTTTGGATTAAAAAAAAAAAAAAAAAAAAAAAGCAAGCTACAATCACCTACCACAGCCAAAATACCACGAGGTTGGGCTAAAGTATTTCAATTTATTCAATCACAGAATGTAAAAACTCATATGAACCTAAAACTGACCTCTACAAATCACCACAGTCAGAGCGCCAAGGCCCAAATTACATACCCTGAAACCACCAAGGCTTTCCATGAATATGCTTTGCTCTCCCAAATTCCATTCTTTTGGTTTTAATTTTCAGTATTTCTGGCTGATACATTTAATGTTGGGGTTTTAACAAAGCCACCACAAAATTACTATTGTTCCTCCCTTATCCTGGCACAATCTGAGGAAGTTGAGAAAAAAAAAAAGTCAAGGCCTCAAAATGGAGGTTAAAATAATAATAGAGACCTAGTTGACCAGAGTGGCTCTCAGTAGGTGAGCCAAATGCTCCTGCTAATCCTGAACCTCAGAGCTGGGCAGATTTACCCGCCTGATTATGGGCAACAAGAGGAATGGAGGAAAATATATGCTCTTTGAGGACAACCTTAGTAGCAAAAGAGAAAAGAGTGAAATTAAACCAAGCATGTAGATATTCTTCCCCAAGTAACCAATTACCCTTTACTAGGGTAAAATGAATGAAGAAGTGGAGAAAGGCCAGAGTATGCAAAGGGAAGATACCTCCTCTTGAAAGTGTGCAGTGGGAAATGGCATTCCCCTCCAGACAAAAAGGTCAGTAACATATGGAACTTCCAGTGTTAAATAACTTCCATATGGAAACCATGGATGTTTGGTTCTAAGACTCTTGCTGTTTTCATAATGACCTGCTGTCTTTGTAACTTCACCCCTCAGTCTGATAGCCTTATTAGAATTATTAGTCGTCATCACTGTGGTGATGAGATTACATTTCAAGTATGGAATTCTATGTATCTATTTATATCTCAAGAAAAGCCTTGCTAAGATTACTTCATTTCCTGTAATAGTGTGCTCTGAGGCCACTGGCATATTTTTAACTGAAAGGCAGAATTATCCATTTAATTATTTTATCATATGTTTTTGTTCATTTCATTGACTAATAATTAAAATCAATTCACTGGGGTTTGGGCAACATACTAGAACTTCTTAAAATGATTGAAATTATCTGCAATTACAGTATTCCTTATTCAAGAGTTTTTTTTTTAGGAGTCACCAATTCTAAAAGTTTTGAAATATATCAACTTTAAATTAAAAAATACGATTAAGGTATTGATCTTATAACACCTAAAACCTTAAAAAGTGTGTCCATACACATCAATTTCACTTAAAACTTCACATCATTCTAAGACCATAAGTATTATCATTCTCTTTGTCAGGGATGGAAACTGAAGTTAAAAGGTGGTGAATGACTCTCCAGGGTCATACTACTTAAGAAATGGCATAGGCTTGAACCTAGACTGTTATGACTTCTAGGTGAGTGTTTGTTTCATGACATGGGCTTCCTGTATGCCACAAAGAGGAACTCTCACATTATGATTATTGCAGAAAAATATAATGGCCACTCATTATCTCAAGGATCATTGAAAACATGATGAAAGAATGATGTGGGCTTTCAATTTATTCATGTGAAGAGAAAATTTTCCAGATATGGAAATCTATATTCTCTATATTACTATACTAGTAGCAATAGAGACACGAAGATTGTGTCCTTCGTGAGAGAGGAAGGTCTTCTTGAAAAAGACACATCATCCCTGATGATATTGAATCTGCTTCTTTTGCCATCTTTGAGACTTGGCCTCTAAAGATTTTTTTGTTTGCTTATGTAAGGGGATAATAATTACATTTTTCTTGGGATATGATTGGTAGTTTCTATTTTCCATCAAACTTATTTTCTGGAAGTCTCTGCAGAAAGCAATGAGGCTTTTAAGATTTCTAGAGCCCAGAAGAAAGGATTTAGAGGGTTATTTATCTTTCTTTCCCACCTTCTTTCTCCTGGATCTATTCTCTTTTCTGACTCAATAAGGTCTTCTCTCACTTTTCTCAATGAGTGAATAATGAACGAGACAATGAATAAATGAGACTATAGAATGGAATGGGGAGAAAGCAAGTGGGAAAAAAAGTTACCCTAGAAATGGAGGTGGGTGTTGGCGAGGATGAGGAGAAAGGGGAACCCTCTTACACTGTTGGTGGAATGCAAGCTGGTGCAGCCACTCTGGAAAACAGTATGGAGGTTCCTCAAAATTTGAAATAGAGGTTACCATTTGATCCAGCAATTGCACTACTGGGTATTTACCCCGAAGATACAAATGCAGTGATCCGAAGGGCTACGTGCACCTCAATGTTTATAGCAGCAATGTCCACAATAGCCAAACTATGGGAAAGAGCTAAGATGTCCATCAACAGATGAATGGATAAAGAAGATGTGGTGTGTATATATATATATATATATGTATATATATACAATGGAATATTATGCAACCATCAAAAAACTGAAATCTTGCCATTTGCAATGACGTGGATGGAACTAGAGGGTATTATGCTAAACGAAATAAGTCAATCAGAGAAAGACATGTATCATATGGTCTCACTGATGTGAGGAATTCTTAATCTCAGGAAACAAACTGAGGGTTGCTGGAGGGGTGGGGGGTGGGAGGGATGGGGTGACTGGGTGATAGACATTGGGAGGGCATGTGCTATGGTGAGCACTGTGAACTGTGTAAGACTGATGAATCACAGACCTGTACCTCTGAAACAAACAATACATTATATGTTAAAAAAAAAAAGAAGATAGGAGGAAGGGAAAATGAAGGAGGGGGAGTCGGAGGGCAAGACGAACTATGAGAGACGATGTACTCTGAGAAACAGAGGGTTCCAGAGGGGAGGGGGGGGGGGGATGGGTTAGCCTGGTGATGGGTATCAAGGAGGGCACGTACTGCATAGAGCACTGGGTGTTATATGCAAACAATGAATCATGGATCACTACATCAAAAACTAATGATGTGATGTATGGTGATTAGCATAATGTAATAAAATAAAATTAAAAAAAAAGAAAAAAACACTTGATGGTACCAATACTATGAACGACTGATGACCAAGAGTTAATGAAGAAACAGACTTTTCTTATTCTAGCATGGTGTAATACAGACATGTATTTATATGCATCCTATGAGATAAATACTGAGCTAAACTCCAGTTTTATAAATGTATAATTAAAAACCAGTATATTTCAAACAGAATTCCTAGACAGCAGATCAAAACGGGAAAATACTATTCCGATCTATATACACATATATCAACTTCAAATATAAATCTATTAAAATCTTCATAAATAGCAATCCTAAAAGAGTTATTTCTAAAATAGAACTTAGAGGTTACTTTTACTTAAATGTATTTCATAAATCATGCTCAAGAAGCTGCTATTGGTTTTTTTTTTAACCCACTGGCTATTATATGTGAATTTTCCATATAAAGTACTGAATGTGGTCCTTAAAGGCGGATTTCTCTAGCTCATTTCTTAAAGTATATTTAAGCATATATGATTACTTCAAAAACAAACAAAGAAATGGAGCTGGAATGCTAGGTATTAGAAGAGGGGAAACCTGTACACATAAAATTATAAATCAGATAGATCAATGCAAAGTACTGAAAAGTCCCCATGAAAAAAAATAGCACCAGCAGCCCGAGTTGCCATATATATATATATATATAGTATATTATATATTATATATATATATCCATAGAAATAACTAGAAATGACAATGTAGGCAAGCATATCATTTCATATTTATACTTTGCAATGCCAATGACATCAATAAACACCTTATTATTTATCCTTCACATATTGCTAAACACAAAAAAGCAAGAGAAGAGTCATTATTTTCTTCCCAGTGTTGGCTGTTCTCACTCAGTCTTACTCAGCATACTGTTATCCTCTCAGGAGACAGGTGCATTTTCTAATGCACCTGACCTGCATTAGAAAAGTTAGCAAGTGAAATGAAATTTCCCCTAAGCCCCTAACAGTGTTCTTTGGAATATATTTGAAAGCTTATCCTTTAATATAGTAATATTCCTTTCTCTACACCTTTATTACTTTGCAATTGAATCCAATCCCCACAGTCAACACAGAGGCACACAATGAAGCAGTATCTCACTACCTCATGGAGAAACTTATTGGTGTTCAGACACATACACACACACACACACACACACACACACACACACACACACACACGCATATTTTCTGTATACTGCCAAGGGGTTCATATGGCAAACATAGAAGGGGGGAATTAGATCCAGACCCATATTTTGATGGAATTAGACTTCAGCTGCATACACACTACTATTTTTAGTGGAGTTCCATGTATAATACATTTATGCACCCATCGTTAATCACAGATTGCCCTCCTCTAGATCAACCTTCCCAATCATGTTCATTTACTAAATCTTATCCATCTTCAGAAACTAACTAAGGTTATTTACAATCCATGAGACAGTTCTAGACCAATCCAGACATAGACATGTCTTTCTTTTCTAAACTTATGGCACTTCTAGTTATTATCAAAATCAATCATTTGCAAATGCACCAGGCACATTCTTGTGATACCATGGAACTTTCTTTCAAATCCTGTTTTATTTCATTTCATTTCATATAAATTGAAGCTTATTGGTTTCTTCCTATGTATATTAGTCTTCGCATAAGATCCCCTGCTAAAAGCCAACTGTCATGTCATGAGTAATAGCCCCAGAAGGTGTTTTCTAAAGCTTCATGAGGTAATTGAACTTTGCATTTTTCACTGAGGCTGCAAAGGGGAAAGGAAAGAAGAAATATTAATAATGCTGAAAAAGAGACTGAAGCAAAAGAATAAAGTGTGCTCTAGATAAGATTCAAACTTCATGTAAAGGCAGCACTCAGGAGAGCAGGGCATGGAGCTAAGAATGTATGAAGAGAATGGAGCCAATAATGGGTCCCTGAGAGGCAAAAATTGAGCCTCAGTGAGAATATAGCTTGGTAATAGGGACACAAGTGTGCCAACAGCTCCTGAAAAGTAAAGCTGGGTTGAATGAATCTCTGCTTCTCAGAAACTGTAAGTGATGAAAACATGGAGATTTAGCTAAACTTGCAGTTTGCACATATAATTTCTTGAATTAATTTCTGAACTTTTTTTCTCCTTTTTTCTACCTTATGTTAAGACCATTTGCAAAAAGGGATTATTTTCTACTCAATATGGCATATTTCCCAGACTCACTGAGTACTATAGGCTCAGGCTTATGAAGTAGGATTTCCCTCAAGCAACTTGAGGGTTATGGTTCCAGAGTTATGCCTTACTTATCTATAACTCAATAGTGAAGTCCTTGAGATCAACAACTGTTTTTAGTCATCTGTCATAGACTGAATATTTGTCTCTCAAAATTAGTATATTAAAATACTAATCCCAATAAGATAGTATTTGGAGGTGGGGCCTCTGGAAATAATTAGGTCATGAGGGTGGAGCCCTCATGTTACAGGATTGGTGTCTTTATAGGAAGAGGTCACTAGCTAGCTCTCTTTACACCACATGAGGATACAATGAGCAGTTAGCCATCTGCAGTGTGGAAGAGGGCTCTCACCAGAACCTGACCATGCTGGCACTCCGATCTCTGACTTATAGTCTCCAGAATGAGACACATTTCTATCATTGATAAGCTACTCAGTTTATGGTATTTTGTTATAGCAGCCCAAGCTAAGACATTATCCTTATCTTCCCATAAAACCTATCACAATACTTTTCATATGGTAGATATTCTATTAATGCTGATTAACTTGTCCTTCTTATTCCACAAGCTTAACATTTAACTATTATGAATATTCAAAGATCTTTTTCTAAAAGATGTAACCCTGTGCAATTAATAAAAAATCATTAAACATTCAATCACATCATTAATGTATATTGAGTGCAATGAAAAGTCAGGTGAGTGGAACAGATAATATACCAAAGGATTCTTTTTTATCATTATTTCACAGTTTTGAGCTGTGATTGGAGTTGCCTTTGAAAACATTTGTACTTCTCATTTAGATGAGCTCTGTGACATGCAGAGAAAGATGAAAAACAATCTCTGTGTGAAGTCACATATGAGGGGTTAGTTCTAAATTTACCAGCCACTAATTCCTTTGAGTGATCATATTTGTTCTTTGATTACACATAACCTTACTGATTTCAAAGCAAAAGAGCAGGAGGAGATGAAAATGCTTGAATCACACAACAGCCTCAGGTGGTGCCGTTGGCAGTGAAGAGCTAACGTTCCATTTCCAAGTCTTAAAATATATGAGACATAACTAGACTTTGGGAAAATCTGATGCAGTAGCAATAGCCTGTAGCAATATAAGGCTAACTACCAAGCAGAAAACAGTATATTTAGTGTGTATAGGAGCCCATGCAGCCCAGACAAGGAGGATGAAGGGATGAACTAGGGACTCCCTGACTTATGGTTGGTTTCCTGGGGAAAGTTTAATGGTGTCACACAGGAAGTACCCTGGTGGCAATGCCTCTGAAACATGGAAAAGGTTGCCAAGCAAGAAGGGATTCTTTCTTCAGAAGGGGGATTAAAACTCTTGCTTATTATTGATTGACTAAAATAGTATATTTCCACAGAGTGGCTGGTGATGACCTAGAGCAATCTGGTAAAAGAAAGAAAATTGCAGAATATACTAGAGAAAATAAAGTATCCTTCAGGAATAAAAGGTCAAATAATAAAATCTTATGTTGAGGAAACACATAAAATTAAACATTACATCATTTTATTCTATAAATACATAATTATTCATTTTTGTTTTTTATACTACTTCATTTGTTAAGTGATTACTATATGCTGAGTACTGAATTGAATAATTCACATATTATTGCTTTTAAGCCTCATTGAGAATCAGGAATTACATACAATTATCAACTCCATTTTTTTAAAATAGGGAACTAGAGCTTAGAGAAGTGAAGTAAACAAGTAGTAATTTCAAGAACAAGACTTGAAGCCAGTTCTGACTAACTCCAAATCCCATGTTCATAATTACTAACGTGGACAATCCCTGAAGCAGGAAACAGACATTTTAACATGGATTGTGGTGATCTATAGCAAAACTGTGCACTAAAGAGAGCATTCAGATGGGACAAAATTTATTTCTTAATAATGTGGCACTGGAGACCTCTATCAGAAATCAGGAATGACTGTATATCCCCCTTCCATTGATTATATGCATATAGTGTGTCTCAGTTAGACATATTTGATTATAGTGTGCCTCAATTTAGGTTGTCATTCTCAAAAAAATTGTTATTTTTATAGATTCCTGGGTTGAAAGAGACCTACCAGATAGTATCATATCTGCAATGCTTAATTTTATGTGTTAACTTGATTGGTCATGGGATGGCCAGATTAACCATTATTTCTGGGTATGCTTGTGAGTGTGTTTCTAGATAAGAATAGCATTTATTTTATTTATTTATCTATCTATCTATCTATCTATCTATTTATTTATTTATTTTAAAGACTCCACTTATTTATTTGACAGAGAGAGACAGCGAGAGAGGGAACACAAGCAGGGGAAGTGGGAGAGGGAGAAGCAGGCTTCCCACCGAGCAGGGAGCCCGATGTGGGGCTGGATCCCAGGACCCTGGGACCATGATCTGAGCCGGAGGCAGGCGCTTAATGACTGAACCACCCAGGGGCCCCAAGAATAGCATTTAATCAATAAACTCAGTAAATAACCCTCCCTAGTGTGGGTGGGCATCATTCAGTACCTTGATGACCTGAATAGAATGAAAGGTGAAGGAAGAAAGAATTCACCCCTTATCTTTTCTGCCTCACTACTGGAATGGGACATCTCATTGCATCTTTTATTACTCTCAGACTATGATTTACATATTGGCTTTCCTGCTTCTCAGGCTGTTGGACTCCAACTGAAATATACCACCAGCTTTCCTGGGGCTCCAATTTGTAGATGGCAGACCATGGAACTTCTAGGTTTCCATAATTGTGTGAGCCAATTGCTCATTATCTATCTATCTATCTATCTATCTATCATCTATCATCATCTATCATTTATCTATCTTCTATCTATATATAATTGGTATCTTCTGTGTATACATTTTATAGACTATAGTCTCTCTCTCTCTATATATATATATGTACATTTTATATAAGACTATAGTCATATATACATATTTACGTGTGTGTGTGTGTGTGTGTGTGTGTGTGTGTGTGTGTGTGTATACATATACACATTTTTTTCCTTGGTTTTATATCTCTGGAGAACTCTGAGTATTATGGACACTTAGGTTAGGGGATAAAGATTTTGGTACCCAGAAAAGATAAAGTTAAATAAATAACAACCTGTGCAGAATTCTGCCTCAAGAAGATTTGGTGGTGTGGGGGGGGGGCGGTGGTGCTGTGAGCTACTCTTACAAATGTGAGCAGTTAGTCAATAGTGTTGTAAACAAGGCTGCTGTGTTTTGTAGACCATGGCAATTCAATTGAAAATAAATTTAACATCCCCTTGTGAAAACAAGTTGCCTATACTTTACTAAACTTAATACTGGTGATCCTAGGGTATACAAGTGTCTTGACTGGTGAGTTGTACTTAAGTCTTCAAATCTTTTTGCCAAGTCTTTGCAGAATACAATGTACTCATATACTAACTCATCTCTTCTTCATTTAGGCATTCACAACAACATGTGGAATGCCTAGTCCATGCCAGGCATGGTTTTCATGTTAACAAGGAAGTGATATACAAATGGATAAATTCCTTGTGCTAAAGTTTTAATCATTCTTTAAGATAGCTAATATTCTGAATGCCTTGAATTTACTGTAAACATCATCAATTTAGAAGTTTACTGATTATTTTTAAATGGAAACCTCTTCATTCACAAATGGAGTAGCTTTCTAAAAACAGTTAAAAACTGAAAAAAAAGGATAAAATTATATAAGCTTATTTTTTACTAATTCTGTTCTGGAAAAGCTCTAGGAAATCACATATAGGACTTCTAAGTACTGAATTTAAAATTACGTTTCCTTGAAAAGAAATGCAGACTTTTAGCATAGTTTTTACAAAGTATTTTTTGTCATTCAGAAGTAAATTTAATACTGACTATAAACCAATGTAACTTGAAGAAGAGAAAATTTTGTGTTCTAATTTGACACCTGACAAAAGATCTTGGACATAACACTCATATTTAGATGAAATGTGTTTACAAGGTTATTTCATTCATTATGAAAATTTTTTTCTAACTTCATAAGATAGATAAAGGAGAATAAGTAACTTCTCTATGTCACACAGCAAATAAGTAACAGAGATGGACCTCAAACACTCCTAACTGCTATAAATATTCTCAGATGACTCATAGCATCACCAAAACCTCTTTAAATCTTAGTCCTTGTCTAGTTGCTATGCTCTTCCTTCCAGTATTTCCTAATAAAATTTCTTGAAAATGAAAGAGTAATGCTTTCTTTGTGAACTTCCTCACTTTCTCTTTTCCCAGTATGAATCACTAAGGAGCATTTATATTCCCAAATTTTTGGAATTTTGTAAAACTAAACAAACAGACAAATAATAACTTAAACCAATGGGTAAAGATATTAAAGAATAGATTCTTGCTTTACCTGAAGGGTTGGACAAAATTATTTCAAGATCACCTGCCAAGTTCAATAGTATACAGTGTTATAACTATCTTCAAGTTGTTTTAGTATCAAAATAAATAATTTTAAATATTTTGAAAATAACTGTACGTTTTATAATAGTGATTTTTTTCAAATATATGTAATGTTAATGTGCAAATTACTTTCAACATTTTAAAAATTTATATAAAAACCCCATAAAACTCTAGGACTATTTTCTTTTTTTATTTGCCACTTACATGTCTATTTTTAAATGTATATAATTTGTTTTGCTATAAATAGTCTATCTCTTGAGTGTAGCCAATATAATATCTGATAATGATTGTCTGACATAAATCAGCAGTGCATTTCTCTCTCAAGAATATGATGTAGTCTATGTGTAATATATATTGTCTTTGTGGTACATAAATATCTATGTGGTAATTAAAGCAAGCAGCTAGTGCAATTGTGTGTTATTAGAGGGAAATGCTTGTGATTAGAATAAAAGATGATTATTATATTAGTATTTCAGGTGGCAGAGTCTGTCTGAGGAGAAGCTATTTCTAGAAGGACTGTGGGACTCTGTCCTTCAGATGCATATGCTAGATGCAAATTCCATAACAAAAACCTAACTACATTTATCTAATATGAACCTGCATGAATTTTCCCACAGACTACTAGAGATTCATTGGATATAGAGAGAAGGAAGACACAGGGTAGAGTATGATACTATAAGGAGAGCATCAAATCAAATAAATAAGGAACACTTCCATCTATACTCAAACAACAGGCTAGATGCTACAGGTTATATACAGAAATATTGAATGCTCCACCTGACCTCAGAAAGCCTGTATTAGCAAGAGGACAAGACTATGCACATGCTTTTTAATTGAATATCACAGTATAAGTGTATTAATTTTTTATTGCTGCTGTGACAAATTATCACCAACAGTGGATTAAAAACAACACAAATTTATTATCTTACAGTTCTGTAGCTTTGAAATCTCACCAGGCTAAAATAAAGATGTCTCTCATGGTTTATTCCTTTCTGGATGCTCTAAGGGGAGAATTGATTTCTTTGGCTTTTCCACCTTCCAGAATCTGTCCACATTCATCCCCTAGGGGCTCCATTACTCGATCTTCAAAGTCAGCAACATCAGATATCTTTCTTACCCTTCTTCTATCATTACATCTCCATCTGACATCAGAAGAGAAAGGTTCTCCACTTTTAAGGATTCATATGCTTAGATTGGTCTCAACTGGATAATCCAAGGTAACGTATTTCAATATTCTTAACCTTTATCATAACTCCAAATTCTCTTTTGCTGTGTAAGGTAACATATTCATAGATTTTGAGAATTAGAGTGTGGACATTTTGGGAGGGCCATTATTCTGGCTACCGTAATTACGGAAAAGGTAGTTTAAAAATGAAGCTTAGTTACAGTTTAGAGAAAGGAGAGAGTTATGCGGGCAAGTTGGAAGGGAAGAGTTTATCAAGGAGGTAGAGGATAAATTGATCCTTGAAAAGTAGATTATTTGCTTTTTGATTTTTTTTCAGCCTCTTGAATCAATTTTATTTCAGAAAAATCAATTATTTTATCAAGGTTTTCCAAGTTATTAGCATAGATGATAATATTATTTATGTTTTCTCAATTTATCCTCAGAACAGCCCCCACTAGAGAGGTATTATTATTATCCCTCTTATGTAGATAAAGAAGAATTAGATTAAGTAAATTACCCCAAATCACATATCTTGTATGTATTGAAACTGAATGCAAACCTACTTGATTTGTACCTGTGACCACAGTTAACCACCATACTCTATACCCTTGTTTACATTTTCTTTGAAACTCTAATATTTGTTGTGGTAATTGCCTTTTTAAAACCACATTTATATTTATTTCTTAAAGCATAAAATATTACATTTGATGTTCCTTACATGCTATTTTTGTGTTATTTTCAAATGTATTGATTTCTTCTTTCATGTGTATAATTTTCTTATTCTTTTTTTCTTCTAATTTATTTTTTCTTCAAGTTTATTTTTTCTTCAAACATCTGGTGTTGAATGCTTAATTATATTTTCTTCAAAAAGTGTAAGGCATAAAATTAACTTCTGAGTATGAATTTTCCGTATCTCAAAAATATTGAAAGGCAGTATTTTCATTTTAATTATTTTAAGAAAGTTGGTAATGCATTGTTGAAGTTTTTCCCCCATGGCAATTCATGATTATTACAGACAAATAAAAATCAAGAAAACAAAATAAGTAAGTAAATAAATACACTATCTCATCACCTAAAGACCTAGAAATCTCAAGATAGTTCTGGTTAGTCATTTGGTGCCAGGGTTCAAGGACTCATTTTTTTTTTTAAATTTTTGTATATACTCACAAAAATAAGATAATATATGAACTATTTATAATGTTTTATTTCCCTTGTAGAAACATATGAAAGAGATGTTATCATGTCAACAAATCTATCTTTTCGTAATCATTTTTGCTGATTGCATAGTAGGCCTTCAATGAAGATATCATAATATATTTAACTAATCCTTCCTAATTTTCCCAATTCTGCATTAGTGTAAACAACACAGCAGTGAACATCTGGCTCTATCTACCTCTCCATAGATGTTATTTGCCTCTCCGATTATTTGCTTTGTATATAATAGTATATAGTATCTTGCTAAGTATGTGAGTTCTCCTCTCAGTTTTCCTGGAGTTGAATCTCTTCACCAAAATGTGAGTTTGGGTTAGTCATTTAGGCCCTCTGTGATTCAGTTTTCTCATGCATGGCTAAATAATATTGACCTCATGGGATTGTGGTTAGAACTGAATATGACAATTCATGTAAATGATTTACAAAAGTGCCTGACATACATTGTCAATAAATGTTAGTTCTTATAATTTGGATTTATTCTTAGAAATGAAATTCAAAAGGTCAGAGGGAATTCGTATTTTCTGGTGATATAAGACGCTAACATACCATTTGAATTCAGAAGATGTTTAAAAGATAGCTTCTCCTACAGTAAACAGGCCGCTTTAAAAAAAAATCATTGAAACATAAGCTGTTTTTCCTTTCCTGATTTTAGACATTAAATTAAAAAAAGCAATCCTAAGGGATTAGTTTATACCAGGGAAAAGCATCCAGAGAAAGAGATGGAAGATTCTGTCATTTTGAAAATGAAAGGAAAAGCAATAAAATACAAATCTAAAAACAGGTCATTAATATTGAATATGTATTTCTAATTGTTCTATTGTTCTCAACCCAGTTAGTGCCCATATCATAAAATGTGTATAAATGTTATCTTATAGAGTCATTTCATCTGTCTGTAAGAGTAGTAAGAGAATTTATATTTAAGAAAATGAAACTTTACTTCAAATAATAAGACCGTTGCTTTAATAAAGGAGGCTTATATTAAGGAAGTGTAAAAATGCCATCTGTCTTTATTTTGTTAATACTGTTAATGCACTCAGTTAGCCCTTGAATATTCTGCTGGCTAGCTTTTCGGTCAGAAAAAGAATCATTTCTGTAGATAAGATATGATGTTTTCCAAAAATTCACTTAAAATGCATATATTTATGCCCAAAGTCCTAGGTAATAATTTAAATAAACACTTTTTGGACTGAATATAATTCATCACCAAGTGGTTAATTGGTCTATTGTTGTGGGAGAACCCCCAATTACTTCAGGGACAGGGTGACTAATTGGCAGGGGGAAGGCTGTGTAGCTAACGCTGTTATATCCATATGGAGTTCTTATCAATTTCAGAATGTGCTAATGATACCATGACACAAAGTCTTTGTGGTTAGACCATAGTATAATTTAATTTTAGTTAATTAACAAAGCATAAAAAAATAAATATATTGTGAAATGAAAGACATTTAGGCTAAAAGTATAATCAAAGAGCATTAAACCTAAGTTTGCTTACTAAATAGCACAAGTGAAACTTGGACACAGAAAAGACCTAAGATTCTTCTCCCTTGTGTTAATGTTGGCAAGTAAAATACAAGAATCCTGTGGAGATAATTATCTCTTTATTCCTAAGTATAAAATGAACTCTTATTACTTGCTTTGATGATCTTAAATATATTCAGGTTTATCTATTGGAGATCACCAGTATATGTTACTGTCACCATGCTATACTGCCTATCTCATTTAAAAACTGGTATCATATGATGTCTGCCACCAGCTGGGATGGAGTAACAGGGACTGCATATACCCTCTTTCTTGGAACAACTGAAAAGCTGTACAAAATATAAGAAACATTAGTGTCATGATTGAATAGCAGGCAACAAAAGACAACAATCCTTGAGCATGGTGGGACGTATATTTGGCTCAGCATAATACCTGGAGAGAGTTTCCAGGCTGCAGTACAGAAAGGGAAAACCAGGAAGAAGCCAGTTGTTTCCCTGCATTGAGGACATGGGGCTGGAAGTTGGTTTTACTCACTAAATGGGGAGCACATAGAGTTCACAGAACAGAGTAGTAGACAGGAGAGATACCCAGAAAAGGAACTCTGGAGATCTGTTGAAGGTTCTGGACTCTTGAGTCTTCAGCTTATACTGATCAGTGGTTTTAGGTCAAGAAACTGCCCCAGGCTTGGGAAACAAGAAAATACCCAAACGGTGACAAAAAACAGTACCAAGAATTCACATAGACCAGGAAAAGTACATGTTCCCAGCAACCAAATTGGATAAACCTCATAATTCATGAGGCATCGGGTAGCCGACTCAGACAAACTTTGCTTCCTGAATGGGGCAAAATTAGCCTTAAACTAAATGCTTTTCTGATCCTGCCAAACAAAGACTAAATATTTTGAAGTAAATTAACTGTATTGTAGGGTAAATTTCAAGAATACTTATAGATAAGTTCAAAAATATATTTTATATGTACATACATACATATACTATAAATGTAGCCCATATATCTACACACACATATATGTAAGCATATATAGACAACTGATACCACATGTTTTGAGGACTAATATATTTTCAAGTAGAGAACCACATTATAGGTGAGTACTTCATTAGAAGTATGTGCTTGTGTTTAAATTTGCTGATTAATACTATTTTAGGATTCTGACAAAAGGAAGGACAAATATGTGAATTATACCCTCACACAAAATGACATCATGATACAACACACAAAAGATTTACATTATAAAATGTATTTTGGCAGAATTATATCTTCATCTGGCACACTGAAGCAAGAACACATTGAAGTAGATCATTTCGTATAGTGCCACCATCATATTTTATCACATTAAGTTAATAATTTGCAGTATAAATTCAACTGGGCCTGCCATTTTCTTTGCAGTTGACTTTAAAATGTTTATAGTTTTAAAACAGTAATAAGAATGATGAGTTTTATACCTAGTTTTATATTTCTGCATGTCAAAGAAGTAATTTAACTGAGACAACATGAGATTG
This sequence comes from Zalophus californianus, assembly GCF_009762305.2. Taxonomy (NCBI): domain Eukaryota; kingdom Metazoa; phylum Chordata; class Mammalia; order Carnivora; family Otariidae; genus Zalophus; species Zalophus californianus. The sequence goes on along the minus strand of NC_045596.1, from coordinate 38,451,690 downwards.
TTTTTTGGAAGAACTTCATATAGTAATCAAGCTAGATTTTTACATGTGTATTGTGTTACATAGAAAAGAAATTTCTAATAGATCGAGTGGACTGAAGTCATGTCTGGAAACATTTTAACTATTGACTTTGGACAAGACTCTTGAATTCAAAGTTTAAAGATGTTAAAAAAAAGTGTAAAAGATGTTATCTAATTTAGGTCTCTTGATAATTTTCCTCTTTTCCTCCATTAAAATGCAACTGGTTTGCATTCCATTTACTTTGGGTATCTGTGCTATCTAAAGTAAAACAAACAAAAACAAAACAAAAACAAAAAAACTTGTACCTTACCAGAAATTTCAATCCAATATCTGCAGGAGATGGATGTTTGTGGGAGGTAGACCTCTTGTTTCCTCTTGTTACTGGAACCATGCTTTCTTACCTGTGTATTTCACTAGTGCAGTATCAAGGCAAAGAAATATGGAATCAGCTTGTATTCATTGGTGGCAAACAAGAAAAAACAGCCTTAGGCAAGTTAAATGAAAAGATGATTTATTAGAAGTCTATGAGATGACAAAAAGCTAAAAACCTGGCTATAGAATAATAATAAAAAAGAAAGGGAACATCCCCAGTGATCTAGGCAGTCAGTGAAGACAATCACTTAACAGCACTCCATTTGAATTGAATGGGCTTCATCCATGTGCTGGTTATTATGCCTTCATAAAAAAATTATGCCAATACTTAGGAGCTTAAAGCAGCCACTTTATCATGCTTATGGAGTCTGCATGTCAGAAATCCGGACAGGGCCCCTCATATTGAGGCCTTAGCTAGAAAAACTCAACAACAGGTTAAGGCAATGTATTGCTGGATGCTGAAATTATTTCTGGGCATTTTCATTCTTAGTTGACAGTTGATGCTAGCTGTAAGTGAAGGCTTTCAACTGGAGCACTTTCACAAAGTCTCTCTGTACGGTGTGGACTTCTTCACAACATACTGGCCTCAGGGTAGTCAGAAATTTTATGTGGTCACTCTGCATGCCATAAAAACATGTCCCAAATACAAGGTAAAATTTTCACTCCTTTTTAGGACCTAGTCTTAGAAGTTAGATAAAGTCATTTCTGCCATATTCTATTGGTTGAGTTAGTCATAAAGCGATTCAGATTCAATGGGAAAAGATAGATTCCTCTTTTCAAAGGGAGTGTAGTAACATTACCTATTAATGTAGAAGACCATGCTGGTTGGGAGATGTTGTGGTCGCCTTTGGAAAATATCATCTGTCAATACCTCGTTTTTATTTATACACAACCACACATTTGATTCCAGTGGGCATCTGAATGGACAGGTTTTATGTCTATATTTCTGCCTAGAATCTCACCTTCTTTACCAGGAAGGGGGTGCTTTGTGGAGAAGAAGGTCTTCTGATTTAGAGAAAGGGGAATATCTGAGGGAAACGGGGGCTGGAGGAAATATCAAAGAAGAGAGGTAGAGTCCAATGTGCCTTTTGGTATCATAAATGTCACAGCAACAGGCAAAATAGACCGGGGGCAGTGACTCTATGAACTTCACAAGATTTCTTAAAACTTTGAATTTCCCTGTGTTTGTTCTTCTGACTGTTTTCCCAAAGGGATTTGAAGTAAAAACCTTCATACCAAAAAGTCATGCATTTGTCTTTGAGCATACCAAAAAAATGTTGAGGTGGAGTAAAGATAAACCACTAAGGAGGCAAATGTGAGAGGGGAAAGAGCCCCACAACAAAGGGTGTTTAGTGTTAACAGTTAAAGAGGAAGGAAAAGCAGGCTGGGTCCATGGGGATCACACAGGAAAAAAAAGAAAAGAACAGGAAACTGGCCTTCACCTTAAACACAGCCCTGGGGATTTTGCCATCTGAAATCCCTAGGAAAGGGATACAGTGGCTTAAAGCAAGCCTGATGTTAACTATGCCAGCTACATCAAACTACATCCAAACATTTAAACCTGATAAACATCTGGATGTAAACCAGGAGCTGTTTGCAATGGTTAATGCAGAATTTTGATTATTTTCTTGTAGGCCTTTCCATTGGTTCTCCCTATTTTCTCCTTTCCCTCCTCTCTTTTCTACACTCCCCACTATTTTTGTTTATTTGTAAGTCATTTTTAGTGTTTGCTTTCCTTTTATAATTAGTGAAGATAGAAGGAGAAATGAAAATATTAAAAATCATCTAATTCAACGGTCACTTTAACAACAAGAAAGCAGCCTCAGAGAAGTAGTAACATGCTCAGAGTCAACACTGATTCTTGGGAATAGCAATGTTGCAAATGAATGTTGCTATACTTACCATTCACGTGTTTCCTAGTATATGAGACTACCTTTCCAGCCTAGCTTGAGGCTGAGGTCCCAGACAAGGAAAATTGTGAAACTATCAAAAGGTCCTCATGTCAATTTGAGGTCTGTGGGGAAGCTGATGGCAAGACAGAACTAGAAAGGCATGAGATGTTTTGGGGAGAGGTACCTATGTAGAATAAAGAAGAATACAGGAGAGGGAGAGAGGCTTCAGATCACAGTGGCAGTCTGACACCCTGAAGGAGAAGGTAAAAGAAGGAAGAGACTCTGATTCCTAGATTGTTCTGAGAAAGTGTCAGCAGGGTTAATGGAGTGTCCAGAGGGAAAATTAATCATTAGAGGAGTCCCACACTGGACAGCAATGCCTCGGATCTAAAATCACTAGTCATTGTTCAGGATTGGCTGAGAGCAGCCTGGAGGTAGTGGGAGGAAGAGTGAGAACACTGCAGTGGATCCCAAAAGTGTGGTAGTTGCAGACTTTGGTTACACTGCTTGCAGCAGATTCTTTCTTGAAGCTGGTCTGAGTCATACCCTCTAATGACTGCCTCAGTTTGCTTCTGCATAACTTATTTCAAATGGGCCTGTAGTAAAGTAGGTAAGCAAATTAGTTGTCTTCTGCTGTGTAACAAATTACAACAAACATAGTAGCTTAAAATAGCATGCAGGTATTACCTCACAGTTTCTATAGGTTAAGTCGGAGCACAGCTTATCTGGGTCATCTACAAGGCTACAATTCAAATGTCAGCCAGGGCTGGGTTCTCATCTGAGGCTCAACTGGGGAAGGATATGATTCCCCAAGCTCATACGGTTATTGGCAGAATCCAAGTCCTCACAGATTGTCCAGTTGCAAGCTTCAGTTTCTTTTTGGCTGTTGACAAGACTATCCTCAGTTCCTTGCTTATGTGGCTGTCTCAATAAGGCAGCTTGCCTTTTCAAAGCCAGCAAGGGAGAGATTATTCTAGTAAGATGGACATAATAATCTTATGTAATGTAATCATGTACATATAATCATGTATATCCCATCATTTTTGTTGTATTCTCTTGGTCAGAAGCAAGTCACAGGTCCCACCCATACTGAAAGGGAAGGGAATACAGAAGGCATAAGTACCGGGAGGTGTGGATAATTGGGGCCATCTTAGACTATCTGCTACAGTGAGAGGCTGTGTTTATTGGATGCAAAGGGCTACTGGGCTTCTGTATACATGAACATTTGAGTTCTCCCCTCTGAGACCAAACCTTGAGACATTTAAATATAGTGGTGTTCATGATCTCAAATTATTTTGAACATTCATGAACAGAACAAGTTTATTCACTTGTTGTAGGTTATATACATTATCAGGATGGGTTTTATGGGAAAGTTGGGAGACACTAAGTATATGAGTGTCCTAATGACTGAAAATATTCCCCCCACCCTGTCCATTTTACTCCACACTGCCAAAATACCCTTTCACTTAGATTCATCCAAGCTAGATCAAGTCACTTAATATTCTTAAACATCAGTTTCCATACTCATCAATCTTCTGCTCCCATCTTAGGAGCCTTAGGCACCTGAAGTTATTCCTTCAGGTATGAATGTTCTCCCCAGACTTTGCAATCACCTTCTATAGGTCATTGCTCAAAAGGCACTTTCTCAGTGAAATCTATCCCACCAATTTATTTTAAATTGCAACCTGCCCCTTCCTTCAGCACTTTTGATTCTTTTCACCCTGCTTGACTTTTATTCTTTCCCACAGTATTTATGGCTTGCAAGTACACCATATATCATTACTCATTTGTTAGATTTCTTTATTGTCTGTGTCTTTAGAATATAAGTTTTATGATTGAGAAATTTGCCACTTTTGTTCATTCATGTCGCTCAAGTACCTAGAGAAATAATGTAGATAGTAGGCACTCAACAAAAAATACTTAGAGAATGAATTAATGCTTTAAAACAACTCTCTGTGACAGGTATTATTATTATTATCTTCAGGTTACAAATGAGCAAACAGATGCACAAAGAGATAAGCAACTTTCCCTGATTGTTCAAATGATAATTGACAGAGCCTAGAGTCAAATACAGGTAGTTTGACTACAGAATCTGAGCTCAAAAAACCATGCAATATTGCTTTGCACTGAAAGAAAGGAAAAACAACATGTAAACCTGAAACTTTCATATTGCCTGTAAAGAGAGATAACCCTTCTTAACAATTTTGCTTCTCTGTCCCATTACTGTGTCTCCAGAAGTTTAAGCACACATTTGCAGAATTATCAGAAAAATGCAATATAACAAGAAATGAGTCCATCACACAGATGAAAACCTTACATTTAAGTATTGTTAAATTTTCCCCTCAAATAATATAAGCAATATTCCCTCTCCCAGAGTTCTAACATTTTTCCTTAGCAATTGAAAATCTCAACAGTAGAAAGGAAGCAAATACTATTAATAAGGTTCCTTTTCCTTCACGAATCCTTAGCAAGGAGAATAACTGAGTAGATTTAAATTAATGACTGTTTGGAGGTTTTCAAGCACTTTATAGATCTCAATATTTGGTCTAGTTCATTATTCTTCATGGATCTTACTTTCACTAAAATACACATTAAAGTTTCACATCAAAATCTGGGTTAAAATTATCTAAGCTTGACCTTGAAGGAAACTACAAAAAGAAGATAATTGCTTGATATAATCAGGGAATTCCTGAACAAGTTCATTGCCACTGTGAATGCTTTTAATAAAAATCTTTCACAGATAGTTTTCCTAATCGTCAACCACATTGCAAGGACCATAACAAAGAGTGCTGGATTTGGAGGAGGAGAGGGGTCTAACCTTGGTGGTGTCGTTGTTTTATAGCATGGCCTCATGTAAATAATTTTTTTCTCTCTGGGTCTCAAATATTTCATCAATCGGAGAGAGTTATGGTGTGGCTTCTACTGTGATTTCCAGCCCTAATAAGACCTATGAATCTATGAAAAGTGAAAAATCCATCTTTAATAGTAAGGTTACATGAAGCAGACTTTCCATGCTGAGACTGATTTAAAGTCTCCTAAACTGAAATCTGGGATCCGAGTGTATCTAAGGAACTGATGAACAGATGGCCCCCAGTTGTCTATTGGCTTCATTTGTTTTATTTGAATGATGGAAGGAACCTCAAAAAGGGCAGTTGTACACTTTCCTTGGATACTGTATTGGTCAGCTATTATTAACAATAAAACCTACAACAAATCACCCCAAAATACAGTGGCTTGCAACGAACATACATTTATTCACATGCTCACAGGTCAAGAGGTTGAATGGCTTGTTGATCTAAGCTAACACCATTGGGTAGTCTACTTTAGGCTGTGTATGAGCTAAGCCTGGTTCTAGGTTATCAGTTGGGTTTAGGGCTCATATTTACTTCATGTGGTTTGTTCTAGGGACCAAGTTGATGGGATAGCAGCTATTACAAAAAATCATCATGGCAGATTTCTGAAGCACAAGAAAAAAGCCAACCATGCAAGACTTTTGTTTTTGTTACATATGACAATATCACATTGGCCAAGGCAAATCATGTGGCCAAGCCTAAAATCAAGGAGTAAGAAAGTATGCTTTCTTGGTGGAGGTATCTAAGTGGCATCACTGTGGGCTGGGAAGCAGTGTCATGTGGGACAACAGCAGCATCAGTGATACTGGTGGTCTGTGACTCTCAAGTGACTCTTTAAGTGATAGCCCTCATTGAAGAATATGAGGACTTGAGCAGATTTATTCATAAATGCATGCCTTATTTTCCTGGGAGGATCTCAAAATTAAATGGGGAAAATAGCAGGTGTTAGGACTGAATTATATACCCTGCAATTTCATATGTTGAAGTCCTAACCCCCAGTACACCCTAAGATGTGACTGTGCTTAGAGATAGAGCCTTTAAAGAAACAATTAGGTTAAATTAAATCATAAGGTGGGGCCCTAATCCAATAAGTCTGGTGTCCTTATAAGAAAGGAAAGAGACACCAAGGATGGACATGCATAGAGAAAGACCATTTGAGGACACAGCCAGAAGTGTAGTCTCCAAGCCAGGAAGAGAAGCTTTGGGAGAAACCAAACCTGCTGATACCTTGATCTTGGACTTCCAGCTTTGAGGTCTCTGAAAAAATAAATTTCCGTTGTTCAAGCTACCCAGTCTGGTGGCTGGTATTTTGTTAACACAGCCCTAGCAACCTAATGCAGATTTTGATATTGAAAAGTAGGGAGCTGCTGTAACAAATACCTACAAATATGGAAGTGACTTTGTGGAAATGGGATGGGGAAAGCCTGGGAGAGTTTTAAGGTGCATGTTAGGAAAGCCAAGATTGACTTGAAGAGACTGTTGGTAGAAGTATGAACCTTTAAAGGTGATGCTCATGAGGTCTCAGATGGGAATGAGTAATGTTGTTAGAAACTGGAGGAAAGGATGGGACACCTTGGTGGCTCAGTCAGTTAAGCGTCTGACTTCGTTTGGCTCAGGTCATGATCCCAGGGCCCTGGGATCGAGTCCCGCATCAGGCTCCTTGCTTGGCGGAGAGCCTGCTTCTTCCTCTACCTGCTCTGCTTGCCGATCCCCCTGCTTGTGCTGTCTCTGGCAAAAAAATAAATAAAATCTTAAAAAATTTTTTTTAAAAAGGGAAAGAAACTGGAGGAAAGGTGATCCTTTTTATAAAGTGGCGAAGCATTTGGCTGAATTGTGCTTAGTGTTTTCTGGAAAGTAGGACTTGTTTGTGATGAACTTAAATATTTAACTGAGGGGATTTCTAAGAAAAAATGTCAAAGGTGCAATCTAGATTTTTCTTACTGTTTATAGTACAGTGCAAGAGCATAGAGATGATTTTAACAAAGAATTCTTAAGCAAAAAGGAAACAGACATTGTATATTCAGAAAATTCTCAGCCTATCCACACTGAAAAACACGAGAAAAGCATGTTCTGGAGAGAAGAGCAAGGATTGTTGGCTGGAAGAATACTTCAGTAAAGGGCACCTGGGTGGCTCAGTTGGTTAAGCGACTGCCTTTGGCTCAGGCCATGATCCTGGAGTCCCGGGATCGAGTCCCACATTGGGCTCCCTGCTCGGCAGGGAGTCTGCTGCTCCCTCTGACCCTCTTCCCTCTTGTGCTCTCTCTTATTCTCTCTCTCTCAAATAAATAAATAAATAAATAAAAATCTTTAATAAAAAAAAAAGAATACTTCAGTAAAGACATTATGGGTGTAACTCCTGGCCAGCAAGACAGGAAAGAGTAATGCTGAGATTTGAACCAGAGATCCAGTTCTAGAGTTGGAGTTTCTAACTCCAAGGCTCTCAACTTTCACACTTTGTTATTCACAGAATCTATCTATCCTGTCTACTATGTGTGTGTATATATATTATATATATTCACTACATTGGTTACAAGTTTGTAATTTCTCCATCCCCCTGTGGAACAGATTTTAAGACAGGACATTGAAATTTAAGAGGAGTGAGAGTACTATAAAAATAATAGTACCATATGATTTCACTTATATGTGGAATCTGAAAAACAAAACAAATAAAAACCAAACAAACAAACTCTTAATACAGAGAACAAACTGGTGGTTGTCAAAGGGGAAGTGGGTAGGAGGATGGGCAAAATACATAAAGGGGATTAAGAGGTAAAAATTTTCAGTTACAAAATAAGTATGTCACAGAAATGAAAAGTACAGCATTGGGAATATAGTCAATAATATTGTAATAATGCTGTATGGTGACAGATGGTGACTATGTTTATTGTGGTGAGCATCAAGTAATGTACAGAAATATAATCACTATATTGTACACCTGAAACTAATATAACATTGTATGTTAATCATACTACCATAAAAATATTTTTAATTTTTTCAAAATAAAATAAAAAGAACAATACCAGTGCTAAGGGTGATTGGAATGTGAAAAGGACATTTTTCAGCATGAAGAGTTTTTGTCTATAAACATGATGTGGAAATATTTGGGATCTTGTGTTTTCTGGAATGAGTTGAGCAGTAATTTATATTTGCTAGAAAGAGGGGGGGAATCTCCCCATCCCATTGTCAATATTTCATGAGAGTTTTAATATATGAGGGCTAGGTATCATTGGAAAATCCTGCAGATGTCTAAAATTAATTGAAACCTGGGAAGAAACATTTTGTCTGTAGTAAGCTCATTGACAGCTTCTAAGAAAGGCATTTATTTCAGTTGAATGATAAGAAAGCTCCAGCTGACTAGGGCTATGTGTTAAAAGACTCTTGTCAGATTTTCTTTCTTTCTTTTTTAATGTGTTTGATGGGGCGCCTGGGTGGCTCAGTTGGTTAAGCATCCGACTCTTGGTTTTGGCTCAGGTCATGATCTCAGGGTTGTGAAATCAAGCCTTATGTGGGACTCCCCAACCAGCACTGGGTCTGCTTAGGATTCTGTTCCTCCCTTCTCCCTCCGCCCCTCCTCCCACTCATGCGTGTGCACAACCTCTCTCTCTTTCTCTAAAATAAATAAAATAAAATCTTTAAAAAATGTGTTTTGTGTTTTGTTTTTGAGATTTTACACATCTGGATTTTTATGTAAAGTTGACATTTTTAAGTGTTGGGAAGTAGTTGAAATTAAGTATGGTGAAGGCAAAGAAAAGTGTATATGCACTGAACTGAGACTCAAGACTTCATTTGTAAGCTGTGGCCTACACAAAATGATGAAAGAGAAAAGAATAAGCAAGTCTCATTATAGACCAGCTAAGGCTGGATAGCAAAAATGTATAGTGCAGCCAGTATGTTTGGTCACAATTAGCAGTATGGGATTGGAGGAAAGGAAATAGAGTTCTACCTAACGTGGAAGTTTTGTTATGTGGGTCTGGCAGGCGGTCAAGAGATGGAAAGAAATCTGTATGTGAAGGGAGGGGAATTCATGAACCTATGGTTGGCAAGCTGAAATAGCCTGAAGATGCATTCTTTTCTCTTTCAAGGATAAGCTTATAGGAAGAACAAATGATAGATAAATTAACAGAGACACCAGAATGAGAAAAGTGAGGCCCCTAGGGTACAAAATTTGAGGAGTCATTCACTTTCAGGGTCATGAAGTTTCAGGGTCAAAGCTTGTACAAATCTTGGAGTGAATGCCTCCTGACATCATGTGCCCTGGATGCATCAATTGCCTCACCTTAGTGCTGGTCCTGGTGCTTATATTACGTCAAAAATGATTATTATTTTCTTATATGATATGGCTATGTTTCAGTTTTGGGAATAGCAAATCTCAATGAAAAGTAGTAATGAAAGAGTATTAAAAAGAAAAATATCTGGACACTAATGGCCCACTTTGTGATGACAAATTTGCAACAATTTGCCCCAGCAAATCAATTTTTATTTTATACTTACAGATTTTCAATTATATTTCCAAACTCTGTTACAATTTTACTTTCTTGGTTTACGTATTTATTCATTCAAAGGTATTTATTGAGGGGCGCCTGGGTGGCTCAGATGGTTAAGCGTCTGCCTTTGGCTCAGGTCATGATCCCAGGCTCCTGGCTCAGCGGGGAGCCTGCTTCTCCCTCTCCCTCTGCCTCTCCCCCTGCTCATGCTCTCTCTCTCTCTCTCTCTCTCTCTCTCTCTCTGTATCTCTGTGTCTCAAATGAATAAGTAAAAAATAAATAAAAAATAAAGGTATTTATTGAGTTCCTACCTAATGTGCCATTGTGCTAGGCAATTGATTATACATTGGTGAATAAAACAGAAAAGGTGACTGTCCTTTTGGAGTTGATGATAAGTGAGAGAGAAAGAGACATTTAACATGTACATAACTAAGTTAATAAGTACTTATCATTGTGGTAAGGACAATAAAAGAAACAACCACGATGCAGGAATGTCTACTGTTACTGGTTCATATTAGATAAAACAAAAGATCACCTCCAAGACCTAAATTATGGCGGGAGATCAGTCATATATAAAAACTTTGGGGGATGCATTGTGGTTGAGGAGAATTCCTGCCAGAAGTCCTAAGACATTTGAGAAAGTAAACTATATAACATTTTTTCTTTAAATATTAATGATAAAATTGAAATAATTCACACATGCTTTAAAAAATAAGATATTTTTTCAAGTATATAGAATAAAAACAAAACTCATTTGGTCACACTACAAAGATACTACTAATAAAATTATTTATTTCTTTCTAGTTTGTCTCATGCCACACTTTTTAGAAAAATTCATATTACTCCTTGACTACCCTTCCTCTGCTCTTCTCTTTCTTCTTTCTTTTTCTTCTCATACTCTTCCTTTTATTTACATATTTAGGCTTGATCTAATTTTAATTTCTTCTCATTTAAAGCTTCTCTTGGAGGGGCACCTGGGTGGCTCAGTCATTGAGTTTCAGCTCAGGTCATGATCTTTTGGGTCCTGGGATGGAGCCCCGAGTTAGACTCTGTGCTCAGCAGGGAGTCTGCCTGAAGATTCTCTACCTCTGCCCAACCCCCGACTCACACACACACACACACACACACACACACACACACACTCTCTCTCTCTTTCTGTCTCTCTAAAATAAATAAATTAAAAAAATAAAGCTACTCTTGGATATTTTAAGTTTTTGTTGCTGTTGTGAATGAAGTCTGGTCTCTATATTTTCTTTTCAGAATTTTCATAATCTACATAGTCTAAATGTTTCACTGTAGAGAAATTATAAAAATAGAGAAAATTCTAAAGAAGAAATAAAAATCACCCATAATGTGTTATCTGGTTAATGTTTGCAGCATAGTCTTTCAGGGGTATGTTTATATTTATAAAATAGAGCATCTTTGTTGGTCATATGTAGTGATTACATTTTGTAACTATCATTTACTTACGTAAAAGAAAGTATGGAATTTTTCTATATGTAGCTTGCATATGCCATTATCCCATTGTACCTAATTACTAAGACTTTTAATCAAATGCTTTATCTTCATCTATTGACTAATTGTTATTTTCATATTTCACCAATTGATGAATAACAGAGTAGATTTATAGATTTTTTTTGGAACAGTAATGTCCTTGTGTTACTGGGATAGAATTTATCTATTCATGGTATGTTATTTCCATTTATTTTGTGTAAATTTACATACATACAATACAAAATTTACTACAATTGCTCATTCCACATGCCTTATATATCAAAATTGTTCCTCTTTACTTATGAGAGAATACTCTGGTAGAAAATAATAATTCCTCTATTTTCATCACTTTCTTTCAAACATTGTTATTTCTTTGACTTTTCCATTTCTCACTCTGAAGTCCACTTATATGACATTAAAAACATAATTTTGTACTCTTAGCCATTTTAATAGTGGAATTGTATAGAATTCACTATTACAAAGAGTGGTGTGCTAGAAAATGTTTATCAGTTGACTTTTCAGAAAAAAAAAAGAAGCTGTAATTTGTAACATTTGTTTGTTTCCATGATGCAAATACTCCCAGTATGGCTTTTTTCAAGCTACCAATGTGACATCACTGAACATGGATTTGAGACCTCCAGTAACTTGTAGAATCCAGCTCTAGCACACTAGTGAAACTGATGGTGCAGGAATTAGTCATTGAGATGGCTGAATATAAGAAAAGTCTTAATAATCCTAATATCTATAAATGGAAATGGCCTTATGCAATAAGATAGGATTGTCCATATTTTATGTGAATAATTCAAGAAGGTTTTGAAGGCTTGCTCACTCAACATATTGCAGTGAAAAAGTACTGGAACAAGAGCAGAAGACCTAGACATCAGTTTGAGCTTTACCACTGATTAGTAGTTAAATACCTGAGCAAGCAACATAAATTTTCTAGTCTCCATGGTCTCCATATTAGAGAGAGAGGGGGAGACAGGGAAAAAGAGAGAGAGGGATTGTGTGTGTGTGTAAGTGTATATATATATATTTAACTCCAAGTTTCTGTGAATGAGACATAAACATATTCATTCTTTCATAACCTATACAAATTAACCATTTCCCAGCTGTTATAGAGATTATAACTGCCTTTCAAGATCATACTCAGGTCCCTAAGTCCTTTATCAAGCCTTTTCTGACTACATTAAATTTTCATCTTTATTCATTTTCTTCTTTTTAATTCCTATATTCATTTTCCCTGTTATATAATGCAACAGGTGTGTATGTATCACTTGCATTATCCACAGCTTCAACACATTCTGATCTTTCTTTTTCAGATAGATTTAAACCCCTTAATGTTTGGAATCATAAAGCCCCCAAATATTTATCATATTGCTACACATATAGCAGTTGTCCAGTTAATAACTGTTCACTAAATATGAAAATAAAATGTAACTCTAAACTTGAAAGAGCAAGAAAATAAAAACAAATTCTTATGCAATGTTAACTTAGACCTGTGATGGTATTTTTCAACTTGAATTATTACCCTGTTTATTGTTGATTGATTAATGTTACAGTGTCTGACAAGTTAATATACTTATCATTTATTAAAGGCTTCTTACATTGCCAACAACCCCACTAGGAAATTTTACTATCTTTTTCATCCTTACAGTAATTCCAATAAGATAGGTCATTTCATCCCTATTTTTGTGAAACAAGGAAATTATGCTTTAGAGGTATTAACATGTTTAAGATTATAAGGCTTAAATATAGATCCAGGAATCAAATCCAGGTGTGTCTGACTTCAAAGCCCGTGTCTTAAAGTATTGCATCGCAAGTTCCAAAAGTATGTTCCAGAAGTTTACATTGAATTTAAGAATATATTCAAATTTATGGAAAAGAGAAGTGAAATTCTCTGGGTCTAAATAATACTAATGGTTGGCCATATAGGAAATTATAAGAGAGCTACTTGAATTTAACCTCACCCTAGAAAGAGCTCTAATTCTAGCCACCAAACTGAATCAGCCATTAATAATGCAAGGTGACGTGCAGAGAAAGATGCTTAGCCCATAAAAGTGATTCATGTACCCTCCTTCCAGAAACAACATTCCACTGGGGCAAATCAAAGCCACAAGCTGCTACTGAGGACTATCTACATGAGCCAAAAACCACTAAGTTTCACTTTTATTTTTAATTGTGATTCTAAAAGGTACTTGGCAAATGTTGCAGGATGTTCTGTACAAGAAGGCAAACGATAATAATTGGGGAAAATTGGGTATTGTACATGAATGGACTTCTGAAGGATCTCTGGCATTAATTTTCCTTTTATTCCCTTTTATAAGTTTTATTTGAAGGTTAGCAATAAAGCAATTTTCTGGAAACAGATTGTGTTGTTTTAAATTCTAACCAAAAATAGCTGGAAGAAAGATAAATATATATTGTAATAAGATACACATGTAAAACAAAAACTTCAAACCCCTGGGATTATATTATGCTTAGTTCCTTTTCATAAACAAAGATTTCTGTTACACATAAAATTAGCATTGAGGTTTATTGGTTCCCAATTTTTGATACTTTGAGCTAACAGAACAGATGGAGCTAGGTTCCCATTTGTAAGTTGCTCAACTTGCCTATACACGTTAGTTATTCAAGAAGTATTTGTTAAATGAATAAATAAACCTCTGTGAGTATATGCATTTGTATGCATGTACATATATTCATATTGCTAGTGTTTCACACAGTAATAGTTATAAACACATATTTACAGTCAGTCAGGTATATGTGTGTGTGTGTGCGTGTGTGTGTGTGTGTATTATTGAAATATAGGGCCTGAGGAAGAAATATTCTAAATCCTTGGCTATAGTGTACTCTGTGTTACAGGAGAATAACAGATTTTAGAAGCAAACACACTTGGCTTTGAATCCTGGTTCTACCATTAACCACTCTCTAACCTTGGGCAATCTCTCTGATGTTTCTAAGTACTAATTGTCATCTGTTAGTTCACAGTAATGCTACTTTTTCAGATTTTGCAGATTTGTTGGGATAAGGATTTCAAATATGAAATGTAAAAGAATCCTGATGACCCCAACATTTTATGTTATATAGTCTTAAGTTTTAGATTCACATCTGAAATATTTCAACATTTCAACATAGCTATGTGGGGCTTCAGTTCCCAAGTAGGCTGCATCTTTCAAGAAGGATATGATGTTTGTGATTCCTTATATAATGACATTTTTAATGCAATAGATACATGATTATGAGAAGAAAATGGCAAATACTGAAGCTATGGATCAGTATAGCTGAAATATTTTCACTTCAGAATTTTAACAAAGATTATCATCTTATGGGTTGGATGTATATTGTTTGTGTTAAAATACATAGGTTCACTTGCTTGGTTCTTTGGTTAGCATACAACCTAGAAAGTTCCAATAACAATTTCCTTTTTTTTTAAATATTCATGGACTAATTAAGTTGTTTTCCTGATAAAGTTTAGGCTGCTTTTATTTTATTTTATAATAGAGTGTGATTCCAGACATTCTATCAAATTAAGTAGACTTGGAGAGAAATCAAATGTATAATTCAATGAGAAAAAAAATCTTTACAAAAATCTAATAAGCTCTTAGAATTTTACAAGTAAGTAGCAGAAGTTTGAAACCGATAAGCACATACCATGATTCCACATTTATAGAAAATTGGAAATAATATGATTGAAAAACTGACTCACCATATGAGTGGACAAAAATAATTTTAATTTTTAATTAGATAATAACTTTAATTGGGCAATGCTTTCCTTAGTTAATCTTTTATTTTGAATATAGGTAGCATTGACAAAGATCTAGTTCTCACCATATTTAATGAATCACTTCTAGGTGTATGTATATTTTCTTAAGATTTCTAATTCCAAAATAATATACTACTGTCATACTTTGTCTCCTCCATATCTGTCAAACTCAGAAACAATAGAACCATTATTAAAATAAATAAATATATATCATGCTGGAAAATAAGAAAGGGAACTATCAACAAACAAGAAAATGAAATGAATTCCCCACCAAAAAAAAAAGAAAAGGGAAGTAAGAGGGAAGTAGCACGTGTAATTCATGACTACCTTTAGAAATAGAGTGAACATAGTTATTTCCGTTCACCTGGTGAGGCCCATGGCTGCTTCAGGAATCTGCAGTTCAAAAACTGTAGGTAGTGCTGCAAATATGTGTTACAATAAATTTAATCACCATATATTTAAGAAAATCCAAGCTAATGAAAGACTAACAAACTCAACAAATAGAATTTGCACTCAAAGAAACAGAGTTAATAGAATACTTAGATCCTGTCTGTATAATAAACATATTTAGTGTGTCACAGAAATAAAGGACTTACACCCTTGGAAATAAAAACAGGAGACTGTAAAAGATAGAAAGGTGATGCTGGGAAAGAAGTCAATTCAATGTATGCGTGTAATTGCTGAAATGTACTTTTCGTCATTTTGAAGGTAATGTCAGACAAAAAGGTAGTCACCGGGCTTCATTCTTCTCTTCCTTCTTCTCCTTCTCCTTCCCCTTCTTTTAAATTCCAAGTTCCTCTTTTTGTTGTTTTTCTGTTTAGGTTTTGTGGGGTTTTGTTGTTGTTGTTGTTGTTGTTGTTGTTTGTCTGAAACTGAAATCCTCTTTATTCATTCATTAGGAGATTCCATGAATTTGCATGATTACTTTGCCTCTGTGAGTTATACAGATTTTGGTTCTGTTATCCTATATTCTGAATGTATAAATAAACAAAGGCTAAATACAGCAAATTAGACCCAAATGCTTTAGGTTGAACATTCTTCTACTTCCTATGCGGCACAATCCTCTAACTCTTTGATGTTAGCCTCAATTTTAATTTCCCTATTTCCTCCAACTTGCTCTCTTGAAGACACTGCTTCCTCAGCAGTCCCCTTAAGTAAGTAATTAACAAAATGCAGATTCCACTTCGCACTAATTCTCACCTATGAGCTTGTGAAATCCCTTTTTATTTCCCCAGTTATACAGCCCTCCATGCTTGCTTCTGTATAGTACTAGCTCATCTTAAGAAATCCGCATTCAGTGAAGACTTTGGTGTGTGGTCCACAGACTCCTTCATTTCTGCTGCATCTCAGTGCTAATAACATCTTCTCCAGTATCGCTCATCCATCTAATCACACCCTCTTGCAGTCACCCTAATGGCCCCAACTCCTCCACTTCCATTTGAAACATCCCATCCTCCAGCCCCAACATACTATCTTCCAGACTGCTTGTTTAACTATTTCTGTTCTTTCTTTGGCCTCATTGAGATTTGAGAAATTTCACTGATTTCTCATTTTTCTCATCACCCTCACTACCTCCTTCCTTCACTTCCTTCTGTATTTGGCTTAGACCACCTATTCCCTTATTTCAGTCACTGTCTTCCAAACCTGAAACTCTTTGCCTCTATCACAATGAGCCCAAACTGTTCTCTGTGTTTCCACCTGGGCAAGTGACCATTGTTGAAGGAGACTACACAACCAGATTGGAATGAGATTATCCACAATTTTTGTTCACCAAAATAAACACTGTTTAAATTTTAAATGACATTTTCCTCTCTGGCTAATTGTCCTACTTTCCACAATAACAATTTCAGTTCTTTCCATTCTATCCAGACTCCCAGTCTCTCCTACTTCACCATACTAAGCAGTTTCAGAAGCCTCTTACTTCCTGTAGAAAGTAAAAGCCAGCATTCTGGAACTCCTTCAACCTCCCACCACTAAACATAAATACCTCTCTGAATCCTCAGCCATCCTCCTTTTTCCCATGTTTAAAATAGAGAAAACATCCTTTCTCAAGAGCTGCCTAGTACTTCCATTTTCTTTACATTTCTTCATTCTTTAACCCATTCCAATCCAATTTATTGAATTCAAAGTGGCAGAACCACTTCAATAAAACTATATTGGCTAAGGAAACATTTGGAATCTTAATTTAATATGTTACTTAATTTTTCAGCAGTATGATCCTGCGTTCCATAATATATTCCTATTGGTTTTCTTCTTACCATTTCTTTACTACTCAGCCTTGTCTCTTGGCTGTTTTTATCTACAAGATCTTTAAATATCATAGTTCCTAAGTATTTTCCTACTTTCTTCTCTTAGCCTAACCTCCCCACACATATCCATTTCCAGAACTTCAATCAATATCTATAAACTGAATGTTTTCATATTTATATAGTGAGCCAAGACTTTTTTCTGAGTTATAGATCTACACAATTATCTGCCTAACTTGACATTTCTACTTGGATTTTTTAGAAACATTTCAAATTTTACAAGCCCAAACTGAACTCATGATTCCTTATTTCCCTGAGACATCTTGCTTTCCATAATCTCCCATACCTGAGGACTCTAAACAGGTCCTCGAGTCAGAAATATGGAAGTCCTTCTTGACACTGTTTCCCCAAACAACATTATTATGTCTTATCTATTTTACTTCCCTATCACTGGAAGTCATCATTTCTCCCCACCTCTACCCTACTCATCTATCTCCTGAACTGCTGCAATAACTTTGCAGTTTGCTTTTATTCAAATATTTGTTTCATTAATGACATAACAATTGAAGGAATGTATGAGTTATTCCAATTATCACTGTTGGAACAATTTATATCCTACCTAGAAATTAATTCTTACTCTCAAATCTGGGACCAATTTATTTCTTTGGACACTTTAACAGATATTGAGCCATAGGCCCTCCTTTTTTTGATATTATGTAACTGTAAGGATGACTATTAAGTTCATTCATGAAGTTCTCCCCCCTCATATCTTCACACACTCTGTATAGTGAGAGACAGACCTGGACATCTGTGTAGTATCAGGATGGAGACATTTGGCATTTGCTCTAAGTTTTGGTCCATTGCCCTAAGTTTGAGGATAACCTCTTCTTCTATTAGAGAAATAAGAGTTCTAAGACCAAGATTAGTGAATTGGTCTAGTAGAAATTGTGCAGGTGAAACAAATAATATCATTTCACAGAAGTTCCAACTCTGCTGCTCACTGTCAGTGTTTCCATATAGGTGTTTGGAACTGATGGTTACTTGTCATTTCTGTAGAGATCTTAACATGCTCAGCTGGAGCAGGATTTAGCAGTTTGACAATTTTTGAAATTTGGCTCTCTCTAACTTGCTATCCTGAGATAATTCCTGGGATGATGGTCCTATTTTACCTAGTCCTCACTCCCCTTGAACAAAGGAGTCATCTCTGAGACCTGTGCTTGGTGCTTGTGTCCTTGATTCCCGCTGATACTTTTGCTACTAAGCTCTTGGTAGGCTGGTTTTATATTCCATGGTACCACCTAGTTTCTCTGTTTTTATTTATTTCTGAGAGCTTGCTCAGAACTTTTCCTGATCCTGGGGTGGTTAGCTTTATTCATTTTATCATGGAGCCTATGTTCCAACATGCCTATGGAATTGTGTGTCTGTTTATTTTGATCTGATTAAGATGATACTTATCCAATATAGAAAATTTGGATGGTCTCCTAAAACATTCAGTCATACAGCACAAATATACATATGTACTCACACTCACGTAGAGGACTAGCATTGAATTGAGGTCAAAATGTTAAAATCTTGGATTTTAGGAAGATTTTGAAATCACTTGATGCTTTGATAAATAAATATACTGATACAAAGTTTGATATCTCAATATTACTGCTACTTTTTGACCAAATGAAATGAATATGAACTTAATCCGCAAATGAGTCTTTCTTAGGGGAGAAAAGACTCATTTAATAACCTAATCAATATACAGGTTATGAAATAATAATAAATGTTGTTCATATTTTATCCAAATATTTTTCAAAATTAATTAATTATCTATCTTCCAAATTTTTATTTAAATTCCAGTTAGTTAGCATACAGTGTAATATTAGTTCCAGGTATAGAATTTAGTGATTTATCACTTACATAAAACACCTAGTGCTCATCACAAGTGCATTCCTTAATCCCCATCACCTATTTAACCCATCCCTCGACCCACCTCCCCTCTGGTAACCATCTGTTTGTTCTCTATAGTTAAGAGTATATTTCTTGGTTTTCTTTCTTTATCTTTTTGACTGAATACAGTCTACACTTTACAAAGATGGGCTTTGTATATAAATAGAGTCTAAAATTTAAAATACATATAAAATGGAATAACAAAATACAAAGCAAAATAGTATAAACCAATGCATAAAAAACAAATTCAAATAATACAAAAGTAAGTGAAGGAATCTAGACAACAAATTGATATTGTGTTGTTATTTAAAGAATGAAAGAATATTTTAACTGAATCCTACAGCGGCATTTTAGGAAGAACTTTAGGTTAACATAGAATATTTGTTATTGGGAGAACTTATTTAAGGCCAAGGCTTATTTATTGAAAGAATGTTGATCCTCCTGTCAAATACTGTCACATCCCTTAACTGATATGGCATAAACTTACTGGGTTTATTCCATGCATTTTCTTACAGAATAAAAAGTACTCTTCACCCACCCCCACAAGGCCAGATCCCAGGCAGATACGTATTAGAATCCAAGTAATGAAGTAAGTTTGCTTCTGATGGAATTCGCACAGATTTTAGCCATCTCCCTGTATTATATTTTTCTTCCAAGATCTGCTTCCTCAATACATTTTCTGGAACACTTTACTATATATCTGCTTTTCTAAGAAATGACTCACCTATTTCTTGAGGTAAATTATGTTTCCTCTCCTACTTCACAACTGGGACTAACTGAACATTGAGCAAAATATCCCAAATGGAGCTTTCAATGTGAACACTCCTTTGGAATTATGCCAACTTTTCCTGAGTATTAACTAATGGTTGTCTAATTCTTCAAATTGCAGTTTGAATTATGGCTATTTTAGACCTACAGATGGAAAAATTCAGATGTTTCACACAGGAATTTGGAGAATTAATTTTCCAAGCTAATAAGATTTACTATGTCCTAGAAGAGGACATAAGTTAAATATTTTTTGTGGTTTAATAAGACCCAAAGGAGAGAAATGGGGTCAATATCTATATTCTCACAGAATTGTCTTTAAAATAGTCTTAAAAATTATAGTTTGATTTCTAATTTCCCCAGTAGTTTTTTTGCTTTATCTTTCATCCACTTATCAAAAGAGGCAATATCTATCCATTCATTGGACTGTGTCTTTGGGTCCAGTGGTGGGGAGAAAATACTAGCCCTGTCACCTTCCTTGTGAACCTCAGAGCAGCTTCATTAGAATTCAGTAATGGTTCCAAGTTCATTGTACTTCTTCAAGGCACAAAGTAGGATATAAAATGGGGCCATACCTCCCTCTCAATGGAATTTTTAATGAGTAGTTTAAATACCGCACTAATTTGTGTTTTCTTTCTGCCCTTGGAACAATGACCTAAGAACAGGGAAGAATCTGTAACTTGATCTCATTAAACCCTGTAGAAGAGCTCATGATTGACCTCCTCTTCCTTTTTTTGTTGTTGTTTTTATTTGTTTGTTTGTTTTTGGCTCTCTGTTGATGGAAAAGGAATAGAGAGGTGCAGTGCTAAATATGGTTTTAGACTTCATTTTCATTAATGCCTTCATTTCCCTATTTAAAGAAAGTAAATTGCCGGGAAAAAAAAAAAAAAGTACTGACCAAGATTTGTAGCATGTTCAGCAAACTTTTAATTGACGTATGGTAGTGTATTAAAGACACTGAGTACATAACCTTGCCCATTTCCTTTTTTGTAACTATAAGATTAAACTTCAGACTGACACAGCATTCTCTTGCAAGAGAACTCAGCATGAACCTCACCTTTTCCTAGCAACTCCATAGGGAGAAAGCCGTTCTTCTACCTGTTATCTGTCAGGTTTGTACTTAAGTAGGGTGACCGTGTGATTATTGCTCAAATAGAGACACTTTGGAGAGGAAAACAGAATGCTATTAATAATTAAATCTGGCATAAATAGAGATGTTCCAAGAAAATCATGACATAAAATGACAGTAGAAATCAGAATAAAGTAGGCCAAATAAGTCACTGAACTTGAATTCCAAGTTGAATTGAAACCTGAGTTTCGTGATCACCAGATCTCTCTAGAGATCCTCTGTGTAAATATACGTAAACGTATTTCAGAATTACTTAAGCAAAGCCCCAGTTTACCATTCCACACTTCCAACAATGAAAAATATGCTCTGAAGTTGTCAAGGAACATACCACACTTTTGCTTGACTCTCATGGGTTTCTCTGTGCTCTTTTCCAGTAAGGGTCTTTGTTTTGTTTGCTTGTTTTAAATCAAGAACATGGGGACACCTGGGTGGCTCAGATGGGTAAGTGTCTGCCTTTGGCTCAGGTCATGATCTCAGAGTCCTGGGTTCAAGTCCTGTGTCAGGCTCCCTGCTCAATGGGAAACCTTCTTCTCCCTCTGCCGGCCACTCCCCCTGTTTGTGCTCTCTCTCTTTGGCAAATAAATAAAATCTTTAAAAATCAATCAATCAATCAAGAACATGGAGGTATACTTACATTAAATATACTCTTAGGTATACAGCTGCATGAATATTTTCACCACATCATCAAGACATAGCATATATCCATCACATGGCAAAGTTTCTTTATTTTCTTTAGCAGTCACTTTCCTCTGCCCAAAGTCAGATACTGACAACCACTTACCTATACTTTTTCTAGAATGTCATAGAAATGAAATTATATAGTATGTAATTTTTAGAGTCTGGCTTCTTTCACTTTGCATAATACATTTGAGATTTGTCTATGTTATTTCATGGATAAGTAGTTTGTTGTGTTTTTATTGATCTTTCTGCTGAGTGGTATTCCACTGTATAGCAGTATCACAGATTATTCATTCACCAGTTGAAGGGCATTTGTGTTTTGGGCAATTGTGATTATAACCACTATATCCCTGGCGTCCAGATCTTTGAGTGAACATTGTTTTTATTATTTCAGAGAAATACCTATGGGCAGGATTGTTGGGGTGGATGGTAAATGTATGCTTAATTTTATAAGATACTACCAACTTGCTTTCCAGTCACCAATTTGGTGACGGGTTTTCATTCCCACCAGCAATATATGAGAACTGCGGGTGTTTTGCACTCTCACCTGCAACTGATATTGCCATTGCATCGTTTTTATCCATTCTTATAGACGTGTGCTGCTATCTCATCATGGGTCTAACTGGCATTGCCCAATTAATAGTAATGTTGAATATCTTTGCATGTGCTTATGGATCATCTATTTATCTTCTTTTGTGAAGCAGCTGTCCAAACCCTATTTTTAATTGTGACCGTATTTTCTTATTGTTAATAATAACAAGGGGAAAAAAAGAAAAAAGAAAAAGGAAAAAAGAAAGGGCACCTGGGTGGCTCAGCCAGTTAAGCAAACTACCCTTGATTTTGGCTTAGGTGATAATCTCAGGGTCATGAGATCAAGCCCTGCTTCAGGCTCTGTGCTGGCCATGGAGCCAGCTTGGGATTCTCTCTCCCTCTCCCTCTGCCGAGGGATGGGGTGGCTGGGTGATGGACATTGGGGAAGATATGGGCTACGGTGAGCACTGTGAATTGTGTAAGACTGTTGAATCACAGATCTGTACTTCTGAAACAAATAACGCAACATATTTTAAGAAAAAAGGAAAAGAAGAAGATAGCAGGAGAGGAAGAATGAAGGGGAGTAAGTCAGAGGGGGAGACGAACCAGGAGAGATGATGGACTCTGAAAAACAAACTGAGGTTTCTGGAGGGGAGGAGGGTGGGGGGATGGGTTAGCCTGGTGATGGGTATTGAGGAGGGCACGTTCTGCGTGGAGCACTGGGTGTTATGAACAAACAATGAATCATGGAACACTACACCAAAACAAATTATGTAATATACGGTGATTAACATAACAATAAAAAATTAAAAAAAAAAACAAACAAAAACCCCACAAAACTTTCTTTATGTATTTTGGGCACCATTCCTTTGCAAGAGGTGTGTTTTGCCTTTTCTTCCAGTAGTTTATAGTTTTCCTCTCATTTTCAAAAACATTTTGAAGGAAGAAATGTTAACTTGGATGAAGAAAAATTTACCATGTTTTCTTTAATGATTCACACTTGTGGTGTCCTATCCAGGAAGTCTTTGCTTAACCCAAGTTTGCAAAAATTTTTCTTCTAAATTTTCCTCAAACTATCTTAGATTTTTGCCTTTTACTTTTATGTCTATTGTCTACTTTATGTTAATTTTTGTATGTGGTACAAGGAATGAGTTGAGGTGGGTTTTTGTTTTGTTTTGTGTTTTGCTTATGGCTGTCCAATAGCTCCAGCACCATTTGTTGAAAATACCTTCTTTTCTCTATTTGATCGCGTTGGCTCTTTAACTGGCCGTATATATGTCTATCAGTTTCTGGACTCTTCCATTCTCTTGACCTAAGGGTCTATGCTTTTGCCAATACTATACTCACTTAGTTATAGTTAGTTTTAAAATTAGGTAGTGTGATTCTTCCTCTGACACTGTTTTTCTCTTTCTTCTTTTTTCTTTTTCTAATGGCTACTCTAGTTCCTTCGCTTCTCTATATACATCTTAATATCAACTGGTTGATCTCTACAAAGCAAACAAGCAAATAAACAAAATACCTTGCTTGGATTTTAAAAAAATTTTTATTATTATGTTCAATTAGCCAGCATATAGTACATCATTAGTTTTTGATGCAGTGTTCAACGATTCATTAGTTGCTTATAACACCCAGTGCTCATCACAACATGTGCCCTCCTTAATACCCATCATCCGATTAGGCCCTCTCTCCCCCCACTTCCTGTAACCCTCAGTTTGGTTCCCGGAGTGCAGAGTTTCTCGTGGTTCGTCTCCTTCTCTGATTTCTTCCCATTCAGTTTTCCCTCCCTTCCCCTGTGGTCCTCTGTGCTCTTCCTTATGTTCCACAGATGAGTGAAACCGTATGATAATCGTCTTTCTCTGCTTGACTTATTTCACTTACCTTGCTTGGATTTTAATTAGAAGTGAATTGAATATGTAAATAAATATGGTGAGAATTGAAATGTTAACAATTTTGACTCAACTTATGAACATAGTACATTTCTCCATTTATCTATGTCTTTGATTTCAGTGTTTTCAGTGTTTTATTATATAAATCTTAAATATATTGTGCAAATGTATTTAAATGTGAAAAATACTTCTAAATATTTTTGCTACAATTGTACTTGGTAATTACTATTTCAATTTCCAATTACCATTACTTAAATGTGAAATAAGATTGATTTTTTTCATATTGCTATTATACCTCATTATAGCTGAATTTCTTTATTGGAACTAGTAGCTTTTCTTATAGACTTTTTAAACTATTTCTATGTAGAACATCATGTTGTATATGAGTTGAGTCACCTTTCTTTCTCTCTTTCTTTCTTTCTTTCTTTCTTTCTTTCTTTCTTTCTTTCTTTCTTTCTTTCTTTCTTTCTTTCTTTCTTTCTTTCTTCTTTCTTTCTTTCTTTTTCCTCCCTCTTGCCTTATTTCACTGACTAGGACCACCACTGTGATATTGATTAGGAACAGTGAGAGAACACTTGCTTTGATCCTGATATAAGAGGGGAAGCATTTACTCATTTATCATGAAGTATGATTTAGCTGTGGTTTTGTTGTTTTGTTTTGTTTTGCTTTTGTAGATGCTCATTATCAGGTTGAGAAAGTTTCCTTCTATTATTAGTTTGTGAAGATATTTTTGTCATAAAGGAATTGTTGAATTATATCAGAGTATTGTCTGTTTCTATGGAAGTGGTTATATGTTTTTCTTCTTCAGTTCATTAAGTGACAAATTAAATTGATTTGTTGTCATATGTGAAAACGCTTTCCTGCATTCCTAAGATAATGCCCTGATATGTTATACATTTCTGGATTTGTAGTATTTTTTGAGGATTTTTATGTCTATATTCATGAAGGATGTTCGTGTGTAGTTTTCTCTTCTTGCAATATCTTTGTCTGGTTTCTGTATCAGTGTAATCCTGGAGTTGTAAAGTACACTGGGAAGTGTTCTTTACCCTCTACTTTCTGGAAGCTTCTATACTGTTGATGTTATCTTCTTTAAATGTTTGGTAAAATTCACTAGTGATGTATCTGGGCCTAAAATTGTTTTTGTTGCTTGTTTTTGTTTTTTGGTTGTTGGTGGTACACAGTTATTAACTTATGTTTCAGTTTCTTTGATAGAGAATTATATTATAATAAACATTATAATAAATATAGAATTATAATAAATATAATAAACATTATAATAAATATAGAATATTATAATAAACATATTATAATATATAATAAATATAGACTATAGAATTATAACCTATATATAGAAACATATGATTCTAGTAATATATGTCTTCTTGAGGAATCTTTGGTACATTGTGTCATTCATGAAATTTGTCCATTTTATCTAAATTTCAGAGTTTATGAACATCAAGTTTGTTTATAATATTCCCTCATTAACCTGTTAATATTAGGGTAACCTGCTGGTGTGTCCCCTTCTTTCTTGCTAATATTGTTTATTTTTACATTCTTTTTTTCTTAAGAAATATTGCTTAAGTTTAGTGATTATATTGATCTTTTTTAGTAACCAGCATTTGGTTTCATTCATTTTACTGGTTGTCTTTCTGTTTTCAAGTTTATTGTTTCTACTTTTGCTTTATTATTTCTTCCATTTGTTTGAATTGAGTTTCATTTTCTCTTCTCATTCTAGTTTCTTAAGATGAAAATTAATATCATTTTGAGACTTATATTCTAATATCAGCATTTAACAGTCTTATTTTCCTGTTCATTAGCCACATCACACAAATTTTGATATGTTATTTTTATTTTCTTTTTTAAAGGGTTTATTTATTTATTTGGGGGAGAGAGAGAGTGAGGGAAAGAGAGAGAAAGCATGAACAAGAGAGAGGGGGAGAAGAAGAGAGAGAGGCAGGCTCCCTGCCAAGCAGAGAGCCCAACACGGGGCTCAATTCCAGGACCCTGGGATCATGACCTGAGCTGAAGGCAGATGCTTAACCAACTGAGCCACCCAGTTACCCCCACATTATTTTCATTTTCAATAAAATATTTAAAATATTTTCTAATTCTTCTTGTGACTCCTACTTCAACCCATGGTTTATTTACAAGTGTGCTGTTTAGTTTCAGATCTACCGATGAGCTGAAGGCAGATACTGTTGTTCTTTGACATCAGGTTTTTATATTTCTATCATTTTTACTTGGTTCCTTTCTATAGTTTCTAAAGCTCTGCAAAAATCCCCATATGGTCATTCTTGATATCCATCTCTCCCATTATAACCTGTAACATATTAATCATTGTTATTTTGAATTCTCTACCTGATAGTTGCAACATCTGGTCATCTCTGAGTCCTTTCCTATTGATTGATTTGCCTCTTGACAATGGGTTGTTCTTATTTATTTATTTATTTATTTATTTATTTATTTATTTATTTTATTAACCTATCTTGTGGCTTCCTGAAGGACCACTGCAAAGGGCTTGCCTTTAACTCACCTAACTCAAATTCCCCTAGTGTTGAGGCACCTACACAGGGGACATTTGTTAAAAATTTTATAGGCAATTAAGTTAGTTGTTGTTGCCTTGGGAAATAGATAGCAGTTGGAGCAAACAATAGACTCACCAAAAGTTTGGAAGGAAAGGCTGGGTATTGAGATGCTTTGGGCCATAGGCCTTGATAAGTTCTGACATATTCCTGGAAATCTAGAAGGCAATGCACATTCCCATGGCAATGCTATTATTTTGATTGGAGTGACAGTTGTTCACTGGTGGAGGGTTTCCCTCAAAGTTTGTGTTCTTCTCTCAGTTTTAGCCATCCTGTAAGCCTGTGCTACAGCAGTGTTCTCTTAAGCCACTCTTGTTTCTCTCCCAAGGTTAGATTGTTATGGCTTGTACTTGGGGCTTGTGCTTATGTGATGTAGCTCACCTTCAAGTCAGGTAAGCTCTGTGTGGCATCAAAAGTAGGTTTTTCTCAATGTACCTGCTCCTCCTTCCCATGATAGGCAGCCAAACTGTGAATTGTGTTTGTGGTGGGTCTTATGCAGTCAAAAGTTTTTTGCCTTTCCCCAGATGTAGAAGACCTCTCTATTAGTATTGGTGTAATATGCTATGCTCAGAGCTGTTAGCTGCCCCTTCCCCTGGGGTAGAGGGCTTTTGCTAGTGTCTGGGAGTGGATAGAGTTGTCTGCCCCTTCTTCAGAGACTTCAGGCTTTTGAGAGAAAAAGATGGGACTTTGTGACTTTCCTAGGGGGAGGCAACACCTTCCTGCCTGCCTGTCAGTTAAAAAGGAGACCCTACCTTGTATCTCCACCTGTCCCTAGTCTTTCTTATGAACACTCATTGGACATCCATGGATGGATAAAGACCCACCTGTGGGTAAAAATTTCCTTCTTTTGACAGTTCCAGGGGTTCTATGGAGTGATGTTAACCTATACCTAGCCTTTATAAATTGATGAAAAATTTGGCTGATTTCTTCTTACTTGCTTGTGTAGTGACATGATCTGTTCTCATACTCTGCCAATCTGTGATAAGCCAGTCCTGTTCTTTTCTTGGGGGAACCCATGTCTCCTTGGATTTCAGGTTTCTTGTCTGATTTGGGAATTCAGCTCCCTGATGTGCTAAGGACGAGTTATTTCGTGGTTTATCTGTCTAGTTGTTTCTCATAGTTATCAGGATAGTGACAACACTTTCTCCAGAACTCCACATCCTAGGCATAAAGGGAACCTCCAGTGAATTTTTGAATCCTAAAAATATATGAAACAATTAAATGAGGGAATAGTGGAGCTAACTCCTCTATATCATGGTTTCTGTTCCTCAACTGTGGAAATTTATGGAGGAAGTCTCTTCCTGCCTTAATGATACATTTTTCTACAATATTCTTCATGGACAAGACATTTATGACACAGTCATTTCTTTCATGTGATTCAAGTCACTGCTAAATTGATTAAAATGCAGTTACCCTTTAGCATGGGGTATTTTTATTTTTATTATTTTATCAAATTGCAACGCTTTCCTTCGGAATTGTTCTTAAAATGTTTGTTGCATGCTTACAAAAGACATTTGGACAGTAGAAGAAAGATCTGTGTCACTATATACATTTTTGATTTAATAAAAAAATACTAAAATATTAAATAATAGACTTTCACACGTTGAATTGACTTGTTTGCATTCCTCTCACTTGATAGTTTTGGACAATTTTCACCTCCAACCAAATAGAAACATTTTTATTATGAAACAGCAAGTCTTTTCAAACTTATATGCCAGACTCCATGTACATAATACTCATATCATCACCCTCAATTACTTTCCTTATTATGTTATCATTTGTTGAATTATTTCTTGATTCATGTCCTTTACTCCATCTAAGCATTTGTTTGAATATTCACCTTTACAGAAGGCTATTCCTGCCTTATCCAAACTAAAATAGCTATCCTCCCCAATATCACCACCTATTCAGCTACATTGTCCTTCAGTTTTCCTCAAAGAATATACAACATGAGATTATATATTTTTTTCACCAAGGAATGTGGAACCTTAATTTTAACATAATTACTCTATGTTAGGAATATGAGAATATATATTTTTTTACAAATGGAAATGATTACTAGAAGAAACAATGACAAAAACAACTGGTATTTTTTTTTTAAGATTTTATTTATTTATTCGACAGAGAGAGACACAGCGAGAGAGGGAACACAAGCAGGGGGAGTCGGAGAGGGAGAAGCAGGCTTCCCGCAGAGCAGGGAGCCCGATGTGGGGCTCGATCCCAGGACCCTGGGATCATGACCTGAGCCAAAGGCAGACGCTTAACGACTGAGCCACCCAGGCGCCCCAACAACTGGTATTTTTATGTGAATCCATAGGAACTTAAGTTTCAACACCAGCCAAAAAATTTGTTTCAATGTCTTTCAGTTTTGCATCTGACTGTTCTGAGATCTTTCTTTCAGTTTTGATGTTGCCCAACCAGGCCTTGTGATGGCAGACAACATGAGCTAAGAAAGCATTCTCAGACATTGTTATTTTGCCAGACTCCAGTTTATCAAAGTACCTATTTACACCAGCAGAGATGACAGTCACTTGTTCATCACCAGCCATGAGAGAATACTGTCCTTGTTTCAAGAACTCAGTCAGATATACACTAAGACTCAAGAATTGTGAGTGGCAACACTGAGGTCAGAACTGAACTGGGTAAAAGTAGCAACCTCAGGATAATGAGGCAATTCATCATAACTGCTACCTGGTTTATAGCCCTGGTTTGGGCAGCAGACCCAATGTGTAGAATGGACACATTCTAATATGTGTCCATAATGAAAGGTGGATACTTTGAAGAATAATTTTGTCTCTTTCACAAGAATGAAATTACAAGAGGGCTGGGATTTGTTGTGCACATTGACACACCTTGATGCTGCAAGAGTGCCTGGTAGACAGGCAGATTTTTTTGAGTGGATGCTTAAAAAGTATTCATTGAATGAATGAATGAATGAATGAATGAAAAAATGTACTAATTCTTAGCCAAATTCATTTTTTTCTGTGTATCCTGATATGAAAATGCTGAGAGGCATCATATCATTCTGTGTTTCCAACAGATTTTTAAAGTAAGTATAAGGAGCTGGAGAAGCAAAATCTGGCTACAAAGTATATAGTAATGGATAAGAAGAGAAGAGATGGGTTGTAGACATAATTAGAGCAGGGGTATATTTCAGAGACACAGAGAAGGTAGATGTCAGGTTACCAGATAGCAATAAATATAAACTGCATGAGCAGAGAGCTGTAGAATGAAGAGGAAGTGAGAAGTCTGGGACAAACATTTGCTAAAGGATCAGGTAATAATAATAATGTCTGGAGGCGCCTGGGTGGCTCAGTTGTTAAGCATCTTCCTTCAGCTCAAGTCATGATCCCGGGGTCCTGGGATCGAGCCCCGCCATCGGGCTCCCTGTTCGGCGGGAAGCCTGCTTCTCCCTCTCCCACTCCCCCTGCTTGTGTTCCCTCTCTTGCTGTCTCTCTCTCTGTGTCATATAAATAATACAATCCTTAAAATAATAATAATAATATTTGGAGGGGCAGGAATAAGATTTTAGCCAACCTGTGAATAATATCAGGATCCCTGATTTCTATGTGCATATTACTATTCTAAGTGTTAAACATTTGCTTTAAAACTTATTTACACTATGAATTTGTCTTGCAGAGTTTCCACCATACATGTATACAATAGAAAACTAATTACTGTTACACATTTCAGATGATGATGTCTCAAATGAATGAATGAAAGGAAATGTTAATTCTTCCAATGAAAATCTATTCTTTCCATATCAGTTCAGGCCTCCTTATCATACCCTGGTCTTCAGTGATGCACAGAGAAGGCAGTCTGGCTCACAGACTCCAGAGACTTCTATACATGCCATGAATCCTGGAGGCCCTGTGAACAGGCTGGCCATTGGTTCAGGTTGACTGGGAATATAAGACTTTCATACAGATGATGGCAATGAACTTCAGCCCACCAAGACAACACCATGTTCAGGCTTGCAGCAGTTACTCTGTTCTTGTTTTCAAAATAACTGTTATCACTGGAAAAACTATTTTTCATAGTGGTCAATGCACACGCAATAAAACCAAACTTCTGGGATTGGATCCTGGGCGAATAACTCTAGGCAGATTAGTTAATTTTTCTTTGCTTCAGTTTCTCATCTCAAAATGGGAATAATAATATTACATACCTCAGTGCTATTACAGGATTAAATGAGTTAATATATGCAACGTGCTGAGAATTGTGCCTGATGTATAGTAAACCTTCAACAAATGTGAGCTATTATTAGTATCACCTTATAAGAAACAACTAGCATCCGGCCCTTCGGGATATGAAGTAGTAGCAATTAATTTAGAGTCCACAATCTTCCCAGGCTGCTTGGCATCTCATAATATCTAAAGTCCATTTGTGTTTTGCCGGTGCATGATATGCACACATCAAAACTCTTCAGTTGTAGACCACCTTGATAATTTTCTCATTTCTTATATGCCT
Organism: Zalophus californianus; assembly: GCF_009762305.2. Taxonomy (NCBI): domain Eukaryota; kingdom Metazoa; phylum Chordata; class Mammalia; order Carnivora; family Otariidae; genus Zalophus; species Zalophus californianus. The sequence goes on along the minus strand of NC_045596.1, from coordinate 38,420,590 downwards.
TGCCCACATAAAGATGTTAAACTGGAAAGTCTCCACACCGTCTTAAAATATGGCAATACCCAGAATATAGAGGAGATTATATATATGTTATATAGTAGAGAGCAGAATAAAACTTAGGAATGTCATTAAGAGATAACACAGCTGTGAGAAATATGAACGTTATGAAGACTCTAATAAGAAGAGAAAGTTCAGATTCACAATCCATCTGCCTTGCAGTGCAATTTGCTCTAAATTCCGTTGTAGAGAATAGTCTTTGTACTATTAACAATTCTTGGGGTGGTGGGGTGGCTCAGTTGGCTAAGCATTGGACTCCTGATTTTGGCTCAGGTCATGATCTCACAATTGTGGGATGGAGCCCTGCGTCAGTCTCTGTGCTTAAGATTCTCTCTCTCCCTCTGCCCACCTCCCCGCTAAAAAAAACCCAAGCCAAACCAAAACAAAAAACAATTATTAATGTCTTTCTCACAGGATTGTGTGGGGAGACAGTGTTCTATTATGCTATATAAATGGCCAGAGTATTGTTGATGGTATTCTTGAGGAAGTCCTAAATGACTCATTGCCCAAAATCATCTCCTTACTAACACAACCAAGCATAATTACTTCTAAAGTGTTCTCTCTTTTCTAAGTTCATATAAGTGAATATAGAGACCAAAGAACTTAAAGGCACACCTGCTTACTTTACAGCTTTATCTAGGCCTGACATTAATAATCACATGAAATTTTCTTTACTCAAAGAGTAAAGGACTCAAAACAGTCGATTATGTCACCTTAGGTCGTCTCATGACAACTTGGGGACAGTGAAGGGTAGAGTATGATTTTCCCAATCTACAAATGGAGCCCTGCATAAAGTTATTAGTTCTCAAAGTCACATTAGAGGGTGAGGGCCAGGCAGGTGCTAGGGCAACTGGCTGCTGCTGACCACCGCTGGGACTTCCCTGTACCAATAAGATTTCCATAATGAACACACAAACAAAACCCAGGCCTATAAAGGATGCATGGAATCAAGGGAATCACGGTCGAATGGCCATGTCTACACTTACAAAAATGAGTATCAGCCTATTACATACACGCTTGCACCCTTTGTGACCGACATAATTCTTACAAAGGTGTGACTCTTGAAACTCCTTTTGGTGGACTAGCTGATCCTTAGGAAGGGTCAGCCTGAATCAAATGGTCGTGTCTTTTTTACTGTACTTTTAGTAATTTGCCCTAAATGCTACTACATGCATTATTATGCATTGGCAACACTGTTAAGATTCGGTCCCACTAAATTAAGGAGTTATAAATTGTTTAGAGAGATAGTATTAATAGACATGAAATAAGATCAGAATGTTTAAAATAAACATACAAAATGTGATAGCACTTATTACTAGTACTCCGTGAATTCATAACAGAAGCAAGTCAATGTGCCCTGGAGAAGACAGGGAACAGTGTACCAGGGAGGTTCTCTGAAGGAGTAGACCCAGGGTCTGATTCAGAACTCACTTCCTGTCCAGGGTAACATGCCTCACAACTTCCCTCTAGCAACTTTTGAACATTACTGTTGGCCCATCACTGCCATATGCTGCTTATTTTTTTCTTCCCAAATGTAAATATTTCCCAGTATTTTTATGTCCCTGTACTACCGTAGGGTATGTGGTGGGCATAGAATTTGTCTTTTTAGTTCATAAAAATGTGAATCAGGAGCAACCATAGCCTGACCCGATATAGATATAGAGTATCATAAGATTAGAGTGTTGATCTTATGTGTTGAGTTTTCTTTCTTGAGGAGGACATGAGTATATTTTGTGGGCAAAAGTAAATATTTGTGACAAAGAGAGTAAACTGTAGCAGACTTTATAAAATTTCAAAATATTAGCTGCTCCTCTTTATGGAAGTACATCCCGGTTCTGTGACATCAAGCTTGGCCATGAGATTTTCTCTGCCTCTTTATGTGAAAAGGCATCCTTTTCATGTTGTAATATGCACACATCGAAACCCTTCAGTTGTAAACCAGCTTACTGACTGACATCTTCCTGACATCAAGCTTCACCAAGTGACTTGCTTTGTCTAGAGAAATGTGAACAGATATGCAGTGCTACAATTTGAGCAAAAACTTTAACAACCTTTACCGTTGTGTTTTTTTGTGCCCTCCACAAGAAGAATGTCGTTGTCCCAGGTAAGACTGCTCTCTTAGTTTGAGACTAGCATAGAGATTATGTAGAGAATCACAGAGCAATTGATATTAGCTCAGCATGAGAGAATTTTTTGTTGTTGTAGACTACTAAGAACTAGGAATTGTTTATTACCCTAGTATAACTTATACAAAGCTGACTGATATAGAGTGGTAGAATTTGTATTGGTGGTAGGAAAGACATATCCTCATATAACAGTAGCAGATATGAGTAAAGAATGCTGCAAAATGTTTTTGAGGGGCCTTAAAGAGGTAAGCCTGAACAGAACAGAAGTGTTACAAAGTAATGAGGTATGAACGTTTGTATGCAGATCTTTTTTAGACAGTGGGAAATCTGAAAACTAGGCACCGGAATTTAGACTTGACACAGTAACAATGATGGACATTTAGGCTTTCAGTCAGGGGTTCATAAGATGAAAACCCATGTAATGATCACTAATTTGGCTGTTAATTATAATCAGAAAAATTGGATGAGAAAGCAACAGAAATTCTGGAAAAGCTAAAGAAAGGGCTATAATTGTCATTTGATTATGGTTGAAATGAGGCCCATAGCAGTGGAGCTAGAAGAAGGTGAGGAACAAAATAATTCTTTACAAGTAAAAAATGGAGTTCTCCATATTAACAGAATATAGTGAATAAAGAAGAGGAATGAGTCAGAGGTAACTCTAGAGTTTAAAATCTAAGGAGCTGGGACAATGGAAACACCATGAACAGGGACAAGTGAATTAGAAGAAAGGGCTAATTTTGAGTGAGACCTTGGAGTTTGGAGTATTTTATTTTTTATTTTTGAGATGAACCATTAAGTGAAAAGTTGGATGAGAGATCAGACCCCATGCTAGAAATTTTTGAGTCATCTTCGTAGAGATTATCACTGAAGCCAAGAAAATGAATGAGTCTTCTCAAAGAAAACAGAGCAAAAATAAAAGAGGATTAAGAAAGAAGTTATGGTTAGGGGCCTGGAAGGAGGCAGAGAAGGTATAGAATCAAGAAGTTGGATATGCATTTATACTATACATACGTATTATCAGAAAAATAACTTTTTTCCCCAAAGATAATTTATTTAGGATTATCTGAGGCATGAAAAAGCAAGAAAAGAGAGGATAGAGAAAGTTCATTAGATACTCAATTCTCATGGTCTATCCAAAGACTTGTTCACTGACGAAGAATTGAGATTTATGAAGTTTAAAGACAGCATACAATAAACATTGAAAATCAAAGGTTCTCAGAAAAGAGAAAAGGGAGAAGTATAGGAAGAAGCAAGGTCTTTGAAGAACGAGAAATGGATGGGCTGGGGGACACAGGGGGGTGGGATTAAGTTGCCTTTAGGCAGGATAAGTGTTTCTACTTTATTTGCCTCGGTAAGCTGGTGTGGAAATAATAAAAATTGACAACATGGTTGGTTCTTTACTGTGTGTAAAGCATCATACTGAGAACGTGGCAGATACTATGTCATTTAATCCTCCAAATAACCTCACTGGGTAAGTGGTATTATTATTATCCCCATTTGTAGGGAAGAAACAAGGCAGTAAAAAGCAAGGTGAATTAACATAGGTCACTAGTAAGTGTCAGAATTGAGAGTGAAACTCATGAGTTTGGATTCAGAATCAGTACCCTAAACCACTACATTTAGAATGGAAGTGATAAGTGTTGAATTTGAAACAAAGAAAAATAGGTTTGGCCATTATAGCAAGCAAATTGAGGGGACTAGCAGCATTTTTAACAAAATGTCATTAGAGGGGCGCCTGGGTGGCTCAGTCATTAAGCGTCTGACTTCTGCTCAGGTCGTGATCCCAGGGTCCTGGGATCGAGCCCCGCATTGGGCTCCCTGCTCAGCGGAGAGCCTGCTTCTCCCTCTCCCACTACCCCCTGCTTGTGTTCCCTCTCTCGCTGTGTCTCTCTGTGTCAAATAAATAAATAAAAAATCTTAAAAAAATGTCATTAGATACATATATCCTTTCTAGTTCCTACCATTTCAAATACTGGAACATTTCACAATAAAATAAATACTTTAAAAAATCCAGTAAGGGGATTTAGCATAACTCTTCGCCATTTATGATTTATCTGTAGTATCTCATTTGATTCTTACAGCAAACTATGTAAAAGGTCCTATTGGCTTTTTTTTTTTTTTTCTCAGCAAGTGAGATAAACTAAAGAAGAGAGGGGGAAGAAGTTAATTGCGGCAAAGTGACTCTGATAGAATGTGGCCGAGCTGGAGCTCAAAGCCAGACAATCCTTTCACTCCAAACTTGGTGTTCTTCCCACCTTGCTAACTGATTTTCTACCAAACACCCATTCTTTTGAAAATAACAGCATCTATACACACTTAGCATCTGATAAAGTCCTCTAAGATTCTCTAATTATTCCTGAAGAAAGCATAACATAAGAATCAGAGAAATCTAACTCTCCAAGAGACACACCTCTGCTCTGGACTGACTTCCTGATTTCCCCACTCTGCACAAAGTCCCCTCACTGTATTGAACCCAGAACCACTAGTAGTTTGTTCACAGGGAATGCTTCAGACGTATTTCTCTATTGCTTTTGAGAACCCGTTCCCCGAGGCGGTAACAAAGCTCTTGCGCAGCGCTTTCATCATCCCATCCAAAATATAAAGCATCTTTTAGCTATGAAATTGAGCATCACTAGGGCTGGAAAGGCGTAATTTGTCCCATGTTCCTATGAGTCACATATTTTAACAAAGCCCAACTTGTAATCTTTTGTCACAAATTGTAAAAGCTTTTCTTCAGTATTATTCCTGTTCTTGCTTAAGTTATTAGGAATAATTTAAGCTATGATTAAAAACAACATTTTAGCTCCCATTCTTCCAGTAGGCACTTTACAAATTATTTTTGTTTACTTCAATCCAGCACAGTGAAATTACCAGCAAATGTTTGGATTTTCGTCAAAACATAATACATTATTTATTAAGTACAAAATAAAGAAAAATGAAATTCACTGCCATTGTTCTTAGTTGTTTTCTTTTCCCCAAGATTACCTAAATAATTCAGCTTCATAAACTGCCGTACTTCACTTTGGAAAAGAAGGTCTGAAGAGTTTGTCTGCTGAATTGAATCTAGATGTTCAGGTTTCCTGATTAATGATCCATGAAAGTGAACAGCCATAAGCAGGTGTTACGTAGTAGTATCTTGTGCAGAGATCTGCTATGCTGATTGTCCAGTTCTCCAGACTCTAGCTCATTTCCCAGGAGATGGTAGATGAAACTCCAGCAGTTTCCTATTGACACAGTTGATTGGAACCAAAAACTCTCCATACATGCATAGCATAATCCCTGGGAGAATAAAATAATCTAAGTAGAGCTGGATTTGAGAGGAGCTTATGAAGCCTGGAATTACCTCAGCATGTCTAGAGTCAGCTGTGATTTAAAAAAAATGTGGTGCATGTGGTTCTTAGGCTTCTGGATCAGTAACTTGGGAGCATGCAAGAAGATGAGCCATCTCATTTCTTCTGCAAGGTAAGAGATATTTCTATCCCAAAATAACTCCTTTCACTTAAATAGCAAAGTCATACCAACTGAAACTCCCTTTCCAGCTTCATTTGGAGTAGTAGATCATCTTTTTAAATGCAGATATCTCCCCCTCCGATTGGGGGGATGGGTTAGACTGGTGATGGCTATTAAGGAAGGCACGTACCGAATGGAGCACTGGGTATTACACACAAACAATGAATCATGGAACACTACATCAAAAACTAATGATGTAATGTATGGTGATTAACATAACATCATAAAATAAAAAAAAAAGAAAAAGAAAAAAAAGAAAAGAAAATGCAGATATCTTGGACCACTTAAGGGGTTGATACTTTAGTGGAAAAATTATTCAGATTCCTTTTTTTCCTAACATTGAATAAAATCCATCCACTCCAAGGACAGTTAAAGACCAGACTTCTGAGGATCTTGAAAGTCAAGAATCCTTTGTATTGGCTGTGTTAGGCAAGGCTGCACTTTCCTGCACTTCTGCAAGAATGAAAAAAATACTGTTTAAGGAAAATAGTCAACAAGATGTTTGGGTATGGATAAGATATCATCACAAAACAATAGACAAGCACAATCTTAGACCCACGAGTCAGTGGATAGTGCCTATTACCTGTTTTGTCACAAACCTACTATGTGATCATGGACAATTCATCTTATGTTTCTTAGTTTCAGTTTTTATCACTTTTAAAATGGGAGTATTAAAAAAAGGCAGAAACAGACTCATAAATACAGAGAAAAAATTGATGGTTGTCAAAGGGAAGAGAAGTGGAGGGATGGGCAAAATGGGTGAAGGGGAGTGGGATTGTCAGGCTTCCAAATATAGAATGTATAAGTCATGCGGATGAAAGATATGGCATAGGGAACATAGTCAATAGTATTATAATATGTTGTATGGTGACAGGTGGCAACTACACTTGTGATGAGCAGAGAACAACTTATAGAGTTGTCAAATCACTATGTTGTTGCACACCTGAAACTAATGTAACATTGTGTGTCAACTATAGTTCAATAAAAAAACAACCTATCATTTCTCTGAAAATTACTGATTAAAGCGCATTTCACAAGAAAAAAACAAACATTTAAAAAAATAAAATGAGGGTGTTATGTTAGTTTTTTTGTAGGTTTGTATATACACATTGATTATTTTATTGAGATAGAAATGACTGACATATAACATTTGATTAGTTTCAGATGTCCAACATATTGTGAACTGATCGTCACAATAAGACAAGTTAACATCCATCACCACGCATAGTTACACATTCTTTTCTTGGGATGTGAACTCTTAAAATCTATTCCCTTAGCAACTTTCAAATGTGCAATACATTGTTAGCCATAGTTACAATAATTATTAACTATAATCACCATGTTCCCCACAACAAGATATCACCTCACACTTATTAGAATGGCTATTATAAAAAAAGACCATAAATAACAAGTGTTGGGAAGGATGTGGAGGAAAGTTAGATTATTTTGAGATTCCTTCTAGCCCAGATTAAAAATGAAAGCAATCATCACAATCATAAAACCATGGGAACTTAAAGTTAGAACATGCCTCAGCAATCACTTTTTCTCCTGTCCAATTCAGGAATTCTTCTTTAGCATCATTGACTGAATAGTCTATAGCCAAAGAGTAACTCTGAGAAGAAGCTCTTCATCTTATAAAGCAGTTTCTTCTAAGATACAGGTGGAAGAGCTCCAATATTGACTGTTGGAGCTCTACGGTTACTGGATTCTGAGTCTGAATCCCAGCTTACTAGGTGAGTGACCTCGGGAAGTTTAACCTCTGTAAGCCTCAATGTCATCATTTGTTTAAAAAGATGATATTATTACTAACATTAGTATTACTATTATTGACAAAGACTCTCTCTTTGACTAAACTTGAGTTAAGCTCCTTTGCGCCTTTTTCTCAACTAGGTCTCTGTACCCATCTGTGCTAAGCCCAGTTTTAAGCAAGAATTCTGCTAAGTCAGTTTATCAAGAATCTGCCGTCCTTGATGGATGTCACCCTGATAGATCACCCTTGAGAGCCGATCAGATTCCTCATCCCCACCCTTTATAGCTAATCCCTTTGGTCTGCCTTCTGTAAGAATCCTATTAAGTTAGTTTAGTAAGAATCCCCCTATTCTTGATGTCTCCTCTTGGTAATTTTCCACCCACTGACCCCTCACTCTGCTTCTTGGCTATAAATCCCCAACTGTCTTTGTTGTATTTGGAGGTGAACCTAATCTCTCTCTCCCCTGTTCAGTACCTCCTTTGCAATAGTCTTGATGAAAGTCTTCCTTACCATTTTAACAAGTGTCAAGATAATTTTTCTTTAACATTAATTATTAGAAAGTTCTCTTTCATGTTGAGCTTGAGAACCTATTATCACCTCCTCCCCACTCATCCTAGCACTTTCCATTTGGAAACATAAATAACATTTCTATTCCTTCTTTCACATGAAATCTTTCAAATACATGAAGAAAGAGATCGCATGTATCAAACCTTCTTTATTTGTTAAATATGTTCATTTTCTTCAGAGTTCCAGATGATTACCATTGTGGTCCCTCTTTATGAACATGCTTGAATATGTCATTGTGGCAGTCATAATAGTTCAAAAGTGAACATACAATCTGAGGACACACTGACACCATTATATTTCTTGGTCTAGGCCCTACAATTCGATGAAGTTGACCTGAGATGTAGCTCACAGATGCATTAAATGTTGGCAGCTGCATCACACCTTGGCACACAAATACTGATATCAGTCTGGATTTTCTCTAACCTTGAATCTTTGCAGTTCATTTTTTCAAAGTATAGGATTTAAAAATAGGATGGAATTATTCAGGGTAGACTTCCCAGAAAAGGCATTTCTACTCATCTCATGAAACAATGATGGACATGTGTCGTGGGAACTGAGACTTGAAAGAGATGATGGATACTAATGATGAAGCATGAATATTTTCTAATGGTAGGGTGGGATAGAGCAAGGCATGGAGAAGGGAATTAAAGAAAATAAGATCTCAGCTAAAAGCTGATTTACCATTACTCACTGCTTTGCTTTCTTCTTTACCCATACGCCATTTGCTAATTTCCCATCTCCAAGCCTTGCATCCCTTTCTTCAATGCTGGGGTGTTTGTCTCCAAAGCACCTTAGACCCTGATTATGCCAGTTTTCAAACTGTCTTTTTTCAACATGTATTACTATTTTTCTGAAACGAAAAAGCAATTTAGTAGAGAAAGTTTTGAAAGTATAGAAAAACACCTTTGATCTGAATTATATATATATATAGCTCTTCATAGGTGTACGTATATATCACTGAGTTACATATATAGATATACATATATATTTATGTCACTATATAATATATATATATAAATTATTTATATATATAATAAAATTTTTCCCCTCTTCCCTACAGGTTCCACTTTCCAGCAATAACCACTGCAATTTTTTTGTCTGGGTCCATCCTTTAAGGTACAGATTCCTCAAATATGTAAACTGAATTTATTCAAGGCTGTTAAACCCATGATCAAAGATAAAGTTTTTATGAAGATGAGATCCATTAAGTATTAACGCTTACCAGGCAAAATTTCAATATGCAGCCAATACTGCATATGACATATCATATAGAAATAATACATAACGGTGAAAAGGAGAATTATCTACTCCATAACACAGTTACCAGATAAGTGAGAAAATATTTTTGTCTGAAATAAAACTGGGCACAAACTAAGCATTCTTGATGCCATTTAGACTTTTAAAAATTACTCTGGGAAATAAGCTTAAGTTGTACCCCGATAGAGGAATTTTGCCTAAAAACACACTGTTGTTAGCCTTTTGTGTATCTCAGCAGCATGCAACGGCACTAAAAATGAAAACTGGATTTAACTATAGCAACAAACATTGTCACATAGGGTAGACAGAACAAAAGTAACCAGGAGAACAAGCGTTAGAGATGATAAAAGCTCAGTATCTTGGCAACCTTTTGTGTTGCGTTATTTTTAAAAAATGGGTAATATTGTGCTCTATTTCTAATTTATTCAGACACTTGCTGAGTGATAGCAATGTTATAACTACAGAAACTGTATGTCATCTTGATATTATAAGTATTTCTTAAATACAGTAATACTTGTTTTATTTTTTCTTGTTTAGTTTTGTTGTGGTGGGAAGAAATCCTTCAAGAGGCACTTACTGGATTAACTCAACTATACTGCCTGGCTGACAAGTCACTATTTTGTCTAATTTTTTTTTTAATTTTGAGAAATATTTCTTTATGTTTCTACTGGAGAAAGACTGGAGACAATACGACTTCAGTCTCCTCCTGTTAGCTATTAATATGTTTGAAAGAACACTCTGGGATTTAATTTATTAGTCTAAGTGTATCTTTGAAATACATTTACAAAGTGTGTGGTAAAGGCCTACGTAAGCAGGATCACTGGAAGACAAACAGGCACTTCATTAAGTTCCACAAATACTAAATGCCATTTCTGCATAGGGCACTGTCTGGGTGCTAGCTCTGTAGGTGTAGATAAATACGAAAAAGTCCCAGCCCTCTTGTAGTTCATAGACCAGTAGCAAATAATAGTCTCTTATAATTTTCATGATTTATATCTTTCAAAGGTCTTTTACATCGAACATGAAGTGAATAGCTTGAAGTTTATTTATGCATCATTCGTAACTAGCTGGCCTCTTAGACACTGTTAAATTCATACATCTCTGCTCCACCTCTTCCCATCAAGGCTATGAACTGTGGATTCGCAAAGCAGCTCAAAGGCAAATCGAAAAGGCTCTGTGAAGCATGCCTCCCTCCCTATTCCCCAAGTGTGACTGGCAGGTTGAGTCAGACCAACTAAAACCTCTCACATTTGTGAAGATCAGACCAGGAATTTCACACGAGGCCGTGTCATATATGTAGTGCCCTACATTTCTTCTTCTTCCCTTTTTTTTTTTTAATAAAGGCATGAGCATCTTTTCTTTTTTTTTTTAAAGTAAACTTTACACCCAGAGTGGGGTTTGAACTGAAAGACCCTGAGATCGAGAGTCACATGTTCTACCGACTGAACCAGACAGGGGCCCCATAAGTTTCTGGATATAGATTCTTACCCTCCTATAATCACTATCTGGCATATCATAATTTAATTAATAAAAACAAATGTATGTGGTGCTCTTAATCTCTTTTTCTACGTAATTTCTCTTCCCTGTCAGTTCTTTTAACTATTTCACTATGCCTACCACAGTAAATACTTGTCAAATCTATGAGGGAATGAATGAATGAATGAATAATATTTTACCCTTTCTGCTCTCCCCTGGAGAGCCTTTCCCACCTGTGTTTGCTCTCTGTGCTATTCTCTTTGTTGTTGTTGTTGTTTTTTAAGATTTTATTTATTTATTTGGCAGAGAGAGACACAGCGAGAGAGGGAACACAAGCAGGGGGAGTGTGAGAAGGAGAAGCAGGCTTCCCGCCGAGCAGGAAGCCCGATGCAGGGCTCAATCCCGGGACCCTGGGATCTTGACCAGAGCCGAAGTCAGACGCTTAACGACTGAGCCACCCAGGCGCCCCTGTGCTATTCTCTTTGAATCATGCCCCAACAAAACGCTGTGATTGCAGTTGAGTCATGCCCCCAGCCCCCAACCTGTAGAGGAGTGTCCCCAAAAGATATCTGTCGTCTGTTGTCTCCTCACATTTCTCATGTTTAGAAGGTGCTGTGTTTTTGTTTTTTTGTGAAATACTCCGCATCACAGTGATTTCTAGTAGCTACCTAGAAACACGTCTAAACCTTTCAACTTTAAATTTTTCAGTTTTGTTTTATTATGTCAATGTTGTCTTCCCATCCCCCCTTCTGAGTCTTTAGATTTTAAAATTCTACCTCTACTAAAATCTACCGACGTTTTTGAGCACTTTGCATATATCCCTGTCTAACTCTCACTGTCACTTTAGGATGCAGACATAAGAAAACGGAGACTCTAGTGAGGTGAGTCAGTGGCCCAGCCCTGCAGCTGAGATGGTAAAACCTGATTTCAGAGGCGCTCTGTGCCTCCCAAAGCGGGTGCTTTTCCGCCCTGCTGTGCATCGTCATCTGGCCCAGTTTTTGCCACCTTCCTGCCTTCGTGTATTTGAAAGACAAATACATTGACTGATGAAATAGTTTCACATTGATTTTCCTCTCATGAGAAATACGAAACCTCCCCGTTAAGTTTTCTTGCCCCTGTTGTGCTATGAGGACTTTGAATGACTCCTTGATTGAAGGAGCTGCATGCAGTGGTGGGAGCTGTAATGTGCAAACACGAATTGGCACTTGGCAACGCCTAGTTATATGTATCCTGCTTCCCAATAATGTTCAAATCTCCTCTGTTTATTTTCATCTTCTGTTCTCTTATTTTCATTGCACGAATGCCATTCTGCGTCTTCTTCCTCTCCAAAGTACATCAAGCATTGCCAGTGGCCCAGCCTGCACTTGGAGGTCTTCAATATTATCTCCTTCTGTCTCATTTGATAGCACTGTGCCTCTTGTTCCTGGAGTACCCTTTATAGATTTCAAATATTCTCATCTTTGGTTTGTCCGCTATTGTCAAAATGATGTTATCTGCATAAGGCACCTAGGCTTATTAACTAACCTCCGATAGCATCTCTTTTTTTTAATCATTTCCATTTGTCTTCTCTCCGATTTGTTATTTATTTTCTTTTGAGAGGGTCTACAGAGCACACACGAAAATAAAGGACTGTGTGGGTAGACTTGCCTTCCCCTCCTTGTCACATTAATTTATTTCTTCCCCCACCCATTGAGCATTAGAATGTGGGTCACTTTGATAGATAACTTGCTCGCTTATTTTAGCAGCATATCTGGCAAACGCTATTTTGGACCCAGATTTAAGGAAAGAATTATTGTAGTTAATCATCAAAGCCATATTTTTGAATAAACTAATTAATAATTTTCCCACCTCTCTATTTTGGCCTGTTTCAGATCTCTGAAATTCACAATCAGCTATTTTTGGATCTCTGACATATCATTTGCCCTATGTGTCATGCCTTCTGCTAAGCTTGCCAACCTTTGCAGCAAGATGTCTACGTAAGTCTTGTGATCAGTATTCAGTTATGTTCGTGGTCTCTGGGTTCTAATGCTTTTCCTCGCTCCTTTGTAATTATTATTGGTAGTTTTCCTTGTGCTGGCCTTTTGACCTTTTATTCATACACCTTTAATCCAAAGGCTTTTTAGAATTCCTTTTGTTTAAAGAGCTGAAAGACTCAGCAGAGAACCATCAAATATCAAATCCAAGAGAAACATCAAATTCTACCTTAATCATTCTGTGCAATTTTTGAGTTGGTATGTTTGCCGTAGAATAATTTTTTAACTTCTTGATTAATTGCTTGGCATTGGCACACATTACTTCTGTTTTGTATGACTTACCATTTTCTTTCCTGGATTTCTAATTTCTCTTTCTGTACCAGCTTATTGTCTATTTTTAATATGTTAACATCAATCCTAATTTTCTCTTCTTTGCGTATTCCATGTTTTCTGTCTGATATTTTATTCTTGTCTGACTTTCTTTATACTTTCTACTTTGATGGTATAGACAGATTCTCTCACCTCTATTTAGATTTTTGCTAGGTTAGCTTTAACTTATTTTCTCTCCTTTGCTGTTCTGTTCTTCTTGTCTCCATCAAATGCTTCTGCAGTCTTATAGAAGACTTTACTTTTTTTGTCTTTACTCAACCCCTTTTAAAATCATTCTTCATATCACTTTTAACTTTTTCACTCACTCTCTGACATCCTAAAAGGGCCATCCAAGCTTCACCTCTTAATCAGTCCTCCTAGAAATTCTTCCTGTTCTAGCAACTCGTCCTCTGTTTCCCATTATAGGTTAATTCCTCTAGCTCTAAAACTATACTATGAAAACCTTTATAGACTTTTTTTCAAAGGAAAGATTGTCTGCTGTTGATTATAAGAGAAGGCAAAGGACTGAGGTAGAGAGGTAGGTTTCCCATGAAATCTGCCTGGAATGGCTCTGCCTGGCAAGGCTGTGGTCCAATCAGATATGCATGCACTTTTTATTACAGTGGGGGCTTTGGAAGGCGAATCAGACATTACCTCTTTGGACAGAACTGTAAGAGAAGAACAGGGTCTGCAGCTCTGGCATCCTGACTTTGTTATCTCTCATTTTTGGCCTCATCCTCATCATCTCTCCCCTTCCGGTCTAGGGAACTTTATGTCATTTCTCCCTCACTGTAGGGCCTTCATGCTGTTTCCTCTTCCTGGAACATTTTGGCCTCTCATCCCAACATCCAGTCATTACACTTTTTATATTGGGCTTCAGTTTAGATGGGGTCTTTTCTGTCCTCATTCCTTGGGTTAGATACTTCTCTTCTGTATTCTCATAACACCTTAAATATACACCACCAGTGTAGATTTTATCGTGCTTTATTATAACTATTTGGTTCCTTGTGCCAGTCTGCAATTTTCTAAGAGCACATGCTCATCTCAGAGGCATCTTCAACATGGTGGCCGCAGGTATAGACTGGAGTCATGCTAGTTATGACATTCACTGGCTTGCGGACTTAGGAGAGTTACCCACCTCTCTGGGCCTCATTTCCTCACCTATAAATCAGGGGTATTATTATACTTGTCTTGTAATTTTGTGTTTCTGATGATCAAATACTTAGAAAAATTCCCAGCCTGACTCATAGTAAGTACTCTGTAAAGTTTGCTATAAAGTTTACTATAATAATAGCTCTTCCTAATTATTATATATAATTATATATCAGTATATTATGTTATTGTATATAATATATATTACTACATGATTTTATATTATTATTATTAGTCACAGACACATGCCCAGGATATGTAGCACAATATTTGCAATAGAATAGTGCTAAATCAGTGCTTGTTGGACAAATGAACTAATGAAAGAATGAATGATATTAAAAATAATGCATTCATTCTGGAGGGGAGGGGGTGGGGGTTGGGTTAGCCTGGTGATGGGTATTAAAGAGGGCACATATTGAATGGAGCACTGGGTGTTATATGCAAACCATGAATCATGGAACACTCCATCAAAAACTAATGATGTAATGTATGGTGATTAACATAACATAATAAAATAAAAAAAAATTAAAAAAACTAATGATGTAATGTATGGTGATTAACATAACATAATAAAAAAAATAATGCATTCAGATAAACTACCTAGCAACACAAGAGAATGTATATAACCTAGACTATGTGAGAATGGGAAACTCCCAGAGGCTGGATTTTTCTCTTTTTTTCCCTTCTGACTGGCAGATATATCTAGAAAGGAGCAGAACTTCCAGGGGAAACTTCACCTAAAAATAACTGGGCACTGATAATTAGTATGTGCTTTAGTGATATCCTTTGTTATCTCAAGAAACTTCCTTTCTGGCCTCTTTCCAAATTATACTTCCGCCAAATTTCTCAGCTTATGAGAAATTTCTGCTTTTCCGATGGCATTATAAGAAGAGGGAAATTCTTTCATATTTTACAAGCTAAATTCCTTCTTACACACTAATCCTATCAACTCTGTCACATCCCCCTTTTTACTGGCTTTGTTATGGAGCATTAGCATGGGCACACAAATAAACATCCCACAATCCTATGCTCTTCCAAGTTTCCAGCTACTTTTTTTATAGACTCTTTGTTGTTGCTGTTTTTCTTTCCATTCCTATCGCCTTTATGGAAAACCACCCAAAATCTTCTCAATTGGTTGTATGCATAAAAAAGCAGGGTGTTTGTACATTCCTCATTCTTCCTTTTTCCTTTTGAAATATATATACATTCACGTGTCTAATCACACATCAAATTTTCCTCGATAATACTGTATCCAAATCTTAATTTTCTACAATCCACTTTTTTAAAAAATATTTATTTATTTATTTATTTATTTTAGAAGGAAAGAGAGTGGGCAGGCGCACATAAGCGTGGGAAGGGCAGAAGGAGAGGGAGAGAATTGTTCAGTGTGGAGCTGGCATGGGGCTCATCTCACCATCCTGACATCATGACCTGAGCCAAAATCAAGAGTCAGATGCTTTACCACCTGAGCCTCCCAGGTGCCCCTTCCATAATCCACTTTTGCATTTTGCGTTTGTTGACTTGATATCAATTGAAAACTTACAATGTGGTATAAGGAAGGTATAAGCCACAGGTCTTTTAAAGAAGTGTATTGTCTTTTGCAATGTTAATTTTATGGTGTTTTGCATATAGTAAACATAAATGATAATAGTAATAAAAATTCTATTAAAAAAATAACATTTATTTGGCCTTTCCTATGTGTCAAGCATTGTCCAAGCATTTTACATACATAAACTCACTTAGTTTTCACAAAAAGACTGCAAGTACTATATGTATCTCCACTTTATAAATGAGGAAACTGAGTAACAGATCCTAACAATTGCTTATTATTAAACCTACATTGAATAAAAAAAGTAAAAAAAATAAGCAGCGTATTATAATTAATCTAATGAGATAAAAATAGTTAATTTTTTATTTAATTATGTTATGTTAGTCATCATACAGTACATCATTCGTTTTTTTTATTATGTTATGTTAATCACCATACATTACACCATTAGTTTTTGATGTAGGGTTCCATGATTCATTATTTGCATATAACACCCAGGGCTCCACGCAATACATGCCCTCCTTAATACCCATCACCGGGCTAACCCATCCCCCCACCCCCTCCCCTCTAAAACCATCAGTTTGTTTCTCAGAGTCCATAGTCTCTCATGGTTCATCTCCCCCTCTGATTTCCCCCCCTTCATTTTTCCCTTCTTTTTCCTAATGTCCTCCTTGCTATTCCTTCATGTTCCACAAATAAGTGAAACCATATGATAATTGTCTTTCTCTGCTTGACTTATTTCACTTAGCATAATCCCCTCCAGTTCCATCCATGTCAAAGCAAATGGTGGGTATTCATCCTTTCTGATGGCTGAGTGATACTCCATTGTATATATGGACCACATCTTCTTTATCCATTTGTCTGTTAAGGGCATCTTGGCTCCTTCCACAGTTTGGCTGTTAATTTTTAATATAATAAGTTATACAAGCTCCAAGGAGGGCAAGAGACTTATAATATGTGATGTTCTGAAGTAAGTTTTGAATTAAGTTTAGCTTGGGCATTGAAGGGCAAGAGAAAGTTTGGAGCATGAAGAAAGAAAGAATAAAAATGCAAAATTAACTAAGTGTGGACTTTGACACTGTCTAAATACTTTATTTTATTAACTAATGTAAGCCTCACATTATTCTCATGAGATAGTTCCTATTATTGCCTCCATTTTATAGAAAAGGAAATCGAGGTTCAGAGAGAATCAATACATGACTCAAGGTCACACACCTACAAATTGAAAAAGGAAATTCAAGAGACCAATAACAAACATGAAAATAACTCAAACTTACCAGTTAAGAAATGCAAACTAGTACGAAGAAATACCATTTTCATTATCAAATCAAACAAGATTTTTAAAACAATATTGACTAATGATAATAAAATGGTTGTAGAACATATATATAGCTGACAAGAGTTTTAAATGTCACAAACTGTATGATGACTAATTTGGGAATATATACATAAATGGTCCTTAAATATTCACTACTATATCTCAATGATTACATTTCTAAAATTCATAAATAAATGAAATTGAAATACATGTCCCCCTGGTACCTAATAGTAGAATACGTCTATGAAAACTTTTGTAAACCAAAAGGGCATAAAGTGAAGAAACAATTACCACTAATTTACATGGAAAAAATTATGAGCATTCTCAGACCCCACGAAACAATCTCTCTGAGGCTTTCTGATACCTTAGGACACCTCTTGCTTACAGATGCACAAAATAAATCGAGATAAAGCACAGATGCTCACAGACACAGTTCAAAGCTATGGCAGCTTGTTGCTGAGATGATGAGTATAGTTCCGAGGGAAGATGCTTAGCAGGTCCCCTCTTGCTATTGGGGTGTGCACTGCCTCTATAACAGCTTGCTGCAAAACAACTGTTGAACATTATTTTCACTTTTCACCTTGCATCCTAAAAGCAAAAATCCTCTCCGGATTTCTTTTGGTCAACAAAAACAGGTAATAATGCGGGTCTTCTGTGAAAGCGCAGTGGTGTGACACAAAATTTAAAAAAGTGGGGGATATCTAGCGGCGCCTGGGTGGCGCAGTTGTTTAAGTGTCTGACTCTTGGTTTCAGCTCAGGTCAGGGTCTCAGGGTCTTGAGATCAAACCCTGTGTCCGCGGCAGGCTTTTCGCTCAGCAAGGAGTCTGCTTAGGACTCTCTTTCCCTCTCTCTCTGAACCTCCCCAACCCCCCCATTCCTTTTCTCTCTCAAATAAGTAAATAAATATCTTTAAAAAGTGGGGGATATCTGTATGAATATTTACTTCAAGTCTTTGCACTGTGGCTGAAAATTTATGTTGGGAAAAAAATCGGAGAATAACTCAAGTCTGAAAACTAATTAGATGGTTGGTTATATATATTATAGTGTATCTTTATATAACAAAATGTTATATTGCTGTAAAGATGGTGCCTTCCAAGATGATCTTCCAGAATGCATTATTAAAGGCTGGAAGTCAGATATAAACAACATTGTACTCTTCTGATTAGGCTCTGCTCAAGTAACAAATAACAGCTTGGGGCTTAAAACATAATAAAGATTCATTACTCCTTCATGCAACATCCGCTGTGGGTTCAGCAGTGCTCCGTGGCAAGTGGTGACTTGGGGCCTCAGTCGGCTTCCATGTGGTGGCCCTGCCAGGTCAACCTGAGGTTTCAGCCTTCACCACCAATCTTCAGTTCCTCAATCCAGTAACCTCAATTAGCCTTGCAGTTCTGAGTAACTCCAGAAGAGGTGGGGAATGCATTCCTTTCACGTGCCATAGAACGAGAACATTAGCGAGACAACATTTTCTACAACAGGCCTATAGTGTTGGTCTAAATTTTTTTATTGTTTATAACAGCATTTATATGGCTACAGATGGACAGAGCTATACCTACATACCTGTGGCGTCTAAACCAAGGGTCGGCTCAATATGGCCCTTGTCAAATCTGGCTTAGCTGCTTGTTTTTATACAACCAACCAGCTAAGAATGGTCTTTAACATAATTAAATGGTTGAATAATATTTGGTGATACATGAAAATTATCTGAAATTCAAATTTCAGCGTCCATAAATAAAATTTTATTGGAAACACAGTCATGAAACTTCATTTACATTTGTCTTTGATTGATTTTAGATTCAGAGCTGAGAACTCACTACAGGGATCATGCGACCCACAGAGCCTAAAATGTTTATTATTTGGGCCTTTACAGAAAGAGTCGGCTGACCCGCCACCCTAAATACTCAGGAAAATTACGCATAAAAGCAAAATTGTCCTAGTACTTACTCGAATGTTTGGGATTTAAGAAGTTCTTTTAGTTTTTAATACTTTCTTTTATTCTCTAAAATTTCCACAGCGAAGAGATATTATGGCCATATTTGGGGAAAATTGGAAAAATTAATAAAAATAAAAGTAATTCGTATGTAGAATCACGAAGAATATTCTTAAATGAGTAGTTGCAAATAGCTGCCTTCTCCCTGGAGGCCTCCGGCCTAGTGCAAGAGATAGGGAATCATTACCAAAGATGGGGCTGCCTTCTTTTCCATCTCGTGTCCTAGTCTTCTCCCCTCACTCCAGGCTCTAGCCACACTCCCTTTCTTTCTCTGCAAATAAACCCAACTTATTCTGTCATTGTGGCCTCTACACTTACGTCTCCCCAGAGAGCCCTTCCTCCAGATTTTCACATGGCTGACAGCTTTGTCATTCAGATCTTAGCACAAATGTCACCTCACGAGAAATCTCTCCTGACTCCTCTGTGTAGTGTTGTACACGATCACAGTCAGTCTAGATCACATTTTCCTGTTTTTCTTCCCCCCCCTCTATGCACATACCACTATCGGCTTTATTTCGTTTGTCTATTTATGTTCTTATTGTCCATGAGAACTAAAAATCCATGAATGCAGACTCCTGATCAGTCGTCTGTCACTGCTCTGTCCTAGAACATTGGACAATGAATAGCAAAGGACCTCTATAGAGAGACTGAATGAGTAATAATTGTTTCAATTATAATGTTAATGTGCAATTGTTATATACACATTGACATCTTGAAGAATCCCAGCGGAAAGCCAAATCCCTTCTGCGGAAAGCCTCTCTAGTCAGCAAAATCCCTAACTTTGTGTTAGTCATCTGCTGACAATTGAATTTTGAATTTAACTGTGCCAGTGATGAAAAAGGTCAGTGGTTCTTATATATGACGTGATAATACTGCTGCTTGAAGGAAAATATGCAACTGTAAGCAAATTTAGTAAAAATAATTAAGAAGAATTTTTTGAAAAACCATGACTTATGGGTCCACTAATAATGCTTTATTTCAGCCATATGAGGATGACTGGACAAAATGTGTAAATGTGTACCTAACCAACACCAACAACATACATTTATTAGATATCTGATTTGTGAAAAGATAAATGAGAAGTGTTTTTAAGAAACAAAGAAAATGAGGGAGAGAGATCTGTGTAATCAGGCTGTAAAAACGAAATGTTATAAAGATAAACTTCATCATCAAAATAAATTTAAGACACTGTAATAGCCAAATTTATGTTATAAGAATCATATCGCCAAGTCTTAACTGCTAATGGGAGAAAGCTAGATATTCTTGGAGGTCAAAATGAAACTAAATTTTTGCAACTTAACCTTTCTTCACTGTTAGAGGAGGACAGATAAGACTCTGTGGCTTAACCAAAAAGGAAGTTTCTTATGATCTGTTATTCTTAAGAACTAAGACCTGATCCTCTTCTTCATGTTCTAGTCTTGGGAATGTTGTCTCTGATTCCTCCATTTTCTTTCTATAATATGTATTCAAATAATATCTTTCAAAATATATAAAATGAGCTATTGTCAAAAATTAGTTTACTGGATTTAGGCATTCAGAAAAATAAAAAATGTGCGGAGGAAGAAAACCTCATAGATGTAGGGCAGTGCCAGAATCTTAACCTTTCTCTGAACGTCTTTATCTGTCACATGCCTTTACATTTCTTTCAACTCATAATTCTCATTTATTTTTTTTTTTTGCATACATCCACTTAGATTCAACATCAGTCTTCCTTCTTAAGGGGTCCATATTTTAGTATTAGTGTCAATTGAATGACACTCCCATGAAATACAGTTGGTGGAGGAGGGGTGCATTCCATGTCCAGAAGCAAAAAAATACCTCACTTGGGGAGAGGTGGCAACTGTGACCTGCTCTCCTTGGAAAATGTTTGGATGCTTAGTGCAATGCAAATGAACTTGGTCTGTTAGGTGGAAAAAGATAAATCTCACAAGCTGTTATTTATCAAAGAAATCTTAAAACCCAACTTGGTGGTCCCAGAAGGATATTTAAAGTCCTATCATTATTACTTTGATGATAAGATGTTTTTGTCTATGTTATTTGGAAAGGTCTCTCAAAAACAGCGTTCACAATACAATTTGCCATAATGATTTTTATAAGCCAGATGTTACAGTTTCTCTTCCACCACTGTCACAAAGTCAGCTATGTCCGGTAAAATCTGTTTCCTATTCTTCCTGTGGATAAAATAAATAACTCTACTGTATTCCCTGTCTCCACTGTAGTCAGCTGGAGCCGCATGACTATGCTATCAATGTGAGGCGAATAAATATTATGTGCACCACTTCTAGGCTTGGACCATAAATACCTTCACCTCTCTAAATGCCGACTGAATGTCGACCCAGGCTGCAGAAGGCTTAGCTGTATCGTCAGTGCCTTGCTCCCAAACTACCCAGTCTGTGAATGAGATGTGAAGCAAGGTGGCCCCCATCACTCCCACTGCCTATAAAGTTCACCTGACTGTAAACGATGAACTACTCTTCCCTCACTAAAATTTTATGTGTTATGTTTTATCTTAGTGACTAATTGCAGTAAATAATACAGAAGTCTATGACAGTATGTCTAACAGTATTGCTCTCCAGCTTTCCTTCCTGGTCATAGTTAGGTCTTTTAGTTCCTTTAGCCATTTTGCAAATGTACTTGGAGCATAAAATAGAGAAGAAAGAGTATCTGTTCATCTCTTCAGTAAATATTCCTTGAATATGCCCTTCATGCTGAACACCGTGTCTGCTGGACACACAAAGATGAATGACGTAGTGCTGGTGTGTATTGTAGCTAAGGGTGGGTGGTCCTGGAGTCACTAGTTGTGGGATCAACTCCAAGGGCTGCACGTGTATTGTATAGCAGCAGCTTCTTTGGCTTCTATTTCTGTAGCATCTTTGCTACAGAACAAAGATGTTCTTGCTGAAACATATTTCTTTTGACCTCCCAGTGATTCTGCAAACCATTTAATAATTCTCTGTACTAAATTGTTGTGTTTTGTTTGTTTGTTTTTGCTCAAACTAGCTCCAGTGGATTCTGTTCCCTGAAACCGAAATCAGGACCCCAAGTATTGAGCATTCCAAGAATATACCTTCAGATGTCTCAGCCTTTGAACTCCAGTTTGAGAAGCATTGCATTTAATGTTAAATGTAATTATTTTAGGGTTTCACTTGGGTAAATAACAGATGATTGCAAATCCAAATTCCAAAGCAGGAATGGAAATTTATTAGTGTTCAATTATGTGATGATCACTCAGATAATTCAGAATAAGTTCATATTTTCTTATTAATAAAATGAAATAGAAAATTAAAAAAATAGTTATGTGTAAATTTGTAGGCACCCAGGGTGCTACTGATCCAGGATGAAAAAAAAATCCTAGTTTAAAGCATATAGCGAGACAAGTGTTTGGCACAGTCATGAGATAGCACTCCATCAAATGTTCACAGTTTTAAACATAACGTTAATGCTAAATACCAAATGAGAGAATAATGTGGAAGTACTCTGTAAAGTGGTAAAGGGCTGAACCCGTTGTTGAGAGTATCATCTACGTAAATGCCTCACTTTGCCTTGGCGCCATAGTGACAATAGTCCAGTCCAATTACATTATTGTAATTGAAGGATAATTCTCTGGATATTTTGTCTGTTGAAGCCAGGGATAGAAATTACATAAAGGACCCTTCACTCTACAGCCAAGACTCAAGTTAAGCAGTGTTAATATAAACAAAAGACGAGTCCGGTAATTGAATGCCCATAGCGATTCTCTAGGTCAAGATAGAGGCCTACGTGTAGAGCAGTTTAAACTACTGCTTCTCATGTTCTACTTTACTTTGGGGATCTCAAGCTGCCATTGTAACACCTTTCACTAGACTGAACTTGCAATTGAAAATAAATCAATCTTGAGGTGATTGCAATTACTATTGCCTGACTTCTCTTACTTTGTCATTCCACAGGAAGCCAGTATTGGCAGTGGATGGGGAAGGAACTGACATTTTTTCTTTCATTTTGTGGCATCACAGGCTTCGAGAAAAATTAATCATAATGCTATTTTTTCTATGAACCCTACTACATGAATTATAAATTGTAGTATGTTTTCCGTATTTATTTGAGATATATTTTCCTCAGTTCATATGTCCTCTGAACTCAATATTGAAATCTCCTTTGAGTTCCAGACCTTACAATTCAAACACAAAAGCAACCTGACATAATATTTATATGTATATATCAATATATATTGATAGGGTGGATTTATATACATGGAAATAGTGCAGACATATAAATATGAATCCCATGGATGACCCAAATTTTATAGATTATTTTCTTGATTAATTTACTCATTAACAATATTCATTTTCCTTGAATTCATTAATTCTACTTTTATTCTGCATAGCATTTAGATATTTACTCCTAGAACTTCATTTTTGCCCCCACTGACTTCTTTAAGCCCTTCCTGCCTTTTAAAGACAATGAAGAGAAAAAACTAGTAAGTAGCTGTTTTTGTCCCTTGCTTTTGTTCATTCCTTTATACCCAAGCAACCAATATGTTTTCTTTTGCTTCACTGTCTCTCAGATTCTACCTCTTATTTCCTCTGCACCATGCGTGTCTCACCCTCACTACCTCGCCACCCTGCCTATTTCCTGACACCATCCTCTTTCCCCCTCTCCACCTCCACACATTTCTTAGTATGTCCACTTTATTTATTTATTTTTTTAAATTTTATTTATTTGAGAGAGACAGAGCACACGAGAGGGGGGAGGGCCAGAGGGAGAAGCAGGCTCCTCGCCGAGCAGGGAGCCTGATGCGGGACTCGATCCAGGGACTCCAGGATCATGACCTGAGCCGAAGGCAGTCGCTTAACCGACTGAGCCACCCAGGCGCCCTCCACACATTTCTTTGACCAGGTCCCAGTCTCCGAAGGATATTCACCACGCTGCAAAACTGTTCAAGAATTTGTACTCATTCCCACTATCTCTTACAAATGTTACCAAACCCCGATATTGTTACTCTTATGAAAGAGTTCAGGCACTAAAGTGAACAAATGTAAAGATGTTTCTTTGCTACTCAACCCCACAGAAACTACAGTATGCTAATCCTCACTGCAAATTGCCAGGAGGGCATGGAGTCTGGGTATAGGGTATAGAGTAGTTCCCAAGTAGAATATGTTATTATTTTGGAGGGGAAGAGAGATAGGATTAATAGCCAACAGAATGCCAATGTTTTTCAAAACAACCATTAAAGGAAAGCTAATCTGTGAAAATCATTTTCAAAAAGCCTGTTGTTAAAATCTGACCATCAACTGACCCATTTTTCAAATCTCAATAATTGTCAAGAGCCATAATCTAGGTGCTCTTGTGACATGGTCTACACAAGGCTTGCTCATTTCAGCTCCTGTGGAATTGTTGCCACTTTGTGCATGAATCATTCCTGGCAAAGATCATCTTCCTTTTCCTCTTGCCTAGTTATTGCCAGACTGCTATGATTTCGGTCAAAATCCCCGTCCCAAAAAGCCTTTCTTAATGATCTCCATTTTAGGCTATTATGCTTTATTTTATTTTATTTATTTTTAAAGATTTTATTTATTTATATGAGAGGGAGAGAGAAAGAGAGATTGAGAAAACGAATGGGAGGAGGGGCAGAGGGAGAAGCAGGCTTCCCGCCGAGCAGGGAGCCCCATGCGGGACTCGATCCCAGGACCCTGGGATCATGACCTGAGCCGAAGGCAGATGTTTAACCGAGCCACCCAGGTGCCCTATTATGCTTTATTTTAGAGCCATGGTAGATATGCAAATTTTTATGCCTCCCTCTAAGAATTATATCCTCTTAGATATCAATCTTGTCTTTCTGATTGCAGTGTAAGCTTTTTGAAGTGTGAAATTTCTATTTTTTTTTTGCTTAATCCTTACTGTTTATGCCTCTAAAATGAGTTGCAAGTTGTAATTTTTTTAATGTGATACTTTCCTCGTAATATATTAGTTGTTTGTATCTACAAATGTAAAATATCCTTCTGGCTGCTAAACTGAGCAAGCCCCTGTCAATATCCCTGGATACATTTTAAATGGAAGGTAGCAGCATGGGGAGCGAACAGCTGACAGCGACAGGATGGCAACAGACATTCAGTACTTTCATGTACACGAACATCATTCCTGACAGCTTATGCAGAACATCATTCCTGACAGCTTATGCACCAACGCAAGAAAACATCTTGCAACATACTATAAAAGAAGAAGGAACTCAGCGGTTTTCAACAGGGACTTCATCTATAATGTTTTTAAGGGACACTATATGCATATATCCTATGTGCAATACCAATTATGTAAATTTAAATCAATATGCATTTAAGAATGAGATATATTAAAGTATTAGCATTTGTTAATTCTGAGTGATGGATATATGAAGGAGTATTGTGTTCTTTGTAACTTTCTATATATTTATATTTCTTCTAAAAATGAAGATAGCTAACCATTCTGCATAATTAACAAGCTGTTTTTTGTGAGATCAATTTATACCTTGATGTCACTTTATTTGAATCCTATAAATCATTTTGTAGGTAGTTTTCTGAGTATAATTGCCTCCCTTAGTGACCTAAGTGTACTGCTTTGCATGAGTTATAATTTTCATTTTAATTAATACTTTAGCATTCTGTTATATAATTGAACAACATGGTGATTAAGGATGCTGATGCCCCATGCAGTCGAAATCTGCATATAACTTTTGAATCCCCCAAAACTTAACTGTTGATAGCCTACCATTGACCAAAAGCTTTACCGATAACATAGTCAACTAGTACATATATTATATGTATTATATACTATATTCTTTCAATAAAGTATGATAGAGAAAAGAGTATGTTATTAAGAAAATCATAAAGGAAGAAAAAATACATTCACGGTTACTGGACTATATTGAAAAAAGTCTGCGTATGAGTGGACCCGCACCATTCAAACTGCGTTGTTCAAGGGTCTACTATCCATTGCTTTCTGTGCACATGCGTATGCTCCAGACAGATACATCCATACTTGATGTAGTGCAAAATTGTCCAGCTTTCTGAGTCTGTTAGGATGAGAGTCAGACTCTAAAGCAGTGTTTCTCAAAGTGTGGTCAAAGGACAACCTACAGAAGAATCATCTGGGCAAGGGTCTGGCTTTTAGGTCTGGTGAATGGGAGTCTTCATGCATGGATCCCAGGCATCTGTGTCTATAGTCTCATGCACATGAGAAGGAACATTGTCCCTAGACCACTGAGTCAAGGCCCCTTGCTAGTGTTCTTAATACAGGTATCAGGCTTCTCTTAGAAACACTTCCAATCTTAGCAAATTATTTTTTATTGCAGCTACATTAAAACTTACTACTCCATGGACACACTGGTGCAAAATTTCCTGTACAATTTATTGTCAACTAGTAAAAATAGAAAACTCTTCTTAAGAACAGAATTCTATGATTATAAATCATAATTTTATAGGGAACACATGATTCCTTATTATGATACTTGTGGTATAATAATTGCTTTATAATTTTTGGGCTAAAGCAAATGCCTATATTCACTGCATAAAATCTATTCTGTCATCTCAGTAAAATTATACAGAAGCACGGTTAATATTTTTTTTTAAGAAAGAAGACAGTAAAAGTAAGACAATAACCTGAGGATTAAAGCATATATAATTTTGCTTCAATGCCTTGGACTTTATGTAATTATCCAGACATTGTTTTAAATTTGACTCATCCCCGAAAATGTTTTGACACTGTGTCAAATTGCAAAATTTAAAAAATATTTTAAAGCAATATTATTCAAAGTATGTTCTGTGGAGCGTGAGTGACCTCTCTACACTCTGAAAGAGAATACTTAAGATTTCGTTTTGACTAACATGTGAGAAACAATTAGCATTGCTCTGTGTTCTCAGTATCTTGTCTCCTAGATGCTAAGTGTTAAAAGGGCAGCATAGAAAAAAGCTACAATGGAAACTTTTCTCAGAAATATTCTACCACTGTCCCTGTATATATACTCCTTTTCTGCTGAAAGGTGAATCGAAATCTAGGAAGTTTATTTTTATAAAAGTGATAAATGAGGTAATTTTTATCAATAAGAGAATGTAGATCATGGATATTTGGCTTTAAAAATCTTATAAAGATATGAAATAGCATCATTGTTACATTTTACATAAAATGCATTCTTTTTTGGTTCAAAATAATCTTAATTCAGTGCCCACACCACTCTGATTGCCATGATAACTTGTTTTCCCCATTATAAATAATTAAACTCCACTAAAACTTATGACTTAAGTCCTTAAAAGAAAGTATTTCCAGGGTTAAAATCATGGTAGATTTTTAAAAATATTTTACGTAAGTAGAAATTCTCTTTTGTGATGCAATCAATACATTTCACTCTGTAGTTTCAAGTCCATGCTTAGAAGACAGCATTATTTTCCTCAGTAAAATTGATGTATACCATTGTTCAGAGAAGGCTGAAGTAAGGGTTTACATACATACCATTTGTGGGAAAGGTGGAAAGTGATTGTCAAGCCTGAAGAAGCTGTACAAATTAAAGAAGATCGTCATTTGAATTCCATGTGTCACTCACCTCCAGCAGTAGCAGTAGATAGTTATGTACCTAGGTAGCTGGCTAGTTAGATAGAGAGATCAACAGCTAGAAAAAGTGCACAGAGAGACTATATAAACTTAAACACATGTATTTACTGTCTTTACTCACATAGGGATATGCAATATTTATTTTTTTTCCCTTGGTGCTTGTAAACAAGATGAATGCACTTTTGGTTTTGCTATTGTTTGTTGCTTTTCCAGTTTCCTCCCCAGTTTCTCAAGAACAGAGGTTAATTTAATCCTAAGGCCCAGGGACATAGTCATTGTTGGTCAGTGCAAGGTCCCTGTCCTCTTTTACATTGTCTCTGTCCCAGATCCTCATTTACTTCCTTCTCTCCCTTTCCTTTTTTTTTTTTTTAAAGATTTTATTTATTTATTTGACAGAGAGAGACACAGTGAGAGCAGGAACACAGGCAGGGGCAGTGGGAGAGGGAGAAGCAGGTCTCCCGTGGAGCAGGGAGCCCGATGTGGGACTCGATCCCGGGACTCTGGGATCATGACCTTCTCTCCCTTTCGAAAAGTACCTTCCACAATGCATTTGATACATTTTTCTGAGTATACGAGGTGAACAAAATTTATTTTCATTTTTTAAGCTCTATTTTTTTAAAAAAAATTTATTTATTTATTTGAGAGAGAGGGAGAGAGCACGAGCATGGGGGAAGGTCAGAGGGAGAGAGAAACAGGCTCCCCACTGAACAGGGAGCCTGACATGGGACTCGATCCCAGGACCCTGAGATCATGACCTGAGCCGAAGGCAGACACTTAACCAACTGAGCCACCCATGTGCCCCTAAACTCTAATTTTATTAAGGCGTAAGAGAAATGAATGGCTATGTCTAAATAGGTAATTTATTTGACCATTTTGATGGAACTAACCCAGTTGTTAACATGCAGTTCAGCATTTGCCAAGGTCTTACCCAAGGAAATGCAGCAACCTCTGTGTGCTAAGAAATTTCCAGGCCATGTTTTAGGCCTCTTCCAGAAATTTTCTCATTTAATTTTCACTGTAATTGTAATTCACTTTGATAGGCCACCTATGAGGCATGAGCAAACTGAAGCTCAGGGTGGCTAAGAGACTTTTTCTAATTTAAAATAAGAAAAAGCTGTGGTAGTGCTGAATAATTTCATGATAATAAATCCTTTCTGAATGAATGAAAAGATGACCGCATGCACGAGTAAATGAATTAATATGACACATCCTGCCTCTAATGAGCTTATATTTACCATCTGGGGAATATTTACTATCTGAGAAAAGAAGAACAATTGGGATACAATTGGGAAATTCAAATCTGACTAATAGTAAAGACCACATGTATTATTTAGATAAATTGGGCTATATGAAATCGGGGGAGGTGAGAGCAATGTGAACCATTTTGCAGGTCACAAACATACACACAGTTGTGAATTTGTGAATGAAGCGTTTGAGGCTAGGTTAGAAGAGCACAGAAAATATTAGAGAAAAGTCAAATGCTGTTTTCTTGTTTGCTTTTTGCTTTGTTCAACAAGCACAAAACAAATGTCTGCTGATTGAAGCTCACTTATGCCTAAGTCAATAAAATGGATGGCAGGACAGCAAGCAAAGCCTTTATGGTTCACGATGCCAATTTCATAATCAATAGCAGTAGCAAAAGCTGCAGTGACTGATATTGACTATTAAGATGCACAGAAATGAACCACGAGGTTGTTTTCTATACATTATCTTATTTTCTCTCCCTCACATAGCCATGTCTTATGAAGTGGGTTCATTCACTATTGGTCTGGCTGGACTTAACCTTACTAACCTCCCGGTTTTCAGAAATTTCTATGAAGTGATTTACAAAGACAAAAATCTGTGCACTCAGCTCTGTTATAGATAAAATTTAGTCCATTTATAAACTTTCCAACAACAAGCTTCCTACACAACTTCTGTACATTACTATGTTTGTATGAGCCTTTGTGTAAAAAATAAAATGATAATATTGGTTTTGCTACATTAGAGTTGAGTGAATTATTTGGACAATTTATATAAAATGGGAATATGCCGTGATTAAACTGTGATTATATAATACATGATTATTTATAGATTAACCTTCACATACATGTTTGAACCCTTGTGGAAATGCTTTTATACCATTCCTTTCACCATTTCATTCATTTCAAAATTAAAAAAATTTTAATTTTTATTAGTGGCCCATTGGGAGGTGAAATTTCTTTCTCTACCCTTAAAGATTCTTCTGGCTGATCTAAGAATCAAATTGACATGAGACAGATTAACAGAAGAAAATCAAATTTAATTACATTATATATGCACAGGGAATCCATATAAACATGTGAGCTTCCAAAGATAGTCAGGCAAAATGAGATGTATGTGGCATCCTGAACCAAGGAGAAGAAATAGGGGTCTGGGACTTCAAAGGGAAGGAAAACAATTCATAGGAAGAAGAAAAAGAGTAAATGTTTGGTAAACAAATGTTTGCTGGGTGATACAAAAACAATGGGACATAGAGAGAAATTTTAACAAATAAACCTGGCTAAGTTCCTCCCTGTCTACCATCCCTTATTCATGTTATATTTTAGGTATCTCAGATGATAATTCCTGTCCTGAAGGAGGTGCTCTATCTAAATTTTTTTAGGCAGTTAGGGGGACTTGCAAAAGTTCTTCCTGAGTCTTTCAGACCTTGATTGTTTTCAGCTTGAAAAATCTGCATGCCAAAATGGCACATCTTGGGGCCACTGATTTTGAATGCCTAGAACCCCACAACCTTTGTTAAATTGAAATAATTCTTCCTTAGACATGCTGAATAGTGCACTAGTTTAGAGACGAAATCTGTCATCAAACAAACCTGGGACTGAATCTTGACTATGTTATTTACTAGCTTTGTGTAACATGCCATACTATTTTGTTTTTTCACGTAAAACAAAAACAAAAACGAAGAAGGAGAAGAAAAAGAAGAAGAAGAAGAAGAAGAAGAAGAAGAAGAAGAAGAAGAAGAAGAAGAAGAAGGATAAGATTAAGAAGTTCATACGTATTTCTTTTAGGTTTAAAAGAGCTAATGCATGTGAAGTCACTTATCACAGTACCCGGCATAAGGAAACACTAAAAAATGATAGCTTTAAAGCTGTCTGTATTATTTTTCTTATTTACTAGAACCTGCCTCATTCACAACTAATAATCAAGTCACAATTTACAAAGGGGTGTTTGAAATTGAAACAAACTGTCTGGACAATTCAGATTTTACAATTTGGATATGAACAATGGAATTGAAGTACTGACAAAAAAATCAATTATCTATTTCAATTTACTGGCTGAGACATGCCCTAACTTTGTCAAAATGTAGTCAGACAGACAGACGAAATATGTGCATTTATAGAACAGTTATCACTTTGGTTTTGCATTATTCATTCTCCCTCATTTGTTCTCTAGTACTTGACATGGCTTTAATGCACTTTTAGTTTGGGCATTTTATTAATTGAAATTTCAATTAATCTAAAGTTATCCAGGAAGATTGGAAGCTGCCAAATTTGTTTTTTTTCTTTGAAAACTTCATTGTGCAGTAATATTCATAGCTACACCCACTCTCCAGCAATTTTGAGTTGTGTGGAATGAGTCATGCAGACATATGCATGTGTATTTTTATCTGGCTAGAAAATGTCATGCCCATCGAATTCTCAGTCTTCCAAATACATGCATTTCTGGGCTTCAAACCTCTTTCTCACATGCATGGAATGCAAGATAGGGAATGCTGTTCTATAATGTATGTAAGTTATTTTTTAAATCACCCAATGGAAACTATTTGGTGCTTTGAAATGTTCTTTTAATGGGACTACCATTGTGTTTATAATTTTTTAACAAACCATTTTTATAAAACCTAAGAGAAAAATATGCACAGGTCATTATTTGGAACACAAAATGTAAGGCTGCTTAATAATTAATAGATATATTTTGTTATTTTTGTTTGATATCACAAACTGTATGAAATAACACAAAATGCGCAAAGATAGGCATCTTATGTTTCGATATTTCTAAGAAAGTTGAATAAAGGCATGATCAAATTGATCAAAAATATTTTTGAATGATAAGAATTTCTTAAGCTAAATTTCCACACTGATTAATGAAATATCTGCTATATTTACTATCATATTAAATACCCCTTAATAGGTTGGTCTGACTATCTTATCTCAACAAAACAACTATTTCTACTTATTACTTTCATCTTTTGAAGATAATTTTATATTATTAGCTTTGTTTAAACTTCTTTTGACATTTCCCTCACCCTCATACTTCTTAAAATCTTGATAAAATCAAATACTTTGGTTCAAGATTGTCTTACAGTCTACATTAAACATTGAGTTATTTGAAGCAACCTAATCTTACTGATCTTGCTGTATGTTCTAATTTCCTTCATCAGGCTGATACAGACCCAAAATAAGCAAAAATAGCTTGTTTTTTTTAGATATAATATGATCAAAACATTGCAAAAATAGTGACAGTGTCCCTCAACACACACAGACCCCACCTATCCACCTCCACCTGCACCAGATGTCAAACTTATTTGACTCAAGGCCAGAAGTCAAACATATTTGCGTGACTCAAATACCTCTGCATTCTGACCACAACCACCTTTTCAGCTCAGTCCTCATACACTGCAGGGATGACTCACCCTTTCCTCAAGCACTCAACACTTCCCAGCTTCTGGGCATGCATGGTCTTCCAGAGGAAACCCAATGCTGTAAATTGGCTGGAGGACTGGTTATATGGCTGGAAATGGGGGAAGATAGGGCTGAAGAAGTGAACTGGATCCAGAGTATGAAAGGTTTTGACCCTTTGGCTGTATATTTTGAGTTGCTTTTATTAAGTGATGGAAAGATATTTATGATCTTATAGTAAGCTGGAGAAAGATCAGCTAGGCAACAGTCTATAAGAAAGTTTAGAAGGCATAATAAAGTGATAAAATACTGAAAGAGGAGACTGCATCTACATGGAAAGGAGGTGGACTACAGTACATTGGCAAGAGCATAAATTTATATTCTTGCTGCCCTCTTCACCAGCTGCATAGATTTGGACAAGTTACTCAATTGCTCTGATCTTTACCTCATTTTATCAATGAGGATAATATAGCCACTATGTTTCGATTTGTATGAGGATGGGGATTGAAGAAAATAATACACAGTATTTAGCATACAGCCCAGCTCATAGAAAGTCCTCAAGAAATATTACCTATTTCATTATTATTATTGTAAAGTCAAATGAATTTGATAGCATACCAGCTATGAATCCCAAGGCAAAAGAAAGAATAAAAAATCATTCTAAGATTTCTATCTTGAGTGACTGGAATAAGAATGACGTCAACAGAATTTGAGAATACAGGAGGCAAAAGAGCTATAGAAGAGAAGATAATAACCAAATTTTTTGTTGTATCTTTTACTTGAAGGTTTGGTGGGATGGCAAGATAGAACTTATTCAGTAGACAGAACTAGTGGCCCTTGCGGTTAGGAATGAACTGCCAACCCACCATGCTGTAAGAAGGCTTTGACAAGATCCAAAAAGATAACCGTAGTTTTAATTGTGTTTTTGATTTTTATCCAGTAAATTAGTTTCCATTAAACTGGCCATCATGATCATACAGGAATCTAAGTCTGCCTTGAATGAAATCTAATGAAAAAGATACATTATTTCATAATCAAGGCTTATAGTCTCAGGGATACAGACTCTGAGTCATTTCCTATACTTATATAATCATATTGTATGTTTTTTTTTTTTCAGAAGAAGAATGCAGACATAATTTTGTGCATTTTTATCTACAAAAAAAAATGTTTCTATTCCCTCAGGAACACTAAAGATGACTCAGGGAATCTCCCCATAATCAAATCAGGGAATTTTCTCAATGTTGATGACTCCAAGAATTGAACTGTGCTGTTTGGCTTTAGCTGGGTTCTCAATGAAAATAACATTATTCATATCCTGGTGATTTGCCAACATGTTCATTGTAACAATTATTCTAAAATATTCCTTGTTTCCTTCACCTGCCCATTCCATTCCTTTACCTGTCTCTTTCAGATGATCACATTTCCTCTTTCTTTTGAGAACTAAGTTTGATTTATCAATCTTGTCTATTTTGTGTAGAAAAATTGGTATGATCTCTATCATCTTCTCCAATCTCTACCTTGCTCACTTTATGGGGTGCCTGGGTGGCTCACTTAGTTAAGCATCTGACTTTTGATTTCAGCTCAGGTCATGATCTCGGAGTTGTGAGACTGAGCCCCATGTTGTGCTCCATGTCAGGCATGGACACTGCTGGGGATTCTCTCTCTCCCTCTGCTGATCCCCCCCATACCACTGCCCCCACTCTCACTCTTTCTCTCTCAAAAAAAAAGAGATACTCACTTTATTTTTCTCTTTTGCTGATTTATGAGGTACACGTTTTGAAACTGTGACCTACCAGAACAACTCCAAGATCTGACCCCCTGGTTATCTTTTCATTTTAACATCTTCATTCTCACTGCCTCTGCCCTTAAACATATTGGGTCTATAGTTTCTGAATCATTGCACAATGAATGTGTATCTCATAAAAGAAAATAGTAAAATCATTTCCCCCCAAAGATTGAAATGCCCAGGATAACTTCAATAATGAAGCAATGCAAATAAGAAGTTATTCACATCTTTCTCTGCACCCATAAGAAAAAGGTATTTCTTCTTTCTGCTTAGCATCTTTAATTCCTATTTTCTGCATGCCTCATAAGATGTTGGTTCTACAATGTCTTATGTTCGACTTATTTCTATGCTTTCTTTCTTGCTACATAGCAAACACCTTGAAACCTCACTTAATTTTTCATATATTCTTATATGAGTATCGATTATAATATAAGGATTGAAGAAAATCTATTTGAAGTAGAGTTGCATTAGGAGCCTTATTTTAAAAAGAAAACATAAAAATGAAGATTATCCATAAGGGTAATAGCTGATCTTTTGTGTGAACAAAGAACACAGTAACTCCCATCATCTTGATATTTTCAGGCATGCTAGGGGAAGGGAAAGAGAAATAACTATATTGCATTCATTATTCTTATTGAGTCCTGTCACCTGATTACACATGCCATCTGATTTAGTTATTCCATAAACACATTAAGATGGAGCTGAGAACTTGCCCTTCCTTCCTATCTCCTTCAAAGATTGAATTTTTATCATTGAAAATGATTTTCTGAGGGGGAGAGGAAGATGAGGGAATTGCTGTTCAATGGGTAGAGAGTTTCCCCAGATGGAAAAATTTTAGAGATTGCTGTACAACACTATGCTTAACAATACTGGACTTATTTTTTAAGTCTTATTAAGCCACTTATTTGTTAAGAGAGTAGATCTCAAGTTATGTGTTCTTTGTCACAATAAAAAATAATAATTTCTCTGAAATATGTAGGCCTTTCAATCTTCACCAACTCACTTCTAAAATGCAAATGTCCCTAGAATATCATACATTCCCTCTCCAGTGTTCTATAATAGTGCTATGCAAAGTGTGGTCCAATGATGTGCTGGTCTATGAACTATTGTTACTAATCTGTAATAAGTACAAAAAAATTGAGAGCATGAACTTAGAAAATTTTACAGAAATTTGACATCATTGCATTTTAAAATTTTATTTTTCAACAGTGTGTCTCTACAACAGATTAGAGGGAAACAGAAAGGAAAGAAAGGTCTTTCTTCACAGATAATTTGCTTCTCACTGGGGACTTGTTCCCAAGATCCTGTAATGCTAGAACTTATGGATATAGCTTGATGCTTGAAGGATTTTTAGTACAAGAAAATGGAAATAATTATTTTCTATAATAGAAGTCCCCTTGTGGAATTCAATGCCCCAGAAGATACCACAAGCTGAAAACCTAAATAGGTATAATAGATATGTAAATAAATTTATAGTTGGTGGAAAATTATGCTATATCCACAGTTGTGGTAAAGGGTGGCCCAAGATTATCATTAATTTTTAAAGCAGATTTTGGGGGATCATAGACCCTTTTGAGAATCTGATTGAAAACATTGTTATTGAGGAAGAAAAAGTTTAAAAGATGTGTACGGACAAATATTTGCATATAATTTGGGGATATTTGCCCTTTGAGTTGGAGGTAATCTGGTTACAAGCATTATACAGTAGGAGAGTAGACTTAAAAGTTCTCATCACAAGAAAAGAAACTCTAACTAGGTATGGTGATGGATGTTAACTAAACATGGCATGGTGATCAATTCTCAATATATACAAGTATCAAACCATTATGTTGTATACCTGAAACTAATATAATGTTATGTGTCACTTATACCTCAATTAAAAAAAAAAGAAATACACAGGATGACTTTGGGCATTCAGGTGTCTACCCAATGGGAGTTTGGGTTAACTTTGAACCAGAATTGCTTTCTTACCACGTAGTGAACATGGTGAAACATGCTTTGGTGACCCCAGCATGGTGAGACACAGAAGCTGGTGCTTGGGAAACAGGAAACACTAAGATGAGGAGGAGGAGGCAACAAGCTTCAAACTGAGAGCAAATGCTCCTGCTGCAAGAATTCATTAATAACAGATATCATAGAAGAACTGTCCTCCCCTTATAAGTTCTGCTCTTAATTTCCCCCATCCCCACCCAAGACATAGACCCTCTCTTTTATCTCCCTTCCTTACTGCTTCATTTCTTTGGTGACCCTTACTCATTTTCATGACTCAGAATAATAATGATAATAATGATAAAATAGTGACAATACTGATAATAACTGTTAACATTCATTGAGTCATTTGTTAGGTAACAATCACACACACACACACACACACACACACACACACACACACACACACACCAGAGATATATGAAATTTTCTCTTTATAATAGCTCCATAAAGGAGGTACCATTTTACAGATGAAGAAAGTGTTGCAAAGGGGGATTAATTAATTTGTTCAAGATAACATAGCTATTAAGTGATAGAAATAGACTAGAGAGAACATTTTTGCCGAGAGTATTTCTGGGATAGGTTTATTTCCTTTCTTGCATGCTCTCAAGTTGATCACATTATAAACCTAATCAGAGTTACAGTTTATCATAGCCTAAAGTTCATGGGATACTTCCCTAACTAGACCGATTTCCAGAGGGGGAAGAAGCTGTCTTGTTCATGTTTTTAAGTATCTCTTGTAATAAGCCCAGAATAGCTAGCACAGAAGAGGTAATCAATAAATATTTGTTGGATATAAGTATAAATGGGTGAATAAGTGCTTAGGTGAATGAATAAATGCCTGGATGACTAAATGAACCGAATAATTAAACACTGTGTAATCAAAGGCTGAATAAATAAATCTCATAATTAAGGACTGTAAGTAGTAACAAAAATCCTGCTAGAAGAAGTGACATCCTTGTTTTCCAACTTGGTTAATGAAGGTTATTTCTGTTGTTTATGGAACAATGGAGCTGCATTTCCCTTGACTACTCTGGGCAGATCCTACAACCACAAATTAATAGCAACAATGGAATGAGGGACCATAAGCCATTGATCTCCATTTCTCTCTCTGTATCAACTGGAGACTCCCACATTGAACAGGAAGCTCTATCACAATAAGATTGAGAGAAATCAGTCAACATCTTGTTTATTAATCTACATGGTATCAAATATCTTGCATGGGGTTTTCTTCTTTTAGTGAATTGTCAATCTCAAGTCAATTTAGTTCTGTTTAATGACAACTCTGCTTCATGATGTGAATTATGAGTATAGCTTTTTCTCAAGAGAAGAGATTTTTGCAATGGCCTGTTCACTGCATCCTGCTTCCAATTCTTCCTTTCTAATCCTTCACACAAACATCAGATTTTTCTTTCACTATTGTACTTCCCTGCTCAAAATCTTCAATTACTTTCTCAGCTACAGGATCAAGGTCAGACTTCTTAGTTAGCCTGATGTTCAAGGCTTCCAGAGTTAATCCAAACTTGTGTACTTCTCTTATTTTTGACTCCTTCCTTACATCATCCTTCTGTTTTATGTTCTTCTGAACATACCTTGTTCAATCCACATGGTACCGTTGTGGAGTACTGGGGCCTCACCACAGCCAGGATTCCCTGGAGGTTCTGGTCTTGTCACGAGAATTTAAGGACAGACATGCAGCACAGCGGATGAGTAACACAAGTGGGAAAGTTTACTAAGGGAAAAGTGCACTCTGGAGATGTGAGAGCCAGTGAGCTCAAGCGAGAGCTGCGCCCCCTGGGTTGGGTTTCTCTCTTTGCTAGATAGTTGTGAGCTAGGGGGCAGAATATTTATTACTTGGGGCAGGGATGCAGGGTTTTGCACTTTTTCTTGCTAATTTGGTCAGGGGTTTTCTGTCATGGTGTCTGCCATCCTGGGCCACCTGGTTTAATCCAGCTTCTTGTGGAGTACTGCCAGGACAGGCCTCTCACCTTCCTGAGAGCTGGTCATGACTCCTCGGTTCTGGCCTCCAGGTATCCTGGTCAAACCTAACCAACTGCCTACTCTAATAGTACCATGCAGAGTTAAATAAGAACACTGAAAAATCTTTCCTCTTCCTTTTTGAATCTCCCTGTTCTGCTTGTCCTAATAGGTCTAATAGAAACTCCATCATCCCAGGATACTGAGTGCTAAAGATTATACTTATTTTTTTCTCTTTTAATTTTGTGGGATTTATTTATGACACCATTTATTGAGTATTTGGTTTTACACTATCTGTGATATTCTCTCTCCCTCTCTCTCTCTCTCTCTCTATACTTTCTTCTCTTACCTTGATGGTCAGCATCATAAGGGCAGAGATCATGTCTTAGACTTACGCTATATTTTATATGATCCCTAGTTTCAATAATGAGTATCTAATAAATATCTGCTGAACGCATGTGCTGATGCTCCTGGTATAAATGCGTGATGAGAGGTGCTCAGAGCAGCACATAATTCTAGACAGGAAACTGGCCAGGCTGAGTCATTCAGTAGCTGCAACCTGTTTGCCATGTATTTCCTTATCTGGGTGTGTGAATTAGGAATAAAGGAATCTCAGTTTGAAGGGTAGTGAATAAACCTGGGTTTTGTACCTTCTTGTAATATTTATTTATTTATTTATTTATTTATTTATTAATTATTTATTTTAGAGATAGAGAGTGAGAGAGAGTGGGGGGTAAGAGCAGGGGGAGAGGGACAAACAGACTCCATGCTGAGCAGGAAGCCCAATGTAGGGCTTGATCCCAGGATCCCGAGATCATGAGCTGAGTCGAAATCAAGAGTCAGAAGCTTAACTGACTGAGTCACCCAGGAGCCCTGCCTTCTTGTAACTTAATGATGCATCTTGAAAACTATTGCTGTGCATGATTTTTCCCTTTGATTTTATACAGATAAAGTGGTTTTGGCTGCAAGTAACAAAATGGCTTCAGTAATAAGGAGACAATCATACCAAAAGGGAAACAAAAACAAAAGAAAAAGTTCAGGTAGAATAGTTTCAGGTTTGGTTACTTTTGTAAGCCAGCGATGTCATCTGGGGCAAGGTTTTTTCCATCTTTGTGTTTTCATGCCTCCTACTAGTGTAATCCCCTTAGGCTGAGTTTCTTTTTAATTGTAAAATGGCTGTTACAGATTCATCCCCTTGTTGAAAATGCCACAGTGTTCAGTGGGAGAAATAGAATAATTTCTTCTTTGGTCACTCTATTTAGGCATGAAGAAGGCTTTTCCAGTAGCCCCTAGCAGATTTCTTCTGTCTTATTAGTTGAAACTGGATTACATGCTCACTTCTACACCAATAGATGGAAAAAAAAGGAGAATACTACTATGTTTGCTTTGGTTCTGGAAGAATTCTAATCACATGAGGTTAGCAGATGGATATTAGAACAAAAGTGAGGCTGTTAAGTGCGTTAGAAGTGGAAATGTCTGCTAGGAAAACAACCAACAGTGGGGCTTCGATTCGAACAGGACTGTAGCCAATGACCCCTCTGAAAAAGATGAATACGGTTCCTCCCTCTAATGTTTGTTTTCAAAGGATTGAATAGGCCAATGCATATCCTGACTCAGGGGGATACCATCCAGCAGATCAGTGGTTGGAATCTTCTGCCAGAACATTTTAATAGTCTTAATGACCATACATTATATATATTGTTTGCATGAAATATTGGCTATGACTAAGCCTACGGTTCTCCAGGGCACTTTTTTAAATAATAAATTTTAGACTAGATGACTTCCTAAGCCAACTTGTAAATTAGAGAGATCTGATGCTCAGTTATCCCCACCTCTCCATTCTGTTTCTTTCTTTCTCATAATTAGGTATATTTAAACTTATTACCAGAGGCCCAGAGCTATGTCAAAATCTGCTTATTAGAAGTTTTCTATTGCCAGTCAGTCATACTGGAGGGTGAATTTGAACATGTGTACCTTCACCTGGATTATGTGAATTAAAAATTAATCTTTAATGGTAGAAAAAGGGACGTTTTGGTTTTACATGCCAAAATTGTCAATATTAGTTAAAAGAGTGTGCAAATAATTTGAGAGATTTCATGAGTTTTCTAGCACCCCGAGCTACTCATTGTAAGTTAAAACTTGTTGAAAACATATTTCAATTAACCAGATAAAATCTGTGTGGGCACATGCCCATGTGCCTGTGTATGTGTGTGCTGGAAGTGGATTGAGGAAACAGTTTTGAGACGCATGTTTTATATTGTGATCCTGATTAAGTTCATATACACTATCTCCATCAGTTTATAGAAATTTTACTTTAAACACATAAGCAAAGTAATTAAGTTGAGTATATAGGAAAAAAATATATATAGTTCGGTATTGTTTTCAAACCACTTGGAAATAATTTTGTTTCTGACCAATTGCTTCTAAAAAAAGTACTTTCTCAAAGATTATAAAAAAGTAATGTCATTAAAATATTTTCACTCTTCATTTCTTGCTTTTTAAAGTCTGTTTCAAGTTATATCATCTGCTTAATTGAGCTGAATGTTATGCATGCAACACCCAAAGTCGCCAAAGTGTTCAGAATTGCCTAGTGAATTTTGTGTAAGCATTTAAAAAAGAACAAAAACTTAAACTCTGATGATGTAAGATTTCTGACATGCTTTCTGCCTCACTAACTACAGTATTCTTTTTCTACATTTCCTTTGGATAGAATGATAAGAAAACTATTTGTCTCTAATCTGTCAAGGAGAAGGAGTACTAATTCGAATAAAGTTTTCAATAGAATAAATTATAATTTCTATGAATAAATTATGATTTCTTCATCAAGTCAACTTCTAAGAAGTTAAAAGACACACATTTTATACAGAATTTTAGCTAAAAGATTAATTTGGAACAAGAATCCTTTGTGACGTCTTCTGCAACTCAGCTATATCTGGCACAGAATGAGTTCTTCCCAATTTGGGCCCCACAAAGTATTTACAGGGTTCATACTTCTATTTTACTCACCATAGTGCACTATATTTATTTCTGTGTTTTTCTCAACCTCAAACCTTTGGAACACAGGGGCCGTTTCTAAATAATCTCTGAGTGCCCAGTACTCAGCCAAGTATCCAGCTCACACTGGGGGCTCAACACCCACTAGAAATGTATCACTCATATTTGACTCCTTACTTTGGACCACTCAGGATACGCAGTTAGAATTGGAGTTATGCCGGACCCTCCATATAAGGGGTAACAGTGAGAAGCCAAGGCCATCTTGTTCATGGCTTTTCCTCTTTGTAGTCTGAGGCACTATTAGATTAGTTTTATATTCTGCATTTTCTCATGTCTGGATTCATTCACATTATATTTATTAGATATCTAGTATATGCCATCTACTGCCTCAG
This sequence comes from Zalophus californianus, assembly GCF_009762305.2. Lineage (NCBI taxonomy): Eukaryota > Metazoa > Chordata > Mammalia > Carnivora > Otariidae > Zalophus > Zalophus californianus. The sequence continues at coordinate 38,379,168 of NC_045596.1, read as the reverse complement.
GTTCTGGCATCCATCTGTGAATGAAGAGACAAAATCCTGTTCTCATGAGGCTTACATTCAATTTGGAGAGCAGACACTAGAGAAGTAATCAAATGGATATATAACATAATGTCAGGTAGTGATAAATGTCATGAAGAGAAGTACAGGAGATAAAGGGACAGAAAGTTTCAAGAGATACCTGGCTGGCTCGGTCAGTTAAGCATCTGCCTACGGCTCGGGTCATGATCCCGGGGTCCTGGGATCAAGCCCCGCATCGGGGTCCTTGCTCAGTGGGGAGCCTGCTTCTCCCTCTACCTGCTTCCCCTGCTTGAGCTCTCTCTCTCTCTGTCAAATAAATAAAATAAAATAAAATAAAAGAGATACCATTTTTAGATAGAGTGATCAGGTCACTTTTCTGAGCTGATAGTAGTTGATCAGAGACAGAGAGTATCTGGGAGAGAATTTTTTTAAGACTTCTTTATTTATTTTAGAGAGCAAGCGCGCATGCGTGCTAGTGGGGGGAGGGGCAGAGGGAGAGCTCAGCACAGAATCCATATGGGGCTTGATCTCATAACCCCTGAGATCCAGACCTGAGCCCAAGTCAGGGGTGGATGCTTAATCGACTGCACCACACAGGCGCCCCATGTGGGGGAGAATATTCTAAGCAGAGATTAGCAAAAGCAGACTGCAGGCAGAGCAAGTGTGTTATGCCTGACAAATAGTAAGAAGAATCGTGTGGCTTTAGAAGAGTAGGTGGAAGAAAGAACAGTAGGAATTGAGGTCAGAGAAGTCTTGGACATCTGATATTATAGGATTGAAGGTAATGGTAAGGATATTATTCTGATCTATACACACACATCCATTATTATATTTGGACATTATTTTAATATAGTATGGGAAACCACTGATGGTTTTAAATAGAAGGTTATGACTTATTTTTGAAATGATTATTTTGACTTCTCTGTGAATGGTAAATGGGAGGAAGGCAAGAGTGAAAACAGACAGACTAATGAGAAGGCAAATCACCATAATCCAGGCATGGCATGGGATGATAGCAAGTGGACTAGGAGAGTAACAGGACAATGAATGTGACATGGTTAGTTTCCAGATTCGTTACGAAGGCAAGCCAAGGGGAAATGTGGGTAGATTAGGTCAAGACTGAGAAAAAGAGAAGGTAAAGAGTGGCTGTATGAGTTTTGGCCCGAGTAATTGGGAGAATGACAGTGTTATTAAGTGAGCTAGGACACACTGTGGGATGAGCAGGAGGAAAGCAGGGAAGAGTTGGTTTTGAGGCAGAGCAGGAATCATGAATTTATCTTGGGACACTAAGTTTATGATGATTATTAGACACCCAAATGCACTGTCCTGGATTTCAGAGAAATGGGCAAACCTGGACATTTAAATTTGGGAGTTATGAGTGCCTTTGATGCATAGATTCAGATGAACTCACCTAGGATTCAGTGTAGAAGAAGAAGAAGAGATGTAAGAGCACAGAGACATGAGGTGCTCCAACATTTACGGATCATATAGGGGAAGATAATCTAGCAAAGGAGACTGAGAAGGAGCAGCTGTTGAGGGAAACCAGGAGAATGTGCTGTCAGAGAAGTAAAAGAAAAGAAAAGAAAAAAGAAATAGAAAGAAAGAAAGAAAAAAAAGAAAAGAAAAGAAAGAAAGGAAAAAAGAAAAGAAAAGAAAAGAAAAGGGGGAACAAAGAGAAAAAGGAAAGGAAAGAGGAGAGGAGAGGAGAGGAGAGGAGGGGGAGAGGAGGGGTAGGAAAAAAGATAGCAACATCTAGTAGGAACCTGCTTTCCTTTTTGCCTAGAATGGTTTCTTTCCGTTTTCTATAAATCCCAAAAAAGTGAGATTGATCTTGTGATCTAGCCTAGTATTAGAAATATGCAGTCTGGGAAACACATTCCATCTCCCCAACTTGTGAAGCGATGTCTAACTGGTCCATTGTGGGATGTGCTGTTCCTGTTTCCATCAATTAGTCACCGAACTTAGCTTACACTTAGCTCCTTACTTTGCAACACTGCTAAGGAGCTGTACAGTAAATGGCCCGCAGTTTTGGTCTATGTCTTATTACATTTATTCAGACTCAGGCTCTGAAGGACATTTTATCTATTAAGGTCAGTTTTACTATAATTTATAAATGCTATGAAAGTAATTATATTAAATGTCTTCTTATCAGGCATCTTAACGACTGGCTCCAGTGTTTCCCATTGTCTACTTAAAATACACTGACTGATAACAATAATCACCCATTGCCCCCGGCCATAAGCTTCTTCTTTTTTTTCCCTCCCCTCTAGAACCCTCAGTTTGTTTCTCAGAGTCCATCGTCTCTCATGGTTCATCTCTCCCACCGATTTCCCCCCTTCATTTTTCCCTTCCTGCTATCTTCTTCTTCTTTTTGATTTTTAACATATAATGTATTGTTTCAGAGGTACAGGTCTGTGATTCAACAGTCTTACACAATTCACAGTGCTCACCGTAGCACATACCCTCCCCAATGTCTATCACCCAGCCACCCCGTCCCTCCCACCCCCCACCACTCCAGCAACCCTCAGTTTGTTTCCTGCGATTAAGAATTCCTTCTCCTCAATGTCTGAGCCCTTCTGTTTCCTCCTGCATTAGGCTGTTTCTCCGAGTATACGTATGAGGGCAATACTTAACTTGATGAGATATTTGTAAATTGATATAACATGAAAACAAAATTTACCGCATTGTTAGGTATTGATGAATATGGGTTGCTAAAATAAGTCTGAGGCTTCGGTGTTGGGGAGATAACTAAAAACTAGGATGAAATTATAAAGATTAAAGAAGGATTGTAGCCAAGTCCTGAATTATAATCAAGTTTTGAATCCAGATTGCTTCTCCTGCTTCTTCAGGCTCTCATTGAACTGAAGGAGGGGAAGGAAGAGGGCAAAAAGGAGGAATGGAAGGATGCAAAAAGAGATCCATAAAGAAAGAAACAAGAAAGAAAGAAACAAAAAAGAAACAAATTGGAACTAAAAAGATGTATTTGGGATGTGATTCGGGTAAGAGAGACAATGTAAAACCTTAAATAAATCCAAAGAAAATGCCACACGTCTGCATCTCTATATCAACTATTCACAATTAAATGCACGTGTATGCTTTCAAAGTTAAAACTAAAATGTTGAAGAAATGTCTGTTTCGTTTTTATTAGATACACTGTAAAACTAACTTTTCATGCCTACCACTGATTTTCTTATTATATTGGTATTTATGTGTATGTATTTATTTCTGGCTTAGAATAACTGATTAGATTTTTATTTTTTTTTTTAAGTAGGCTCCACTCCTACATAGGGCTTGAACTCATGATCCTGAGATCAAGAGTTGCATGCTCTACAGACTGAGCCAGCCATGCACCTAATAACTGATTAGTTTCATTTTAAAGGGGCCAATGTTGCTGCAAAACAACCCAGCAAAAATAGCTTATCATGATGAAAGAATTTAAGAATCAGTTGACCTGTGTCTTTGAACCTTTCCTCCTATTCTTATCATTATATATGCATTTATTCTTGTCATTACATATTCATTTGAGTAGAGTTTAAAGTTAAGTTTAAAATATGTAAAGTACACTTTACAGATTTGGCTTTAATAGTATACAGTTACCAGTATTTATCAGTTTCTTATTTGTTAATTTTGAAAAACATAGCATAAATAATGTAATTGAATATGCTTATTTGGAAAACACAAAATGAAACAGCTGAGTCTTCTAAAAAAAAGGAGAGAAAATTGATTCAGAAGAAGAAAGAAATGGCAGAAAGAACTACAAAGGAAAAACGTTTCCTGTGTCATTTTCAAATTCTTAGAATAGAATGCATTTCTGTCTAGTTGGGTAGAGAATTGTGCAGACTTTTATGATTTTTTTTTTTAATTTGAAAATCTGCGTTAACCAACTTCTACGTGATTTAGTAAAGAAAGCATAGCCCAGCTCCAAGCTTAGTTTTATTATGAGTCTCTGTTGAGATCATTCCCATTTTCGAGTATTTGCTCTAAGCCAGGCACTATACCATCCCATTTAATCCTTCTAACAACCCTCCCAAATAAATATTGTCATCCTCATTTTCTACGTGAAAATCGGAGGCTCAGAAAGAGGCGAAACACACAATCAATGGCCAAATAGGGGCGTGAGCTAACCTCCCCCTGATAACAAAAGCTGCGTATTTCACCACACCCCAAACTGTCTCAATTCATCTGTTCATGTCTCAATTTCTTCTGCTGTAAACTGTGGGTAAAATCATCTGCCTTCCCCAGAGTAGGTCAAATGAAATGAAAAATGAAAAAATTCCTGGTGGTTTGCAAATGTCAAGTAGTGTTTGTGATTATTATGATCTCTCAAAGAAAGAAAACAGAAGCAGAGGAGCTTGTCTTAGAGAGATGGAAATGTGTTCAGCTCTCGGTCTTGGCTACTGCTTGCAGTCTGCCCTGTCTTGTCACCGCCATGCTCCCCAGCAAGGGCTCTGTCGGGCTGAACAAGTTGTCTTGCATTTTTCTGCTGCTTATCAGTGGCTCAGAGACTTGTCAGATTAACTCCCACAGAACTTCCTTTCATAATAAGGAGGAACTAGAGGTTAAGTCCAGGTTCTCTTTTTAACAGGAGCTGGTGACCAACTATCAGCAAGGATGGTTGCTCCTGGTGAAAGGAAATGATAAAATGAATACTGCAGAGTCATTTTACTGTCTATTAGGTAAAAGGTAGGAAGACTATTTTGAAAATACATTTGAACACATGCCTGGTTTTATTAAAGCATGGTGTCAATGGTGACACCTGTGTAATATTCCTAAAAATAAAAACAGAACAAACAACCCCAGGTTTACTTAGGAAACAAAAAAATCCTGAGTAAGAGATAACAAAAATTTAGTGTCTTTTCCAATAGAGTTTAACAAAACAGTTTTTTAAAAATTTGTCACTGAGGGGTGCCTGGGTGGCTCAGTCGTTAAGCATCTGCCTTCGGCTCAGGTCATGAACCCAGGGTCCTGGGGTTGAGCCCCACATCGGGCTCCCTGCTCTGCAGGAAGCCTGCTTCTGCCTCTCCCACTCCCCCTGCTTGTGTTCCCTCTCTTGCTGTGTCTCTCTCTGTTAAATAAATAAATAAAATCTTTAAAAAATAAAAATAAAAAAATAAAATTTGTCACTGAACTAAATGGTTCTTGATTATATCAGCAGCAAAAAAAAAAAAAAAATCTAGGGATTACAAGTTAAAATGGATGGCCACATAGAAGGGGCTTGGGTAATTATAATTGACATTTTACTGAGAACAGGACTGAATATAATGTACTTCATGAGTGAGTTTTAGGGCAAAGAGTTTGAACAATAATAGTATTTAAGTGATAGTATTAAGTAATAGTATTTGTCAGGAGCATGCCCTTCCAGAAACTCCCTAATATAGTAAATCTTTATAGTTATTTTTTCCAAACATAATGTGTTAGCTTTGACTTGATGCCTCAGGGAGCAAGGGGTTAGAGGAAGGTGAAGGGAGGGTTAAGATACATATTAAATAAATAATAAGAAACCAAAAGGGAACTGTTCAAATTCCCATCCTTGGGGGCCTGATTTCCCGGTGTCAGCAGATGGTGCTTCTTCTAGTTTCCCACAGTGTCCTAAATGAGAAAGTTTTCCAAAATACTTAGCTGAAAAAAATCAGAGTTTTCCATCCAAAAATCAAGTCAAATCACCCAAGAAAATAGAAGCAGTATCTACAGGTGAACTTTCATTATGTGCCTGACTCATGGGAGGACTATGATAGGATCACGAAAGAAAACGTTCCACTCATCAAATTCTCAAATGGCAGGATGCTACCAGATTTTAGTGGCAGTGCATGCCAGTGATCAGAGAAGTTTAGGAATTTGTATTTTTGTTTTCTTTTGGATATTCACAGTGCACAAGAAGTTGTGCTGTAAAGAAATCAGTCTAGCTTTGTTAGTACCAGTACTTCCTATTTTATTTTCCCAAAATACACTTTTTTTTTTTTAAATTCCTAAGGACACACTAAGTAATAGCTTCCTGAATACATATGGATATGGTTGTCATGCATGGGGACCGAATTGCTGTTATCTCTCCCTGCGTTCTCGCCTACAGGGGCTACATGGGCAGGGAATACTGCCTCTCTCCTCATTTATGTTGAACGCCTAGCACAGTGCCTGGCATGTAACAGACGCTCAACGCATATCTGTTGCACTGCATTGAAAAGACCAGTTATTCTTGGATTGATATTTAGTCAGCGATGTGGTCCTAATAATGAAATATTCACACTTAACACACGCGTGCATACTCACACCTGGAGCTGATATTTTAATTACAGCTTAGAGTTTACAAAATAGTTGTAGGTGTATTATCAGATTTTATCTCCATAAGCACCTGTGAAATGGCATGCAGAAGATGGCTAGCTGTCCACCAAAATTTGTATTTCTTCATTTGTAAGAGAACACAGTTGCTGAAAAGTGACTATTGAGGTAGAGATTCTATTTCTTGGTCCGCCTCCATTCCTTATATTTGGTTGTGACTATTTTTCACGAATGCAATGAGTGGAAGTGAGATTTATCACGTATGGGCCAAGGCTTTTAGGCGGTATGTGCACCCTTCTCTGGGCTCCCATTTGCCTTGTGCAGCTGTGTAAATTCAGCAATGTCACGATGTAGGCAAAACCTGGGTCTGTATATTGCCTAGAGGAGAGCTGACCACCAACCTGGAACAACCACTTTGGACTCTTGTTACATGTAGAAGAAGAAAATTAAACTATGGATACTGGGTTTGTTACAGCGGCTAGTGTTACCCCTGCTAAATACAAGAAGCTATTGCTATTCTAGCCTGTTATAGAAGGTGAAATGTGGGAGGGTTAAATATCTTAACTAATGCTAATTTGTGAAAAACCCAAGTTTCCCATCCAGGTCTTTTTGATACAGAGGCTGTGCCCCTTTGGACGCTCTGTGCCTACCTCCCAGCCAAACACTCATCAGTGTTGGTGAGGCAGCGTTCCTGGTGCAAGAGTGCCTTCTTTCTGAAGGCTCAAACTTGGTATCTTGCATTTGTGAAGTCAGTGTGACAAAGCAACGTGAGAATGGTAATTTTAATAATAAAAAAATAATATCATCATGCATTTTTGGTGCTTTATGGTTGATAAAGTATTTTCTCATATGGCTCATTTTATCTTCATAATACCCATACGTGGTATACAGAAGGTTTTTCCTTTCTCAATGTTATATGTGATCAAATGAGTCTTAAGTAAATACTTTGTCCCAAATCTTATTATTCAGTTTAGAACAGGAGAATGAGGACTCCAGCAGGAAGGTCTTTAGGAGGGAAAGAAAAAAAGTAAAGAGAGAGACAGTCCCGGTAGAATTACTGATATCATGAGTGTTCGAAAACAACATTTGAGGATACAGGCAAGAAAGTGCAAGATAATTAAAACTTTAGGGAAAAAGAAAATATTGTGAAAGAAAAACAAATGGAATAAGAATTACCCTGCTTGGCTCTCTAGAGCAAAACATTTACCTAGCCATAATCACGTATGTACTATTTATTCATTCAACTAGAAATAGTGATAAAACCAAATAGGGCCTATGAGATAGAGAGGTGGAGTTGAGTTGTAAGAGACCTAGATCCTCATAGCAGGAACTCTGTGGATAATATTTGGAATCAAATAATCAGAAAATATCAGTCTGTGCACGTTGTTTATACATAGAGAAATAACCACTAGAGGAAACAGTGGGAAGGGTTAAATGTTGTTGCCTCTGAGGTGATGTAACTTAGGGGTGGGATGCAGGGTTTAGATTTTCAGTATACATCTCTTAATACTGGGTGTTTTAATCACATGTATATGTTATTTTAATTAGAAGTAACATTTATTTTAAATGCCTTTAAAAAATGCAAAATGCTTAATACTAGTCAGCATGATGTATTTATAGATCTGATGTCCACTTCTTATTCCCTGGGGGCATCCCCTGAGGGCAGGTTGTCCTGTTAACTTAGATCCTGGAAGGCTGGGGCTAGAAGTGGAAGCACCTCTTACGCAGAGATGTGGGTGTGTAGGGAATAAGCTGTAGGGAGGCAAAAACAGATGCAGAGAGAACATTCAGCAGCAACTCTCACAGTCTAAGTAACAGAGTTTAAGTCTGCACTAAAGGGTAGAGTCAGTGAGCATGGGAAGGATTCTAGAAGTTTTGAAGGCAGAAACAATGGATTGGTAGATGGATTGGATATTGATTATGAGAAAAGAAGAGAATCAGCAAGGACTTTACAGCTTGGATCTGAGCAACAGAAAGAATGAAGTTCCCATTTATGGAGAAGACTGTGTGAGGAACATATTTGGGGGATTAAAACCAGGAGTTTAGTACTGAACATGATAAACTTGCTGTGCCTATTAAACACCCTGCAGGTGGAAATGTCAAGTAAGCATTTAGATATTTGAATCTGGAATTCAGGAATAGTTCTAAGGTAGAGATATAGAATTGAGAGTCAGTGGAGAGATGGTATGTAAAGCCATGAATGAATGAGGTCACCTAAGGAGTGAGCATAGAGAGTGAAGAAATACAGTCTGAGGGTGGAGTCGTCATCACTCTGAAGCTTAGAGGTAGGAATAAGAAGGATCCAGCATAGGAGACAAAGTAATGGCCAGGAAAGTAGGAGGGTAAGTAGACAAGGTGGTATCCAAGTAGTCAAAAGACAGCATTTCAAGGGAATAAGCAATTCTTCCATATGCTGTTGAGGAATTAAGTGAATACTGAGGAGTAAGTGACCCTTGCATATGGCCCCATGCGGGCCATTGGAGTCGTTAACATGAGCTCTTTCGGTAATGTGACTGGAGTCAAAATGAGGCCAAGGGAAAAAAAAAATGTGAATATAGATAGTGGGAACTTTGCGTATAGACATCTTTTTCTGAGTATTGCTGAAAGAGAAGCAAGTTTACTGGGCAGTAGCTAGGGACACATGTAGGGTTAAGAGAAGGTTTTTGGCTCTTGTTTATGTTTAAGGAAGTATGTTAGAGTATGTCTGCTGTTGGGAATGAGACTATAGTCAGGGGAAAATTCATGCTGTAAAGCAAATGGGGAAAATGAGTGGAGTTAGGCCTTTGAGTAGACAGGAGGGAATGGGGGCTAGTGCCCAAGTGGAAGACATGAATATGTGGGTAGGATTTCAGATTCGGTGGGGGGAACATGTAAAAGTTCTCTCTTAAACTCTGCTTCTATTTTCCCAGGGGAATGAGAAGTAAAATGATCCGCAGAGGGTGAGGCTAAAGGAACTGTGGAAATTTGAACACAGACAAATGAAGTTACCATGTAGCAGACTGAGAGAGAGAGAAAGCTGCCTAAAGAAACACAGGATAGTCTGGAACACCAGGGGCTCGCTTGAGGGCTCTGGTCATGACGTTGTGTGTTTCTCTCTAGCAGCTGCTCAGGTGCCTGAACATTAGACCAGTATGTTAAGAGTTGGGTTCAACTAACACTGGGTGTTTCCCAAATTAGTTCAACAAGGTAAGAGGGGAGTGGGAAGGGGTCTATGCAGGGGAGTGGTGGTGCGGGTGCATCATGGAATTGGAGTCAGGTGAGAAAAGATGAGAACACATGGCCGATGACGAGGCAGTAGGGTCAGCAGGTCTCACGTGTTGATGGTGTTATGGAATTGAGGTAGGAGAAAAGAGGCAACAAGAAAAGGTAACACCTTTGAACACATTTGCTTCAAAGAAGCTGGGTGTTGAGGGAAGATAGTGGTCTGGCTGTTGCAAGGAGTAGCAAATAGGAGGCTTAGCCACCTTCAAGCTGAGTGGTACATGGGATGTAACAGGTAACAGGGCCCCGGTTTATGCACACGATAGGCAACTTAGCCTTCTCAATGGATAGACAGATTTCAGACTGCCTGACAAGAGAAAGAATGCCAATTTAGCCGAGTTTCTTTTAGAATTTTTAAAATGTGTTATATGTATATATCCTAGAAATAAACATTTCTAATAATATATTGTAAAGTAGAAAAATATAATTTACATAATATGCGTATCTGTATGTATGCATTGGTTCTCTTCTATTATTTTATAAGCATGAAAGGAAAACCAAACTGGTTTCAAGAAACATGAATATTACACACAACCATTACTTGATAGTCAAGCTACTTTCTCTGAATTTTGTTAACTTAAATCTTTTTTTTATTTTTTTATTGTTACGTTAATCACCATATATTACATCATTAGTTCTTGATGTAGTGTTCCATGATTCATTGTTTGTGCATAACACCCAGTGCTCCATGCAGAATGTGCCCTCTTTAAGACCCATCACCAGGCTAACCCACCCCCCTACCCTCCTCCCCTCTAGAACCCTCAGTTTGTTTTTCAGAGTCCATCGTCTCTCATGGTTCGTCTCCCCCTCTGACTTACTCCCCTTCATTCTTCCCCTCCTGCTATCTTCTTTTTCTTTTTTCTTAACATATGTTGCATTATTTGTTTCAGAAGTACAGATCTGTGATTCAACAGTCTTGCACAATTCACAGCGCTCACCATAGCACATACCCTCCCCGATGTCTATCACCCAGCCACCCCATCCCTCCCACCCCCCACCACTCCAGCAACCCTCAGTTTGTTTCCTGAGATTAAGAATTCCTCATATCAGTGAGGTCATATGATACATGTCTTTCTCTGATTGACTTATTTCACTCAGCATAACACCCTCCAGTTCCATCCATGTCGTTGCAAATGGCAAGATCTCATCTTATATATTAGCACACGTTTAAAATATTCCTTCTGTCACTTAAGTATGCGCCACTCAGCATTTTGCAAATGACTTCATAGTATTTTGTTAGCAATAACTTCCTTTGGCTCCTTTGCCAAGTAGTTGATATCCAGATGCTCGTAAGCACAATAATGTGTTGGCATAAACTAATTATCTGCCATGTGCAACTATTTATACATCCTCACTACATTAGTAAGATATGAAAGCGATTTACAATTCTCTTTAAATAGCCACATGCACCTGCAGGCAGTTTTGGTTCAATAATACAGAAATGAATGATAAAGATAGGTTAGGCATCTTTGTTCTTTATGGCTTTAAGAGTTCAAATGATTATGAACAAAACATTTCCTTTCACTTTGCAGCATTGCACACACTGTGACAACTTTCTTGGTAAATTCCTGAATTCTGGAGCTTTCTATCTTGGAAGCGAAGAAATCGGAGTTTTTACAAACTCAGAGAATTCCGGCAGATAAGGTTGTTACATTATTATTATTATTATTATTATTTTAATTTGGGAGAAGTGAGAAAAAATTTGAGATTGGTGAGATGATGGTCAAAATGAGAGACGTTAGTGGAAGAACATAGTTTCTGAATTCACTTCATAAGCATTGAGTTTCAATCCTGTGTCTGTACAGCCAGTTTAAGTCTTAGGCACAGTAGACATGGTACGTGGGCCCACGGTTTTGTTTTGTGGGTTTTTTTTTTTTTAGAGACTCACAAATTTTTTTTTTTAAGATGCATTTATTAATTTGAGAGAAAGAATGAGAGAGAGTGCAGGAGGGAGGGGCAGAAGGAGAGGGAGAAGGAGTCTTAAGCAGACTCCACGCTGAGGACCCTGAGATCACAACCTGAGCCAAAACCAGGACTTGGTCGTTTAACCTACTGTGCCATCCAGGTGCCCAGAGACTCACAAAATATTTTACTTTTAATTTCTCTTAAAATCAGAAAGAAACAATTGAATATCATAATAATGAATATATAATAGTAAACCCAGGCTGGATAATAATTGTCTTTATACTTAGGCTATTAACAAAATACTGCTTTCATTTTATTGTTTTATTACTACTATTATTATTATTATTATTTTATTGAGGAAGGGGTCCACAAAGGCAAAACAGCCTGGGGTTTATGAAGTTATCGTATAGATTTGAGTGGCTTTATCACTTTGGATGAATAATTTAGAATAATTTAATCAGGTTGTACCTTATTCTCCTAATCTTTAAAGTAGAGCTAATGGCTGAGAGGGCTGTTAGGAGAAACTGGTGAGATCCTATATAGAAGGTTCTTCTTACAGTGTCATGCACAGTCAATCAATGTTTAACTAAAAATGGAGAATTTTGCCTCCATAGAGAAATGGCTAAGGAGCTCCATCTCTCTATCTCTGTCTCTGTTTCTGTTTCTCTCTTTCTTTTAACACTGCTTACTACAATGCTACTGGATGAAGTCGACTGAGAGGTTTGGCAAATTTAATTAGAAAATTTCTTTATAAAGATAACCAAAGGCTAGGGCGCCTGGGTGGCTCAGTCAGTTAAGTGTCTGCCTTTGGCTCAGGTCATGATCCCAGGGTCCTGGGATCGAGCCCTGCATTAGGCTCTCTGCTTGGTTTCCTGTTCCTGCACTGTTCTAACCTTCCCAGTCCTGGTTATTAACTCATTAATCATGCCCTCCCCCAAGTAGAGAATCTAATAGTATCTAATGATTTCTTGGTCAGTAGCTTAGACTTGCTAACTTTTCATCTTTCTTGAGCTCTGATCTGTGGCTATAAATCTGTTATATTTCAGTTTCCGTCCTACTCATGCTAGCATGTGCCATGGTGAGCCTTCTCTGGGGAAAGATACTAAGACTTAAAATATCTTTGGCTCTAACTTGTGTACCAACAACCATGTTCAAGAGTTGCTTTCCATATTATCTGCAAGTGTTCTAGAAATAAAACACCTCTTCTGCCCCAAACTCTCCTATCTATGTGGTAAGTCTCTTTTCCCAGGGAGACCCTGTCCAAGTTTAAGAGTCTAGACTCAGATGTGAGTAAGCCTTCCCTTTCTGTACCCACTCCAGCCAACTTGTGTCACTATCGCTACCTTTAGCCCTTTGCCAACTAGAAAGCCCTGGCAACATTTTCTTAAACACCAGCTGCTCACTCCTTGTTTTCTCATTTTCAAACTCTGCAGTTCCTTTGAACAGTTCCAAATTACTCAAGTGTGCCAAAACCAATTCGGTCCTTCAGTGAATGTCAAGTTTTCTTGGTAAACATCAATAACCACCTCTGGTTAGAGGCAATCCCCACCCTGCAACCTCTCTAGCAGATATTAAGTCACCGTAAAAACACATCTTAAGCCAAAATCTGCCAAATAGAAGACATTTATTAACAAGCAGGCATAATATCATAACTTTTTAAAGATTAATTAAGAAAGGTTTATTCTTTTGCCCTCAGGTTTACAGATGAGCATCATCCATGAAAAACACTCACTCTGAGCGAGGCACAAGAGGTTGTAATGGCAAGATCTGCAGGCTGTGTAACTAGGACCAGTGGCAAAATGCCTCCAGATGAAAGGTCCTAGAGATAGGGGTTGCACTCAGGGCATTGGTTGTTGTTGAGCATGGTCTTCTCACACTTCAATCCTGCAAGGATCTTAAACTCCCCTTTACTTTTCACATATCCCCAATTGCATCACTATCTCCAAGAAAAGGTTATTTCCTATAGGTCTAATGTAAATTAATTAACCCAAAGGGGCTGATTGATTGTGAAATACTTCTTAGGCTAATTAGTGTTAGTTAAATTTAATTTGTCCATAAGTACATGTCATAGTACTTATACTGAATTATTTGAAGTTAACTACATCCAGAAACTATAACAAGCAAACTAGCTGGTGGGATGGTGGTGGTGGTGGGAGGATTCTTCAGTAATGTCCTAGATGACTTAATAAATAAAGTCGATAGAATCTTGAAGTTATTCAGCTTTATAGGTCAGACATACTCCTGGTAGAAGTGGATGGTAGAATCGGTATGGAGGGCATTTAAGGTCTTGTAACACTTGAGCCTGTAATTCTCTAAAGTCAGTGATCTTCTTTATCCATTAGGCTTTGTTAGCCTTTTCTAGGATTGTGCTATTTAATGGGCCAGACCCTTTTTCACTGTTAGATAAAACCCAAAGAAAAGGCAAAGGAAGAAATTAAAGAAAAAAATAAGACTAGAGCTAGGGGGACACAGAGTTCAAAATTGTGATTTGAGGTCGCCAAAGGACTAGAAAGAACAAAATAGTAACTGATTCTTTAAAGATAGGGGAATAGTAAAGAGGGAGCCAAAGCAGGAGTCAGGTGTGAAATAATAAAGTGGGGTCCTACTCACTAGAACCAAGTATTGGGTTGGGAATTAATCTCAACTCAAGAACTCTATTACTTACTACAACCGTAAGGACAAATGAGGAAGGCACATGATGTGATGAACACTGGGTGTTATACCCAATTAACGAATCACTGAACACTACATCAAAAACTAATGGTGTACTATATGTTGGCTAATTGAATTTAAATTAAAGAAAAAAAGGACAGATGAGGATGGAACCCCAAGAAGGGTGACTTGAGGTCTGGTCATCAAATTCTAGTTCCAGGACATTCTATATTATTTAGCTCTAGTTCTTTTCAGAGCCTAGCATGGCATCCACCTTTGGGAGCAGTTAAAGGACTACAGAAATTTTACAGGAACAAAATAACACCTCCTTGCTTTTTTCCCCAATGTTTTCCTAGTGTTAAGAATAGTTAGGTCATTACATTGCTATTTTCATGTAGTCATTCAGTGTTCCTACTGTATATTTGAAGGAAATCTCTCACTTTCTCCATAGCCACTTCCCTGTTTTATTTAGATATCTATAACTTCTACCAAATAATAGTAGAAAAGTCAAAGCCCAAGAGTTCACATTCATCTGTAGAGAGACCAACCTATTAGAATTTGATTTTGAAAAGAATCAATTGCTTGACAATTGGCAGGGAATGATATCTGAATAAAGAATTCAGTCTGCTCTTGTTTAACTTAATTTAGTTTTATCTCTGCTTTCAGATACTTGGATAAAACTTCAATTGATGTGAATTGTTGTTATTGCTTAGTTTATTGCATTTTGTAAGTTAAATAGTAGAAATATTTTAGGACAATCTTGTGACAAAAGACAAACTGTGCTAAAACACCAGGGAATTCCTACATTGAGTATAGGTAACAATGGACAAGGTGACATCAACATGAGTATTTATATAATTTATATTTTATATAATTTATAATTTATATAATTTATATAATTATCAGGTAGGAAGATGTTTATCTGCACAAAACATGTTTTTTCACCTGTCAGGCCAACTTGTTTCAGGATCTTATGACTGATGGCTGGTATAATCATGCAGAATATCAATGTTCATTTGACCTAGTCATCCATCCATATATCCATTTATCCATTCTTTCAACAACTTTTTATTGAGAACTCACTACTGTGCTATACAGAAGGGGACACAGGAATAAATCATTAGCTTCTGTCCTCCAAGAGCTCACATTCCACCTGGGAGATGGGTGAACATATTTTGGCAATATAGTGTGATGACTTGAGCAGAAGATGGTATGTATGGGAGCACAGGGGACGGGCATTCGCAGGTACAGAAGATGTACCTTTTACTTTAGTCTTTGGTACAGATCACACATTCTTTCATCACTATTTCTTGAAGAGGTGGTGAACCTGTTTTGTTTTGTTTTTAATTTAAAATAAGGCCAACCACAGTTGGCTTTACATTTTATAAACTGTATATATAAGTATTTTTAATTCTTCTTTTAGAAAAACAAAAGTAACTATTTAATTCTCTAGTTCATTTTTTCGGATACTAATTGAACAATATTCCCACAGGAGCTAGAAAGGAACCTTCCAGAAAGTAATTGTTAAAGGAAGGGATAAAAGAACCACCTTGTTATGCAGCTTAATGTGAAACTCTCTTACTTAGTTCAGAGATTGGTGAACTTTTTGTCTTAAAGGATCAGAGAGAAATGTTTGGGGCTTTGTGGGCCACATGGATCTATTGCAACTACTCAGTTCTGTCACTGTAGCACAGGAGAGCGAAATACATAAATGAATGTGCATGGCTTTGACCCAATAAACTTTCATATACAAAAGCAGGTGGCAGAACAGATTTGTGCAACAGCTATTTACTGACTCCTGAGTCTTAATTGCCTAGTTCAGATCATGCTATAAATATATGTGTATACAAATGCAGAAATATTCAGTTAGTTATATATTTATGCTAGGTAAAATAAATTTTTCTGAACATATACTTGGATTGATAAAGATATAGAACAGATGAACAGTTCATTTGACTCAAGAGCTTAGGATTTAGTAAAAACTGATACAAAAAGATAATTATCATTTGTAATAAAATTCCTAGGGAAATTAGTTAAGGAGAATTTTTATAAAATAAGAATATATAAGTAATAAAAGGCATCTTATAGTTCATCTACTATAACTCCTTCATGACAAAGATCTTAGTGAATACTTGTTGAACTTGAATCCACATGGTTCACCCGGGGCTGCTAATTAGTCACGCAGTGTGGCTAAATAAGGATAGATCACCCCATTATAAGCAGGGAATACTAAGACAAGATTTATTGGAATGCTCAATTCTTGAACACTGGAAAACACATGTATTTGGTCTTGTCCTTTGAGGTCAAGAGTCTATTGACCTCCATTGTTACCACAGGGTTATCTTTCTTATTTCCTTTTTCCTGTCTACCTTGATTGAATCACTTCCCACCCACTTGGTATCAACGAAGTGTGCCCTCTTATTATTCCTCATGACATGGTCTTCAGACATTAGCCCTCCATAGACTCTATGAATGTGGCAACAATCCAAATTACTGAACTGCAGTATTTATTTTTAGGGATATGAGATGCTAATTTTGAAGTGACAGTATACATCTAATCCTGTGTTTGTTATATATTCATTTATTCCTTCATTTTCCCCCCAACAACTATTTATTGAGTGCTTTCTCTAAGTCAGGCAGTGTACTAATTGCAGGGGATACAATGTCAAGTAAAAATAAGCATGGTCTCTGAACTTCTGGAGCATATAGCGTAGTTGGGTAACATATTAATCAAATAAACACACACAACGATTGAAAAAAAAACTGAGACAAATTCTCGAGGAGAAAGCCCATTTAATGAAGGAATCTAATAGAGACTGGTGGGTGGGGGTTATGTCAGGGAGTGCTTCCTAATTTTTTATATGAAAGCTGAACAGGTGTGTAGAGAGGGCAGGAGCTTTCCAGCAGAGAGAACATGTGCTACAATGCCTTATGGCAGGAGGAGAAATGATAGTAGGAGGCCAGGCACATTCCAGGAATTGAAAGGCTGCTGTCCATGAAGCAAGGGGAACAACGGTTCAAGGCCAGGCAGGAGTCGAGGCATCCACGATGACATTCATGATAAGGCTCTTGGTCTCAACTTTATGAGAAATGGGAAATGTCTGAAGGATTTTAAGTTATGCAGTGACATGAACAGATCTGTATTTGGAAAGATCACTCAGACCACTCCATGGAGACCAGGCTAGAAAGGTCAAAATGTTTAAGGGCAGAACAGATGAGCTACAGTGAACAACATTTATGAACTCTTTGACACATCCTTGCATTAACTTATTAATTTACTCATTTATTTATTCACTCATTTATTCTTTCTTCAATTAACACTTATTGAGCACTTACAATATGAAAAGCCTGGTAAGGGATTAAAAGAGAGACAAATCATAGTTCCTGGTCCCTTGAGAGCTTATTAAAAACTTATATATTTTTCTTCTCACAGTTTGAATGTTAAATTGTTGCAAGGGTTGGTATTTGAATGATGTTGACTGACTAACTAAAAGCAGTTTGAACCTGGGAATTTTTGCTCCAGTGACTTGTGTAATGACAACAACATAATTTGTATTAAAATCCATGACTAACTGGCCTTTTCTACCTTGTTGAAAATCTCTGAAAATGGCTTTAAAATTTTCACACCCTATATTTAGGTCAGAGTCAATTTCTTTTATTTTTCTTTATGTCATAGACATAGGGAGATAAATCTCTCACATGGATTTTTATTCAGAACCAGTCTTCTTACCCCATCTCTCTTCAACCTTAACGTCTAGCACTTGCTATCCAGTTAGGCCTCTTTTCTCACCCCTTTCCTTTTTATCATTTTCCCATGTTATTTCTGGGATCTGTTGGATGTTTCGGTTATGGGAGTTCCTATTAGAATTCAGTGAATATCATCCTGTCCACCCCCCACCCTTCCATCACCACTGGCCTCTATGGGGAAGGATGACATAGAGATTCAGAACTGTTTGTCAAAAATAACCTCAGACGTTGTCTCCATCCCTCTGGATGCTTAGGTGCAGAAAGAAAGCATAGGACCATTCAGAGATGGACACAAAGCACAGATATTATCAAAGACCATTCGTTCAGACTTAGGCAAGCAACGATTTATGTGCTGAGATTTCAAGATCTTTAAGAAAGTCTCCCCTGCCAGAAAATATTGTCTGTGCCACGTTCCATCATTCCAGAGTTGCTATTAAAAAAAGACACACAACAAAACTTCCTTTTCATCCTTCAGAAGTCAAAACAGCCCAAGGTTTTTGTGATTAAATACCACCCCAGATTTTAGAGACTTAAATATTTATTTCTAGTTCGTGCTATGTGTCCAGTACAGGTCAGCTGGGAGCTCCGATCTTTGTTGTCCTCACTCAAGGTCCCGCTGAGGGATCACCATTTAGAGTTCTCACTGGCTACAAGCAGACAGTGGGGAAGGAGGCAGGATGGTGAGCCTGACACTGGCTCATTCAGCCTCCATCTAAAAATGGCCCCTCCTCTTTCTTTTGCTCACATCTCATTTATCAGAGCAAGTTTCATTGTCACCTGTAATTTCAAGGAGAGTAAGGAAATTCAATCTGTTCACACACCTAGGCTGGAAACTGGCAATATTGGCTGGATGGCACTAATGTCTGTCCTAAGTCTCTTTGAAAATATCTCTATTCAAAAAATAAAATAAAATAAAATAAAAAACAACTTCGAAGGATAATTTGTTATCTCCTAACTCATAATGAAAAGAGTTCCCTTATTTCTTATTTCCAACTGAATAGCATACTGGATACCTGGAAGTCACACACAGAAAAAAAGGAAGAGCAACTTGTAACCATATTTTAATCTAGGGTATGACTAGAAGGATAGCTGGAAGTTTCAATGTGGATCACTGGCTTTGGGTCTCTGCATATTACAGATGCGGATCTCTTTTAAACAGAAGATTCCACGTGTAGCAATTTCTTCGTTGTAGGCAAACCAGTAGCCAATTCAAAGGAGAAAGTCATTTTACTTTTCTATTCAGTTCATATAATGAATCAGTAAAATACACTCGAGTGGATTTGATGGCATGACTTATACAGAGACTTACACACAGAAACACAGGCAGGGATGCCCAGGCCTTTGCAGTGCTGACACTCACATTCCTATGCCTAAATAGACACTTCCTTTTCCATGTCTGCTCTTCTAACACACCTTCCACCATATGACAAAAGACAAGTGTACAGACAAATGGAGATTTATGATATATATGAATATTATTGAGAAAGGGAGAAGGAAAGGGGAACAATAGAGAACTAATAAAAGGTGGAAATGCAGGCCAAGCTGTAATAAAAAGGAGGACATGGTATACTAAAAAAGAGGATGGGGGAAAAAACAGCAGGAGAGAGAAAGAGAGAGAGAGAGAGAGAGAGAGAAGGTATTCATGAAAAAAAAAAAGACACCATAAGAGAATGTGGGTATTCGTGGAGAGTTCTGACTGGTTATTCTGCAAAGGCAGGAACATGAATGTTAGCAGGAAAGAGTGGATGGGAACATGTGGAAAAAGATGAGTCAAAAGATTCAATAAATTTAATGGCAAGGAGTGCAACTCATCTCATCCACTAAATGTTGAGGCAGCGAATCAACAGCTTTCAAATAATTCAGTAATATCAGCCAACACTGTGTGGTATTGTCTATGATCCAGATGTCATCCTGTGCGTAAATATCAACTCACAGAGTATTCACAAAGATCGTGTGAGGTAGATTCATATTTACCCCTACTCTCCAGGTAAGAAAACGAGGCATAGCAAAGCTAAAGAATTAATCTAAAGTTGCATAGCAAGTAAGTTAGTAGAGCTAGGATTTGAACCTGTGTTTACCCAGAGTCTGAGTGCTTATTCTACTTGCTATTTTCTATTGCATCTCATTTCCTTGGAAGAAAGAAAGTACTGTGGTTCTCACGTACATATGAAGGCACAGATGCTCATGTACATATGAAGGCACAGATGCTCCTGTATCCGCTCATTTATTCATTGGGTTTTTCATTCATTGATTCTTTCTTTCTTTCATTCATTCCTCAAGAATGTCTTGAGATTATATATGCCTGGTTCTGTGCTAGGCACTTGGTAGGAAAAGATAATTAAGATGAAGCTCATTGTTTTTAAAGGGCTCACACGCTAACAGGGTAAGGTAGAAAAGTTAGTAAATTCAATCGGATAGTCTAGGTTTCATGTTACTTGCCTGTGCTATGTTCAGCAGGAGTACAAAGGATGGTGTGGACAATTTTATCTGTAAGTGTAAGGAGTCGTTTACAGGGCTGAGGCTTGGAGTGTTGCCAGGTAGACAGTGTGAGAGTGGCATTCCAGTTGAAGGGGACCATGAGAGCCAAAAGCATAGAGGCATGACATATTTGGTTGTTGAGAGAAACATAAACAATTTCATTTGTAGGGAGCTAAAAGAGGACAGAACGATGTTGAGACACCACGGCTGATAACGGAGGGGTGTGCGCGTATGCATGCATGTGTGTGACAACATGTGTGTGGAAAGAGGGGTGCCTCAGTTGGTTACGTGTCCGACTCTTGATTTGGGCTCAGGTCATGATCTCAGGGCTGTGAGGTGGAGCCTCACGTTGGGCTTCACACAGAGCATGGAGCCTGCTTAAGATTCTCTCTCTCTCTCCCTCTCTCCCCTTCCCTGCTACTCTCTCCCCCTCTCTCTAAAAAAAAAAAAAAAAAGTGTGTGGAAAGAGCAGAGCTGAGGCTGGAGATATAAACAGTGGTCAGTGGTGATCATGCAAAAGAGTTCACACCCTATGCTTTTATCAAGAAAGGATTTTAGATGATCGAATGACACTATCAAATTGGTTTTGGGAGATTGATGTTGGCTCGGTGGAAAGCGAGCCTGAGAAAGCAGAGATTGGAGGCAGAGAAACTAGTCAGTAGGCTACTGCTTATTGGGAATGCCGTAGTCCAAGTGAGGACAGGGCTAAGGCCATGGAATTGGTAATGGAGGGAATGGATCAGAGACACTGGACAGATAGGAGTCATTTTCTTGGCAACAGCAAAAGTGTGGTGGTGTTGGTGGCGTATGTGTGTGTTGAGAAAAAGAGTCTAGAATGACCCCCAGTTTTCAGGATTTTGGTGGGGGCATGGTGGTAAGTTAGACAACATTAGAGGAGATACTTTCTGAGAAAAAAAAAAAGTCCACTGGGAATACACAGTGAACTGTTAGACACAGAGGGCTTTGAGACTTTCCAGTAGATACTATAGCTGAGACGGCCCAAGGTCATGCCATTTTTAACTCTGGTACGAAGGCTCCCAATTTGTATTCCAAAGTGCTTAACTCTATGAAGAAATCAGCAATTATTTATTGTGCATCTACGAGCGAGTTCCTTTGGCAAATACAAAGAGGTCTCTAGCAAGGAGAAATGATCTACATATTATTATTTAAAATCATTTGATATCCATAATTAATTTGCCATGGCATTATTCACTTTTTCTTAGAAATAATTGGTTTCTATTTCTCTTTCATGTCTCTTTGACTGACCACGAAATACTCATAGCCTGATTGTAGTTTTCATTTATTTCTTCACAATACATATATTCTCTCTTCCTCTCAAGATGGAACAGTTTTGATGCTAAAAATAAGGATATTGAAATAATTCTTCATTTGGGACCAAACTTAGCCCACTTGAAATGTATGTAAATGGGCCCAAATTAGGTACTGGATTCCCTCTATTCTCTGGTTTTGTTGTTGTTATTGTTATTGGCTGCTTCTGCATAATTTTACCTGATGAGGTGTTATTATTCAGAAAGTATCTGTATAAACTAGAAAGTTTTTCATTCTGGACATAAACTTTTCCTGGTCCTGGGAGTCCTTAAGTGGGTTTTGTGTCATAGAAAGCGCTTAATTATGTTAATAATAATCCATTTATTAATTTCTATATGGGGACAACTAGATTTATAAATTGTTAATTAAATATAAAGCTCCCTGTGTTGCATTCTTTTTCTTAAGCTGCATGTTACTCCTTAGTAAAGACAGTATTGTTTTGGAAACATTTAAAAGTTTTTAAAGCATACGTATAAGCCTTGGTTATTAATTTGTTTGCAATTAACAACATATGTTACTTCATGCTTTCTGAGGGTAGGGACCATGTCTTAATCATCGTTATATCCAGAGTGGTACCTAACAGAGTGTCTTGTAAATTGCAGACACTCAGTAAGACTTGTTGAATGAATATATGGCTGTTATTCACAGATTTACACTACCTTCATAACACTAACACATTAACAGTTAAATATCTCATCCAAAGCTTCAGTGATGAGACTGCACATAAGAAGTTAGAAGTTTGGCTGCCATGGAGTAACATAGAAGCAATATACTATATAGTTAAGTGGGGAGACTAGGGAGCCATATTGCTGGGCTCTACTCTGGGCTCTACCAGTAGGAGACCTTGAGCCAGATTAAGCTTTCTGTGCCTCAAATTTCTTACCAGTGAAACGAGAATAATAAAAACCTAATCCTGACTTGTGAAGATTAAATAAATTAATACCTGCAAAATACTTGAAATGGGATCTATTTTATTACACAAGTGAAGACATTACAGGTTTATTTTTATTATTTCCATTACTATGATTATTATTGATAAAACACGCCTCCCAGGCAAAAGCTGCCAATCATGTAGCTTCATGAAATGCACTGTATATTTTTGTTTTCCATTACTGGACTATTATCTTTGTTTTAGGAAGTAGTTCAATAACTTGAAAATAAATTTTATCTATAATTTGATGAAAAGAAGGCAAAAGGATTTCCTTACAAATCACTCTTTATAAGTGTTTGATATAAGTAGTCTTTAAAATCTCAGAAACCACCAGGATATCCTGAATGCATGATATATTTGATTTGCAAGTTAGATTAGGATTTGCAAAATTACTTTATAAACAGAGTTACTCTGTTTGAAGAAGGTAATATGCATAGTTCATCCAAGCTAGTGTACATGATATATTTAGTTCTAATGAAATGTGACCTAAATACATTAATGTAACAGAGTAGTTTTGGAATTATTTGTTTATAAGGCTAGTTACTCCCACTTTCCCGCTGTTTCTTCTTTCAGAAGCTGGGAGCCTAGTGAACATATTAGAACCATCCATCTAAATTCAACTCCCAGGGAAAAATGGAGCTTGATCAAGCCACAGTTTTGACCAAATGGGTACTCGTTCTAGTGTATGTTTATTTTTAATGATAATGTGGTGAGTATATAAGAACACACTTGCACTCCAAGTAAACTTTGAAATTAGTAAAGCATCTGGGGAAAAGTATAAGATACTATTTAATTCTGTGAAGACAGGAAAATTTATGCTTTAGTTCTTAATTTTTCACAATTTATATTCTCATTAGAATTGATGACTCAGATGGGAAGGTGAAGTTAAAGTGTATATAAAGTTATTATATAGAATCCATGCTGATATTTTTAAAATTTGTAAATACAGTGAGAGGCTATTCTTGTTGAATTCTTGTACTTCTCTTCAAAGTATATAAAAATCACTATGATTAAATTGTTAGTGAGTCCAAATGCATTTTGTAGAGATGTAGTATATAAATGCTATTCTCATTAAAATCCATATGCCTATTTTTATTAGTTCAGATATCTTTCTACAGATAAATATCTGTATATCTGTATGCATGTATATGTGTATATAATATATATAGTGTATATATTATATATATAATATATGCATATTACCATATAGAACTTTAAGATTTATGAGGTCCCCTAGGGCATATAGAGTAACAGTTTTCTGGAAGAGTAGTGCTGAGTCTATGTGGCTGGGGGCGTCGGGGTGCCTCAGTCGTTAAGCATCTGCCTTTGGCTCAGGTCATGATCCCGGAGTCCTGGGATCGAGCCCCGCATTGGGCTCCCTGCTCGGTGGGAAGCCTGCTTCTCCCTCTCCCACTCCCCCTGCTTGTGTTCCTTCTCTCGCTATCTCTCTCTCTCTGTCAAATAAATAAATAAAATCTTAAAAAAAAAAAAAGTCTATGTGGCTGGGCCCTAAAAAGGGAAGTTCTCCAAAATATCTGTTCAAAAACAGTTTTATAATGAATTTTAAAAATGTGCAATATTGTAAGATACCAGGAAAGAAAAAGTCAGACAAAACCAAGATCCTCCGCACCCCAATTCCTTGTCTTTCTTTTATTCTTGTTCCTCAGGTGGAAATCTTCTTAGAGACTAGGGTGTTAAGGATAAGGAATTTATAAGAAATGACACCCCCCCCCCCCCAGTTCCCAATCCCATTTGTGGGAGAATAATCCAGACAAATTCAAACAGAAGGTTTTGCACTGCCCTAGCCTGGGCAGAAACAAATTTAGATTTACTGGCAACTAATTAGTTGTCAATTCTTCTACAGGATTGGTTGCCTTAGGACATGCACCAAAAGGAGTGGGTAGGAAGAGCTTAGTCACGACCTACCCAGGCTGGCTCTCAAATCACAGTCAGTGCACTGTGCTCCATCACAGAGAGAGAAGAAAGAAATCAGACTGGATTTGTCGGATATTTGTGAAAGCTGGATGATCCTCGAAGATATTTGGCTGGACTGGCAACACAGTGAAATATCAGTATAGATACAGCAATTAAAGTAGAGGTCCACTGCCTGCAATAAGCTTTTCTGATTTCCATTTCCTTTAATGTGCTTCGAAGTCAAATCACAGCGACCCAACTTCAGTAACATTGGAGAACATTTTGTGGGGAGGAACTAAGAATTATGGTTTATAATGAATTTTTGGAATCTAGTTTTTACTGAAGTCTGTCTCAAGTAAGTGCACACCCAAGTCCAGAGACTGTTCTAACATATAGTTTAAAAAAATGGTGAAAATCATCGCAAATAGCTTGAATTTTGTGAAGTTCCAGGTAAATGGGTCATGTGACAGTGAGATTACAAGTTTATTAAGGGTGCTAACAGGGAAGCCTAATTTTTTTAGAACAAATCATTCAAATAGATACAAATTTTGAGGTAAAACAAACAAACCTAAAATCTATAATTCAGCATTGGGATCCAGAAAAAAAAACTACACTGGTAAATATGAAAATAATCTATGAGGATATTTACAAAAATTGTGGCATTCATAAGAGAGAAATTTTGTGGAGCATACAGTTAAGGTCGAAAAGAAACTATGAGCTGTTCAACTTCCATGATCAAAATATAAACAATTTAGTAGTAATATAAATGGCAAAGTGATAGAGATCTTAATGAAGATTGACTCACAGAAACGGAAAATAGGATCTTACAGTAGGAAGTAAAGTGTTCACACCAATAGATGTTTAGATTCCCTAGTTGCAAGGTTTTAAATGGCATGCTTTTTATCTTGGTGAATTTCAATTAGACTCTGCAATGGGCAAGTCAGGAAGGGAATATTAATGATGGAGGAGAAGGCTGGGGTGGTGTTCCATTCTTCACAGAGCCAGCTAAATAGGAGAGCAAATGTTTGTTTAGATTGTAGCATATTAAATGCTCATTCAGAAAGTGGTGATTAATAGGTTAAAAAGAACAGCTTGAAATATTTACAATGTAAAGGTTTTACTCTCCTCACATAATCTTCAAGGCAAAGCTAAAATTTACTGTAGATTAGCAGTGTCTGTTGTTATGAAAACTGCACCATCTAGGAAAAACATCTGAATTTTTGGTTCATAACTAACGAAATTGAAGTGTTTGGCACATATTGACTCTGAATGTAATATGAGAAAAACATATCAGCATACTTATCTTTTTCCCCCTTTTAAAGTGTCTAACGTTTATAACAACTTCTTGAAGAGATAAACACCCGCTCTGCCTTGCCTTAGTAGGATGTGCATAACATTCTGTCTTATGTGCAGTACAAAAAGGAAAATATCTTCTCTCTCCTTTTTTCTGTTCAAGTTGCACGTTTGGATTTTATCGCCTCAGATAAAATAGAAGATAAATGAGACAGATCAAACACAATACTGAAAGTGTACTATGGGAGTGGAATTACAACAGGTCCCCTTTACCAGCAAAAAACCCTACAGGGGGGACATCTCAAACCCTGCGAGACTTCATCTCCCCTCTGCCCCCCCTCCGTACCCCCACCCCAAGAACTGCAGAGGTAGTAGAAGCACAGCATGTACCTTTTTGCTGGGGTGGGGTGGGTGCAGGGGTGCGGAATGTAAACTTTTTTAGAGCTTTGTTGATTGAGTTTGATCATCATGTAGGGAGGACGCCCGTGAAAAGACGTTGGGGAAAAGAATTGCCGAGAGTGAGCGGGAGGTTTCCCCAAGGTGCAAAATCTGCAAATGGACTGGAGAGAAGTTTCCAGTCCTCTGAGCTTCGAGGGTAAATTGGTCCTGATTGCAGAAGTGTGAAGGAATGAGTGGTATATCAAGAGGGCTCAGAAAATCAAAGAAACTTCCTGCTGTCTGATTCCACGCAACATGCGTTGAACTTGATCCTGCGTGGATGCGCTGATGACTAAGTAGAGGCTGATTAGAGTCCCCTCGCCCTCCAGCGGGAGTGGTACCTCTTTACCGCTCCTCAGCAGCCACGTCGCTCCAGAGCCAGGGGATTTTGGGGGGCGGGCGGCAGGGCGAGGCCCCGGGGATCTAGGGCCGCACAGACACACTGCGTTTGCGACTCCGCACCAACACCCAACAGGCAGCCCCGCCCCCAGGAACCTCGGGGTCTCGGGGGAGCTCCGGCGGGTCGCCGCGGGGAGCAGTCGGGGCGGCGCGTGGGCTCCGCTCCTCCGGCGGGGCGTGGGCGCGGGGAGCAGCGCTCGGGGCGCACCGGGGAGCTTGCCGCCGCCCCGGGCAGTGCCGCAGCAGGTGCCCGGCGGGGGGTGGGCGGTTACCCCGGATCCGGGCGGGGGTGGGGGTCCCTGCGTTCCCGGGAACCTCGTTAGCCCTCCTCCCGGGCCTGGCTCCTCCTCCTCCAGGCGTGGGGCTCGTGCCCGCCACAGCCTGCGCGCACCGCGCTTCGGCTCGCGTCCCCCCACCCCGCCCGCTCCTGCCAACGCTTCCCCTCCTCCTCTTCCTCCTCCTCCGCCCATCACCGCCACTACGGACGCCTTTGCCTCCATCTACTCGCATCGCGGCCGCCGCTCTCCGCGCTCCCCTCCGGCTTCCACGAGCCCATCGCTCCCCGCTCGCTCGGCTGCTGCAGTCGCTCGCTCTCTCTCTCTCTCTCTCTCACTCGCGCTCTCCCTCAAGTTTCCTATCTCCTCAGATCAGGGCAAAGGGAGGAAAACAGCCGATTCTGCTTGCTGTTTCAGGTAAGGTCGCACACGTCGGTCCCAGGAGGGACCCCTTCCCATTTGCCTTTGCCTCCGGTGCATGCCTCGTCTCCCCCACCCCACTCTCCGATGCTCCCCGAAGCCCGGGAGGTTCGGGTCGCCTCCTCCTCCACAGCACATTTGAAAAAATAATTTCGATACTCATCCCCAGAAGCGTATCTGCAACTACAATAAGATCCGAGACGCCCGCCTGCCCGCCCGCGCGGCAGGAAGCACGTTAGCCTGGCTCTTTTTTAGTCTTCAACTTTGCACGCTGTGATCGCCGCTGCCTGCCGGCCGCGGCTGGATCCGGGAGCCTCACGCTCCTGCTCCGATTGTGGTGCTCGGCTCCGGAACAGCTGTCCAACGCGTCGTTTCGCAGCAGTTGATCCGAACCCAGCTGCCGGCAAGACGTGGTCTTGGGCAAACTGTGCCTGGGCAGGGAGGGAGGTTCTTTTCTTTTCTATTATTTTAGAGGGAGGGAAGAAGTAAAGACGTGAGGACTGCAGTTCACTGTAATGAAAAGAATAATCGAAAAAGTGGGCTGGCCGCCCCTTGCTTTCCCCGCTGGGGTTGCGGGGGTGGTCTTGGTTGTTGAGGTTTTGGCACCGAGTACCCATCTCTCCTCCCCCTTTTCACTCTCCCCTCGGACCCATTCTCTTCTCCAGCTCCTATGTCAGTTCAGGGTCCCGTGTGTTTTTATTACGTGTGTGTGAGCACAAAACAGTTTGCTGACGATGGGGCTGGGTGTAAGTTCCCGGCAGAGCAAAGTCTGATTATTTGGTCATCTTGCTGTCAAAAGAAAAAAAAAAGACAGAAAAGACAAGAGACCCCCCCCCCCCGCCCCCCCACCCCCCATCATCACACCTTACACTCGCTCCGTTGGAATAATTCTATAGCTTTAACTCCAATTCTCAGTTGAATTGACATTCTTTGGGGCTATTTGGATGGTGGAACTGAATGCAATTTTAAGTGCATTTTATTTTTCTTCCATGGCTTTACAAAGAGTGGCAATGAAGACGAAATTAAACACCTACAACATGCAGTTGCTGCTGCTGCTTTTCTTGTTGTGGGACCCAGCCAGGTGAGGCATTTATTTATTGTATTTGATTTTTTAAATTCAGGGTAACGGTGTGTTTGTTGAATGCTATCAATGCTGAGGTGGCTTTTGAGATGCTGAAGTATTTTGAAGAGTCAGTTCTAATGAAAAAAGGTTGTATCAGGAAACTGAACTAGAAAGTGGCAGAGGCTATAAAAAGTTCACTGCTTCTTGTTTTTAGTGATAAAATACAAAAGTAATCAGAAACATTTTCTTAAAAAAAAAAAGGAAGAAAGAAAAGAAAATCTCCAAAGAAAAGACTTATCTTTTGAATGGCACATTCTTGCAAGGAATTGAAGTGGTTTAAGTTATATGCGTGTATAATAACAGCAAGATTCAATAAAATAGCCAACAGTTTTTCTTCAAGCTAAACAGAAAAGCACAAGTTAAAATAATTTGATTAACTTATTTTTTTCTTCCTTCCTTCTTTCTTTTCTTCTTTCTTTCTTTCATCTTTTTTTAATGGTCTTGGCTCTTTTAGTCAACGTAGAAAACCCAAAGGATGTGTGAGTCTTTAACCTCTAGGTGGAGGTAGTATACAACTTCAGAATCACAAACAATAAAACAAAAGCTTGATTTATTAATCAACTTTTCATATTATTGATTTAGAGATCTTTTATTCCTAAAATGGTTACTGTCATAAACAGTACTTATTTTAAACATGTAACTAATTTTGTTTTGCCTATGTTCTACAAACATGAAATTCTTATTGCTTTCCATAACATCATCTTAATTGTAGTCCTTTCTGATTTTTCTCATCACTGGGCATTTTTTATTTATGGTCTAAATTTAGGAAATGATTTTCAAAATATTAGAGGACTTAAAATATAAGAGTTATAAGAATGTTCATGTAACCATTCCTTTTAAAAATAATGTCTTTATTATATCTTTATTTCCCTTTTAATTTTTCATTTTCCTGTCCAAGTAATTGTCAAACTATGAAAATACTTTCTAGAATTGAGAAGAAATCTCTTCATTAGGCTTATTTTTAATTGGAAAATAGCTCCTCATTTAACACCTTAATACTGAATTTAGAAAAAGAATATGACATGTGATCAAATAACACTTTTCAGTGAAAACCTCTATGTGGAACTTTATGATTATCATAGTGATTGGTTTTAAAATTAGCTTAAGGTATATAGAAACTTTTGGTGCTGGAGTTTTGATAAACTAATTTGCTTACATAATTTTTAAATGTTTATCTTTATAACAGTGTGTTAATGTTTTCTCTGCCCTCAAGGTAATATTTGTTTGAACTTGGTTACCAATTTTTTTAATGTATCATGACTGTTTTTAGTTACTAGCTGTGTAATCGTTTAAATGCAAATGGATTCTGTCAATGATACTTTATACAATACACCTTGATCAGAAGCAATTACATATAATCTTTGATTTTAAAGGAGTGAACATACCATGGTCAATTATTAATCATTGACGATCCTCAGTGCTTAACCATATTTCCCTCTACTAGTTTTCTGTTCTATATTTGACCAGTAATGCTCATGCCAGTATTTTATTCTATTATATAAATGATTCTTTTTTTGGGCCAGTAATTTAAATCTCTGAATCATTCTAGGGGGAAAAAAATGGCAGTGAAAAGGGACATTGTGTTTTATGCATCCAGTTCCTTCTGCACCAAATTGCTGGATGTCACAAAATCAGGTCTCTGGCTTTCTGATGGAGAAATAATGGAGAAAATCATGGTTTCTAACCCCTTGCTGGCGATATTTTAAGACCATTTGTTCTTTCTGCAAATTTATCATGCACAGACACAAAAGTAGCGAGGCATTTTACTCCTTAGGCAATCCCTGTCGCTCTCCTCAGAGACCAGTCAGGAGGGGTACTCCTCCAAGGCTCTCTGCAGCCCTGTGTGTGTTCCTGTTCCTTTCAGACCCCACCTCCACTGCCTGGCTACAGTGCAGCCTGGAATACAGCCAGTGGAGTTTCCCTGATGTCTATATTGCACTTGGCCATTGGGTGGAGGTATACCCAAAGTAAGGAAATAATCTTGGTTTAAAAGAGAAAAATGACATACCGAAAAAAAAAAAAAGAAAAGAAAAGAAAAGAAAAGAAAGGCATTTATTAGGACGATAGAGAAATTTTCTGCCTCCAAGGAGGCGATTTATTTTCCAATTAATATTCAGAGCACTGAAGTATTATTTCAGGAGTCATTTTGGTTATTGTACCTTTCTTAAGGTAGAATAACATTACTAATAGTGTCTGCATGTGAT
Organism: Zalophus californianus; assembly: GCF_009762305.2. Lineage (NCBI taxonomy): Eukaryota > Metazoa > Chordata > Mammalia > Carnivora > Otariidae > Zalophus > Zalophus californianus. The sequence continues at coordinate 38,348,508 of NC_045596.1, read as the reverse complement.
CATCTACAGTCATAATATATACTAGGGGTTGGCTCTTAGAAAAAAATGAATATTCCACACTGAATGCTCAGTGGTAGAAACCTGAAATAATTTTGACGTCAAACTTCCTGATAATCTTGTATTTAGTGTCCATTTTCAACAACATGTTTATCTCCTCCACAGATATTCTGGTATTTATAGAAGTGATAAAAGGAGAAAATGGGTGACCCTAATCGCTTAGAGAGACTTAAAATTCAAACCAAGGAAGAAGAGCATGTTGGCACTTGTACAACACACATATGTGTGTGTGTGTGTGTGTGCGCGCGTGCGCGTGTGTGTATGTATGTATATATATATCAGCTTGTAAAATTATCTGTTTAGGTTGGTGCTGGCTAACATCCAAGAAGACGAAGCTAAAAATAACATTACCATCTTTACAAGAATTCTAGACAGACTTCTGGATGGTTATGATAATCGGCTTAGACCAGGACTGGGAGGTAA